>NC_092815.1:101468031-102093031 GCF_023375885.2 Dermacentor andersoni
TTCTGGAATATTTTCACTTTGGCGTGACGCTGCACCCAATGCGACGCGTGATTGGAGCGACGGGCATCCTGTCCAATATATATATATATATATATATATATATATATATATATATATATATATATATATATATATATATAGGGGATGCGAAAGTGATTCTGATGGTGGTATATAGGTACGCCGTTCCTCTAATTGCATCCGCTTCCATCGCCTTATGGGGAACTGAGACTGACATCCTTAATATTGATGCGAAAAATTCGATACCGGTGTTGCACAGCGATCCATCTGGGCAGGTCTTCTGACTGGCGACAAGTCCCGCAAAGAGTGCAAGGACGCAGATTGCAGTTGGCATTCCCATTCGATTGCAAAGGCGAAACTGAAAGCTTAGCTGTCCCTCCCATACATGAACGCGAAGGCCAAGGTCTGTACCTATCGGGGCAGTCCCGTGCCCGCGAAGTCTATGATAGCGGACCTGATATCCCAGACATGAGGCTTTGTTCACTCAACTTGAAAGGCACGCAGGTGGCGGCTAAGCTGTTGAACAAGCGGAATGAAGACGAAAACAGTGGAAAATAGCGTTGTTACCGTATTGTAACTCTGTGATGTTTGTGCCAAAATACAGACTTGGTAGCAAAGCATTCGTGCTGTCGATTTCGTGTCTAGTAAAAATTCGTCAGCGAATAGAACGTTTATACAGGAAAGGCAGAGAGGCTAGCCGTGCCTGAAATACGAGTCTGCCTAAAGGGTGTAATTTTGTAATTACGCCAATGAAATTCCGACATTTCCAAGGACGTAACGTCGGTAACTCCACCGTCGATAAGGGCGTTTCTACACGCAAAGTATAGCTATGCTGACGGGTGTAAGGGGTTGTGTTAGAGGTGTACAAGAAAACACACTCAATGCTAAAAGTTTCATTAGTGTGCGCTTGTTCATCAGGAATGTTTTGCTTGTTTATATGTCGGCTATTACGAAATGAATTACAGTCGCCAGCACAGTGCTGGGCCTGGATATTTTTGCCTCTTACATACCCAGTGCGGAGGCATGACAACTAAAATTCGCGCACAAACACAAAGTGTTCTATTCTTTATTAGACACTAAAACGGTATCTTTGTTTTGCTTTCAGTCCACTTAATTTGCATATTGCGAGGTAGAAGTAAGATTAAGTCATACAAAGAAGGCGAATTTTATCTTTATCGATTGCAACCAATGGTGTAGCATACATGTTAAAATACGGACCATGAGCAAATGCTGTCCACTTTGCTGTGGTTGATATTCTGCGTTCATGCGAGATGGCGTAGAACAAACGTTACGTTACTGACATACATAATGACCACGAAACAATTGTTAGGCACTGACGTCGCGTTGCACGAAAATGTTTATCAGTTTGCATCGGTTGCAACTGATTATACCATCAGTGAGCAGGATCGAATGGCCCGAGCACCTTGTGCGACGCCTTTTTCTTCCCATTCTACTACAAACGTACCTTCTCCACGCACTTACAGCCTCCGCATGTCTCATACCTTGTCCGCGCTGAAACTTGCGCGGCGACAGGTGATATGTGTGTTTGGCTCGCCCAAAGCCTCGTTGCTGAAGACCTTTTGTGACACCGAACACGCTGGAAACGAATGAAAGTAGTCGCGTGAATCATGGAATTATACTCAACTTTATAATTCGGATTGCCGCTATGTAAAGGATTTCTCAAATGCGAAGGCTTGGTGTTTCTCGGCGAATGCTTCACGAAAATTGGGCGGCGGGTACCTTGGTACTCCAAGGCACGTGCGAAAGCCCTTCCTTGTGGCAGGCACCGCGGTCTGGGTTGCACACGGTGCCGTGCGGGCAGCAGTGCACGTTGTCGTCGCAGCAAACGGCGTCCTTCAGCGGGCAGCAGCTGTACGATCCGCTAGGCGCCACGCAACACGTGTAGCCGTCGGGGCAATGAGACTTGCCGTCGCTGCACGGCACTACAGTCACTTGGCGTGGCGCACTCGTTCGCTTCTTTCCGTACTGCCTCGCGGGAGTCAGCCTGAGCGTTCTGGTTTCCGGCGCGTAGACCTCGTTGTGGGTGCACCGTCCAGCTGCGAGATCGCACGTTCTTCCTTTGGGACAGCAGTGTTCTCCGTCAGCGCAGCACACGGCGTCCCGGGACGGACAGCAGCTGTGGTTGGTGACGTTGCCCAGCGTCATCGTGCAGCACGTGTGGCCGGCGGGACAGACCGTTTCGCCCGTCAGACCGCAGTCGACGTAGTGGTGCCTCGGTTCGAGGTGGACGTTGCCAAGCGCCTGCGACAGGAACGTCGCGTGAGCCACTTCCGTTCGGGGCGGAGTGCACGCATCGGTTTCGTTGTCGCACGTGTAACCCGACGGACAGCAGTGTTCCCGGTCCGGACAGCAGACGGCGTTGGGAAGAGGGCAGCATG
The DNA here is from genome assembly GCF_023375885.2 of Dermacentor andersoni. Classification (NCBI taxonomy): domain Eukaryota; kingdom Metazoa; phylum Arthropoda; class Arachnida; order Ixodida; family Ixodidae; genus Dermacentor; species Dermacentor andersoni. Next base: position 101,470,449 of record NC_092815.1, read on the forward strand.
TGTACTTTTGGCCGCGTAGCTTACAGCACGTGCCATCTGATGTTGGTAGAAAAGGTAAAAAATATCGAGAAGGGTGGGTTAGTTAACTGTGTTACAATTGACGTTCGTGTTTCTTGAGTCACAATTCACGAGAAATAATTGCATCTGCAAGTTATGTTTTGTGGCGCAAGAAACTTGAACATCAACGTATTATACGCCAACTCGCCAAAGTAGCAAGAAACTTTCTCTTCTACGCTCTATTTAGCTGTAATCGGTGAGTTGCAGAAAGTCTCCTGGTGATTCGAGTGTGCCAAGAGGATTAAGACTCATGTGTACGCCACAACTAGATAACGCCAGTTCAATTGCAGATATTTATAAAGGCCGCTTCGACTTACTCGATTATGTTAAGTTTAATTAAGATTTGATACAACCTCCTGGCACAAAGTGTCCCTGTGAGAGAGGCACACTAAAGGAGTGCACGATTTTCAAACTTTCTGCCGTCAAGGGCGTTTTGGTACGCTCAAAACCTGTTCCAGTGCTCCCCGATTACGAAACAATCAAACTAAAAAAAATGTGTCTTATTTTATTCTCTAGAAGTTATACCCCTGATAAACTTTTCTTTTTCTGTCGTTCCGAATTCACAATCACTGAGAAAATGGATGCTGCATATAGGGAACAACGATGTACATGCGGACCTCGGTTCTGTAGTGAACGTAGTAGAATTCCCGAGTCCATGTTGCTTTGCACATGTAGATGGGTTATCTGAATTGCCTCGCCAGACGATTTGCTAGCTCTTCCATATAGACGACGTTCATCAATGGTGCGTCTAGCGTTGAGAACCCTCTCGAGGTTCCCACGGAGTCAGTGAATCATGTGAGAAGTGCCGTAGAAGAGGAAACATATTGAACCTGAGCAAGATTGCTACGTTAGACTTCTCGAATGCCAAATATGTGAGATAAAACGGAGAGCAGCAGAGGTTTGGTTTGAGCGAAATACGACGTGAAAAGCAGACGCTAAGTGCCTATTCCAGCAGATTTCTACGCTAGGCGTCCAGTATAGATAGTCAGTGACAAGCGATATATTATGACACCAGGGCCCCGGGACGTCATCTAGCCGAGGGGCCGAGGTTACTTTTTTGTTGTTGTTAATTATACACAGACGCGACCTCCTGCTTGTGCGCGCGTGCGGCAGGCCGCACATGGTGCTTATTACCTTCTTCGTGGAATAACTTAAAACTACAGCTGGGAGCGACCATGTGCATGCGTCTTCCCCCTTTCTCGTACTGTTTGCACCACAAACGATTAACATGTTGTAAGCTCACTAATCAAAACTGCGAAGTCCAAGCGAGTACACGCGCGACACGGACATGACGTTGCAATATTATTTTGCGAGTCTTGTGATTTATTCCTGAACATCGGGAGGCTGCGGTGCAGAGATAATGAGGTCTAGTTTTGTCACTGTCCAGAACTCTGAGTCACAAGGCTATGTGTACAGGGTGCCCGCCCGGCTGCAGAGGCATAATGTCGGCTTGAATTAGTCGGCACAGAGTGGTGCGAAAGAACGAGGGCAAGAACAAGAAAATCACAGGACGTATGCACCAACTATACAACAAATACCGTTTATTCAAAAGATTACAGGCCACCGTACCAGTCTTTTCCTTTTTCTTTGTTTCCTTGAGCACAGAAGTCATTTTCGGTACCAGCTGATCGCGTGCTAATTCCTTAACTGCTGTTTTGAGACAAAGCAGTTGAGCCTACTGACGTTCGTTTTGCAGGGTATATTTTATATAGGAGTTGGGTGGGGGGGGGGGGGGGGGGGTCAAGCCTGAGCGAGGTAATTATTTGTATCGTATCAATGTAACAGCTGCAAATATGGGCAGACCTTCAATCGCTCGTGTCGTGTTGAGATCGTTTCGTGCGCACAAGCTTTCTCATTTAATACTAATACACACATGCAATTCACAGCGGCGTTCATGCGTGCGATTTCTTCATTTCATACTTACTCTAGGACTGTGATCCTTCTCAGTTGAGTTGATACAGGGGCGTGAGTCATATCGGCGATTGTCGATCCGTTTTTGCTTACGTCGTCATCGTCTTTTAACACGAACGTTATATACAACTATGTACTTAAAACCAGCCAAAATTTGTTCTCTCATATACCAACGCCATGAAAAAAAAAAAAAAATAACTTCAAGGCGTCGCCGCCGCTGGGAGGCGGCTATCAAAAGTTCAGAGCTGGCAGACCAGCTCTAGGCCGTCCGGCAAGCCGAAGATGCCGCCCGAGTCCAACGTCTGCGAGCCGCCACCTGAGGCCACCACAGGAAGAACTGCCGGACTATTCTTTAATAAAGTTTCTTCTTCTTCGTCTTCTTCTTCAACGATAAGACAGTAAAAAACAGTGTAAAGACGCAGAAGGGAGTGTGAGGGATATCCAAGGCTATGAAAAAATACCATTTGTACAGTATATAGATGCGCAAGGACATACCTGGATGTCTGAATGAGTACACCCAGGCACTTTAGTTCCAATTGTGTACTTCTATTTTTGGATTACTAGTTACTGGTTTAGCTTAAGGCACATTCCTTTGGATATGCATTAACTAATTTTCACACCGTTCTAAGTCATTCTGCACGGCCCAAAGGCACGCAAATTAGGCTCTCTCACGCACTGTCCTGAAAGCGCGAAAGAAATATGACAGATTTGTCCTTCTTCCCTCTGTCGAGTGCAGTATCGAAACGAGTATTAAGCTCAGCTGGTGCGGTTTCTTTCTTTTGTTCTCACGACGGATACAACAAAGACAAATTCCCGCATTAATTCTGCGCGACAGCTGATCACCGCGGGCGAAATTGCATGCATGATAAACCTGTTGCGTCGAAACGCAAGGAGTGCGTTGCTGACACCAGTGAGCTACAGCGGAGGGAACAGGCGGACCTTCTGTCCTTTCACCTTCATGCTGAATGTGCTTGCAACGAGCAAATGTACAGTCTTTGCCTCTAAAAAAAAATGTGAGTGCAGTCGTCAGTGAATATGAAACGCGACAAATTGTGCGCAGGACCTTTTGCATACACATATGGCGGCACAGCGGCGAGAAGTGTCCGTTAAGTACACACATCCTTGCAAATGCGGCGTTCTGGTACACCAACACTATAGTCGCAGCTCAGGATGTGTCAGACTAACGCGCTCGCATTGTCACGTTTCAGTTGTTGGAGACAACCGTTAACAAGCGCCGTATCTGCCATCCATATATATCTATGCCGCGCTTGTGTCCGCTCGCTTCGTCCATGTTTTCTGTTGCGTTTGAACGCTCTTGTCCCTCTATATGCTGTCCCATTAAGACTGTGCAATACAGTGGAAACTATATACAAGTGGCAAGGGTTCTCGATTGCTCAGCTCACAGCCCTCGACTGTGACAACTTGCACGCATGCGTCCTCGGGAACCGTACACGCCGAAACCGTCTAGCTGTACTATGCTATACTTTCCACAATGCCGCGCAGAGCTATACGACCCCTTTTAAAAAAAATGTGCGGTCGGGTGATCACCGTCGCAAAGCTTACGCATATTTCGTGGCCGTTTGAGGACTATGCTACTCACTTTTTCCTCTTAATATGCATGCATGCACCAAGACGTACGATATGGTACAATACTATATATATTACCAGCGTTGCACAGAGATCCATCTGGGCAGGTCTTCTGGCTAGCGGCGACGAGACCAGCGAGAAGCACGAAGAAGTACATCGCGGGCACCATTTCTTCGGACTGCTGTAATGTCAGCTGAGCATGCATGCCTCGGGTTGTGGTGCGCGCCTCCTCGCTTGCTCTCCTCCTCTCTGTTGCTTGAACTCGAACCCGGCGGAGATTAGCGTCCCGTGCCCGCGAGACTTCCGATAGCGAATGTGATAGCCGAGCCGTAGAGCCTTGTGGCGTGTTAGCTTCGGTCGAGAAACGCGTCTCTGGTCGGCGCAGAGACAGAGCAGGATACGAACAACGTCACCCTATCTTGTAATATTTTGCGTTAGTTTTATCTAGTGCTAGCTGACGCTCTTTCTCAGCGGCTCTCGTTGTGTACGGTCTGAAAAAAAAAAAGCACCGCCGATCCGCAGCATTTGCTGGTTTAAAGTACACAATTCACTCAGTTTTGTGCGGAATGAAGGTGTTAATGTTTCGTTCACTACCTTCTAAGTCAAAAAAGGAAAGCTCTGGAAATTGTGCCCATTTGAATTCCGCGCATTTTTCCACTGGTGAAGCGACAAAGTTCACATCTTGTGTGGCCTAGCTGTTGCAGCACCCACATGAATTCTGGATCACATTGTAAGGGGAAAATGAACTTTATGCAGATCCAACGCATATTTTGGAATCCATGTAAAGCCGCTAGAGCTTTCGTGAAACGGGCAATAAGTGCTTTACAAAAAATTGGAGGACGCTCAAGCTTCGCCTTCAAGAGTGGAACGCGATAGCGTTATCGCACCCCGTTCGGAGCGCCCACTCATTCGCTCGACATGCTCTTGACGAGACGAAGGGGAGAAGCGGGCGAGTGGCGCGCCACCTGTCGGGGCAGTGCCGTACATTGCGAGGAGGGGGTCTTCTGTGTTTGCCGCAAGATGGCTCTGCGTGTGCGCCAAGTGCAGAAGAAATGTAGCGGAAACGTACTTCGCTACTCGTTTAACTGAGACTTCTGCAATTTACATGCTCATAATTACCGATATACACCGCAGTGTAACTTTCTACGGCACGTTTCTAAGGCAACACCGCATTCACTACAGGCGCTTTTGTCCCGCTTTGAACCATCAATCTCATGGCTGAGTGGTGGCGTCTCCGTCACACACTCCGGAGACCCTGGTTCGATTCCCACCCAGCCCATCTTGCAAGTTGTTTTTATTTATGAATTGCCTTCCGGGATTATTCGCTCACGGCCAACGCCGCAGACGACACCGGCTTTTCTGCGACACGAGCTCCTTAAGGCTGTCGCGTTAATATAAATGCGCCGTGGATAATCGATTTTCATCCATTGAAACATGCGATATTGTGCAATGTTTATATATTTGTACCGCACCGGCCATAAGTTAATGATATTTATGTCTAGGCAGTACACTGATCGCAAGCTATGCCATAATGCAAACACCGATACAGGTGGGTAGGTGCGCACTAGCTGCTAGACGTCGACGCAGCGATATGTAGCAAGGACGAAGGTTTTGCATGATGCAAGCTTGTTATCGAGGGAAGAATGGCAATGAGAGGTGTACTCAGAGAAGTATGGCACATACTATATCTAAACACATTTTGTGTTTAGATATACACGTATACACACAAGAACACATATAGAGCTGCGCTCAAATTTCGCATTAGGGAGTATCGTAATCGTTGAACTTTTTATGAGCAACATCTCGTTCGTAGCGTTACTACACGAGTCAGCAAATGTTCTCTGTCATGACGTTATGATAATGTCAATGACACCAGTTTCGGCCGTTTGAGACCATTGAAAGGGGCTATGACCACGACAGAGTCGTCCAAATTGCGCGCGCATGTACTCTTTCTCACGTGCGCGCTAACGCGCGCACATACACACACACCCACACAAGCATGGACTGAAATTTAAGCGTAAAATGCACCAGTGACGCACACCCAGCGACCCAAGAATATAGGGCAGCCCAAATATATGAAATTTAAGATATAAGATGCCGTGCAATACTATCATACGCAATTCCATTAATAGGTATTTGTGCTTCAGATCGAGAGAGCTTTATGCCGACACTATATGTACAGATTCTATGTCGTATTTTATTGGTTTATCACCCAGAACGGACATGCGCTCACTGGCACTATACTTTGCCCGTCAAAATTTCGTATATAAGTCGGAACATCCGGTGCGTACATGTACACTGGCCCGACAGTGGAATAGGCCAAACATAATATTTCAACACCAAAGAATCAGTATACGTGAGGTTTTATGTCGTGAATTATTGAACTGAGGTGTGCTGACCGGCACTACAAATAAACTTAATTTTAAAATTGTTAGCTCGTGGACCCAATTTGCCCACCTAATAACCCAGTAAGTACTGCTAATATTTTTGTGCCATAACGTGTTGATCTATTTGCTTTATCGGGGCGCCTGTGATCGTCTCGGTCTCCTTGCTGGTCCGTCGTGTTCTCTGGTGCTATTTGCGCCATCGTACGCCGTTTCTGCGTTGTGTACTATATATGTGACAAATCCAAAAGTGGATGCAGAAAACTAACCGTATCACCAACGCCTGCGAAAAGGAAAGGAAGAAAGAAAGGGGGGGGGGGGGGGGCTCTAATCCACGATGTGAAGGTGGTTGGCCAGCAAAGCTGCGTTATCACCCGATCCGATAGACCAATGGGACTTAGCCTTGAACTGGGTCCTGCCGAGCTTGAGCACGACACCGTTGTGCATGTTGACGTTGCCTTTTCTTTGCTCATTCTTGTTCACACTGCTCTTCCGGAGTCCTAACTATGCGCGGTTGTTGCATAAAGTTATCTGAACACAAATGAAATCAGTTGCTAGACAGGTTCTTTTTTTTTACATACGAAAGTGTAGTTACGTCCCTCCCTGCTTCGTATGCTACAGTTCCCACTGTATGCTACAGTTGCAGCTTCCCGGCAAGTGTAGCGCATGCGACCGTAATCTTTACCAGGAAACGCTATGCTCCAAGGCAAGCTTTCTGGTTATGTTCTTCCCCGCACGGCCGGCGCCACTGCGGATGGATGGATGTTATGAGCATCCCCTTTGGAACGGGGCGGTGGGTTGCGCCACCAAGCTCTTGCTATTATACTGCCTAATGTCCTACCTAGTTAAACAATAAAAAAAATTACTGCCGCGGATGCGAGCGCCATCTGGTGGTGCTGCAAGGAACCCAGTGGCGCACGCCTCCCGCTGCGATTGGTTGAGTTTTTTTTTTTTGCCTACGGACCCGGCAAATGCATTCGCGGAGTAGAGGTATACAACTTCGCCGTAATATAATATGAAATCGGGCCGGCTGTATAGGGAACGCAGCCACATTGGGGTACGTGAAACGCCTTGTGCGTGCCTCTCACGGTGTAACGAAATACACAAGTGACATTTATTCACGCATTACAAAACTTATAAATGCTTAACTATTGACACGTGTACTTGTCTCTATCGGGCGGCAAAACTAGTTATGCAACAATAATGATGCAGATAGTGGGGGTCCTACGGTTTAATGTTGTAATTGTGCTCGCTCCCTATTCGTAGCTGGCTCGCCGTGGTCAGAGGCGGTGGGTGTGGATTGGCGCATCCCTGTTGTGACGCCCGAATCTCTACACGCCGTTGCTAGGCCTATGTGACGAACGCGGGGGCGCCATAGCCGAGCAACCGTCAAACTTCTGCAACAAATTGCACACTTGTAGGCCTTGTAACTACTAACGAGCACAGGTTTGAGTTTGGTGGATTATGCCTACTATACGTGGCAGAGCGGGCTGTCTCAAACGCGACCACTCCAGCTCGGCTCGACAAAAAGGGCTGCTGAGCTACGCCTCACTGAATGCTGAGCGAGAGGATCAATTAAGCTGCGACTGCGCCACGCGTGGCACGACAACGGCGCCATCTGTGCAGGCGAAACACATATGATTATGTAATGTTTTTTCCCCTCTAGATGACGATACCAAAGTAAAGCGCGTGGATAGTACGGCTACAAAGGTATGAGCGATATTAGTACACGTTCTCGTTACATATTGTTACATGCGGTTTTAGCAAGCAACCTTCCAATATGCTGACCAAAATGAAAGACGTTTCACGTCAAAATGCGCAAGCGGAAACAGGAGTCCGCCTTCAAGCAAAGCTTTCTTTGCCTAACCCGTTGCTTTTTTTTTTTGCATGAGTCGTCGGTCGGCCGTCGGTTTGTCGCCCGATAGGCACGCGAGCCAGGCTGAAGCAAACCGGCTTGCATATACCGGGCGTTTTAGCGTACGCTTTCAAAGAATCCAGTGCCCTTCCACTATGTGAAGAAGGATGACCAACGAAGCTGTGAATGTGGGCCCCTTATAATGGCGAACTGCACCTCCGCCGCGGCTCGGCCCGGTATTTCACCATCTTCGGGATCGACCCACGCATGAAATATTGTTGGTCTATGTCCACAGTGACGAGACCTGCCAGAACCTAGCCATAAACCGCTTCGCTGTAAAAGAATGTTTAAAGGTTGCCTGTGACAGATAGCACAATTCTGGTTCATGAGCTAGTCCACTCGAAGACGCGGACATTACTTGCACAAAAAATTGAAATGCATAGTTGAATAATTAATATTCACTAAGTTGGTAACTAAGGCTCATATTGCAATTTACAAAGTCTAGCCATGGACTCGTTTGCAAGGCGAATCCACTTAGAACGATTCAGGATGTCACCAGTTTCGAGACATTAATTTCCGAACTTAATTAATTAATTAATTATGGGGTTTTACGTGCCAAAACCACTTTCTGATTATGAGGCACGCCGTAGTGGGGGACTCCGGTAATTTTGACCACCTGGGGTTCTTTAACGTGCACTTAAATCTAAGTACACGAGTGTTTTCGCATTTCGCCCCCATCGAAATGCGGCCGCCGTGGCCGGGATTCGATCCCGCGACCTCGTGCTCAGCAGCCCAACACCATAGCCATTGAGCAACCACGGCGGGTTCCGAACTTTGCGGATAAATGCATTGGCGGTTCAGTTACTTTTGCTTCCATGCATAAAACGACGTTTTGTTAAAGAAGTAACTGGAACGCCAATGCATTTCTCCACAAAGTTCGGGAATTAACATCTCGAAACTGGTGTCATCCTGAGAATTCGTTCTAAGTGGATCTGCGTTGCGAACTCCTCGGCTAGAATTTGTAAATTTCAATATGGGCCATAAGGTAATCAGTTCAAACATAATTAGTGATTTCTATTTAACGCGAACTGGGCATGCGAGAACAGAGTGCGCACGAAGCCATCAGCTATCTCAGGTCGGCTAGCCTTCGAACCCGGTGCAGATTGCCTCCAAGATAGGACGCGCGCGGCCGCACTCGGCCACCGCAGCTGGAAAGAGGATGCATACTTATCTGGCCCCTTCGGGCGCGTGATAAGACAGCGCGCGCTCTTCCCGCCTTCCTCTCTTGCGAGAAGACAGCGCCACATCGAGCCACCATGCTTTTCGGCTCGCCCTCACAAGCGTTCGCTCGCACCTACAGCATAAAAGTTATCGCACTTAGACTGTATACGGAACATCACGGCGGCGACGACTTTAATCCGCCTGGAGTGTCCATATAGTTGCTTTCGCAATAATAAAGCTTCGCGCCGTCTAAACTATAGCCAAAAATTGACAAGTGTTACAGCACCCTAAACAATACTTGTTTTTACTAAGCAGCTTCGGCCTATAGGTCGTAGCCGCGTCATGAAGTCGTAATACAATGATTCGCTCCCTTCCTCCGATCGCTGTGGCTGCCAAAACACGAGCACAGCGCAGCCAGAAGACACGCACGCAGCTCTTAGCCGCCCGTTTCTGCGTTGAGCGTCGGCGTAACCGAGCGAACGAGCACGGTTACGGAGGATCAAAGAGCGAACGCGGAGGACGAAGACGGCGATGAGGAAAGCGGAGGTGGAGGGTGCAGGGGAACCATGAGGCGGTGCGGCGAAAAGAAAATCGTAGTGCCGCAAGACGGGCTCCGCGGCGATGACCGCAATACGAGTAGCGCGCCGTCATTTGTTCACCGATGACGCCATCGATAAGGCATGCGGCGAGCGCGTCCACCGATACTATATATGAAAACAAAAGCGCTGCATGGGCGGAGGTCAGTCCGCGGCGGCTACTCTCTGACAAATGTACACCTTTTGGGTCGTATCTTGCCACATAACGATAATCAGCTGTCTTGCTTGTGTTTCCTTTCTTAAAAGCGTGCGCTCGCTACTGTCCTGTCGAGACTGCTCTGTCATGCCGAAAACGCGCATGCCGTTCGTGACTTGGAAGTACCGGGCTCGCAGCGTTAAAGGAAATGCGGACACGACAGATGACGATTATTGTTGTGTGGCAAGATACGACCTAAAGGGTGTAATTTTGTTTAAGAGTGTACTGTGGCTCGCACTCAGGCGTCACCCACGCTCTGACTCTCGCGATCTCTCTATTAGCGATGGAATCACGCCACACTTCGCTCCGTTTGCAATGTGCCGCACTAGACCGATTGTCCGCGCCAGCCACGCTACTTAGTGCTTATACTTTGTAGTATAAACCGTGCACCTATATAATCATAATACAAAATACTAGCATGCGAAATAAAAACACGTATAGAGCTGCGTTCAAATTTCGCATTAGGGAGCATCGTAATCGTTGAACTTTTTATGAGCAACATCTCGTACGTAGCGTTACTACACGAGTCAGCAAATGTTCTCTGTCATGACGTTATGATAATGTCAATTACACCAGTTTCGGCCTTTTGAGACCATTGAAAGGGGCTATGACCATGACAGAGACGTCCAAATTGCGCACGCACGCACGCACGCACGCACGCACGCACGCGCGCGCGCGCGCGCGCACACACACACACACACACACACACACACACACACACACACAAGCATGGACTGATATTTAAGCCTAAAATCGCTGCCTTTAATCCCCTCATCGAAGCGACCACCATTTCGGCAGGGATTGTGTGGCTTCAGGAAGTGCGGGGCCATTCCTGTCATCTCCCCCGAAAGAGTCCGAAACCAAATCAAAAGTCTTGCTCCGCTCGCTATAGAACCGAAGGGCTTAGCAAGGATATTGCCGTTAAATTGTGCCTTCAATTCGTTCACCTGCGCAGTAAAATCAGCACGAACCAGAATGCATGCAGAAACGATGGCGGGCTGACCATCAAGATGCACATACGAAAACAAAACGCATGGCGACCATGACTAAGTCATTTCTGGGTCCTGCAATCGCTTCTGGTGCCAGTATACACGAGGCATGGCTTTCGAGATTGGCTTCCATTACTAACCAGTGAGCTGCTGCTGGGGGGTGCAATTTCATTTCGTCACCAGACTGCTGTAGAGTTTAAGCAGGATGTGCAAAATTTAAACACAAATTTTCTACTGCACCGAATGTGCTCAAATTTTGCCCGCTTACTGTGGGATGCAAACGGTTTAACATGCAATACGTAATTCGAGCTCGAGAATTGGCTTATGACCCCTTTTAAGGGTCGAATTGGAATGCTATAAGCATTTCGCAACTTTCATACCTTTGAAGTGTCATTCTTTTACGTGCGGGAAACACATAGTAGAGCTTCTATACCACTAAGAATATGTGTATCAGTACTTTGCAGTTATCCCAAAGGAATTCCCGTCTTTGGTGGCAGGCTTGCTGCAAGTCACCAGCATGCACAAGCTACCAATGCCACACATGTACCAAACTGATTAGGATTGTTTGCGAGACCATTGGTGTGCACAGAGCTGCCTGCAACTGGATGACTACAACGTAAAAAGATCAACTCTTTCCGTTCCATGGGGAAAACAGCTTTTTTTGCAGGTTACGCCAGATATCTTTTCTGAAGGAGCTACAGCACTCAGTATTTTATGCAATACACAAACGAAAATCCCAATGAATGCACTTTTCACGCATAAAAGCTTTATAACGAGGTGTATGTCATAAAAAAGATATAAATTGCCAATCAAGATTGTGACATAAAATTGAACAAAGTTCGTAAAGACACGCTTGTATCTACTAAGAAATTCAACAAAAACTATGATATAAAAATATATTGCTGTCTAATGGGCACTATATATCCCGAAAAATCAAAATTTTTCATTCGACAGGTTTTTTACCAGAAATATTTAAGTGCGAGCACTACACTTTGGCGTGCCAGGCTGCGGCCACCAATATTCTGGGCGGGCTTGCGTCATCGTCGCTCTCAGAGCCAAAGTCCAACGAAAAGGCAGCATCCTCAGACTCGCTGCTGCCCTATCCACCGATAAAGTCAGCCGCAGACGCAGCGGAATCACGTGATCTACGATCTAAGGAAGCGCGGCACCGCTCTTCAAGGCGACAATTTTTGCTTTCTGCTTTGATGGTCGCGAAACTTCGGAGGGCGTTAAAATTTAACACCGAGCGCAGGAAAAGCGGACTACTTATAAAGCAAAAATACAGTTATCCTCCTTTATGTCCTATGGTGCAATGTCCGTGAGCGGTACGGAAGTTCTCGAAAGCGGCGTTTCAAACCATCGATAGCGGGCGGCCATTTTTGCTTGCTACTTTGACGATCTTGAAAACTTCGGAGCGCGTTCAAAAATCTCCGCCTGGGGGAAAAGAAAGCTAGCTGCTTAGAAAACAAAAGAATAGTTCTCCTTCATGCCTGACAGCACAGTGTCTCGTTGGGCAGCGCGGAAAGTCTCGAAATCGGCGTATCAAATCATCGTTAGCGGGTTAACGATGCCCGATGGGCATGGTACCGAAAGAGTTAATCTGGCAATGTTTCTTGATAGCAAGTACTTCTGCAGCTGTCACATTCGTCATACTCAGTAACAATAGTGCACGAGCATTTATTTTATGTTTTGTGCTTGGTAACTTTTATGCAACAAATTCTTGCTTATCACTCCTTTTGGTAGAATTTATCATGGAACAATTAAGCATTCAAGGATGGCTATAGATATTACACTGTAGACGAGCACTGTAATTTTATTGTACAATGTCACGTTAAACAGAGGTGAGAATAAATAAATCGAGATTATTCAACTGTGACAATTTAAAGCTTTCATATTTCACATGTTGTTCTCATATGATGCACAGAACGGAGAGACACAAGGCACAGGAAGCTGCTGTATGATTACTGTCTCAGTGCTGTGCATCATATCAGAGCAACATGTGAAATATGAAAGCTTTAACTGGTCACAGTTGAATGGTCTCGATTTATTTATTATAAGAAAATACTAAGTTCAGGCGACATGATCACTGCTTTTTTAAAATGCTACCCTGTAGGTTTGCCAGAATGCAAATGACATGCACAATTCGGTCAATTTTATCTTGAAGATCAGATGAAAGTGGCAGATTCAGAATGTTAAAAAACTTCAGCCTGTGAATCATTCGGTCCACATGCATATGTACACTGTACACTGAATGGACTGCAGCAGCTTTGTCATAGTTTGAGCATTCTCCATTTGAAGGTGGAGGCTTGACCAGAATTTCATTTGACTGTGATAAGCTAGCAGATTTAGCAGACGGTCTGTGAGGGAGAACATCTATGGGATCCAGTGGGGAGGCAACAGCTGTGAACTCATCTAATAAACTACCTCTGTCACCTGCACTTCTCACAAATGTCAAGGCTCCATTTGGGGCAACTCCAAATAAAAACTTAGCTGAAAATGTTCCTTTAGAACAGGTGTAAAAGTCTTGTATCTCCACCGGTGCAGGCTGTGCCACCCGAGCCTCTGTGCAGTCAATGATGATCTTGCATTTTGGATAGTGCAACTTGAAGTACTCTGGCCCCTTAGAGAGCACATCAGCGCTATGTTGCCACTTTATCCACGAACGTGTTTTGTCAAACAGCGCATTCAGAACACTGAGAAAACACCTTGATACTGTTGTGTGGTGAATACCAAACAGTGCTGCCAATGAACCGTACGAGAGTCCAGTCTTCAGCTTCATCAGAAAAAGGGTGAGACGGTCAGCTTTGGAGATGTCATGGAGGGTTCTTGTATTGGGAATGATGCTCATCAGAAGTGCGAACATGTTTGCAGTCACCGCACAGAGGCATTGCATAGATTTGTCATCTTGGTGCATAGACTGCGCTCCAACGAAGCATACTGATTTGTGATCTGGTCCCACTGCTGCATTATTAAATGTTACCAGTGGGCGACCACAGGATGCTGCTGCTGCTGCTGACTGTGCTCCAGGAAAACCCACTAACTTGTGGTCTGGCCCCACTGTTGCATTACTGACTGCCACCAGTGAGCGACCATGTGATGCCGTTGACTGTGCTCCGGCAAAGCACAATGACTTTTGGTCTCTTCCTACAACTGCATTACTAACTGCCACCCGTGGGCGACAATGTGGTGGCGGTGGCGGTGCTGCAGCATAAGCTGTATGAGTCTGAGCAGACTGCACTGAAATGTATTTGCACCAAGTCTGTGTGGACGCATTTCTGCCATCTGAGACACAGAAGAATGCAAAAGGCCGACAAGGGAGCTCTCCAGGCTGCAAATATGTCACTGTGCCAATCTGAAACAAGAACAATTAACCATGACAGGTCACAGTATTGTTCAATCAGGCCACGCACAAACAACACCAAGTAGTGCAGGAATTTACATACATGCCGTGTTTTCACTCTACGAGGTACATCCCAATCTTTGAATGGCATCATGGTGCCAACCTGAAATCCATTCAATAAATGATCTTGAAAGTGCGCACCAATGTTTCATTGCAACTAGATGTTAACGAGTGAAACATCCATATATGTACCTCACGAACTTCAAGTGATGTCATTGTTCCCATCTGAAACACAAGTAAACAATTGTGACATGCAAGTTTTATTTTCTGAGCTATAATCAATGATTAAAGCATTTACATACCTCACATGTTTCCACTTGATTTTTGCCATCAAATTCAATTGTAGGAGAACCTGGACTAGCAGTTGGCTGCAGCAGTAAAAAAGAAGCTTTTGGTCAAATCAGGCTACCAAAATGCAAAAAATAAAGGAAACAAGTGAAACCATCTAAAATCCCGAACTGCCACCGAGACCGACATTACTAAATTCCAAGTCCTGATTAACTTAAGATCCCCATGTAAGCTCCATTCATTTATTTATTTGGCAAATTCTTTTCTGTTTAGTGCAAGCTACTTTTGATGATGTTCTGCCTCTTCTTTGTCATGCTCACATCGTTTCCTCTGCACACAGCTTGCAAGGGTTCCTTGTTGTCTCATGTACAATTTTTTTTACCCACACACTTTGCTATCGCTTATTGCCATCGCTTATTTTCGTTGATCATTAAACACAACTATTATCATTGGCTTATTTTGCCCTTGCCTGCTTTTTTAAATCTTTAGCCGGCTACACTATGCTATTATCTATGATTTCTATAATATTGTTACGGAAGGATAAAAGGGGAGAAAGGAAGAGGATCGCGAGACTTTGGCTGCTGCGTGTTGTTTGTGGTCAGCCATCTTAGCTACATTGACTCTGCTTGTGTATAAATTGTAAATACAGTCTGTGTATTCTCCCAACATCCCCGTAACACATTGGTGGGTACCACGGCTGGAAATGGGGCTCCGCAGTGGCCGTCACATCACTGTCCCCACCATGAATGACGGTGAGCATGCGGAATAAACATCGTTGCCGCCTCCAACGTCACCGTCACCAGCTACGTCGCTGTCTCCTTCGGTTGCAACCCGAGCACCCTGGAACTTTCTACGAGACCGATGGCACCAACGTTGAGGAGTGGGTGGCTATGTACGAATGCATGAGTGGAATCATCAGATGGCACTCTATGCTTATGCTAGCTTACCTGTTGTTCTACCTATGAAGCACGGCAAAGGTGTACGAAAACCCCGAAGAGGAGCTAACCAGCCGAGACCAATGCAAAAAGAAGTTGACAGAGTTGTTTGGCAAACCAGCTGGCCATAAAATTGCTGCAAAGCAGGAACTGGCCTCCCGTGCCCAATCCCCCATGGAGTCCTATGTCTCGTACATCCAGGACATGCTGGCACTTTGTCGTAAAGCCGATCACAACTTGACAAGGTCGGGCACGTGCTGAAGGGCATTGCTGATGCCTTTAATCTGCTCATGTGGAAAAGCTGCTCTACAGTTCATGCTATCATCAAAGAGTGCTGAAAATTCGAGCAGGCCAAATGCAGACACGTCCTGCAACCATTCGCCAGACTTACCATTACTGCTGCAATGTCGACGTGTGAAGTTCCACCCGTGCAGCAGCATGCGTCGCCATCAGAGGACGTGCTGCGAATCGTTTGACGTGAACTGGATGCAATGGTGCCCGCAGCTTTCTGTTTGTGTAGCCCTGATGCTACCTCTATTTCAGTTCCCCTCATACAAGCCACCGTACACCAGGAACTTGAAAACATTGGTCGACATTTTGTCTGCTGTCACCAACTCCAGAGCCAACGAGTGCCCGTCTACTATTTTCATTCCACCCCGTCACTCCTCTCCGCATTATCGCAATACGACTGAGTGGAGAACTGTGGATGACCAGCGTGTATGTTTCGCCTGTCGCCGCATTGGTCATGTCGGCCGATACTGTCGCAACTTGTGGTCCTCAACACCTCACACGCTGACCAACCTGAGCTGTTTTGATGGAAATGCCTGCAATGTTTCGTCCATCGCCGAGTTTAACAGTGCCAACAACTCTGATAGGAACACGTGGTACAGTCGCTCACCATCGCTGCGCGGGCACCAGTCTCGTTCACCGCAAACATGCCGGCCATCTTCCCGTTCGTCGCACCCTTTCGGAAAATATGAAACGCAGCCGTCGAAGGTGGTGCTGCATTGCCTACTACTGCAGCAAATCCTCTGTCTGTGCCCACAAAGAGAAGTGTAATTGCCATTAAAATAGACGGTGTATCTGTCCAAGCACTTGTCGACACTGGAGCCTGCATATCTGTGACGAGTGCTAGCCTATGTAGACGTTTAAAGAAAGTCCTCACCCCAGTCCGATTGCTTTGTGTGGCCAACAGCGGCGTGCTGGTTGTTCTTGGAATGTGTACTGTGCGTTTAATTACAGCCAGCTGCCCTACTTCTGTTCTCTTCGCCGTGATCGACAACTGGCTTCACTGCGTTATCCTTGGATTAGACTTTTTATACAATCATTTTGCTCTCCTTGACTGCGCGACCAGAGTTCTTCAGTTGTAACTGCCTCAACTCGCAGATGCTGCGAGCACCGCCCTACCACACACGTGCTCACTTCATGATGTGCGTCTGTCACCCGAGGCAGTCACTTACGCCACTTTGACTGCGGAGCCACAGGTTCCTGACAGTGAATATGTGCTTCGCCCCATCGTCGACATGCTTTTGAACCGGAACATTGCTGTTCCGCATATGCTGGTCACGATTACCAATAACGACATCGTTCTACCACTTCCGAATTTCAGCCTGTGCCCTCAAGTGCTTCCGGCCGGCATGTTCTTCAACACCGTTTCTAGTACTTCCGAACTTGACATTGAGAGTATGAATGCCGAGAGTGGTTTATTAGCGCTAATTGCAGCTCACAGCTCTGGTTCCTTAACGAATGACTTAGCGAAAATGATTGCACCTGACCTCACATCTGCACGAACCATGGACATACATCTCCTGCTCGAGTCGTACAGTGACATCTTTGATTTCGGCGACAGGCCTTTAGGTCAAACATCTGTTGTTCACCACCGCATAAATACTGGAGACATGAATCCTATTTGTCTGCGTCCCTATCATGTATCACATGCTGAACATAGAGTCAACCAATCAGAAGTGGACAAAATGCTCTGCAAAGGGGTCATCAAACCATCCGACGGCCCTTGGGCTTTGCCTATTGTTCTTGTGCATGCTGGTGCTGGTCAGCCACTTAACTACATTGACTCTGCTTGTGTATAAATTGTAAATACAGTCTGTCCATACCCCCAATATCCCCGTAACAGTATCTATTTCCCTCTCATTACTCTAACCTGTGTTTGTGTCAAACCTTGACAAAGCAAACACCAATATAACAAGTTATCTAATATAATGAAGTAAATATAAAATGCTTTTTGCCAATATTCCCCCAGCAGGTAAAGAATGCATGCTTGCAACAAATACTGGATATAATAAAGGTATTTTAGTATTGGATGCATCTTCCTTATAACAAAGTCCGACTGCATTGTTTTTTTATTTATCGCTGCTTTTATATTAACATTTCTTTTGCTTGACTTTCAGCGTTGGTTTTGGCACTTCTGTAGTGACCCCGCTCTACATAATACCATAGTTTAAAGACATTTAGTGGAACTTCAATGAATAAATAAGAGCACTGCAACATAATTGTAGTAAAATAGTGAAGCTGGTACCTGGTTGTAATCTTCATAGTAATTTGTGCTAGTAGACTGCAGCTCAAAGGCACAAGCCTTCCTTTTCTTCAACCTGATGTCAATGTAAGAAAAGGTGAGGCCAATGCAGTAGTACACGTTACACAAATGCTGCGCCACAACAAAGTCTTTTACTAGGCATAACATCAAGCACACTGTGAAACCAACCTATACACATGAATGTTCAAATGCCGCGCAGTACTTTTTTTGCTATTTGAGCATTATGAATGCATTATGAATGTAATAGCACTTGGACTAAGCGGGTTG
Organism: Dermacentor andersoni; assembly: GCF_023375885.2. Classification (NCBI taxonomy): domain Eukaryota; kingdom Metazoa; phylum Arthropoda; class Arachnida; order Ixodida; family Ixodidae; genus Dermacentor; species Dermacentor andersoni. The sequence goes on from NC_092815.1 coordinate 101,488,686, forward strand.
AATATGTAACAGCTAGAGCATGCAAAATGCTGAATTTTGACAATTGTAACTTCAGGACAGCACTTCCAAAAATTAGAGAGAACTAATTTACTTTACTAATGTAAGATTCATATTAGAGTATGTGTGTGCTGTCTGGGACCCACAAACTAATATCCTTCCTAATATGCTTGAACTTTTACAAAACTGCGCAGCCCATTTTGTTTCTAATAATTATAACTTTACTTGTAGTATTTCAACACCTAAGGATGGGCTGGGATTCGAATGGTTAAGCAGGTGCAGAAAAATCATGCGATTGGAGATGCTTTTCAAAATTTATTGCTGCTTGGTTAAAGTAAACAGGGAAACATATGTTTTACACCCTCATTTTACATCTCAAAGACCTGATCATCAATGGAAAATAAAGGAAATTAATTGTAACATGAATGCCTTTCGTGGATCATTTTTTTGGTACACCATCAGTCAATGAAATCAATTGCCACAACAAATTACTGAATGCCGAACTGAAGTGTCGTTTCGAGCTCTGTTGTTGGGTGTATAACGGCATGTGTGGTTATTTTTGTTCGATGTACTATAACGGCATGCATGGTTATTTTTGATGGTGTACAACGGCGTGCACAGTTGTTCGTTGTTTGCTCCACGCTGGTCTCATTCATGCACTAAGTATTCATCCCCTCTTGTGATAATGCCTTTGGGCAGTGTAGGTATTTCAAACAAATAAATAAATATAGGCAGTCTCCTGGCTGCACTGAAGTAACTTTCACCTCTGCCTGTGAAGATGTGTATACCGTGAAGTGTGAATATACAAGTTGCACAGGAACAGTTTACTCTACAGCTCTTATCATCAACTTCATCATGTCATCCTCTCTTCATCCTATTTATGTTACTCTCCCCATCCCCTTCCCCAGTGTGAAGTAGCAGGCCAGAGGCACTCCACTGAGGCCAACCTCTCCACTGAGGCCAACCTCTCCACCTTTCTGCTATTAAAGTTCCTCTCTCTTAAACATAAGTCGAAATTCAGTCCTGATATAGGTATAAACCAGTAAAATATCCATGCTCTTATCAAACAGTTGCATGCATTAGGCAAGGCTTTCACTCCTCTGGTCACAACTTCATATCTTTCAATTTGCCTGCACTAGTTGGATGGTCATTTTTTAAATGATCCCGACAAAAAGCCCATATGCCTTGTATCCTGAATATTCAATAATCTGATATGAAAATGTGGAATTCACAGAAGACCTTGCATGATAGCTAATTATTAGACATGATGGATACGGGGCATGTAGCCTTTTTACAGCAAAGCTGTCTATGGCTAGAATCTAGCGGTTCGCGTCCGCGCGTAGACCAACAATTTTTCATACATGGGCCGATCCCGAAGATACTTTAATACCAGGTGGACCCGGCGGTGGAGGTGAAGCAGGCATTAAGCACTCCCCATACAGGGCCGATACCGAAGGTAGTGCAATACCGAGTCGATCCAAGGCAGAAAAAAAATTAAATTACGGGTTTTACGTGCCAATACACAACATGATTATGAGGCACGCCATAGTGGGGGACTCTGGAAATTCGGACCACCTGGCATTCTTTAACGTGCACCTAAATCTAAGTACAAGGGTGTCTTGCATTGCAAGTGAACAAAGGTGCCTGGATTACCTGGGGTATAGGAGCTGCTATTTTTATACTGGGTGCCTTTGTTCTTTATATCTAAAATTGAAAACATTGCCTGCATTCAGCAGTGTATTTACGCTTCTACAGGTAGACTACTTAGACAAATGGACATTGCTTGTAGGACGAATTGTAATGCACAATCAGCTTAATTCAAGGCTTTGCTATGTGGACGAAAATGTGGCACTTAACAAACGTCCTCACTAGCACGTGCTTTGCTTCTGTAGCTCCCCTTTGTGGCCACAGAAAGTTGCCAGCAAGTATAACTATTTGTCATACCTTTTTGATAAAAATTCTGATATTAGCACCATAGTTTAGACATCTAAAGAATATGCCATGGAATGCACTGGCATTTCATAGCGGTTAACGGCAGTTCAAAAGTCTACCCTCTGCACTGCAAGAGAAAACTAACTGGAATGCCAGGGTGTTCAGTAGCAAATATTGAGTAAGGGCAGTTTTAAGCTGGTGCTAATCTCATTCCTGCTAAACGGGTACGAGTTCTTTACTGTCAATGACCATACCTGCAAATGCAACGTCTGCCCTAGAGTGAATAACTAAAGAAATTATTAGCAGAACTTCATTATGACGTAATTGATTTGTACTTCACCAATTTGTTGCGCAATTAATGTCTGCCTCTGAGTAATCTGCCTGGAAATGCTAAATTGCTCTCCTACCACAGTCAATACATAAAAACTGCTCGATGTTACACAACAACTACAACAACAAAAAAAGAAAGTGGCAGACTTCAGTGATTCCTCCAAATCTGAACTCGTTTACCATGACTGCAGCAGGCCCCCACAGTGGAGACCACCGTTTTCTCAAGAACAACCTTTTTTTTTGCAATGCACACAGTGTCATCCTCCTCTGCTACGGTACTGCCTGCTGTGGTCTCGAAAATACGTGCACCGATGCCACCATTCTCAGACTCTACGCGGGGCACAGGAACCCTGCAGAAATTATCAGGCATTAAACCTAAAGAATAGGGCAGTCATTAGTGTATCTAGCTCCCGGAGCTGAATTCCGGTGGCAGGGCGCACAAGTTTTGGTTTTTCTTCGCCCTATGGCAGGGGGTGAAGCTGAGAATGAGGTGACCTTAAGTCACATGGTAACATATAGTTTCTAGTCTTGCCAATGTGACTGCGCACAAGTACATGAGTATCAGGAAAGCAGTGGGACTAGGGCCTGCATCATGTTAATATGCTATCGAGCAATGGCCTGCATTTATCATTTTGCTCATTAACAGCTGTGTTATGCTATTCCCAGTACCCCTTAACAAGGTTATTTTTGTCATGTGCAATAGTTGAGAAAGTCTTGCTTGCTATTGAAGTGGCATTGTTGTGGCCCATTGTTACAGGGTGTGACAGAAACTGTAGTAGAGAACTTTGCCATTTGACCGCACAAACAGTTGTCAGTATTAAACTTTCTAGGCATTTATAATGAGTTATTAGTCAAAATAAACACATAATAAGGAGTTACATATGTGATAGGAATTACTTTAAATATACTAAGAGTGTCTTGTGGTGATCTTGTTAAACTATGAGCACATACAAAATAACAATGAGCTCTAAGTTCCATGTTCTTTCTGTTGACAAAATGTTTAATGCCTTTATAAGGCAGGGTACCAAAGCATGGCAATGCTTGAAAAATGAACAAGTAATACAAACCAAATACACACACACACAAAACATTCTAAATAGAAGAAAACCGAGTACTTATGCATTATGCCATGAGAGAAGGTGGTGCACAGAGAGCTAGTAATCTGTTTGGGAGTACATACGGCCTGCGGCGCCCTTGGGATGCAGGTGCCCGTGTCCTTTTCCTTTGCGATTGTGGCTGTGAAACAAGTGATGGCTTGCGGCAGGGAGACCTGCGGTGGGATGCAAGGTGGAGCAAATGGCTGTTTGTCTATCAAATCAAATAAGCAAAATGGGTTCAACTGGTTTGTTTCCAAAACATAATTTAAACAGTGTTTAAAAAAAGCAATCCTCTGTACAGATTTCTTTTGATCAACGCAATATTGAAGTGGGAAGATTGGTAGATGCAACAACAGTGATTGCAACAGTAACAGATCTGCTCGGATGTGCACATGAAGGACTTCAAAATCATTTGCATGTCCCCTGTACCTTTGTTTCTGTGGCTGTGGAAAGACTGATGGATTGTAGTTCGGGTTTCTGGGGTTGTCCGACTTTCGATCTCCAACAAAATGACGACTGCAAATACGCGAGTTATGATTTGGCTCCCAGTCATCACCCCTGGAAAAGAAATCACAATGACATTTACGTGGCTCAAATTTGTGAAAGCAGGCATTTCTTAAAAGACTACAACCAAATGTAAAGTGTGCATGGGTACAAATTCATTATTTAAAATAAAAAGTATATATTCAGTTCTACTGGGGAATGCAAGGCATATTTAGGGTACAAGAAGAGTGGGTATTTAAGATGTGATAAAATGCTCTGCCATGCAACACCAGAGGTGAAATTAATACTGCAGCACAACGCATTGTTCTCGACAAGTTTTTGAATGAGAGGATGTCTCATGCATTGTCCAGAAAACTGAAAAATGAATAAAAATACTCAACATCCTAATTCTTTCAGTTGCCAGAGGCTAGATGCAAAGCCCATATCAGACCTCACCCTAGAGCACTGGCTGGCTTTTCAGGGCCAGGCTCAGCCGGAGCCCAAAAGTGCCACGCGTTGGCCTGCTCGTGCTTGGCCTGGCGATTTCAAACCTGGCTCGTACCTGGCCTGGGTCTGAAAGATTCAGGCCCGGGCTGACTTTGCCTGGCCCAGTTCTGTTCGACCCACTAGCCCTCGAGCCTATACGAAGCTACGTCGAGTTCTTTGTTTTTAGTGAAGACACTGTCATGTAATCAATGTGCACTGGGCGGTCTTCAAGGCACGTCAAAGCAGTTTCTTGCCCAGCGTCCCCTCTTGCTGGCTACTCTAACCATTAGAAAAATGAACATTCCATTTAATTTCATTGCTAGCCATACACACACAGATTATTATTCATCTATTCAGCATGAAAACACTCATACGCAATGGACAGTGAGGAAAACAGAAAGGGAGCAGGCTCACAACAGCCACCGAAAGTGGCACAACGCCTGGGTATATTAGGGAGGCGGATATAAAAAAGTACATCTGTCGATCACCACGCTTGTCATTTAAAGTGTGATGTGAAAGCCGTACATTTTCTGTTGTGTGGCAATAAACAGGGTGTCCAACGTAATGTGTGTTAAAATATTAAGGTATGTGGGTGCCACATAGCTAGACAGAACCATGGTCATTTTGCTTGCCGTCGCTTGGAAGAAGACAGACTATTTTTTAATATTTTGTCTGATTACATAATTACTCATCGTAATTGAATTAACTTCTGAAATATTATCATCCGAGCAAAATTGTCAATCATAAAATTGTAGGCCATCATAAAACATTCCCGATCCATCTTTATGTTGCTCTATACGTGCTACATAGAAGTTTTTTCCAAGTATTAAAGAAAGCCTGCAGAACACGAGGATGTGCCACGTGACTAATCATGCAGCACATTTTCGTGCCGGGAAATGCCAGTTTTATACCTTTATTCGGCTTCATTGTAATGGTGTGAATTTTTAGTCGACAATATAGGCATCCTTGTTTTGCAAAATGAGCAAATTTGGACTCGTGTCTTATTTTTGTTTCAGTACAGTTCATGTACAATCTAGGCGACATAGCATTTTTCCCCGTCAGATTGGGATACGATCTGCTTGCTGACATAAATTCGCAGGGAACCCACGTAGCGCTAGAAAAACAAATACAAGGTTGTGAAAACAAGGGTTGAGTCACTCAATGTGTGGAATTAAGTTAGTAGACAACAATGTTATAACATGACGTGAGATAGATCAGTCATAGAGGCACTGCATAATCAAGGAGTACAGAACGCTTACGTAAATACCTTGGAAAATATTTACAGAGGTTCTACAGCTACCTTAATTCTACACTAGAAAAGCAGGAAGATACCTATAAAGAAAGGAGTCAGACAGGGAGACACTCTCTCCCCTGCTATCCAGTGTGCCTAGAAGTATTCAAGCTATTAAACTGGGAAGGCTTACGAGTAAAGATCGATGGCGAATATCTCAGCAACCTTCGGTTTGCCGATGACACTGTTCTATTCAGCAACAATGCAGATGAATAACAACAAATGATTGAGGACCTTAACAGAGAGAGTGCAAGAGTGGGATAGAAGATTAATATGTAGAAGACAAAGGTAATGATAAATAGCCGGGCAAAGGAACAAGAGGTCAGGATCGCCAGTCGGCCTCTAGAGTCTGTGAAGGAGTACATTTACCTAGGTCAATTAACTCACAGGGAACCCTGATCATGACAAGGAAATTCACAGAAGAATAAAAATGGGTTAGATCGCATACGGCAGACATTGACAGCTCCTGACTGGAGTGAGTGAGTGAGTGAATAAACTTGATTGCAGGTCCGGCGAGGACGCAAACTCGTCGCGCACCCGGCTAGTCCCACGTCGGGACCGGCAGGTCTAGCCCACCGGCCCGGTCGCGGGCACGCCGGACTGCCAGGATTTGCTTTTCTAGAGCAGGGCTACGCAGAAGCGAGTCCCACTCCTCCTTGATGAACTTGGGGTATGTCGACCCGCACTCCCAGAGCATGTGAGGTAGAGTGGAGGTCTGGCCGCAGGACGGGCAGGCATTGTCGCGATACACGTCGAGGTAAGCCTCGTGGAGAGCGGACAGACACGGATATGTGCTAGTCTGTAGAAGCCTAAGCGAAACGGCTTGCGCCCTATTCAACTTGGGGCGAGGGGGTGGAAAGACCCTTCTAGACATGTAGAAATATTTAATAATCTCGTAAGTAGTGAGAGCGTCCCTGTGACCGTAGAGAGGAGGGGAGTCAGTGCTTCTTATAGAGGAAGCGTGGTCGGTGAGGTGAGCGGGAAACCAGTGAATTGAATGGTTTGTGAGAGCATATGGACTCGAGCCGCTAAGAAGATGAACAGCTTCCTTGGCGATGCAACCCTTCTGAAAAGACCTAACTGCCATTTTGGAATCACTATAGATTTCGGACCCACGACCATCTAGCAGGGCGAGGGCGATGGCGACTTGTTCGGCGACTCCGGGGTCTGAAGTGCGAATCGAGGCGCTATTGGAAATCTTGCCGCTCGAGTAGACCACAACGACGGCCAAAGGTCTTCCCGTCACTGTACTCCGTGGCGTCGACGAAGCTTGCTCTAATGTCGTGTTGCTTGATCTGTTTGAGGATGGCTGCTGCTCTGGCCTTGCGTCTGCCCTCGTTGTGGACGGGATGAACGTTTCGGGGCACAGGGGCCACTACGAACTTGTCTCGAATGCACCTAGGGATCGGGGTACTGACCCTCGGGAATTCCGCAGGGTGGTAACCCAGCTCTTCGAGGATGCGTTTACCTGCTGCTGCGGTGGTCAGGCGACTGAGTTGCGCGCGTTCTTGGGCTTCGGCAATCTCCTCGGCGGTGTTATGTACCCCTAGCTTCAAGAGATTCTTGGTATGGGTCCTGATGGGTAGCCCGAGAGCCCTCTTGACTACTTTGCGGATGAGAACGTTGAGCTTGTCTCGCACCGCCCTGAGCCAGTTGTGCATAGAAATCATGTACGTGAGGTGGCTGAGTACGAAGGCATTGATCAGCCTGAGAAGATAGTTTTCTTTCATGCCTCGATGCCGATTTGCGATTCTGCATACGAGGCGGAAAGCGTTGTCCATCTTTGCGATGATCTTGCGCAGAGCAGTCCCGTTTCCGCCGTTGAATTCGACAAACATGCCCAGGACCCGAATAACGTCGACCCTGGGTATCATCCCCCCGTCACAAGTGCGAAGTGTGATGCTGCTTTCGGAGACTGGCTTCCAATCTTTGGGTCTGCCTCCCTTCTCTTTTCTGTAAAGAAGGAGCTCCAACTTGACTGGAAGCTTACCATTATCATTGAAAAGGAAGGTGTACAATCAGTGCCTTTTACCAGTGCTGACATATGGGGCAGAGACTTGGAGACTGACCAAGTTTGAGACCAAGTTAAGGACCGCACAAAGAGCGATGAAACGAAGAATGCTAGGCATAACGTTAAGAGACAGAAAGAGAGCGGTTTGGGTCAGAGAGCAAACGGGTATAGACGATATTCTAATTGACATCAAGAAGAAAAAATGGAGCTGGGCAGGTCATGTAACGCACTGGTTAGATAATCGTTGGACCATTAGGGTAACCGAATGGGTACCAAGAGAAGGAAAACGCAATCGACGATGACAAAAGACTAGGTGGAGCGATGAAATTAGGAAATTCGCAGGCGCTAGTTGGAATCGGTTGGCGCAGGACATGGGTAATTGGAGATCGCAGGGAGAGGCCTTCGTCCTGCAGTAGACATAAAACAGGCTGACGATGATGATGAAGATAGATAAAAAGTCCCTTAAGTAGGCAAATAATGCTACAGAATAGTGGCTAGCCGCATGTAGGTACAAACACGTACCTTAGCAAACAGCGCAAATAACGGGACACAGCACCCGTATCGTGTGCCCCTTTTCTGTGTCCCGTTTCTTGCGCTGTTTGCTAAAGTAAATAATGTTAGTAGCATTAAAGAACGGTGCACACAATGGGCGCGGGTAATCACTGGTACCGTTTTCTCCGTGGCCGAAGAGCGCCGCTAACGTACACGAATCTGTGCTGCGTATCGCTGTCGTGTCGTGGCCTGCCCGCCTAGACTTTCCCATGAACCGACAGACACCACTGACCTAAAAATTGTATAAGGCTGCAGTTTTTATAGTACTGTTTTTTGCAGATGAAAATGGCATGTCCGGGCCTAATCCGGGCCTGTCTGAAGCCAGCCGAAGTTCACAGGCCCGAGCCCGGCCCGCGCAGTGCTCCATCCCACACCACTGATGAAAACTCATAAATCGCAACAAATGAAAGCAGGCCCGGAAACAAAAAAAGTCCACCGACAAAGTGAACACAATCAGCTCCTTGAAAAGTGACGGCGTACTTGCGCTATCCTCTCCCAGCCCAATCGAGGTAATTTCACACAACACTGTCAAGATTATACGAAGAAAATTCCATAGTGCGCTGTGCGCACATCGCCGCTCATACAAAACTCGGTTCAGTTGTCCTATGAATGCCAGCTTTGCAAAGCGACTTGTTGCACTAATTCCTTCGGCGTTTTTTATCCCAGAGAAGACGTTGCCGTTTCGTTCATTTCAGTCACAGTGTCAGCACTGCCGTGGTACGAACCTGGTCTTGCGGACGGCAGATATCCAAACATTGCGTCGTTCAAGGTAGAAAGGCCGCATCGGGAAGCGGTAAAACTGAATGGTTTCACCAGAACTCGCCGTGTTTGCATAGCTGTTGGTACACCCGGCAACACAGCATGTTTGCCTAGACAAAGATAACGTCGGAGGCATTCTATCAAAGCTAACGAGCACAACGTGTAAGGCAGTGTCTACGAAAATCCTATGGTTGAACCATAACCAGTGGGTGGTTGCGCCCCGTTTTTGAGGCACGCCAACAGTTTGAAGAATCCCCGATGGAGGGCGCCACTTGCCCAGTTGTGCAGTCTCTTGGCGCGCTAGTGGCGCATGATGGATGGATGGATGAATGTTATGAGCGTCCCCTTTGGAACGGGGCAGTGGGTTGCGCCGCCAAGCCCTTGCTATTATACTGCTTAATGCGCTACCTACGGTAAACAATAAAAAAAGAAAAAAAAGCACTATGAACTACCACACCCAAATTTTCTGATCCCCTTGTGCGAACTGTGCCTTTGTACGTCTCCGTCTTTTGTCGTTTCCCTACTTTTCTTCCACCAATCCTCCAATCGCCTCTTACTAATGCTTATTGCGGACATGTTTAATTTATCACTGCTCCCGCCACGGAGGAAGGAAACTAAGGAGAAGCCCTGACGTCACTCTTTGTGAAGCAAAAGTGAAGCCGGAATTTGGCGTTGCTCATGGCGATGCTCCGCCTTTTGGGCCACCCTCCTCTCTTGTTTACATCTTTCGCGAAACCACGCCGCGGAGCGCGCGCGCTCGCGCAACATCTGGCAGAGCACGGTGCAGGTAACACAGCGCAACAAGACACGGTGACTAACGCAAACCCGCCCACTCAGCGCCTTTGCCACGGCCCGAAACCTACCAGAGCAACACGTGTGAGCGCTCAAAACCATAAGAACGCCGCCATTGTGGCCCAAAAGGCGTGGCCATACAAAAAAATAAAAATAAAAAAGCAGCAAAAAAATGAGAACCTTCTACGTCATTTCCGCCACACTTTTCTCCTAGCGCGCGGAGGGGGTAGGGCCTCTCCTTAGTTTGCTTCCACCGTGGCTCCCGCTGAACCCAAGGGCGTCAAGGAGGCCAGCGGTGCCTAAATCGACCGCTGGTTAGACGTCTTCACATTCTAATAAAACATGCTCCATAGTTTCCCTAGCTTTACCGCAGCAAGCACATGCTTCTTCTTCCTTCTTATATATCGCTTTATAGGTCGATAAAGTCAAAATAATATTGATAAAGTCAAAAGAATAAGCGGCGGCACACCACAAACATAAAAAAAGAAGGAAACGTTTCGGCTCTCATAAGGGAGCCTTGTTCACAATAAGAGCAAGAGAGATTGTAAAGCGATATGTAACAAGGCTCCCGAATTATTGATTTATGTTAGTGATAGGCGTCCGCTTGTTCTTTTCACTACGATTAATCCGGACCAGACGAGCCTTAGTCAAACATTTGATTTCATCAAAGCCCACGGCATTACTGCAATTTTCGAAAATGCAATATTAGTCAAGTATCAGAACGCTCAATTTTCTTCCGCCCGCAACAGGCCCAGAAAATATTGGTAGCTATTCAGGGTAGACAACAAAAACGTAGAGAACACACGAAAATGATTGGCAAAGACTGGTGCAACGCGCGGCTCCCTAGACAATCCCACACAGAATCGACTCCTGCAACGCACTGAAGTGACGTCACTAAACGACAACGTCACGTGCATGTGTATTTCCGATTTTTTAAGGGCGCGTGGTTTGATTGCTTGTTTGCACGTGACATTCAGTACGCATCCCGTCAACCGCGCTTGTGGGTCGTGCTTTTCTGCTGCCGCTGGTGCTGGTCCCAAGCCCTGGTTCTGCTGCATCCTCGCAAGCCTTTAACATCATCATTTTATATGCGCGAAAGCTGCTTTGCAGGGTTATTTTATATTTGCTAGCGTTATTTATATCTATTCTAATAAGTATTTTGATTGTGTTTGTCGCGTATTTGCCGATCTTGCTGTCCTTGTTCGCGACCGCTTGCTTTGTTCAACCCTAGCGCGGATTTCTCGGATTCAACATGTATAGTGCTGACTAGAAGGTAGCCTCCTTTCGTTTGTGAAAAAGCTCAGATTTATTTTCTCGCAGTCTTTTTTTTTTCTTCTACGTGTCATTTTAGATTGCACTGCTTGCAACATGACACGTGTTTTGGTTTCCGGTGACTGGATGGTGAAATACACGGACCAGTATTTCCCATCGCGTCGTAGTTTCTCAGTCAGTGTTGCCGCGCATAGAGGAGTAAGGATTGAGCATTTGCTGTCAATGATTGCTGACAAGCTAGCGGGTTTTGATGTTGTTATTGTGCACGTTGGCACTAACAACACTGTTGACAGTGTCAGCGTGTGCATGGACAAGTATCGCCAGCTCGCTCAGGGGATCATTGAAAGAAATCCCATTGTGCATGTAGCTTTTTCTGCCATTCTTCCTCGGGGGCAGAATCAGTACAGCTCATGGGAAGCTCAGTCCTCTTGGTTGCATGACCTGAATGATAACTACATAAAGTTTAACACTGCCCTGATGCAGTACTGCCACGAGTGCGGCTACACATTCCTGGGTGGTCTCGTGGACAACTGGTCCAGTTGCCTGAGCAGAGATGGCGTCCACCCGAGCCGCTTTGGTAACAAGGTGCTGGCAGACTTCCTGTACCAGGGGGCCTGCACCCTGTCCATCCATCTGGAGAGAGGCCGCATCCAGCAGTCCTACAAGGAGACCCAGGCACCGGTTGGACTCTGTAGGACAGCATCCCTGCCATCTACGAGGCTGACTTTTTCCCACTTGGTTTGCATATTTTCATTTCTTCTCAAGCAGCAAGTGGACCTTCCACAGCACCAGCTCCTGTCTGGAAAGCCAGTACTGCTTCCTTGCAGAGACACGGCACCAACCAGCCGACCAAAACCCTTCAACGGCTATTTGATTTGACGTGGGCACAATTCAGCCTCTAGAACATCAACAACCCCAGCATCTCATCGTTCTTGACGACACCAGCTGGTGTCGACAATCCGTCAGGAACGCGTTTCTTGTGGTTGAAGCTTTAATGTGGGCAGGTTAACTTTGTATTATTCAATTTGAAAACCTGATCAATCTGCTTCTAAGTAGTAGCAAATATTCCGGATATTCAACTGTGTTACAAGATTTGCTTGCCATCGGTCTGGTACTGATTTAGCAACCAAAATCTGTACTGACATTGCCCCATTACCTTCCCATTGCCGCAAGTCTCGGCGGAGCCTGACCACTACAGAGCACGTTCTCGGGTGGCGGATAGAGAAAACTCTTGTCATAAAGCTGCGCTAAGCAGCTTCATGCAAGACAGGCACTTGTGCCTGCGGACCAACAGGCTAAGAAAATGCTAAACAGCAGCACTCAGGTTGTCACAGTGACATGTTCATCTCAGAGTGCAAGTTACAGATTCTATTTAATCCTTTGTACTTCACCTGCATTTTTTCCCTCTCTAGTACAGGTCCACTAGATGTACCAGCTGCATGCATTCACACTACCATCAAGTCATCAGGAGCGTGTGTACCTCTATCTAAATATTACACTATTGTCTAAGATGGAAAATCAGACTTGTATATTTTGCTGTAATGGTTCTGCCAATTAAAGACTGATTATACATATTTATTTTCTTGCAAAGCTGGCATTGTATATGTAACAGGCCAGTTCAGCATATAAGCTATAACTTTTTTTACTTTTTTTTGCAGATGCATAACACTCACCTGCTATGAAACCAACTTGTAGTGCATAGTTCATACAGAAGATGATTGTGCACCATCTTGAGTGCCTTGGCATTTTTATTTAGGAATATTTTGTATCAGCTATGCAGCACAACTTGACTTCCATGTTCAAGAACAAACTAGCCTACACACTAGTTTCTTTTTGCAATAACAACGTTAAGCATGTGCCAATTAAGTCCTAGGCAAGTCTTTTTAAATACTCCTCCTTGATCAGGTGCTTGTCACTGTCAAAACTGAGGCAAGGTATAGCTTTGTCTACAATTTTTATTGGCCATGAACACATATGAAGAGAGACGACAGCATTAAAAAAATTCATGATAAAGGGCAGCATTCTATAACAACCCAACACTCAAGTCCAGATTACACTGTTTTGCAATGAACTCGCTTGAAAAGCACAACACACATTTACTGTTCGATTGTCTTTCACTGTTGCAAGGATGATCAAGTATTGGGCCCCTGTACCTAATCTGAGCATACTTTAAAGAATTGTAACACAATTCAGTCATCCAGATCACGTTTTTGCATGCACTATACATCCATTTTTTTCTGGAACATTTTCTGCGTATCCCATAGACATTTCGCTGCAAGACTTGTGCATATTACATGGATGTTCAGCGAACGTCTAGAAAAGGGCATTTTGAATGTTACCTGAAAATGGCCTCAATATTAATTCAGAGTTATTCCTATTTTGTTTGACTGAAAGAATACAGCACATTTTTATGGTGTATGACAGTGTAGCCCATCTAAATGTTACTTTGATGTAGCAGAGAAATCTGTATGCTCATTAAAAGAGCTATATAAAGTTAGCCTCCTTCACTACATGAAATGGGCATGATAAGGTGACATATCTGAGGGATAAAAATAATTCCAAGTTCACAATAATTGGTAAAACTTGGTGTAGAGCATCACCTAAAACACCTAAATAAACCTTTCCATGCCTTGTTCACATACTGATTTCCACTACACTATAACACTGTTGAGCATGCAACAATTTTAAATTAAATAAGTAGCAATGGGAAAGCTCATTTGTATTATTAAACATCTAGAGGAAAAGCTACAAATTAAATGTGGTGTGGAGAAAACACGTAAACGTGCACAACTGAAGCATTTCATGATTAAGCTACTAGGAATTTATGGCTTTTTATTATTTCGTTGCAGGCTAAGCTAACCAATAAAAACTAAGACTTACACAGCATGCTTTGCCACATTGAAATTCATATCACCCTGTTGTTTGGATGCTTCAGGTCACGAGTAGCTGTTCTAGGAACATTAATGCTTCCACCATAAAGTGAGCCCAAGTGCCTTTTCTCTGCACCAAGAAATAAATGTAAATAATCATGTGAAAGTTACTGTACACTTCTTTCTTTGGCATTTCAGAGTTGGTAGAGCACACTAAACATACACATAGTGCAAAAATTTATTCGTTGACTGCACCACTAAACATCCTAGCAAGCTGTGGTGAAGCTATGCACTTGACCCACCCCCTTTCCCCCATGCCTAACCGCATAGGTCATGTGCAGAGTGTCACATAATTCTGTTTCGAGGATTCTTTGCATGTGCTAATGTTTCTCCAGCCATTGAGCGTAAGTAAATTAAGAAAACTAGACTAAAACATAGCACTGCTAACTGTCTAAGTATGTAATAGGTTGTTCTCCGATTACGGATACTAAGAGCTGAACACGTTGCACCATCTGGGGCGGTATGCCCCATACTATGGAAGAACTCGGCCATCAGCAAGAGCATGGAGTTTCCTACTAAACTGAGTACAGAGACTTCCCTTACACCACACATCGGCACAAATTTCAGTGCGAACACCCAACGCGCGTAAATTCGATGTTAGTTAACGGTGGCGGTGCTGTGCACTCATTGTTTGGGAGCAGCAATAACTATTCGTTACTACATAATAAGTGCAGATTTTCTCGGACGCAGTACCAAATCCCGCACTAGAAATGCTGTTTGCAAAACGCGCTACTTGTCCATCCAGACGCGGAACAGTTATAGCAAGCCGAAAGCAGACGCACTTGTTTAGATACAAACATTGTAAAACTCGTCGTAACCGCATCGTAAAACTCACCGTCAGACTCATCATTGTTGAAAAGCATTAAGAAGCGATTCTCACGCTTGAAATTCAAACAGCGCGCATAAGAGACGCGAACTCACGAACACTACGATTCGCTAGCACATAAGAGGATTAATTGGATTGACTTGCAATGCTTGCCCGCATCTCTTTCGTACCTGAACAATGTGGGTGTTACCGCTGGTTTCAGCATTTCATTTAATTCTTTATTACTACGCGCCGGTTCTGCTATAAGCGGTGTCAAGCGAAAGTTCTGCGAAATCGCTACCCGCTTTGCATATCCAATGTTCGGTCAGCTACGTACGATGCACCGCGCCAATGCACATCATACATTACGTTCCCTCTAGGTCAGTAATTGTTCACGGCTCTTCTACGCACATGCCTGCTAAACGCTTTTCCTGTGAGAGAATCACACTCAAGTCTTATGTGAAGAGTAAACGCGAACGTACAGGCTCAATTTACAGAAGCATAGTAAAACATTCGAAAAAGCGCAGGCTACGGCTGATGACTGCCGCTGCACGCTTCACAGCATGACTACCATTCATGCTGTAAAGGGCACTTATTCATTCATCAAAAGAAACCTGCACAGCATTGTCATTGATCTAAAAAAACAGCCTATGCCTGTGAAGCTGCGAGCTCAGTATGGAGTTTCTTTGCCTCTCCACACATAATTAAACGCTTTAGTGCATGAAATTATATCAGACCATGCGTTGTTATTAGAATTTATGAAGCTTCACAGCCCTACACAAACAATGAGGTGAAGCCCTCGACAGACGCAAACACATCGTGGAATCGAACGAGTGACTCCACAGTGCGCTTGTGCTTAAGGTGAATGTAACCATATGCTGCCGCTCCGCTCAAGATCCAGTCTCAAAGCGTGAAATTCGGTCATATCGTGCGACATAATTACAATTTTGTCGAACTTCACCGCACTGCCCAAGCGTTGAGGCAAAGCCCTCGACAGACGCAAACACATCGTGGAATCGAACGAGTGACTCCACAGTGCGCTTGTGCTTAAGGTGAATGTAACCATTTGCTGCCGCTCCGCTCAAGATCCAGTCTCAAAGCGTGAAATTCGGTCATATCGTGCTACATAATTACAAACTTGTCGAACTTCACCGCACTGCCCAAGCGTTGAGGCAAAGCCCTCGACAGACGCAAACACATCGTGGAATCGAACGAGTGACTCCACAGTGCGCTTGTGCTTAAGGTGAATGTAACCATTTGCTGCCGCTCCGCTCAAGATCCAGTCTCAAAGCGTGAAATTTGGTCATATCGTGCGACATAATTACAAACTTGTCGAACTTCACCGCACTGCCCAAGCGTTGAGGCAATGCCCTCAACAGACGCAAACACATCGTGGAATCGAACGAATTACTCCACAGTGCGCTTGTGCTTAAGGTGAATGTACCCATTTGCTTCCGCTCCGCTCAAGATTCAGTCTGAAAGCGTGAAATTCGGTCATATCGTGCGACATAATTACAATCTTGTCGAACTTCACCGCACTGCCCAATGTTTGAGGCAAAGCCCTGGACAGACGCAAACACACCGTGGAATCGAACGAATTACTCCACAGTGCGCTTGTGCTTAAGGTGAATGTAACCGTTTGCTGCCGCTCCGCTCAAGATTCAGTCTCAAAGCGTGAAATTCGGTCATATCATGCGACATAATTACAACCTTGTCGAAGTTCACCGCACTGCCCAAGCGTTGAGGCAAATCCTTCGACAGAAGCGAACACATCGTGGAATCGAACGAATTACTCCACAGTGCGCTTGTGCTTAAGGTGAATGTAACCATTTGCTGCCACTCCGCTCAAGATCCAGTCTCAAAGCATGAAATTCGTTCATATCGTGCCACACGATTACAAACTTGTCGAACTTCACCGCAGTGCCCAAGCGTTGCGGTAAAACCCGCGGCAGAAGTAGGGCTGCATGAAATGGCATGAACGCACAGGTGGCGCTTTTGCGCGTGATGTGAAGTGAAAACATTCTGTGCCACTCTGCACAAGTTTGCATCTCAATGTGTCTTTTTCAGGCAGACCAGGTGATGTCGTTACAACTCCGTCAAGCTTAACAAGACTACACAAGCGTTGCCATAAATCTTGCAGCAGAAGTAGCTAAGGTATTAGTAAATTTAATTAATACATGGGCAACGTTGAGCGCCGACGGTGAATGCAAACATTCATTCTCTCATTGCACAGATGTCTGTGCATAGCTGCTTGAAACGAAGGAAGTGCTGTGCAGTGCAATATTAGTTATATCAACATTTACACACGTCACTGCAAAACTTAAGGATTCTACGGCTTGTGTGCTTAGTCAAAATACAAAAATAGTGAGTGAATAAAAAATGTTTTTATTCATGAGATGAACGAAAACATTCCATGCCTTTTTGCACACAAATCACAACGAGCATGTATAAAAAAAACTGGAAATTTCAAGGAACTCCTAGTAGATATGTGCAACTTTCAGATAATAGCATGTATGATAATAGCTTGCTTGATAATAGCTGATAATAGCTGATAATAGCTATTATCAAATTTGAGGTCCCGTAGTTGGGCGCCCTAGTCCTAGGCTCCACTGGCGTGAGCGGCTCGCTTGGCCCAGAAGAGCCAGTTGGCTGTCCTGATCCTCGTCCTAAGCCGCGCCTCCCACTGCCTGTTAAATCTTGTGTTTTAGTAGTGTGGAGTTTATACGTGTCGGTCTCTTTGGGCACATCCACGTGATGTGCGGTAACGTTGGGGTGTCATCGCACCACGGGCATTCGTCATTGTATCGTGTGTGGTTAATACGGCAAAGTGTATGTAGGTTTGGGTACGTCTGTTTGTAGTCGGCTCCAAGTCCTCGCCTGTTGGCGGTTTAACTTTGGGTGCGGGCGTCCATATTGCCTCCGCTCCTCTCTTTGGTGTTCGAGGATGTCGCGCGGTGTAGAGGGGGGGATCGTCACTCGGTTGGTCTGCAGCTCGGATGCTTAGTACGCAAGCTAGCCGGTCCGCCCTTGTGTTACCCTCCTTGCCCTCGTGTGCGGGACACCAAGTGAGATCGTGGAATCTCGTAATTTGGTTCCCCAGAATTTCGATTACTAAGCGTGGTGCCATCCCGGAGAGATGCAGGCGACAGGAGGTTTGTGAGTCCGTGAGTATGGCCACGGACAAGTCCCTGTTCTCCGCGGCCCTTATGGCAATTGGTGCAGTCACTGCGGCTTCTGCCGTGCTGACAGATTTTGCCCTGACCGATGCCGCTATCACGCGATTTTGGTTCGTGGCTACCACAGTATACTCGTCCTTGTCCGACTGACTCGCGTCCGTGTAGTACACGTCCGGTTGCCTTTCGGGGGCCCGCACGATTTCTCGGACTCGTATTTTTCGGAACCGGTGATACCATTATGTGCTGCCTGACTTCCCGGGTCATCTGCACGGTCTCTTCTGCACTGAACTGGGGGCGGAGTGCACTTCGTTAGTATGGCCCGACCCTGCGTTGTGGCGCACAGCAGTTCCCTTTGCGCGATTAAGGTGGTCCCGTCGTAGGTATTGTGGATTCCTAATTTCTCGAGTCGTTCTGTACTGGTATTTTCCGGAAGCCCTAGAGCAGCTTTAAAGGCCCACCGAATGATGACTTCAAGCTGTTTGAGATCCTGCTTGGTAATGCTCTGGAAGGGGAGTCAGTACGTAATCCTAGTGATCACAAAAGCGTGCACAAGTCGGATTGCTTTCCCTTCCGAAAAGCACTCGCGAGTTCGCGCAACCCTACGGATCACCTTAGCTACATTTTGGGTGGTACCTTCTAGGCGGCGGAGCTTGTGCGCTACTCCGGCCCGTCTGTTGGATTCATAATCCCAGGACGCGCAGTTTATCCACCTCTATTACACGCTCGCCGTCCAAGAACAGTTCGAAACTCGAGCGATTTTTCTCGTCTCGCGTACTTTGCCCTTATTCGAATAAATTCGGACTTCTCCGAGGCAGATGTCATGCCGGCTCCTTGCGTGAAGGTCTCGACTTGTTGGATTGCCCACTGGAGAAGCTCCTGCTTCTCCCCGTAGGATCCTCGGTTTGCCCACAGCGTGATATCGTCAGCATAAGTGGCGCTCCCTAGGGCTTTCTTCGCCCCCAGTTCCAGTGCGAGCTTACGCATTCCCACATTAAATAGGAGGGGGGAGAGTATTGGCCCTTGTGGGGTTCCTCAATGGGGAACTGCAAAATGCTTCGACCTAGTTGAACCCAGACCGATGGTGGCTGTACGGGTTTTCAGAAAGCTGCGTGCATACTGGTAAATGCGCGTCCTGCAACCTACCGCTTCTAGTCCTTCCACTATTGTGTCGTGGAAAATCGTATCGAATGCCTTTTTCACGCCGAGAGCTAGCACAATGCTGTCTTCCAAGCCCCTTACCGCATGGAGGACGTCCTGTTGAAGCATGAGAAAAACGTCCTGCGCCTACACGTGTGGGAAGAAGCCGAACATGTTTGTGGGGAAAAGATTGTTGTTCTCCGTGTAGCTGGGTAACCGGGTCTGTATCACTTTTTCAAAGAGCTTTCCGCGGCACACGACGTTAGCGATATGGGTCGTAGGTATCATTCTTATTCCAAAAACGGGGAAGTCAAGGTGTGAGAGTGCCACAAAACATCCAGCGAGTATGAAAGACAACTGTAAACCATTTTCACTCCTCGGGGTACTCACCATATCAGTCCTGCGTGACCAAGGGACTGAGCCTATCGGAAGCCTGCTTATTATACCATGTTCGCAGCCGGTAAGCGAGAACACTGACTTGGGGACACAAGATAGCACTGTCACGCTCACTAACATGTTCCTTATGCCTCGCCCATGGTTATATAAAATATTACTTGCTGGAATACTCAGATTTTGTGGAAGAGCGCGAGACTCTACTTTTTTTTTCTCCGTACGCTACCGTGCAGAAATTGATCTTCTCGCAAGAACACTGGATTTTTATATGAGAGAGGCGTTTCGCCCCATCTAGAAGTTTTTTAATGACACCGCCCTATTCAACGAGTGGCGAAGTTTAGCGAGTAATGCTAAACTTCACCAATCGATTAATGCACTTAATAGCCCCATGGGATACAGAGTGAGCTGTGTACGCTGCGATAGTAGCAGCAGTATAGACCTTTTCATCGGGCGAGGAGGATAGGGCGCGCGGTAAGCCTTTCCTCCTCTCTGGCTTGGGCGATCCGGCGCGGCGCTGCTTGAAAGTATTGCTGTCGCGTGCTGCGGAAAGATTTCGAGATGTTTTAGAACGTACTTTGCGAAATTTACGCCATGTCCTTTCATATAAGGTCGTCAGGGCAGCCTTTCGGAGCATCGGTAACTACAGTAGGCGGAAATATCTCTTTGGGGCGCAAAAATGTGACGCGCTTAAAGAGCCGCGGTGTACGCACTTTATCATTCGCGGTGTGTGTGTGTATGTGTTGTGAACTATTTTGCTTATATCGGTTTTAGTTCAACAAAGAAAACCGGTTTTTCTGTATTCGCAGCATGAAATGGTAAATCTGCTCACTACCTGATCGCTTGGCGTAGGGAGTAAAACATAAAGCATAAGAGCGCATGCTCATGCACGGCCAACCTAAGGCAACCACGAAACATCTAAGCGGCAGGCGCTATCAAATATTTGTGATGCACCGGCATCGTTCTCGCGCATTTCAAGTCTAGTAGGCTTCAAATTACCATATGCCTACGCTAGCCTTCCTGCATGAGGCCGATGGCGCTGCTCAATACAGCGATCACTGTGGTTGGTGACCAGCACGATACATATGTAAGCTGTGCGCTTCGGCATTGCCTTTTTGGCCTGTATACAGCCATAATATATGAGAGGGATCGCATAAAAAGAATGCGATGCCTATTTTTGAAGACAAAATTTCCGTAATACGTGTGAGTGCGTCGTAGAGAACGGAACGAACACAACCGAAAAAAAAATTCGGTTATCATCCTCTTTCTCGAAAAAGCAAGATAAACGGGCAAGATAACGCCGCAATACGACCTCGCATAGTCACGCCGCACAACGTTTATGAATATATAACCGCTGATGCCGTATGCTTGGACCATGCGGTATATAGAACGAAGATATCTAATCCAGCACCTACCACTGCTTAGGACGCGTAAACACTCCCTTTGCTGGACAAGCTTAATTCAGACTGTAAGGTATGCTGCTATTACTTGCCAAAACTATTTTATTCGGGGGCGGAAACCTCACCATTGAACCAAGTAGTCACGCAATGTAACCTGCAGCGAATAGTTTGAACGCTTGTCAAAGTATCATATCACATCACAGCTCCTATCGTAGCAGAACGGTACCCACGCTGTTACGATCGTCGCGTATGTTTCATGGCTCCTAAACCGCATCTTAGAAATAGAGGATAATACTGCAATAAGGTCACATTAGTGATTGGAACATTCAGAAATACACAATTGATCTCCGAGGCGGATTGTAGGCTCATATATGCGCGAACACATCGCGCTGCGTGTTCCGTCCACCTCAACGCCAGCATAAATTCCGGCCATGACGCCTTAAACCACTTCAGCACGTCTCACAGAACCGTTTACCACGTAGAAGACGCACGTCATACTAAACAGACCGCACGACCACGAAAACAAACGCCAGAACCTACCGCTGAGCGTATACCTGCCATGCAAAAGACCGCTTTCACCCAAGCCAGTATGGCGCTACTCATAGGCGGCGCCACTACGTTCACAATATGGCGGCGCCTACGAAAAAACGGTCTATATACTAAGACTTTTATTCAGCCCAAAATTACAGGCCGAGCATATCGACTGCCTGGGCGGCCAGTCGACGCTGTTCTTCCCCTTCAGCGCCAAGCCAGTCGAGCCAGGTGGGGATGGAAAGGGAAGGGGAAGGGGAAGGATAGGTACCTGATTGCTGAGCAGCCGGACAGTAGAATAGGCAATGGGATAGGTCTGCGTAAGTAGAGGGGCAATTGGGGCAGGAGGGGTCGAAGCGATAGCGATAGAGAAAGAGGCGGGAAGTGGTAACCAGTGCATTCATTTGTATGTGCCGCAGAAGGCGCACTGCGATAAACTTGTACATGTTTATCCACGCACGGTAAAAGGAGACGCTCGGGCGGAGCCATTGCCGGCATGCATTTGCAAGGCTATAGATCCGCCCGCAGATTGCACCCTCCTTTAGACCCATGGTCATCAAACGTGCACCACAAAGTTATGAAAGCACTTCAACGGTTCGTTGAAGACGCCGGCAGTTGTGACAAGTATTCACCTTATTGCGTCGTGAGTGTGTTTCGTTCCTGCATCCAAAACTTCTGTACACCAGACTTCCACGGCCTTTGTTTTAATGAGAACCTTTCGAAAGAAACTTTCACACTTAGTGTGTCAACCGCTTTTTTTTTTATGTTTAAGCACTGCATAACGCAAGCATTAATACTTTATGATCCTATATTATCATTCAAACGAAAAGGGGAGCCGCCGCCAGCACACGGCGACTACTATACTACTCAATTTTTATTAAAAAAAAGATGACAAAAGTAAAAATAAATAAAAAGAAAACGTTTGAACAAAAACCGGTTGCATGCGCCTTTTCCCTAAATCTATCAAAGGCGTTCGATTCTATCAATCGAATGACGTTAGGCAAAATAAATATTACATAATTATGGATTTAGAGGGCACGTACTATGACTTCTTTAAAAAATTATCTTTCTAACCGTTCGTATGTACTAAACACTTTAGGTGAAACAGCGCTTTTCTACTCTTGCTGGAGTACCACAAGGTGTCGTTTAATCGGCTTTGTTATTTCATATTTATGTAAATGATCTCAATCGGCTAATTCATTCTAGCTAGATTTATCTATACGTAGACACGTTACTAATCGCCGAGACATATGGAATAGCCGAGCAGTTGATTAAAGAGAGCAGTTGTTTCAACAATGCGCAGCAAGGTGTATGGCTGGGTTTCAAGCTAATCAGTAAATGCATCTAAAATACCCACCGCGGTGGCTGAGTGGCTTAGTGGATATAGTGGCGTTGCGCGCATAGCTCGAAGCCGCGGGCTTGATCCCGGCAGCAGCGACCACATTTTGATGGGGTCGAAGCATTTATCGCACCCACTCTGCAGTACACCATGCAGAGTGGGTCCGATATAAGTGTTATAGGCTGCAAACTTCGTATCCGGTGGCGCTAACTTCGTTTGGAAATGGTAGCGGAGGCCCATAAGTAAGAGGCAGTACCTTCTTTAGTCAATAATGTTGCTAACTCTACCGTTGCCAACCGCAGTTATACCGAGGCAGCAAATAGTGTGACAACTAAGTAGTAACTATATTACGACCCCCCCCCCCCCTTTTTTTTTTTTGAAGTGGTGTACTGGGGAGAAATTGGAGTTGCTCGTGCTGGATTCCGTATGATATAACGTGCGCCCCATTCATTTCGCGCAGTATACGCACGCGTGCGTAGACGCGAATAGAAAACAGATCCGACAAATGACGCACGCGATTACAACATATACTTCACAAAAGACCCCCGCGGCGCCTTCTCTCATGCTCGGACCCGACGGAGGGTGAGACGGCGCGCCCGCTCGAAATCACGTGGTGGGGGTCATCGAACGATCCGCGCCCGCGCTAAGACATCGCGGGACCCCGCTCGAGCCTCATGGCCGGCACAGTCAGCGGCTCTGTCATGTCCGAGCCCGGCAGAACTGCGCGAAACGCCGTGCGTCGGGCGCCGGCGGCGGCGGCCAGCCTCGCGACGGTCGTGGTCTGGACGCAGTTGCCCGTGCCGCGGATGCAGGCGAACCCGCGCGGGCAGCAGTTGACCAGGTCGCTGCAGCACACAGCGTCCCGGTCGGGGCAGCAGCCGTACGAGCCGAGCTCCTGGCGGCAGCACGTGCTGTTGTCGCGGAAGCAGTACGTGTCCCCCGCCGGGCATTTGGTCAGGAGCGGCTCGTCGTCGCCGACGCTGCTCCTGTGCGTCGTCGTTCCGCTGGCGGCGACGGTGGCCGTCGTCGTCGCGTTCCCGGCCTCGGAATGCCTGCGCGCTCCGGCCGCCGGCGCGCACAGGTTGGACGCCTCGTCGCACACGTAGTGCTCGGGGCAGCAACTGCTGCGCGCGGAGCAGCACACGGCGTTGCTCATGGTGCAGCACGAGTAGCGGCCGACTGGTAGAAGGCAGCAAGTGCCGTCTGAAAAAAAAGAAAAAAAGAAAAGCGCGGGGACATCACGCGACGCCGAGAAAACGTCGGAAACACATTTAGTACGATTCGGGTTTGAAAGGTTACTTCGACTTATAAAGCATGTAGCAAAAGCATCGAGACCAGGCAGGGGGGGGGGGGGGGGTGTATTCTGTAAGAGTCCACCTAGTGGACTGCCCATTTCAACCGCCGCTGATTGGCTGGGGCCGCTCGTCTCCTGCTCGCTCGCACAGCTCCATACAATCAGCATATCAGCAGCGGCCGAAATGGCAAACCTCTAGGTGGACTCTTACAATACCCAGCGCTCCAGCCCTTGTAGCACGTTATGCCTCGCGTGCGACGGCAGTATATGTCTCCCACCGCTGAAGCAGAGCAGGGCAGGCCTTGTTATCTCGCCACTGACAGCGCGTGTGCCGCAGGTGTGTGCCGTATTGCAGATACTACGCGACACGAGTGGGACATTAATGTTTTTTCTTTTGTTGCGGCAGAGTGCAAAGATTCTTAGTGATCCGATCACACGGTTGATTAGAATACCTGGATGACTCGAATCTGTAAAATTTATCCTGCCGAAGTTCATTCATTGTATACAATGTAAAGAACAAGTTCAGGTGATACGACTGTCCTTTCGCACCATGTCTGGATGGAAAGAAAAAATCCCACGAGCCGCGACCGCCAGCAGTAACATGGCCAAGAGGCTATTATTTCATGTATGGGTTGCTTACAGATTATGTTTTACTTCCTCTGTACACTTACTGAGAGGAAAGGAAGAAAAAAAAAACCTTGTATGCGGACAATATGAAGGTGAATCCCTGAAGGAAGCCCTGAAGGAAAATCCCTGAAGGAAGCCCTCAAGGAAGACTGCGTGTGGCGGACACATGCTGTCACGCGAGACATCACCTAAGCTATACGCAATTATATATGCAATATACTCGACCAAGACACGCCCCAGCGGGGCTTGCGGATGTTGATAGCGCGATGCTCCGATGCCTACAGCAAAATAATACGCAAATAATAATATTCTCACTTAAGACGCAGAGGCTCCCGTCGGGACATCTCTTATATTCTGTGGCCAGCGCCGCTGAGGCCACCAGCAGCACGAAACCGAGGGTGAGCAGCATTCTGACACGTAGGAAGGAACTGCAGGCTCGAACGAGAAACGTCGGCACTCCTGCCTCGTGTGTTAACCGCACCACGAGCGAGAGCACTCTTCGTTTTCGTCAATTCGTTCCTGACAATCGCAACCTAGCGAGAAAGGCGCAGCCGGTGTTTATCGTAATAGCAATCATTTGCAGCCATTGTAATAGAGCTAAAAAGGAGATCAACATTAAAGGTAATAAAGGCCGACCGGGACTCCCATGTCCGGTCATGATGTAGATGAAGTAGAACAGTTCTATGTGGCCGTTGCATAAGCAATGAGAAAATGGAATACTCAGTATACTGCAGTCATGGGAGACTTCAACGCGAAAGAGAAAAAGAAAACAAAAAAACCCTGACAGACTGGGGAATAGGCAACTGGCAGATGTGTCATCGACTCTAGGAATAACAGTAGGGATATGCAGGTTGAGTTCACAGGAAGAATCGATTGTGAATAATAAATATCTTCTTCGAGAAGTGTAATAACTGGAAGTGGACCTGGAAAAACCCCAGACGGGTACACAAAAAATTAAATATATTTTATACTCTGTGCCGACCCTAGCATTGTGCCGGATGTAGAAGCTTTAGGTAAGGCAAAGGGCAGTTATCACATGTTAGTGACGCCAAGCGTTGCTCCCAATCTGAAGAGAGAAAGCGCAAAACTAGTCAAGTAGGAACTGGTCAACGTTAAAGCAGTCAGGGGAACAGCGGATGAATTCAAGGTTAGTGCTCTCAAACAAATACGTGGCTTTGGAACGGGAGGATGGAGATATAGTATAGAGATAATGAACGAAATTTTAGCTAGAATAATTTCAGAAACCGCATACGAAGTTGGAGGTGAGGAGCACGAAAACAGCAAACTGGAAAGCTGCCCGAACTAAGAAAATACCCAGTGAAGAAACTGCATCACACGAAAGTGTCTAGCTCCATAGTACTCCATCGGAGTGGCGCATGCAGTTGCCAAAGCTGACCAATAGTGAAATAACTGACGTTCAAAATTATAACATCGGGAAGATTGAGGAAGCAGTAAAGAATGGGGGCAGCATGAAATCAGCAAGGAGCTAACGACATTGGAAGAAGAAGATGCATGCAGAGAGAGATAAACAGGACAATGTCGTCAACAATTTGGACGATGTAATAATTAAAAAAAAGACGGATTGCATGCATAAGTGGGAATCGATTCAGAGCGACGCTTTCTTGGAAGCTGACTGAAATGTATTCAGTTCTTCACTTTTATGTAGCTCAAGGCTCCTAGCTCAATGCACGATCTGGTTCCATACTCTTCCCTTGACTTGGTTGTTGTTGTTGTTGCTGTTGTTGTTGTTGTTGTTGTTGTTGTTGTTTCAAAACATGGCTCCTACGCACGAGGGGGATTGATCACACTTGACTGATGACAATTTGGTTGGTTGGTTGGTTGGTTTTCCTCTGAAAGTGGCTCATGCCCACTGTGGAGGAATGACCAAGAATCAGGCGAGTTAGGAAAAGAACTAGTCTTAAAATAAACCCCCACGAGAAATCTTGAAAAGATAAATCTAAATGAAGTCAGATAAATATTTACCAATTTAGCAAAGAAATCGTCCTGATTCAATGATAAACCTCACAACAGCTGCACCAACATCCCCATGATAATGTCCCAGTGAAGAGTCTCGCAGAGACAAAATATCGAGAATGGCTCGATTCACTCCAGCGCCATGAAATTGTCTGTCTAAACTATGTTTTCCTAATGGTGAAAAACGGCGGCATGTCGACAAGCTATGTTTTGTTGTCTCTATCTCACCACAATATGAGCACAAGGAGGACAGCGCCAGACCAGATCGATGCACATAATAGTTTAATGTAGGTATTCAACATCGGTATGTGGTAAACAGGACTTGTAGCTGACTTCTTCAATTTCTGTTGCGGAGTTCGCTGCTTGCCACTTGTCGTGCTTGTCTATTCGGGCACATGCCCAGTTGCACATACTCATTCTGGAGGATTGGACAAGAATTAATTCACAGACGTTTTCTCTCTCTCTCTCTCTCCAGTACCACGTGCCCGGTTGCACATACCCAGTGGTTCAAGTTGCCTGTTCGGGCACATACCCAGTGGAACATGCCGAGTTGCACAAATAAAGCGATCCAAGGGCACTATAACGTAAAGCTATTCGAAACTATTCCAAAGCAGAGTAAAAACAGGGATGTCAACCAGGCGAGTGTCAGAGAGTGAGCGCTGCGCACAGGCGGGAGGACTGACAGGGCTAGAAACGACAACTCAGGGCGGTGCACTTCAATAACTGCAGCATTGAACGGTACGGCAAGCTTTGCTCTAAAGGGCAGCAGATTAATTTTATACCGGACTGTACAGCATTGAGGGCAGCCATGTAACCGTAATTGTCTGTAGTGACGATCGAGATACAGAAATCCCATGTGTAACTTGTGTAACTATATGAGGTTAGAAGGGATATTGTGATGCAGGTTCTTTTCTTTCTTTAATGTTTCAGACGGCTCCCTGAGGCGGAGCCTCCGATAGCCCCAATTAAGGGCAAAGCCGTTTGCGGCTGAACGTACACCACCACACTTTTAATGTAACTCGTGCGAAAAAAGAAATATATAAAGTAAACACTCAATGAAAATTCACTGCAAGTAACGTTACCCTCAAAGCTAGAACAGTACCTACACGACGCGAGTTAGGGCAGACCACGAGTGTGATCGCGCGCAACAGTTCGACGTGGAGGGGCGGAGGCGAGGCGACGAAAGAGGCGGCGTTGGTCCTAAAGGTCGACGTGGTTGACCGCCGAACGGCCGACGAGAGCGTAGCAGTTCCGGCTTGGATGTAGGACGCTGGAGGCCTGGCAGCACGTGCAGATGGAGGCAGCGTTCTGGCCAGGCAGCTGGACGCAAACTCGGGCCCGTAGCCCGACTGCTCGCGCTCTGCCAGTTCGCCGGCCTCGGGCAGCAGTGCGTGATCGGGTAGAGCTGCGACGCCTGGGAATGGTTTGGCAGGATGCCCCGGTCGGGTGAAGCCCTGAAGGCTCGGGTCCGGTGGCCGATCTTCACCCTTGCGACGCTTCCTCGAACTCTCTCCCTCTTTTGCGGGCGTGCCTCGCTTTTTTGCCACTGTGGCGGATTTGTCTTCGCCTGACTGGTGACCTTCGGAGTTCCGTGTTCACATGCGATTGGCCCCCGGAAACTTCGTAGGTTCTTCCGATTGGATTCCTTTCCTTTTATCTTCATGCGCGCGCGCGTTCCTGTGTCCGACGCTATTCGATGTCGTCGTCTTTCATTTAGCACGGGATTCGCCTCCACGTGCGCATTCTTTGTTGTTCTCTTGTGTTGTTCTCCCCACCACTGCACCGTCTCACGCCCTACACACATCGCAATTATGCAACACATGTCGAAGAGAAAAGCGGGAAGAGATGGAACAACTTTTGATTTGTTAAAAGATGGAGTGTGTACTCGGAAAACTTGTGGCTCATTATTTGCAATGCCCCGTTAGTTCAAGGGTGCCAGATACTTGTAAAAATAAGTACGTCATAGTTGCCCTTAATAAGGGAAACGATAAAGAGTGGCAAAAGTATAGGCTCATTGGCTAGCTTTCGGTATTGGACAAAATATTCACCGAAGTTATTTGAATTAGAATCAGGGCAACGGAGGGGAGGGGGGGGAGGTTTGATTTCATACAGCTTAGAAGAAGGCTGGCTTTAGGAAGGTATATTAAACAATCGGTATTATCAATGTCATCAATGAGTTAATCAGAAATCTGCGGAATATAACGAACCATGTCTCTATGACATTCACGGAATACGAAAGAAGTGTTTGATTCAGTAGAGATACCAGCAGTCATGGATAAATTGCGTCGTCAAGGAGCACAAGAAGCATATGTGAGTATCTTAGAAAATATATATGAATATTCTGGAGCTACCCCAATTTTTCACAAGCGAAGTGAAAAAATATTGCTGAAGAGGGGGTCACGCAGGGCCACACCATCTGTCTAACGCTAATCACTGCATGGTTAGACGCATCTAAGCTGTTTGACTGGGTATGGTTGCGCGTGAGGATCAACGGGGAACAACGCAGCAACTTGCGGTCTGGAGATGAAGTTCTGTTCAGCAATGCTGGAGATGATTTAGAAAACATGATTAGGGACCTTAACCAACGAATTGTGACAGTATTTAAGTATGAATATCGATATGCAGATGTGCAATAGCCTGCAAAAGAGAACGAGAATTCGTGACTGGCAGTCAGCCTCTAGAATCGGTGCAGGAGCACGGTTATCTAGGTATGTTAGTCACAGGGGACTGAGATCACGAGAAGGAAATCTACAGAAGAATAAAAATGGGTTGCAATGCATACGGCAGGTATTACCGAGTCAATTCATGAACCTAATCACTATATTTGACAAGAAAAGCGTGTAGTCATTGCATTCTACCGGTACTATACATATGGGGCTGAAATTTGGAACTTAACAAAGAAGCTTGAGAAGAAGCTAAGGGCCCTGCAATGAGTGATGTAATTTAAAAAAATATTAGGCGTAACCTTAAGACTCAGGAAGAGAGTGGTGTGGATGAGAGAGAAAACGGGGTATTTTATATTATACTTGATAGGAAGAAATGGACTTGCTTAAGACCTGTTTAAGAAATGAAGTTGAGCACGGGAATAGATGGTCTAGTGGGGTTGCGGCAGGGTGGCAAGAGATGGGAAGCCTATAGACGGGGATGGCAGAGAGCTAGGTGATGTGCCTAAATTAGGAAATTCTCAGGCACAGGATGATGTCAGCTGGCGCAAGACATATGTTATTCGAGATATATGGAAGGGGTTTTCTTCCTGCTGTGAACATATAGTTGTGCTGGTGTTGACAATCGTTGCGACATTACTAAACCCACTGGTGGAGTCCAGTATAATGTAAAATGTATCCTCCAATGTGAGACCGAGGCTCGATGCGTCCAGTGGAAAGAGCCAGCATATGTCGTTCACTCACCTATGTGGATTAGAGGTCAAAGTCGACGGTACAGGTACTTTTTGGAAAGGCAGACAGCTGCAACCGCACAGCCACTTCACTTCGTTAGCGAGAAATTCGCGTCACCAAGTGCCGGCATCCTCAATAAAAATGTTTGGATGCCTTGGAGACCCACCTACAGGCTTGCGAGGGGGGATACGCAGAGACCCTGAACTTACATAGAGGAACTAGAATTAGATATCCGCCACCACACAAAGACCTCACAAAGGAGGAAGCGACCAGCTGGCGCAGACTACAAACAAACTCCTTCCCTAACTTACACGTGCTCAATAAGATGTTTCCGACACAATACAGGGCCACCTGCCCTTGGTGCGGTGCCAAACCTACACTCTACCACATCACCTGGGAGTGCGAACGCAACAAAGCATTCCACAAACACGAACACCCGAGTGCGGAGCAATGGGAGAGTCGGCTCACCAGCAGCGAGCTCACGGCCCAAAGGGCCCTAGTGCAGCACGCGAGCGATGCAGCACGACTCAGTGGAGCCTTGGAATAGGGGCCCACCCTTGCTGAAGAGGAGTCTCAAGTCGCCAGCGCCAAGAAGATGAAGACGACGGAGACCTCGTAACCGCGAAACTCTTGAAAGACTCAAAAGTTTTCACTCACTCACTCACTTGCGAAATACATGTAGCCTAGCCGAACAAGATGGGTGTACTTAAGAAAAACAAAAGGAAAGGACATAGCCCTGATTTCAGAGAAAAGGTCAATGAACGAAGCTACACGCATGTTAATTACACAACACCGCGCGCAAAGGGTGTGGACTGCTAATTGGTGCTCCGTTGTTCTTCCTTGTTCTTGGTGTTGTGCGCACCCAGCCGTTACACGGTTACCCACTACACCTTATAATTTTGAACAGTGAGCGTCAATGGCAAGTAAAGCTTTTCTCTATAAATAAATTATTGGCTTAGAAAGCATATGGGCGGCACATTTGTTTTCTTTTCCCTTTTTTTTAAAGCTTCTCGTGCCGCAATCTCCAAGACATCCCTGCCCTCCTTCGTCCGCTCGAAAGTCAATACTGTTATCTCTGTCAACGTTCGCAAGAGTTCTCACGTTTGGTCCCATCACATTTTTTTTTTTGTCTAGACACATCGACCGGCAGATGGTCCTCCTAGCACAGAGGTGGTCTGCGGTCAAAGTTTATGCGCGATTTCCAAGTCTAGTTAAGCTACCACTTCCCAGCAATCTCCTCCTGACTCCCCATTTTTCTACAAAAAAAATCCTTTATCGTTTAATATATATATATATATATATATATATATATATATATATATATATATATATATATATATATATATATATATATATATATATATATATCTTGCGGCAGCAATCAACGCACCTGTTTGGGAAACGCGTGTGAATCTTAAAACGGGTGCTCTCCCATCTGGCAGAAGTGCAGCGCCCGCAGGGGCAAGGATACACAAAAGAAAAGCAAATACTACAACCACCGGCGATTACGGTGTTCCATCTCGTTTCGCTTCCACTGGTTCGAAAATGCGCGCTGCGTGCCGAGCCTTCAAGTAGCGACGCGTGGCGGTCGACCGACGCATTAATCAGCGGATTCGCCGCTGCAGTCAAGAGCTGCCGCTGGTGTGTCTGTGAGCTCAGCGCAGAATCGAATTTAATCTTCTTTTTTTTATTTAGCAAAATGACGTCGGCGGTCTAAATGCGCGTGCGCAGTCGCAGCAGACGACTGGGCTTGTTACTCCGGCTTTCTACGCACGACGGAGTGGCAGGAACACTGTAAACACACCCGCTGCCAAATGATATGAGACGTTCAAGTTGTTTAGTGTAGAATCTCATCAGGTTGTAAACTACAGTGCTTTCGACATATAGTTTAGATGAGTTGGAGAAGTTAGAAACTTCCTCTGTTAACAATTTCCACGGGTCTGCTTAAAGATGGTGACCGAGCAAAAACATGTTTGCATATATAAGCACCATTATTCTAAAGTGAGCGGCTGCTTATACGGATTAAGATACTCGGACCGTGGCCAGACCCGTCTCTGGCACGAAAAGCGATTCGTGCATTAGTGCAATACTTGAAGTGCACCTGCTTAAGAGACCATTCGTAGTGTCCCTCTGTATAGTGTCCCTCCCACACGCATTCAGTGCTTACTCTCTCCCTTTTTCCTCTTTCTATTCCCCTTTCCCCCACCCTCAGTGTAGGGTAGCAAACCGGGTGCTCTTCCGGTTGACCTCCCTGCCTTTCCCGTCCTTGCTTTCTCTCTCTTCTCTCTCTCTCCACACCTTTGGTCGAAGGCGTTATAGAGATGTGTAGAGTTGATATTAGCGGCGTCGTAATGTCCAAAAGCACGGTGCAGGTGGGGTGATAGATACATTCTTTAGTTGAAGAAACGTTATAGCCAATTTACGTTTTCGTTATCATCACTTATATCTTTGTATTGAAGGGTTTTTGTATACTGAAGCCCCACGCAAACGTTCCACGGGTTCGCTAAAGTTCACGCGAACGTCTAAGTGGCACACCGTCGCTCCAGTGGTTATTTTAGCCCCGCTCGTTCCAAACCTCACGACGACGCCGATGCCACCGCAGAATCAACGGCCGGGATTCCGCACTATAATCCCTCCCCTCTTTCGGCTTAGTTCCCGGCACTGGGTTTCCCTCGATTACGGCTCAGATTAGAGGGGTGGGTTAGCAAGATAAATTGCCCCGCGAACCGTAGAGGAAAACCGCCGGTCAACGTGATGGCTTAATTCATTTGGGGCTTTTATTTCGCCACGCGCGCGGGATTATTGACGCGCCAGCGCCGCGCCAGAACGAGAGGGATTACGGCGCGTTTTATGGGCTCCGTTCGTTCACCGACCCGAGCACGTGGGACCGAGCATAGGTGTCCACGTCGAACGACGGTGGCAGACTGCCCAGCGCTATTTGCTCGGCTTTGTTATAGAAAACTTTGACACCAACAGCAAGAGAGAAAAAGAACGGTAAGAACTGAAGGCCTTATTGGGGTTCCGGATATGGGACATATTGTTTCATCCGTTACAAAAAGTAACCGTGGGAAAATAGGACGCACGAGAAAGGAGGCTTAGCTCGGACCCCTTTCGCACCGTGTTGCACTTACGTGAGCGAGACTGAAAACAAGCTGTTCGGTACCGGCGGTGACAGGGTATACTGTGGCCATCGGTTTAAACGAAACTTAGACCCGAACAGCAGCTTAGAGCAAGACTAAACGCAGAAGTTAATCAAATTTAAAAAATATCATTTACCTTGCTTCCCACGTTGAGATTCGTCGGTAAATGAAAACACCTTCTCCACTAGTTTCGGGCGAACCGAACGGCACAAGGAACTTACCCGCTCGTATACTGCACCCCGAATGTAACTATGGCTGGTTGCCGAGACTGAGTCAAGTGCGGAAACACGATATCGTGTACAAATTTTCATCAAATATTGAAGCTGAAACTACAAAGGCAGACCTTTACAGGAAGGCAAAATAGAGTTCCAAGTTGCGACACAAATAAAAAATTTTCTTTCTGAAGTCGACATGACAGAGACATACTATAGGTTCAGTTTACACGAATGCGAGTGTAGCGTATCGCATTTTCTGACCACGTACATCGCGCGCGGTAGGGATCTGTGGCTTAGTGGCTATGGTGTTGAACTGCAGCCGAGCACAAGGTTGCGGGTTCGGCTGTTGGCGCCCGCATTCCGATAAGGGCGAAATGCTCGTGTACCTTGCATTTGGTGCACGTTAAAGAGCCTTCAAGTGGTGGTAATGAATCCGGAGTACTCCACTATATAGGGAGCTCCCCATAACCCACTGTACAGTCTCGGAACGTTTATACATCCACAGTTTTCTTTTTTTCAATTTAAACACATCCGACAGCGTTTACATGTGGAGCATCCCCCTTCGTTCTAAAACCAGTCGGAACATGTTTCGTTTCGCCGGTGAGTGGAGGAGGGCACATGCCGGCGACAGTATCACTTCGCTTCTATCCTTCGATGCGATACGCCGGCGTTTACATGCGTCGCTTGCGACGACTTACCCCATCTCAAAGTTTTAAACTATACCCTCTCCTGCATCATGAATGCGATTCGCCTTGCTAGCGCATTAACGTCGTTTACATGGGCGCGATGCCCTGTGCTATCGCATTGATATAAGCGCGGCTACGATTCGCCTCAGACATATTAGGGCATGCGCGGGTATGGAAAGGTGTTGGGGTGAGGCGATGGGGGGTACAGCCCACTGGGCCGGACAGTGCTTGGAGGAATTGGCGGAGACTGGTACATGTGGCGTCTTCGTCCTTGCACACCGGACAGAGTTCTTTTGTCGTTTGGTTCCAGGGCGGAGACTATAGGTAGGCTCAAATGTTGAGCGTCTTTTCGAGTGCAACCTCTTTCAGTCACCCGCAGTACTGGTGGCGACTGAAAGGCCAGCCAGTATGTCGCCAGTATGCAACATACTGGTGATTGTACTGTTGTACAAATAGTACCTGTATTCATCTCGCCTGAACAGAGCTAGCTTAAGGCTTAAGCTTTCTTGCCGCTCAATCTTCATACCTCTGGAACGCTGGTAGTGCTTTAGCATAATGCTGATCGAAATGTTTTTTATATAGGTCTTCGATACCGACAATTTCTGTGCTATCTTTAAGCTTTCCTTTGGGCTAAAAATGTCTTGTACGAATTCCCAGTAGAACGGAGTTTTACTCGTCATTGTGCCTAAGATCACTTCATAATGTCCGATTGAAAGATCACTTCATAATGTCCGATTGAAAGATCACTTTTTGCGCCCTGCGAGCAGCATCAGCAACTTGTTTGCAGGTTCGTCTTGCAGATTTATGTGCAAGGCGTCAACTTAGCGAGGAAGGCACATAAGGCCTAAGTAAAGGAAAGTGAGAGTTCAGGTGGCATTATTTGATTTTGCTTTTAAAAACTATATGTTATGTCAATTTTACTGGTTTCAGACGTTCATTGTGAGCGAAGACAGGTGACGATGCCACGTTAAATTTGTCGAACCAACTAACTACCTGTCGCGTCCCAGATATCAGTAACAGCTATCTTCGGGTAGCCGATCGCTCATTACTACAGGAAAGTGCATTGCGCTCAAGAACTAATTTAACCAAAATGCATACATTAATAATGAATCGTATCCCACTTCAGTGGCATCATCGCCGACATGATTAGGTTCCCAGTTCAGTTATTTCCTGCTTTGACAAGCAGCATCTTCTGACGCAACTAACCTTGGAGACGTTCCTAAAATGTTACGCCCTTTTAGCCTCATGTAATGTTTGTCTTTAGTGCACAGTAAGAGCTTGTCCGCAAACATATTACCGTTAACGGAATACCGGAACACTATGGAGACACAAGGTGTACAGCATAGCACAGGTTGGATGAATGGATGGGTGGATGCTATGAGCGTTCTACTTGGAAGGGTGGGTTGCGCCACCAAGCGCTTGTTATTACATTGCCTAACGCCCTACTTATGTTAAAGAAAGGAAAAAAAAGAGAAAGAAAGAGACCGCACGAAGGGTTCCCATCAGCAAGCTTTCTGAACCTCTATAGGGGAACTTTGTTTTTGTACGCCTTCGTTGTTTGTCGTTTCCCTACTTTTATTCTACCAATCTTCCAATCGATTCTTACTAATCCATATACTGCGGACATACTTGCTTTCCCCCGACTCTCATTGAACCCAAGGGATTCAAGGAGGCCAGAGGTGCCTAAATAGATCGCTGGGCAGATATCTTCACATTCTAGTAAAACATGCTCCATCGTTTCCTTAGCTTTACCGCAGCAAGCACATGCTTCTTCTTCCTTGTTGTATCTCGCTTTATAAGTGCGTGTTCTAAGGCATCCCCATCTTACTTCGAAAAGTAAATAGCTTGCATTTGAATTAACACAAATTGTTTTTTTTCCTGATTTCGTTTTTTTTCTTCTTAAGTAGCCACTCATAGCAGGTTTCGTTTCCATTGCCACCACCCATGAGATTGTCTCAACCTCTCTGACTTTCCGTTTGATGTTCTTTGTTGCCTAGTTGCTCACCATACCTGTCGCATACTTGCTGGTAAGCGTCCTAGTTCTTTTCCCCCACTGTCAATCAATGTTATTCCTGTACAAATATCTCAACACTCTCCCAGCCCATTTACTTTCTTCTATATTCCTCAGTCGTTCTCCATAATCACTTTTACTCTGAGCTTCCCTCACTTCAAAACTTGTCGAGCCCACATCACCCTGCACAGCTTCATTTGTAGTCTGCCCGTGAGCGCCCAATTCGAGGCGTCCCACTGGCCTTCGGTAGCCAGCGAGTACGGATTGTACTTAATTCTGTGGCAACTGCGTTTTTTTTTTGGCTGCCTGAGCTCTCGTGATAATTTCTGTCGTTCGGCGATCGCTTCTCGCATCTCCCTATTCCACCAGCTTTTCGGTTTCTTTCTTCCTTTCCAACGAACATGCTGCTTCTCTTTCCGTATTTCCATTGTAATTACACTTAGAATCTCGTTATATTCCCACTCTTTGCTTCGCCAGTTTCCAAGTTCTTCCTCGACTCTTGTGACTATATTTGTTATTTGTTCAGCGTTGAAATTTGAACTGGCCATTCTTCGCTCCTTGATCTCTTTTCCAACTGCACATATCCCATTTTCAAGATGATGCGTTTATGGCCACTCCCTATGCTGCTATACCCTTCCTCGTCAATGACCATTTCTCGCAACTTATCACAAGTTCCTTCTGTCATCAGACAGTAATCAATGGTCGATTGCCGGTTTCCCACTTCCCACGAGGTCTGCCCCTCACATTTAGGCACTGTATTCACGATAACGAGGTTATGTTACTCGCAAAGATCTAGCATTGGCTTCCTGGTGTTGTCGGTATAACCATCTAGCAGGCACGTACCCAGCATTTTTTCCCAAGGTAACTTTTCTATGCAAATGAGGGATGGGATACTTTTACTGGTACAAATGTGAATAATGCCCACCGTTTGCCACAAAGAGGAGTAAACCCGCAAAAGAGTAATTAAATAAGGTGTATCTCACAGGTACGCCTGTGAGATACGCCTATCCTTTACTTGACAGCCAAGGAACTGTATCAATTGGACTTGCGCAGGAAAGAAGCGCAGGAAGAACACCGACAAGAGCAAGCAAATAAGCGACAGCGTAAAATAAAGATTTCTAACAGTTTTTTTTTTAATTAGCCTTGGAAGAATAATAGAGAAATATTTTTACTGCGTTTACTGCTCTACTAAGTTAAGTGCCAAAACCGACTAGTATAGTTATTTGGGAAGTTGCGTAAGGATGCGCGGCTACCAGTCCCGTAGAACCGCGTTGAGCGCAAGACGCTTCGGTTACAGACGTACTGCGCCCACCGCGGAAGCTTAGAGAAACACCTACATAAGCACAGCAGAGAAGTGGTTACGTCATGCGGCTCGACTGATGACTGTAGAAGCGTAATTCAAAACACACTGAATCATTCTCCACTTCCGGCGGTGTTTCCTCTACTTCCTTTTTAAATAAAGAGATGGTGATCCATAAATATTTCCGCAAACAACGCTTAAATTTGTTAATTATCGCTTTTCCTTCCTGCTTGGTTGTTGCCTCGGCTCTCTCCCATAGCAGATCGCTTAATTTTTCAACTCCTTGCGACTCATCTTTCCAGTTGCCAATTTTGCCCGAAAAGTGCTGCGCAATTAGGGAAGAACTAGACGAGGTAACGAGTGACATTCATAATGCTTATGGATTTAACGGTTATTGCAGGGTTTGATGATAGACCCTGTTTCGCATTATATTATTTTCCACCTTCTCTAACCAATATAACACGGTACATTGTTCTGAGTATCTTCCAGCGTCGCGGCGATCCGTCACTAGAGGAAATAATGAAGCAAAAAGAAAAGTTAAACGCAACTGTCATTTTCTCCGGCCGCAACTCGTTCACCACGAGCATACAGACCAGCTGACTATGAACTGAATCCCTTTCCTGGTCCCTGGATCAGTATAAACAAAGAACGTTGAACTAACGAAGCAAGAGCGATGCGATGCGCGCGGCCATTGCAAGAAAGGCCATTGCATTGCTGCTGCTGCTGCAGCAGCAGCAGCAGCAGCAGCAGCAGAGGGCAAAGGCCTCTGCCATACTTCTCCAACTACCCCGGTCATGTACTAATTGTGACCATGTTGTCCCAGCAAACTTCTTAATCTCATCCGCCCACCTAACTTTCTGCCGCCCCCTGCTACGCTTCCCTTCCCTTAGTAACCAGTCCGTCACCCTTAATGACCATCGGTTATCTTCCCTTCTCATTACATGCCCTGCCCGTGCCCCCATTTCGTTTTCTTGATTTCAACTAAGATGTCATTAACTCGCGTTTGTTCCCTCACCCAATCTGCTCTTTTCTTAACCCTAACGTTACGCCAATCTCCCGCCGTGGTTGCTCAGTGGCTATGGTGTTGGGCTGCTGAGCACGAGGCCGCGGGATCGAATCCTGGCCACGGCGGCCGTATTTCGATGGGGGCGAAATGCGAAAACACCCGTGTCCTTAGATTTAGGTGCACGTTAATGAACCCCGGGTGGTCGAAATTTCCGGAGTCCTCCACTACGGCGTGCCTCATAATCAGAAAGTTATTTTGGAACGTAAAACCCCATAATTTAACGTTACGCCCATCATTCTTCTTTCCATAGCTCGTTGCGTCGTCCTCAATTTAAGTAGAACTCTTTTCGTAAGCCTCCAGGTTTCTGCCCCGTACGTGAGTACTGGTAAGACACAGCTGTTGTACACTTTTCTCTTGAGGGATAATGGCAACCTGCTGTTCATGACCTGAGAATTCCTGCCAAACGCACCACAGCCCATTCTTATTCTTCTGATTATTTCAATCTCATGAGCCGGATGCGCGGTCACTACCTGTCCTAAGTAGATGTATTCCCTTACCACTTCCAGTGCCTCGCTACCTATCGTAAACTGCTGGTCTCTTCCGAGACTGTTAAACATTATTTTAGTTTTCTGCAGATTAATTTTTAGACCCAGCCTTCTGCTTTGCCTCTCCAGGTCAGTGAGCATGCATTACAATTGGTCCCCTGAGCTACTAAGCAAGGCAATATCATCAGCGAATCACAAGTTACTAAGGTATTCTCCATTAACTCTTATCCCCAGTTCTTCCCAATCCAGGTCTCTGAATAGCTCCTGTAAACACCATATGAATAGCATTGGGGAGATCGTAACTCCCTGCCTGACGCCTTTCTTTATCGGAATTTTGTTGCTTTCTTTATGGAGGACTACAGTGGCTGTGGAGCCGCTATATATATCTTTAGTATTTTTACATAGCGCTCGTCTACACCCTGATTCCGTAATGCCTCCATGACTGATGAGGTTCCGACTGAATCAAACGCTTTCTCGTAATCAATGAAAGCTATATATAAGGGTTGGTTATATTCTGCACATTTCTCTATCACCTGATTGATAGTGTGAATATGGTCTATTGTTGAGTAGCCTTTACGGAATCCTGCCTGGTTCTTTGGTTGACAGAAGTCTAAGGTGTTCCTGATTCTATTTGCGATTACCTTAGTAAATATTTTGTAGGCAACGGACAGTAAGCTAATCGGTCTATAATTTTTCAAGTCATTGGCGTCCCCTTTCTTATGAATTAGGATTATGTTAGCGTTCTTCCAAGATTCCGGTACACTCGAAGTCATGAGGCATTGCGCATACAGGGTGGCCAGTTTTTCTATAACAATCTGCTCACCATCCTTCAACAAATCTGCTGTTACCTGATCCTCCCCAGCTGCCTTCCCCCTTTCCATATTTGCACCGTTGCAATAGATAGTGACAACTGAACGCATCTCGAGCTAATCGCGCGGGCACCGAATCGATGAGAAAACTGGCCTTCACACCCCAGGAGATGCCGATAACTAACGCCATCCAAAAGGAGGGAAAAAGGCAGCAAACTGTCGACCGCCGAATAGCTGTCAAGTCTCAAGATTGGTTGGGCGGCGCTTTAGGAATGTGTCTGAGGAGTGGTAACGTGGGCGGGGAGGGGGGGGGGGGGGGGGGAAGGTGTGTGCCGCTTAATTTCGGGCGGGGAGCAAGCCCTCCCCCCCTCTCCCGGGTACGTGCCTGCATCTAGATCCTGTATGTGGGCATTCATGTCACCTAATAGGGTAATTTCGGCGTCATTCCTGAAACCCCTAATATC
The DNA here is from genome assembly GCF_023375885.2 of Dermacentor andersoni. Taxonomy (NCBI): domain Eukaryota; kingdom Metazoa; phylum Arthropoda; class Arachnida; order Ixodida; family Ixodidae; genus Dermacentor; species Dermacentor andersoni. The sequence continues at coordinate 101,528,862 of NC_092815.1, forward strand.
AGCACTTAGGCATTTCACTAACTCTTGATTCTTCTCTCTGCATTTATTTCCGGGTCACAAATACGTTACGCCCAGCCAAACGTTCTTTCCACTCATTGTGCATGATAACCAAAGATGCTCTTGACATAATGAATGTACTTTTTCTCATTTGGCTGCCTTATGTACGAGCATTCCGACTCCCCCTCACTTTCATATCGATTTAGTTCTGTTGCACCCTACCCAAATATAATTTTCCATCACTCGCGGCTCTTTCGATTCTCTAAGATGCGTTTCTCTAACCGCATATACCCCTATTTGTTCTTTATTTAACTGCTCTTCTGTAGCCACCCAGTGTCACAGCAGCGCTGATAGTGCCATCTTCTGGCACTGACCTGACCTCAACTAGATCACACAGAACTGTTATTGCAATGACCATATTCTAGCTATTTACCGGTACAAATTCGTCGTAAGCACCTGTCATCAATACGCAGTAATCCCCTCCCCCGGCCCTTAACCCCCTCCTCTATATAGTTGCGAGGACCATAATACAACATAGAAACGTTTCTAAGAGGATAGTGGTAGAAGAGATCGTTACAGGATGGCACTTCCAGTGCCGCTGTTAAAAAATCTGAAGGCTGAAAAAGAAAGCTAAAGAAAGTACGACGCAAAACAGATACGCTTCGTTATAGCAGCGGCAGCACGGCTCGCGCATGTGACGGCCTCGGCTGTTCGTATTTGAGACATGTCTGTAGGATCGCAGCATCATGTGGTCTTCATTCTGTTCGCGACAAAACGACAAGAAGCTGCTACATAGTATGCGACCCAAATAGCGCACTTTTCGTTGTATGCGCTCTCGTACACTCAAATAAGAGAGGTGAGAATACAGAAGCAAGAGGGGAGAGGAGGCAAATGCCTCTATACGAGATGTTTCAACCCGTACACGTCCGCCGCGTAGCGCATTCCTGCAGTGCGACCGTACACGACTGGCCACGGCGCCTTTTACTGCAGCCGTCCCCGTGTGGCACTTTCTATCGCGTTTCCGGATGAACGAGGCAACAAAACCGAAACAATTCGGGGCAAATCGCGCCACCTACGGTTGCGAAAAAAAATGTATATATACTGTACATAAAACCTGGGAGCGTGTTAAAATGCGGTATACGGGAGAGCCGCCACAAAAGGAATTGGAGGCGCGCGCGCGACGAGAACACTTTCCCTGTGTTATTTCTCTCTAACATTTCTTTCCCCGCTTCTTTTTTTGTCACAGACCTCTCCACGATTGTTGGGATAGTGGATTGAGAGGGGGTGGATGAGAGAAAAGGGACCCCCCTCTCCCCTCCCTTTGTGCATTCCACTTGGTTCCCATTGTAAGCAGTCCTTTGTTGTCTGCACGGGAGCAAAACGATGCGTTTACCTCTGCGCCCAAGCGCCTCTCGGACTTTTCATTCACCGTTGGTTCTTATTCCTTTTAAACGATTTCGCGCTGCTTTAACCTGGCTCTTCACATGTGTTGCTCTCGTCTCTTCGTGTTACTTTTTCTTTCTTTCCTTCTTCCCATTCACATTATCTTTTTTTTTTGACGCTGACTACGGCTTTAAGTTTTCTCCTTTGCGCAAGGAGTGATACACGTACGTGAATGGTGCAAACAAAAATGAATGAAGGAAGAAAGGAAGAAAAAAAAAGCATACAAGGAAGCCACTCTTATTCTTTACCATCGGCTTCATTTCAGTCTACACGCCTACACGACTCTGATCCGCAGCCTCCTTGTTCCTTCCCATGATTTCGCGCCGTCGTTGCGCTCAGTGAAACCTGCTTTTCGTTTCACGACCTGTTCGCTGAAGTCTCTCTCTCTCTCTCTCTCTCTCTCTCGCCCTATATTGTTTAAGTTTCCGGGAAAACGGTTTGCTTGCCGCGTCGTCCTTCTTTACACCGTGCTTCGAGTATTCAACGGTACCGCCGCGCCCCATAGACTCCACACGAACACTGAACCCATAAAAGAGGTGACGCACGATGAAACACAGCGTGGCGAGTGGGTGCAGGCAAAGCGAGGAACAATTTAACGAAGGGAATGCGCGCACACACGCACGCATGTAGCATTGTTCACGCGTCGAGCGAAACAGCAGTGGCGTCATACAAATTCGCGGAGCAGACGGCTTACAGCAGCAGCGCAGTGCTGCTCCGAGCGGAACTCCGAGTTGTATACTCGGCTGGCGAATGCGGCTCAGAAAGGGTGGGACGAAGAAGCCGAAACTGAATCGCACGCACAAGTATAGCTATAGCTATAGGACGGTGAATATAGGACCGCTATTTCCGAGACAAAGAGGCGTTTATTGGCGTCCTATAGGCGCATGCGCACCGACTGCTATTGTGATGGATAGAGAAAAGTCAATGCAGCTCCCTGGGCCTGTAAAATGTAGACACACCGTGGAAACGGCTGACGCAACAAAGGGCGCAGTGTCATGGCTCTAAAGGAGAATGTAAACGTAAAATAGTGTTGAAGTGACAGCTTATACTTGCGCATTTCATCATTTCCCTCAGACAAAGATATATATTACATGGATGCCTTCATGTCTAATGCTTTCATTGTCTAATTTTACGCATAATAGGAGGCGTAACGCGACTTAAAAGGTTCCTCTAAGTTTTATCCTCTTCTATAGTTTTGCTAAGATGAACTCAACCCGAGCAGGCAGAGTCAGAATTCGAGCTGAGACAAACCGACCCGTCCGTGTTTACATGTAATTTCGCCCAAGCGAGTCGAGCTAGTCAAACCACCCTCGGCATGCAAGCGCGTGCCTACACAATCCTCCCCCGATGCCACCTCTGGCCGATCCGCTATCAGCACGACCGTAGCCTCCGAGATCGCGACGGCATCCGTGCGATCTCGTAGGCCGGCCACGGCACGACGACCCGACCTCGGTTGGACAAGTCGGCTCGCCCCGACTTTGTCGGGCTGGCGTTCAAGCTAGCTATTGTGCGCAGTTCTGTAGCACGGAAGCTACTGCCATAAAATGGATAATTGCGCTGCCAACAGTCGCCTTGCAGATAAATAATGAAGAGTGGTCGAACAAGAAATGTTGCCGGTCCTCGTTCGACTACTGTTTGCCACATCAAGTCTCCATCTTCCTGTGAACTTCTGCCTTGTTCGAAACCTGCGGAAAAGTAATTCACTGTATATAGTGTGTATTGCTTGCAATCTGTCCCAATCCGTTCAGTAGTAATTCAGTTACTGTAGCTTCCTTACTGTAATGTTATTACTGCAATGGTTAGGGGAAAAAAGAAAATACGTATATCGGAAGGGTGAAGGAATATTCAATAATGAAACAGTACTGGCGAGAAAAACAGACACAAAAAAGCGAAGGAAAAAAAAAAAAACAGAAACAACAAGACAAGCGTTGTGCAGGAGTGAAGTGCTTTTTCTTTCTTTTAAAATTTTGTTTCGCCTCTTTTCTATACGCTTTTCGAATTCGTCTACCGAGCCTCGTCTCTATGGAGAAAGCGAGACCAGCGACCGAATTGAAACGGTGAGAGACTCATTTTCATTCAATTTCTCTCGATTGAGAAGAGAAGAGGGCACAGCGCCATCTCTCCTGCGTCTCCTCCTTTATTTTATGTTTTCTTTTTTTTTTTGTATCCCCCATGTGCGCAATTTTCGCTTAGTACAAGGCTTTCTGGGGCTTGCTAGTTTTCGATTTAATATCCTTTTTAATCGTTTTCCTTCTTCCGGGTGTGTTTCCTTCGCTCTTACATTTTTTTTTTTTCACCCCTCAGTCGCCCCGGTCACCGCTCGCGCGCTGAACGGTGCACTTCTGTATACCGAGCGTCGCGTCGAGAGACAAGCGCTCAAAAACGTAGGAAGCGCGCACTCGCCCAGTGGCGAAAGAAAGAAAGAAAGAAAATAAAGGAAAGTGAACGGAAAGTGAGAAAGGAAAATATTAAACCGGTGGAGGCCGACGGTGAGGAAAAGAAGAGAGATTTCTCCCCCTTTAGCGAGACACAATGGGGCAGCACAAAGGGCGGAAGAATGGCGCACTCGCGAGGATCGAATGCTTCGGGAGACGGAAAATAGAGCAGAAACAAGCGGAGAGCGCGGCGCGAGTGTACCGGAATTCACCACGCACGCAGCGAATCCAGGCGAGCGAAAGGGTTTCTCGCCCGCTGGCTGCGTGAACGACAGAACGCGGAAAGGAAAAAAAAAGGAAGGGAAGAGAGATCGAAAGAGCTAGGGAAAGAAGAAAAAGAGTTAGCACCTATAGAAAAGTGAACATACTGGCGTTTTACCTTTTTTGGCGAGTTGCATATACAAGAAGATAGATACTGTGTGCGCGTGGCGTGTGCATGCAGCACCCCTCCTCCTTTGACACCTTCTTTAGATGTGAAAAACCTATACGCACGCGGGACTGTATGGGCGAAAGGGAAGCGGAGCGGCGTTTTTGGCGGCAGGATTCGTACGCGTATAGGCACTGGGCTTGCTTTCACGCGATGTCATTCAATTCCGTTTTGCATTCCTCCTCTTCCCGCCAACAGCCTATACCCCTTTCTCTCTTCTCACGGTTCAGGCTTTGCTTTGCCCGCAGGTCGCTAGCACGTTGGCCACCAGGGTGCGCGAGAAAGTGCGGCGGAAGGGAGAAAATGGCATCCCTCCCTCCTTTCCCTGCAAAGTGTAGCAATCCGGCCGCAACTTGAAGAACGCTAGCAGAGGGGTGCAGAGGAATGTGAGAAGTAAAAGAGTGAGAGAGAGAGAGAGAAAACGTAAATGCGTAAAAGGATTCGCGCGCTAGCACGCGCCCTCGATTGTGTCTATATAGGCGGCATTGTGCCACCAAAAAGGGAGGAAATTTGGATGAGAAAAGACGAGGGCTCCGGATTTCTTTCAAAGCAAAGCGGCGCGGGCACCTCCGTTTGCTTTTCGTCTGGCCCTCCGGCCGCGCTGGCTTTCTTCTCCGCCACTGTTCTCCGACAGCCGGTGTGGAAATGAAGCGAATTCATCAGCTCGCAGCCGGAGAGAGCTCTCTGTTAAGGAAACGCAAAAGGCGAACAGGATAAACGAAGGGATGAAAGAGGAAAGCGAGAGTGCGCAGTCCATGTGTCTCATTGACGAAGCGGATTGCTTCTGCTGCTGCTCTGCGCAGAATGTGCTTCTGTTAAAAAAGAAGGGAGAGGGAGAACGCTAGACACGGGCAGTATTGTACTTTCTCTGTCACCCCGGTCGAGTCTGTTTCTCGAAGCCCAAAAGTTCTTTTGTTCTTTTTTTTTGTTTTTTAGGGAAGGAGCTGGGTCGGTCGGGCGCTGTCTTTTCTTGTCTCGCTATCCGTTCCTCGTGAAAGTATTTTCGCGACACGAAATATAAAAAGAGGGGCGTTATGTTTGGTTGGAGAGTGCTTCGCGACCTCCCCTTGTCTCTTTGGAAGCTGATTTTAGTGAACAATGGAGGGTCTTCTCTTCCTTCGGAGAACTAGTGCCTTGTTCTATCTCGCTTTCTTTCTTTCTTCTTTATTTTGGTTACTGTAACGGTTTCACTTTCTGCTATTGGTTCGTCGTCTTCGTTCGCAAATTTTCTTTATTCTCCTACCATACGCGTCCGACCGTCTGCCTGTATCGCGTACGTGTGGACTTCATTATCTTTTCCTTTTTTCCCGCCGTGGCTTCGCGCGTCGCCGGCTCTTTTTGGGGCATTGTTTTGAAAACGTAATCTCGTTTTGTCCCCGTTGAAAAGAGGGAACAGATGAGGGAGAACAAAGAACAAGAAGGAGATAGAAAGAAGCTCCCCGATAGGAAGATTCTCGAATAAATTGCCCCACTCGGTTCTCTTGTACCGTTGACACTGTCGCCATTGAGAGGACGTATTGAAAAGAAGCAGACGAAAGTCAGCTGAATCGCTAAGTTGCTGCTTATTGTTTCACCGGGACCGTATTACTGACAGCCCCGTTGCTTTCTTCAGTTCCTCTTCTGCACTTTTCATAATAACATAATGAAACGTGATCATTGTCGCCTGGTGTCTTCTGTGAACTATAGTTAAAATTATGAGGGGCCTCTTTGTAGATGTTTTGAAGTGCCCACTTACAGTAGGCACTTCTTACTCTTTATGCAGTGAACTCCAACTAAAATTCAGACTTTCTGTTGGCTTTCAGAGATATGTAAACTTTGTTTTATCGACTTTGACTAGATGGGACCCTCACCAACCTATTCCTACATGAAATAAGGCGTGCTGAATAACCGTCATGTGATCGGGGAGAACCAGGCGAGGACATATCACAAGCACTATTGACTTGTCCGCTTTATGAGCAGCAGAGACGAGAAGTGCATAAAGTTCAGAACAGTGGGTTGCACTCTGCTCCCTTTAGGGAGTATTCCTGGACCATTGCCTTCTCCTGACATAGCATAGAGGGTTTTATGTGCTATGTGGAAATCTCATTTTTTTTTCGCTCAACCTTGCTTCATTCTACTGATATATATACGCTCGAACTTTATGTTTATTATTTTTTAGCCTCACGCTTAAATACCAACTGCAGCGAACTTTCTCTTTGACTAAATCGGCTATGAATGAGAAGGACAAACCATTAAAGTGATCTTGGCAGAGCCAAAGGGCTGGTAATTGTACAATTTTCGCATTAGAAGCCTTTGAACAGCACCTATAAGCAGACGACGTGTGTAGCTGGTGGTTGGCGGTTGCGACGCAAGTCCTAGCACCTCGACTCCGAGATATTTCGGCTTGCCGCGTGATCTCGGAGATCATGCGAAGTAGCCGCGCGGATCTCCGTCATGCGTCACTTCTGCTGGGAGCGGTAATGGCAGCGTTTTTTCATTCCGTTACCAAAAGAAGGCTACTTTTGCGAGATTCTCTTTGACGCTTTCACTCGTATTACAAAAGTGAAATTTTACACGGAGGCTCCTTTATATGTAGACTATCTTAGAAACTAACATTTTTACAAGCTTCAGAATTCCGCTACAGTTGGCCTTTTAGGGTGGCATCACGTCACCCATCATTTGGTTCATTTCCCTTTCTCCACTTCAATCTATCTATCTATCTATCTATCTATCTATCTATCTATCTATCTATCTATCTATCTATCTATCTATCTATCTATCTATCTATCTATCTATCTATCTATCTATCTATCTATCTATCTATCTATCTATCTATCTATCTATCTATCTATCTATCTATCTATCTATCTATCTATCTATCTATCTATCTATCTATCTATCTATCTATCTATCTATCTATCTATCTATCTATCTATCTATCTATCTATCTATCTATCTATCTATCTATCTATCTATCTATCTATCTATCTATCTATCTATCTATCTATCTATCTATCTATCTATCTATCTATCTGATGACAATATAAAGCCAACAGACAATGAAGCCAAGGAAGTTGGGGTTGAAACTGAAATGTAGAAAATAATAAAGAAAAGGAAAATGAAAGTGGTGGACGAAACGTTAACTTGCTGCCGGTGGGAGGCAAGTTAAGAAAAAATTCGCAGTTCCGCCCGAAAGGCGGAGCACCGATTGCGATAGCAAATTAGTAGACAGCTGTACGTAGTAAGGATAATTGTTTTATTGGCCGTATAAACTTGTAAACATCGGCTTACTAACTAAATTAACAATGATAGAATATGTAAGCGTGACTCAACGAGGACGTAGAAAAAAAACAGACACATAGAGACTGCGCTGTCTTTGTGTGTGTGTTTCTTTCTACGTCCTAGTTCAGTCGCGCTTGCACATTCTGTCATGGATTCAAAGGAACCAGCTCTTCGACGTGTTTTAACAAAATTAACCAGCACGGTGGGACGCGCGCACAGGTAAACATGAACACATCTGACTCGATGACACCGGAAACTGTCTGTGAAAACGCTGGAGTTAGGAATCATGGCAGCAGCCGCGAGCCAACTGGCTTCCGTGCACCTGTCGCGTCAGCGCGAACTAAACGTCGAAAGCACAGCGCATACGAAGCTACCGGCACTACGCGCACTCTGCAAACATCGCAGCTCGCTTTGACGATGAGGCCCGCGCAGGCGCGCACTTTGGCCACGTCGCAGATCGCTTTCAAGACACGGGCCTCGGCAACGCGTCCCTGGCGTCCACCGAACGCGTCTACAACGGCGTCCACGATTCGCGTAACCAACGCCGTAGTAGACGCCACGGTTGTCTCCACTCTGTACAGAGCGGTGGGCGAGGAGGACATCGAGGCACCCTAGTAGCCGCCAGAGAAGAACGCCCCTCCTCCCCCGCCTGACTCCCCTGCCTCGCGCGCCACAGGAGAGGGCACGCTTCTAGGCGGCGTTCCTCGCTCGCGCACGCGAGATTGAACCGCTTTCACCGGCTCACCCTCACACGCTTTCACTCATACGGAACCTCACGGCGACGGCGACGACGACGGCAGAAATGCGCCTGAAGTGTCCATATATTTGCTATCGCAATAAAATTAACAAAAATTGAGCACCTCGGTTTCGCTTTTTATCTGCTGGACATGTCCACAGCTATTACTGCAGTTACCAAGTGTATTCGACTTCGCCGATGGTCTAAATCTTCAGCAGCGGCGTAATCGTGCACACGACTACACCGCTGCTGAAAATTCACGCCAGCAGCGAAGTAGGACTCACTTGTTTACTGCGCTTTTACCTCTGTGTTTGTCTGGTTGAGCTCTGCGCCACAAGGTGGCCGCCACCGAGCAGTCCATTCTAAGCGCCTGAATAAAACTAAAGGTAGCAACATTCCTCCTCGCCCGGCCTCTCCTTCTTGTGGCCTCCTTGTGGCTCGCTCTTTCTTTCGTCGCTCGCCCTCGCAGTTTGGTCGTTCGCTCCGGGGCCGCTCATAGAGCTTCACGAGCTGAGACATTAAAAAATGTTGTTTGGTGTTCGCGCACGGATTTTTCCCGTATTTAAGGTTTGTTTATTGTGTGCTGTGCTAGGAGCGATGACGAAACGCTATGAAACTGGCAGAAGCAGATGATTTTTGTGCTTTTTCGGCGAGTGACTGCGCACGTGCTTTGCCGCTTCGGGCTGGCTGCCTGCTTCCAATTGGAAACCTTTTGAGACTAGTTTGGTGGACAAATTCCTTTTAGTGTCGAGTACTAGCACAACAATTAGAACTCTTTGTCACGCCAATGATGTACACGTGATGTACACGATGTCCATGTACCTGCCACAGCTTTATTTGAGTGTTATGTCGACCACGGCTAGTGTACTGGCAGGCAAAAACACTGTCGCGGCTTACAAAGATCAAGCCGCTTCGCGAGGTATTTCTATTCTGTTGGTCAGATTTTTTTATTTGGCTTTCTAAAGACCCGGCGTGAAAGGACTGCGATGAAGTCGAGGTTTCGCCGGTGCGCGCGAGAGGCAATGCGTTTGCGCGTGCGTGTGCAGCACTATGTATAACCACCGATTCAACAACTCGGACGTGTTTGCGCCACTGGAAGTGCAGTACGTGCGTACTCGCGTCCACCCAATCGACTGCCGTGCTTCGAGCTTCAGCAGCTTCATGATTTAATCATCTTGGTACCACGATGACTGAACGCAAGGCGCGGCGTATTCACCTGAATAACGCGAGCGTCATGTAGAAACGTGCGCGATCAACGCGGAGCATCTCAACCATTCTCGTCGTTTCGTCACGACGAAACGTGAAACTGAGAAATGCAGTGAAATGCAGGCCGAGTGGTTGGGCCGATATCGAGGGTAGAGCACTCAAAAGCGGGGTTGTGTCGATCGTGATACCAGTGAATTACATCGGCCCTATGAAGTGCTTTGATGGAAATTATGCAAATAAAGGCTTGGCTATCGGCGATATGTAGGTAGGTATGCCATCTGCGTGGCTACGGTTCGCTTGGGTGTTTTTATGTGTGCATGATTATATAGTGTTTTTTTTTACTTGGAAGACTGAAAAAAATACCTACAAAGGTTACTAGAATTACGTCACTTAAGATGAATGATTAGTAAAGGCGGAAATGATTTGCAAAAAAAGAAGAAAGGAAACTAAAGCAATCTGTGTACTAGTTAAATTAATTACAATAATTAACTACCTCGGTACCAATATTATGGCACCTGTCAGAGAATTCACCGCAATTTCCTTCTTTACTTCCCTCCTCTCTCTCTCACTCTCTGTTATCTTTGTTTCCCCTTTCCCATTCCCCCGGTGTAGGGTAGCCAACCGGACGTTATTCTGGTTAACCTCCCTGCCTTCTACTTATCTCTTTCCCACTTCCACTGTATATATTGGAAAGTTGAAGGGAATAGTCATTAATTGTCTAGTTCCGTGTTTCTACATTTAGAAGTGGCCATGCGGACCGGAATAACTGGCGTCGAATTATTCGTTCAATTTACCCCCGTTTACGCACGCCTCACCGCCACAATGTGACTCTCCGTCCAAATCCCGCGTGATGCAATAGCGTGGCGTAAAATGAAGCTGCCGTCGCACTTGCCTCTTTCCAAGTCCTCGTTCCGGTTGGCGCTGCGTGCAACTCCCGGTAAGACGCATATAGTCCCTTCGGCATCAGGGGCGAGACGAACCGCTTTATCGCGCCGTGTAGCCATACTTCATTTTACGCCAACGCTACGTAGCAGGTTTATTTAGGTTTACATGACCGCTTTAAAACCTATAAACACGTAATTACGCGTTTATAAAGCGACTCTCTTCCATTTTGCAATATAAACGTGTGCCGTAACGATTGGAACTAAGAAGCTAATTAATTGAATTGTTAGGAAATGATATGTACTTTTTTTTGCGAACGATGTCCAGCTATGCAATAATTTATTTGCAGTGAGGTTATTTGAGTAACTTCTGTAGGCTATCTATAAAATAAGTGTTCGGTGTAAACACACACACACGCATGACGTCTGTCCCTCGTATTGCACGTGTAGCCTAATTAAGATGCAAGAAAGCGAATGTATCCGTCTGTCTGCATGTCTTGTATGTTAGCAAAACTTGTGTGGTTCACCAGACAATACATGACTTTAAGTAGAGTGTGTGGCTTTCAACAGACGAAACTAACAATAAAATTTTTCTAATTTTACAACAACACAGATGACCTAACAGTGGAAATGTTATGGTTCTGTCCTATACGAAAGAACAGCCTCTGAAAACGTCACCACTATAGCCTTTAAACCAGTAAACTGAACGAAGAAGCGCTAACGATTCTGAACGGGACAGCAATATTGAATAAGAGTGCCACTCCGCCGAATACTGATGCGTAGCCTTCAGACAATAGACGCCCGGAGAAGTGTCTTTTCAACTTAGAAAAATGAGTAAAAATAAGAAATCGAATAACGCACGTAGCGTTCTTAACATCATCGTCTGGCTCACTATCTTGAGGAGTCTATAGCGAAGCCTTGAGGAAGCCGTCTCTCTGTCCCTTTGTCTTAAGAATCTCGTCACAATGAGATACATTTCATAAACTCCCCGCGAAATATGCATGCGAGCCTATAGGCAAACGAGCGACGCGTCATTATTCAACTAATGTATCTCCGTCGGCCCAGACAAAAGCGAGGAGCGAAGTTTTTTCACGCAGCCGAAGTCATTATCGCACCCATGGCGTTACACAAGAAGTAAAAAAAATACGTCTTTTATTTTTCGTGCCTCTAAGCCGAGCGTTTCTCGGGGGAACCGCTAAACAATACAAAATTTTAAGCGCCAAGAACCAGAGCCATCGGTGATTAATTTTGTTGCTGCGAGCCACGCGTTTCAAAGGAGGCCAGCGAAGCGTCTACAAATTGTGTGGGAAAAAAATTTAATAAATTGCATATATTTTTATACGTCATCTCCTAGCCTGCGTTTTTTTACGCGGCCATCTCCCTTGAGTCGCGCTTGTCCTTTAATTAAAATCAAGAAGAAAGATAACAAAAGGAAAAGAGAAAACAAAACACCACTTCGGTGCATTCGGGCGTGACGGTTGCGTCATTTTTGCTGCTGCTTTTCTTGATGCGCCTGGACTACGCCAAAGCTTACTTCTTGAGCGTCATCATTAAACCAGCGACGCGATGGTTTAATGCGACGCGATGGTTTAAGACAAAGTAGTACGGAAGTAATTCGTTCAAAGAAACACGATATCACGGACGGTATTGTCAAAGACAAGTTTCGTCTTGTTCGCTCGACAACTGTTCTTTGTTTCTGTTTTTTCGAAGCGGTAGCATGCAGAAAGAGAGATGCAAGCTATACCACGTGCTGCTGAACTTAACGCTGCTCATGCTCTCATCAAATACAGCGGTCATCCCTGTCACTCACTGCACATACAGTTAACTGGCATAACACTTCCTGATATGAAAAATAATTGCGCGTCTAACCATGGCGGCCAACGCGCCCGCCAGTTATGTCGTTTTGCGCACACGTATTGCTTAACGGGTCAGAAAAAATGAAATCAGGAGGCTCAACTCAAAAGTAGTAGTCGTATGTTTTACGCAGACTTTGAGAACTATGCTGAAAACTACCGATTGATCTTTCCTGACAAAGAAGTGATCTCTTTGGAAAGCCTGTGAAGGCGTGTTGGGTTATGGTAACGTTGTCACTTTTATTTTTGCTTCGATTCTACCTTTTCTCGTCTAGTTTGTTGAGAGCTATAGATGTACCGTTCACAATAAACAACACGAGACAGTGAATGCTTGTCTTCATCGCGTGTTACTGTGCCAGGTGTCCTGCATTTACGTTGTTGCCTAAACAGTATCAAAGCAGACAACAAGTGTAAAAGAGGTATTATAGCACACTGGAAGAAAGCAAGGACGGATGCTCCTTGCCCGAGACTGAAGGGGAGGACTTGTTCTCCGCGATTATGATGATGATGATGGTGGTGGTGGTGGTAGCGGTGGCGAAGAAAAATAGTTTGCCATGTTTTACAGAAGACGGGCTTTGATTAATATTTTTTTTCTGATGCTGAGGAGCTGTCCGCTAAACGATTGAAAAGACTCGGCACAATTCAGTGCATTTGTCACCTAAACGAATGTCTGTACACTCTCTGTCTTTCGATGCTGTAACGTCAGTAGAGAACTTGGAGACAGAAATACCGCTGAACGATGCAGTAAGAGACATCGCCTCTTATAAGGGACTAGCCAACAAAAATTGGAGAGCGGGATCAGTTAATCGAGACATCGCCTCCTGGATCTGCGGCTGACTAAGTTCAAGCTTGCTACTGATTTTATTTGTCTACCGGGTTCGACGGTGTGATTGTGTATAAATATAAGAAGACAAATGCTCATGTGCTCAACCTTGGAGAACGCACTTACAATTACGTAAGAGACTTTCTATCCAATCGGAAGGCCTTCCTGTCGGTCGGAGACATTCGATCAGAGGAACTCTCCCTCGGAAGCACGGGCACACCGCAAGGCTCTGTCATTTCCCCAATACTGTTTAATCTGGTTATGCTCGGATTAGCACACGAACTACAAAAACTCGACGGCATTGAACGCACCATATACGCCGACGACATTACAATCTGGGCTGCAGAGGGCAGTGACGGCCATATTGAAACTGCCCTACAAGACGCCATTGACGTCGTAGAAAATTATCTTGTAGGTACAGGACTCTGCTGTTCCCCTGAAAAGTCGGAGCTTCTCCTATACCGCCCCACACACCGTGGACGCCCCCCACGGGGCTCCACGAATAAACGCCAATACGAGGAAATAGAGCTCAACCTGAGGGATGGCAGACCCATATCCGTGGTCCCTAGCATCCGCGTTCTTGGTATGACCATAGAAGCCGACGGAGCTAACTCTACGGCTATCTCCAAGATCCTTCGACAGACCACTAATACACCCAGACTGCTGAAACGAGTGACCAACCGACGAGGGGGTATGAATGAAGAAAGCCTCATCCGCCTTGTCCAATCTTTTATCATCTGTCACATTACTCACGTTGCACCCTTCCTCAACTGGTAAAAAGCTGAAAAGACTAAACTGGATATCATCATCAGAGGAGCCTATAAGCAGGCCTTAGGACTACCCGACCACACCAGCACGGAACTTCTACTACAATTAGGTATCCACAACACGCTAGACGAGTTAATCGAAGCCCAACGCCGATCTCAACTAGAGCAGCTTACCTTCACGGAAACGGGCCGCAGCATTCTAACCAAGCTTGATATCACCTACCACCATCAACATGGAGACAAACACCCTATACCACGCGACATTCAGCAATGGATACACGCCGACCCTATTCCGAAAAACATGCACCCATACCACAACAAAGAACGCAGGAAGGCACGAGCTACCTCCCTCATCAAAGCTTATGCCAACACCGCGGGCGGCACCTTCGTCGACGCAGCTGAGTACGAAGGTGGACGGCGCTTTGCGGCGGTTACCACAGCAGGCGGCTTGCTCCGACATGCTGCCAGCATCATTACCCAACATGCCGAGACTGCTGAGGAAGTGGCCATCGCCCTGGCCACTCTTGACCCAGCCTGTCACACCATACTGAGCGATTCTCGCACAGCAATCAACAACTACATCAAGGGTCGTATTTCTCAGCAATCACTCCGTATCTTACAACAAGCCCCGCATTCGTCTGAAAATCAAATCACCCTCGTCTGCATCCCAGCACACGCCGGCGTTGTCCACCCGCACCTCACCAACCTCAACGAGGTTACACACTCCGTAGCACGAGGACTAGTCAACCGTGCCGGAGACGGTGCAGGTGCACCCGCAGGACGCGACCGCTTTACAAGATACAACGACCTTGTGAAGTCATTTTACCCCGCAAGAAGAACCTTCCCCACCCCTCACCGCAAGTTAAACAGAGCACAGGCAACCACCATTCGCCTGTTACAGACGAATACATACCCCTACCTCACACGCTATCACACCATATACCCCGACATCTACCCGAGCCAGACGTGCAAGGTCTGTAAAACTGAATCAGCAACACTCCCCCACATACTATGGGAGTGCAAACCTCAATACCCAGACCTTAATCCCGTGACCCTCTCGTCGAGATGGCACGCCGCCCTGCGCAGCTCCCATCTCGACGACCAACTCTGGGCGACCCAGAAGGACTACGAAGCGGCGAAGAGGCAAAACCTCGACGTCCCATCGTGGGAGGCCTAGGCCCAGCCGACTGAACTGCTGGTGCTCATTAAAGTTCACTCTCTCTCTCTCTCTCTCTGGAATCACTAGAAATAGGTTCTACGTCTGTGAAGTGTCTTACCGACTCACCGTGTCTACTCAGGGCTGGGCTATTCTGGCTCGTCTTGGGTGTGATATACAGCACACCGTCCACATTTATCCCCAAACTCTACCACTATGGGACTCGATTCCAAAGATCCATGCACTGCCCATTCCTCGGAACATCAACGCCGATATTCACCAGGGCGGCCGGCAGGCCTACGCCACCCATCTGGCCGCACCGCCGCACACCACGTATTACATTGTTACGGGAAGGAAGAAGCGTGCGCCTATTTACAGATGGCTTTTAATGGCTGAGCCAACAAGCGTAGAGCAGCGATAAAACTTAACTCTTCTTCGTCGTCTCCAAGGCCACGATCATCGTCCTCTTCTTCCCACATTACCGACTGTGACATCACCCCCGTCGGAAAAAGCACCTTATTGGTGCGGCTCATCGGTCTGAGAAAGGTAAGGTTTGAGACGGCTGACGTGGATGATGTAAGAGAGAGGTGAATGCACCGTGGCATCCAGCGGAGACACTTCATATGTGACAGGGGTCACCTGGCGAAGGATGCGGTAAGGGCCATAGCATCACGAGAGGAATTTCTCCGAAAGACCAACACGCCGAGATGGATACCAAACTAGCACAAGAGCACCTGGTTCGTAGTGCACGTCGTGATGGCGCTGGTCGTAACGACACTTCTGGCGTGTCTGTGAAGCAGAAAGACGAATGCGGGCAATCTGGCGTGTTTGGGTAAAGTATCTGCCGCGATCGGTGAGAAGTTGACGAGGTGTACCGTGGTGCAAAATAACGTCGTGAAGCCAGAAATCAGCGACGTCTGTAGAGCAGCTGGTCGGTAGGGCTCTAGTAATGGCATAGCGAGTTGTATAGTCCGTAGCGACGGCAATCCACCTATGTCCGTCATTTGATATAGGGAGTGGTCCGAGAAGATCAACGCCAACGCGAAAACAAGGTCGGCCGGTATATCCAAAGGCTGCAGCAGTCCGGCAGGAGGCACAGCTGGTCTATTCCGGCGTTGACATGACTCACACGCGGCAACATAGCGCCGGACGGAGCGGTTGAGACGGGGACAGAAAAACCGCCGCGGAATTCGGTCATAGGTCCGCGTGACGCCAAGGTGTCCAGCGGTGGGAACGTCGTGTAGTTGCTGCAGTACAATCTGTCGAAGATGAGACGGAATGACTGTTAGGAGCTCGGGCCCGTCGGGGTGCATGTTGCGGCTATACAGGATGCCATTTTGTAGTACGAACATGTGAAGGGATGGGTCAGACGGATCAGAGAGCAGGCGTTCGATAATGGGGTGTAACGACTCATCGCGTCGTTGTTCAGCGCCAATGTCTTGCAAGGCAGAGAGCGAAAAAACGCAGATCGGTGCGACATCCACTAAACCATCCGGTACGTCGACGGGATGACGAGACAGGCAGTCGGCGTCCTGATGTAGACGACCCAACTTGTAGACCACAGTGTATGTGTATTCCTGCAGCCGTAGGGCCCAGCGACCGAGGCGTCCGGTGGGATCCTTGAGGGAGGAAAGCCAACAAAGGGCGTGGTGGTCGGTTGTAACTGTAAATGGTCGACCATATATGTTGGGTCGGAACTTGCCCACCGCCCAAATGAGTGCGAAACACTCGCGCTCAGTAATCGAGTAATTGCGCTCTGCTGGAGAGAGGAGGCGGCTAGCGTAGACGATGACGCGGTCGTGTCCACATTGGCGTTGAGCTAAAGCTTCGCCGATGCCGTTGCCACTGACGTCAGTGCGGATTTCTGTCGGAGCGGAGGCGTCAAAATGGGCGAGAGCAGGAGGTGTGGTGAGCTGCGTGATGAGCTACGAGAAACCAGACGCTTGTTCAGAGCCCCAACAGAAAGGAACGTCTTTCTTCAAGAGGTCAGTCAGGGGATGGGCAACGTGGGCGAAATTTTCCACAAACCTGCGGAAGTTCGAGCAAAGGCCAATGAAGCTGCGAACATATTTGGCACAAGTTGGTACGGGGAAATTCTGCACAGCATGAACTTTAGCGGGGTCGGGGCGAATGCCTGACGAATCGACGAGGTGTCCGAGCATGGTTATTTGGCGGCGACCGAAGTGACACTGCCGAGTTGAGCTGAAAGCCAGCGGTGCGAAAAACAGAAAGAACAGATGAAAGTCTTTCAAGATGAGTCGCAAAAGTAGAAGAGAATACGATGACGTCATCCAAGTAACACAAACATATGGATCATTTCAAACCATGCGAGAGCATGCTCATCATCCGTTCAAAGGTCGCCGGGGCATTGCACAAGCCAAAAGGCATTACCCGGAACTGATATAGGCCGTCTGGTGTGACGAATGCGGTCTTTTCACGGTCCATTTCATCCACGGCGATTCGCCATTATCCAGAGCGAAGGTCTATAGATGAAAAGTAAGTGGCACCGTGGAGACAATCCAGAGCATCGTCAATGCGGGGAAGTGGATATACATGTTTCTTGGTGATCGCGTTTACATGACGATAGTCAACGCAGAATCGCCAACTGTCTCCTCAAATACGCACAAATACATTTTCAGCCTCATTTTTCTACCGAGCATCTAAAGAATGGAATGGCCTTCCTCATCAAATCGCTGCCATCACCTGCTCTTCACAATTGGTATTGGCGGCCGGCTCTACCTGTGGATTGTGAGCTACCTCAGCGGCCGTTTCGTTTACATATCCACGCCTGCCGGAGAGACTAACCGTCATCAAGTATGCCGTGGAGTTCCTCAGGGAGGAGTTCTCAGCCCAACATTATTTAATGTGGCACTGATTGGCCTGGTGAGCGAACTTCCACCTCACATCCACATCAATGCATATGCAGATGACATCTGCATCTGGGCTTCTGGTACAACACACCCACAACTACGTGCGAAATTACAACGGGCTGTGTCATCTACTTGACGATACATACGGCGTCAGGGTTTGCTCTTAGCTGCCGAAAAATGTGCTGTGGTTGCATTCACGCGCTAATCCGTCTGCCGCTACCCGATCTCCATTAACGGTGTCATAATACCTTATGTCTCCCACCACAGATTCTTGGGCATTATCATCGACCGCGGTTTGTCATGGACGAGGCATGTTAATATGTTGAAGCAAAAACTTAATCTGTTTTGCCATGTTCTTCGCTTCGCAGCAGGCATGAAATGGGGCCCCACGGAAGGCTCATTACTAAGACTAAATTTATCAGTCTCTTTTCGTAGACTACATTCGATACAGCCTTCCGATACTCTCAAACTTGAGCATTTCCTGCTTACGGACATTAGAGAGCGTTCAAGCGCAGGCACTCAAAATATGCCTTGGGTTGCCACGGCATGCCTCCAACAAAGGCACAATTGAGGCAGCCCACGTATGTTCATTATCGATATACCTGTCCCACGAACCGCTTCGTGTGTATTTACGCTTACTGACTTACGCTTACTTACGCCATTGCCATCCATTGACGTCGGTTCTACATGAGCGGCCGGACAGCAGTTTCACAAGTGCACTCCGCTGCCATCTACCCCACATAACATCAGGCTATGCCATTCCATATCATCCCGTCAAACCACCGTGGGTGATGGTTCAACCTTCCGTATGCGTACATGTCCCCAGCATACTAAAGAAATCATTGGTTCCCGTCAGTGGACTACAACAACTTGGTCTCGCGTACATCTGGCCAGAATACCAGACATATGTTCATGTTTACACAGACGGCTCCGCGTCACCAAAGGCATCAACAGCAGCTGCGGTGATACCAGCCCAACAGATAACTCGAGGTTTCATACTAGACCATAATTCTACATCAACCGCTGCAGAGCTTGTGGCTATTCGGGAAGCGATTCGCCACATCAGCGGGGAAAGACCTCAAGAGTGGTGCATTTTCACGGACTCAAAACCCGCGCTGCAAATTTTGGGATGCTTCCTGCGCCATACCGCATATCAGGTTCTGGCACTGCAGATCACCGAGCTACTTTCATGCACTCAAGAAAAACACCACCGCATAGTGTTCCAATGGATCCCGGGACACTGTGGGCTCAACGGTAATGAGATGGCCGATGCTGCAGCAAGGCGCGCCCTCAGTAATGGCCTGCGAACTGTAGTGCCATTCTCCAGACCGGACATCACATGCCTCCTGTCGGAATTAATGAGGAGTGCGACGAGAAGATACTGGGCCCAGCCAGACGCTCGTCACGTCCGCCTTAAAAGGCTGGACCCCGATATGAAATTTCCTATTCTGCGTGGAATTCCACGCCCTCATACATGCCTGATACACAGACTGCGATTAGGCGTCGCCTTCACGCGCAAATATTTGCACATTATTGGACGGACAGACTCCCCGGACTGTTCAGTGTGTGGTGCTGTAGAGACTATAGAACATGTGCTCATGGTGTGCCCTGAGTATGCGCGCGAAAGACTGACAATGGCAGATACCTTGAGACATTTACACAATGGACCACTGTCGGAGGACCTCTTTCTAGGCGCATGGCCACAGAGTTGGCAGACGACAGAGACAATGCATGCTCTTTCACGTTTCCTAGGTGACACGGGCCTGGACTCACGCCTGTGATACCAGTTGTGTAATGTGTCCTTCACCTCGTTCCTCCCATTATCCTCCCCCATTGTGACCCTTTTTTCCCCTCTTCCCCTTCCCTTACGTAGAGTAGCAGGCCAGATGCTCCATTATCCGGCCGACCTCTCTACATTTTCCAGTCATTAAAATACTTCGTCTTCTTTGTTCAAGATGTAACAACTTCTTATTTACAGAATTGAATGCATTATAACACTTGTTTGTATATGTTGTATTCCCACCCCTTATGTATGTAATACCCCTACTACGGGGTCTTTAAGGAAACACGCGCGCGCGCACACACACACACACACACACACACACACACACACACACACACACACACACACACGCACACGCACACGCACACGCACACGCACACGCACACACACACACACACACACACACACACACACACACACAGCGCCTTCAAATCTTGTCGCAAGCGGATCCCTTCTGCGCGACTTCGATACCCATTTATCCTAGTTGCATACTGATCGTTATAGCCATAGATTTCTCGCTATTTCTTGCGCTTTTGCGAACTGGCATACGAAGTAAGAGAAGCCAGGGGGACTGGTCAGATTATAAGGGTTCGATCGACTGTTTATATGAAATACCAAAAGATCATCCGGCTCGCGTGATTTCGTTATAACTGACGAACCTGACATGAACAAGCACGTCAGTATGCGATACCAATCGCGAGAAAAAAAGAAGTTTATGATAGAGGCAAGTGTCTTAAGGCAACAAGAACGAGGCAAATGTCTTAAGGCTTAGAAGGAGAGAGAGAGAGAGAGAGAGAGAGAGAGAGAGAGAGGACACCGGCAACAGAAAGGCTAGCTAATTCCACAGGCGATAATTCACAAAAGGCCGAGGAAAAGTGCCGCCGAGAAGATTGCGATGAATGCGCCCAGCAAATTGCGCTCCCCATGCAGCAAAGCCAGCGCGTCGTCTCCCCAATCGCGCGTGGTGCATGCGGGTCCCGTATACGGTATAAACGCCCTTTGGCTGCCTGTTCCCCGACGCTAAGCTTACTTTACATATACCGACCGACTGCTCGCGCACTCACACACACACACACACACACACACACATACTCACGTTCGTTGACGAACGTTTGAATTCTAGGCGAACGGCACCGTCTGAAAAGAAGGCGCTCCTCGGAGTCGTTTTCCAATCTAGTAAATGGCTCGCACTCCATGGACTGTCGACGCCTTCGGCTCAATTATGCCGCTTTCGCTTTTCTCTTGGCATGAGCGCGTCGCCGCTAAGAGAACCCTTGAATCCCCTCTCCGTTCTTTTCGAGCTTGACTCAGCGCGACTGGGGCTCTGGCCGTTGCTCTGCGGGCCGAGGGGGAAGAGCCCATCGTCCACGGTTCCTTTAAAAGGCGCAGACGGTCGAGTTCAGGTGTAGATATATATGCAAATTAACGATGCGGGCGCACTACAGTGCCGCCGCGTTCGTACTCGCACAATCGGAGAAAAGAAGCTGCGCTCCGGTTTGAAGATGCGCTGAGGCAGGAAAAGATGGTAAAGGGTGGCATAGACAGGGCAGGACGACAGTTTTGGGGAGAAAGGGGGGTGGGAATGGTGCTGGGAATCATTGCGCCGTTATTCCACTACCCACGCCTGCGCGGAAGAGAAGAGACGACGCTCGTGCGGCGAGAGTAAAGCCTTTCGCGCGCTTGCATAGAAATTTGTCTTCGTGGATGAGATGCTCTTCTAGATAAGGCAAAGTTTGCGTTGTGGCATCTCCGTTGTTGAACTTCAAGTCAGTTAGGACTTTTAAAGCGAAGCTTTCTTTGCCTCTTTCTTCGACTTTCCGCTGCTGCTGCTGCTGCTGCTGCTGCTGCTGCTGTGGTCTTGCACGCCGCTAACGCCGGCCACGTCGGGCCCGTAGTTGAGACGCTCGCCACTAACGTCGGCCGCGTCGGGACGTGGTTGAGACGTGACCATGTCACAAAAACATAGAAGGCATGCGCAGTCGTTGTTTAGTTTCATGACATTTGCTTATGAGCTACCATTCTCAAAATTGCGAAGAATAACTTTGCAAATAACGTAAGACAAGCTGTGCGCCACCTGGAGGGCTTGCGCGGTTGTGGTTCAGAATGATTATTCGCTAAGCGACGCCCGCGGTGTCGACATCAAATTTTTTGCGACACGGGGCACTTAACGCTATCGCGTTAGTACATGACAGGAGTGTGGCACAAAGTAAAGACGACCCGAGCAGCTTGTGTCAACATTTACACCGCGTCGCATCTGGACAATGCCCTCTAGACGCCGTAACTAGGCGTGACCCCCTTAGCTACAACGCTACAACCCAGGATGGCTCCGAAGCATGCACCCAGTGCCGAGGAGACGAATGCTCGCATGCATAAAGCGTCGAGCGGAGCAAGAACAACAAACAAGCGGAGCAGGCAAGGTAACATTTCACATCACGCCACGACTGTGGTATGCCGTCAATATATTACCGCAATATAACTTCAATGAACGCAAACAGCAGACAAAGCTTCGCTTACATCGATTCCCACCGTGGGTCGGACCTGCATATTTTTTTCTTTCCCTGAACTTTGCCGTCTGCTGGCGGACAGGGAGCGAGGGACATAACATTCCATCTTTAGTAGCTGGCGGTCTGTATTTCTCAGTGGATTAATATGCCTGTACACAAAGCTGGTCTTGTTCATAGCATTATCTAAAAAAAGTATTAGATTGGCATTCCTTGGGAACTTCACAAACCTTTCAGAAGGCTACCTGCCTTTGACGTAATAGTTCTGCGGAAACCCGCAAGGTGGAGAGAGTTAATTAATACAGGGAAAATCAGACATCCACCCGTTCATAGCAATTGCTCCAAAGGAAACCCATACGGGTTCCTCGAAAGAAAAGCCTCGCAGTTGAATAAAAATTCGTCCTGGTCCGGGATTCGAACCCTCCCGGGGACCACCGCCTTTCCGGGGCAGCCGCTCTACCATCTAAGCTAACCAGGTGGCTCGCACGTGGTATATAGGGCGAAGTCGAATTTGTCAACTCGAAGCAAAGGCAAGAGTTTGACGTAATAGTTCTGCGGAAACCCGCAAGGTGGAGAGAAGCAATTAATGAAGGGAAAATCAGACATCCACCCGTTCGCAGTAATTGCTACAAAGGAAACACATACGGTTTCCTCGGACCAGGACGAATTTTTCTTCAACTGCGAGGCTTTTCTTTCGAGGAACCAGTATGGGTTTCCTTTGTAGCAATTGCTACGAACGGGTGGATGTCTGATTTTGCCTTTATTAGCTATCTGCCTTTCTATGTGTCCGCCGACTTGGGTCTCTGGGTAGTCCGTGGTCTAATGGTTACACCACCGGGCTACAGTACCGAAGGAACAGGGTTCGAAACCAACCGCCGAATCAATTTGGATCACTGGGTATGTGTCACTGGGTATGGGCCTCTGAGTAAGCACCGTTCACCAAATAACCTCTTTCATGCCACCTTAAGTCACTTGGTATGTGCTACTAGGTGTTTTCGGGTACTTGGGTCACTTGGTGCATGCAATTAAGTATGTGTCGCTCTCCAATGACAAAAAAAAAACATAAAACATTTCTCCGGTGCTGCAGGCGGAATAGAATCCTCGTTATGTATATACACTCAGATAATCTTGTCAGCGCATTCCAAGAAACAACTGCGCAGACTGTGAGCATACAACATTGTTTCACATGCAGCCATAGTTCATTGGGGATCATGTGCACCCGAAGACGCTGGAAGTCGAAGGAATATGCAGTCCAGCCTCCGTCATCCTGCGTTCGCTCTGTTTAATGACGGCTACTACGGCCAAGCGCGCCAATGTGCTGCAAATAGAAAAGTTACTTGGCATATTCTGTAGCTCTCTAGCCCATTACAAATACATGGTCGGTCATTCCACCTTCAAAGAAGTGGGTATTTGAGCTGAAGCTTGTAACAAATATTTCGCACAAGCCTTTTTTACAGCGTCAGGGTAATGCACTCAACTCACGTAGAAGTTGGCGTCCTCTTTTATGCACGCCCGTACGCTTACTCAACTTCTTTCTGTCTCACCGTCTTATTTCACAATCTATCTATCTCTCTTTCAGTTTAGTTTCCCGGATGTGCCTGTTCAGTAACGTGCAACGCCTCGTGTGAAAAAAAAAACAAAAAAAAAAACAGCAATAACGAAATGACCACGTCCATAAAATCACGATGCCCTAACCCGTTCACGCGCCACGCGCGCGCTTGTTACGCACAACTACCATAGCCGAGCGCCAGGCACAGAACGAGCGTTAAAAGACTGGCACATTCACACCTAAATTAAGAGATTGGCTCCCGCTTCCCCAAATGCGTCGCGTGCGCCTCCGCGACGCTTGGGAATCCGACAAAGTTAAACCCTATTAACGCGCACGGTCGAAGAGTTGGAAACAGTTGGCGAAGTTACTCTCGCACGGCGTTGGAAGACTCGCTTCTGTATACGATCACCACCTTCTATATAAGTCCGCTCGAGGCGCGATCCCGGTTACGAAAATCCGCGCTTTACGGCCGCTCGCCAGCAGATTTAAAGCTGCCGCGCGAAACGCGAGAACGGTTGCTGACTGGGCCTTTATGGGGTCCACGCGCGCCCACTAACCCTTGCCCCAGAATCCTATGAAAAAAAAAAAAAAAAAAAAAGACTGGAGCCGACGTAGGGTGCTGAGCGACTGTAGTCAGTCACGCGATTAATGCTCGTGCTATTCGTTTTCCCTTCCCACGCGGCCGGTAGTTAGCCGGGTACTAATACCCATGCAGTTACTGGTTTCGCGCGCGTGCGCTTTCGCTCGTTTGGTGTTATCGGGGCGACGAAAGAGAAAGGGTGACAGTCGTTGTTGGGAGAGCTCCGCGGCCCGACGAGAAACAAAAGAGAGATGGCGAAAAAAAGAAGAAGAAAAAGAACAAAGAAGGGAAAAGAAACCGTAACTTAACTGCAGCGGCACGTCGAGGATGTACGTATAGAGCATGTACGTGAGTGGGCGGCCAGCCCACTTCCCTCCGCCCACCTTTCTTTCTCTCTCCAGCATGCCGCGACGCAGTCGCAACCCCGCCTTTAGAGAGAGGGGCTCTAACGGGGAATTGCCGCGGGCCTGTACCGATTAGCTAAGTAGGCCAGATATGGGGATCGCGCGGAATTATACTCGGGGCGGATTGGAGCGAGACAGCTAGTTTTATGAGTTTCAAAGGAGGCCGTAAATTTGGCTCGGTGAAGTGCTCGGGGAGCTCGCGATGCTGTGTTCGCTCGTGTTGTTTCTTTATGATAGGGGCAAGGAAAAAAATAAAGAAATAAACAGGAGAGTGTGGTATAGGTGTAAGATTTAGAGGACATTTTAACTCTCGGAGCGCAGAAGTTATTCTTCACTATACCCCTTTATACATGAGTTCGAAATCTGTCGCACGCTCAGGAGACACGCAGTTCCCACGTTCATGCTCATTAAAAGTCGTATCCCGCGCTTGTCCTGAAAGCTATGGAAGTTCAGTTAGTCCAACTATGATATCAAGCAATATTCATAGTGTAAAGACACAAGATATAATGTCAACTAAGCGTTTGGAAGTATGAAGCTGTTTTATCGAATCCTCTGCGTGAACTCAGGCTTGCTGTAAAGAGATCTTGTTTTCTATGCCGAAAGATACAAAATGAAATGTCTGTGCGTATACCTGGCGAATGTAACCTAAACCAACATTTGTATGTGCCAACGAAATAACGTCTAGATAGGCAAGGCGGTAGTCTTGTCCGTCTGAAATATAGGAGAGATTGACCAAAGCTTTGTGTATATATATATATATATATATATATATATATATATATATATATATATATATATATATATATATATATATATATATATTAGTCTTTAGTCTACATGTCACCATTATTCTGAAGCGACACATGTTGTACGCACGTAAAATGAGTTAGACGGCGACTACAGCTAAGCGAAGATGCATCCTTACCCTGGTCGTATTCGACACCGAAAGGCCGGTACACCAGCCGACACCTTTATTATACTGCAGTCCGTGGACGACACGTAAACTCGAAACGACTCTAGAAACCATTCAAGGGGAAACTGCCAGGCGTGCAGTTTTCTTGGTTTCTTAGATGCCTTTTGCTGTGCAAGCGTACGCTGCTATCGAGAACGAGCGCCGACTCAAAAGACTTGGGAGCGGGCCGTTGCAAGTTTTGGGCTAAGAAATATACTTGAAAGCACACTCAACAAAGTGCCCCGGTTAGGAAAACGGGCACGGCAGAAAGGAACTGGAACGTGAGGATATCGGTGGCCAAATCGCAAGGACTTCCAGTTTTTTACGAGTCTATTCGCAGCTCCTAAACCGCCAGATAATAGAAAACATTAAATAAAAGAACGCATCACCACCAACTCACGCATCTTGTTCAGCTAGCTCACAGGCCGCGTGTAGGTGCCGTGGACATACAGGCAGAGCCTAATCTCCCCGGCGATTTCAGCGCACCCGAAATCCCATACTAACGATTTCAATGGAACAAAGTCGTCGGCGTGCTGTCCTCGTCCTTCACGGCGGGCGGGCGTGCTTGTAAAACCTCTTTTTTTATTGCTATTATTCTTTTGTGGGCAGTTTTCGCACCGCGCGAGTTCTAAAGTCCGCGGCTACGTGTACTTATACAATTCGAGACTCGGTCACCGCGTCGTCAGGATTCGAAGCAATATCTCGGTTTCGTCTCTTCCGAAATTGTAGCCCATTGTGGGGATCGCAGCCGTTGCTCGGCGCACATAAAATGCCCGCTGCGGTCCCGCTCCTACGCACCTTCTCGGGCCATTGATTCTCCCCAAAAAAGCGGTGCTCTTTTGTTGAACTTATAGTGTAAGACGGGCGTACTGCAGTAACTGCGAGACGACCAGACGGGAAACATAATTGTCTCCACAGTGGACGCTCTCAATAAGGGCATAGTGAGGACGGCCTCCAGGAAGTATTACTGATAAGCGAAACCGTGAGGCGACGTCACAACTGACTCCCCCCCTCCCCTACTCTACCCGTCTTCCTCCTCCTCCCAACTCCCCATCCTCCCCATGCGCCCGCTGGGCTCGCCGCTATCTCTGCGGGCCGACTGTAGCGCGGGTCGGCTGTTACGCCTGTAGTGCGGCAGCGGCCCAATTTCTACGGCCAAGTCGTTCTGTTCGCGCCAAAGGGAAACCCAGACTCGCTGGCCGTTATCCTTTATTCTGTTTTTTTTCTAGACGCGGTGTCGTATATTTTCTTCCATACAACGTTCACAATGAGGCGAGTTGGTTCTATGCTATCGCCTTTTCTTTTTTTTTGAGAACGGGAGGAGAATGAGAAAACGGTAGCTGCGGTGATGTTAAGCGACTCCCCCTTCTTCGAGATTTTAAACTGCGTTGCTCACGAGCTGAAAAGCGAATTGATAAGGGTGGGAAAGGTGAGCTAGTACTAACAAGGAGTGAAGCGCGTCGGCAGTTTCGAGCTGCGCCTTGAAAATATATGTCACAGGAAAATACGCAGACTCGATAAGAAAATGCGGGATTATGGTACGGTACGTGTATTATAGCGAAGCTGTGAAGGGAAACATAAAATAAACGCATAAAGTAGGGAAGAACCGTGTCGCAGCAACGTGTATAGACTGTCGCGAAAAAAATGAGCTGTACAGGTCCACTGGTTGTATTACTGGCGTTCTAAGGAAGAGACGTAGAAAAGATGAAAAAAGAAAGGGATCAGGCACGATACGCTGGGCTAGACAGCGTCGGGACGAGGTATAGGTTCGATGCGCCGTACAAATGGCTCAAAAGAAAAAAAAAAGTAAGAAAAGTGCGTATATTAAATCTCGAGGAGGGTGGCTACCGCAAATCTTGAGTCCGTTACAAACACGACAAAGAAAGCAACGCTTCCATCGTGCGAATAAGAAAATGTGGAAAGAAGTGAGAGAGACTGGTGGGGAGAGCGAGCGAGCAGTCACGAGGGAATGAATTCGCCTGCCGCCCGTCGTAATGCATTGTCCGCGACCGCAGTGTTTCGTTGCCTTACAGAAGAAACACCTCGCGGCACAACTTCTCGTGCCAGTGAAGCGACCGTATTAACATCGCGTTTCTGTCGACGTCCGGTCTGCTGGGGTTGCCTTCGTGAGGCAGGGGGAAAAAAAATACCGGCGGAGCCGGCGCGAAGAAAAGGCGTTGCGGGGAAGTGGCTCCCACGGGAGAAAAAAGAAGCTTGCGAGACTATGGCGCGATATCGCATACACGTGTAGTGCGTACACCACGCGGGAAGGCGTCGGTGGCGGCGTTTTCCTTTTCAAGAAAATCCGCGCACAATGCCAGCCTTATTCGCTACAGCCGGGGAACGCACGCGCGAGACTGAGTCGTTTACAGGTGCAAGCAGCGCACAATGGTCCATAAACTGAAACTGCGATTTTCTCTCTCTCTGCTCGCAACGAGCCATCTTCTCCGCAGTCGAAGTCCGGAGTGGCAAAAGAGAGACAGAAGAAAAGCACTACTACCAGAGTGCGCGGAAGTTTCCCTCACGTCGTTTCTAAATTGCGCTTTCTTTTTGTCGCCTGGCGACGCGTGTCCCTTTGTGCCGGAGAGAGAAATGGCTCTGGCGCGAGCCATAGGCGGCGGCTGTGGCGCGGCCACTGACGAGATAAGGCAGTTGGTTGGTGGTGGCGGCAGTACAGTGCGCGTGTGTGCAGTTCGGGTGTTGCACCGGGAAAAAAAAAGAGAGATGGGAGGCGGCACTGTGGCTGTGGTTGGTCCTCTGTGTTCTCCTTGAAAGACGCGGGGGGGCGCGTGCATTGTGGAGAGAATGACTTGTATGGAAAGGCGCGGCATAATGTGGTCTCGGTTGAACTATCTCTCTTGCACCACCGCGAGAGAGAAGAAGGGAGCAGTTCTCTTTTTGCACCGTCGTAGTCGCTCGCCGAAAACCGCTCTTGCTTTCCGACGCGCACACGCGTACACGCCAAGCCAAAGGAGAAACGTCGCACCAGCCTATTTCGCTAAAAGCCGGCAGCATCGCCGAAGCTGTGGAAGCTAGCGCCAGCCAATCGTGAGGTCGAACCCGTTTTCTCCCGGCGCACGCATCCATGCACCTGCCACGTCGTCTGCTATCGATATCGGCAAGCAAGACGACGCCGCGGGGCGGCCGGCGTGACACCAAGAAGCTCTGGCGAATGCACGTGGTTTACTGCAGCCACGAACGCTCAATACGTGTGCCGTCGAAGCTCTGCACTGCATTCCTGTGCGCGCTGGTGACCGCCTCATAGCGTCCCGTAACATCTGCAATGCGGCACAATACTAGGCAGAGTTTATTCACTCGAGGAATAGATGAAGGGGAGCAGGGGAGGTGAAAGAATATATCGCGCTTTCTCTCGCTCGGCTCTTCTGTCTCTGTCGTCTGTGTGGGCGCGTGTACGTTTCCCTTTGTGGGAGACGGCGGCGTGTACGACTGCGCTCGAGAAACTGGCGCAGCCGTCGTTGTGCTCCCTTATAGCGCTTCCGCTCCAGAGCGTACAGCGTAAAAAGAGGCGGGAGTGAGTTAGCTTCCGTTTCCTGCGCGCGTTTTGCTCTCGCGGACTGTTGCTGCTGCTGCTGCTGCTGCTGCTGCCGCCGCCGTGGGTGAGCTATCTTGGTGCGAAGCATGGAAGAACAACGACTCCGGCGCTTGCCAGAGGCGAAAGCGCAATAAACTAGCTCAGTGCGGGCGAAAGTGACGGGGCGGGAGGGGTGTGGGTCCAAAAAACAAACAAAACGAATTTGAGAGCAAATAATGGAGCGCGACTTGTGCTTGCTTCCGACAGTATTCGCTCGTTCATTCTTTGACGCCAGCGCGCTCTTTCTCTATTTAAACATACAAGCAGATTTTGAACTGTACGAGAGACCTCTAATAGCTTTCGGACTTTTCGTTGGTTTTAATAATCTGCTGTCTCTCTCTCTCTCTGTCTAGATAAGAAATTAGATTCGCTCGGCGTTCTCGACAGCCGAGCTTGAGCTAGAATTCGTTTAGGTCACAAAAGGGTCGTACAAGTGCTGGAAGACTAAGGAAATACTTAGTAGTTAGTTAAAAAAGCTGTCTCAAGTTACAGCACTCATCATCCATTGAAAATGAAAGGAAACATGAAAGCGAACAATGAGCGCGGATGACAGTCATGACCATTCCTGTTTACAATAACAGCATTCTGATGTTGGTTACTTAGATTATGGTGTTTATGGCGATGTGATGATATCGACTGCTAAGCCATAGCAGGGCGTATTCGTCCCTCACAGGATACGCATTGAAATAACAAAACCTTCTTTCCCAATTACGTATGTTGCACCGTTTCCAGGGATCGTTGCGGACACCTGCCCATGTCGCGAAATAATCAGCGCTGGACGAGAAAAGGAAGTGACACCCTGAAGGAACAGAGACTGATACGAAATTTTTGACGGCACGATAATGACGCTCTAAAATTCGATGGTGTGTTAATTAGCACGAACCGGGAACTCCGAGGTCTTGGAATAGAGGTAAGCAGAACAAGCTGGGTGGCGTGAACAACCACGCCGTTTCACGGTGAAAACCTGTGCACTTATCCACCGATGCGTGATTCGGTACAAAATAATAGGGCCTGGACGAAATACGCGCTGTCGAAGACGCGTGCGGGGTAAGAAACTCGACGGCACTGTCGTAATTGTCTATCTTTCATCTGCCGTGAGTTTCGTGTGACGTTTGCGGTAGGCTGCTGCTCAGAAGCAGCGAGGTTCGCGCGCGCCGTCCATGAAACGTTGTGCACGTTGACCGCAGTCAACCCGCAAACCTTCATGGGTTTTCTTCCCCGACGTACGCGACTTTTCTGTGCCGTCCTAGCGCACTCGCTCAAAGCTTCCACTCTCAGCCTGGCTCACGATCAGCTGTTATCTGTCCTTTTCTTTTTGCGTTGAAGTAGCAGTTAGTTTCAGCTTTATTATTATTCGCACAGGAACTTGTTTATAGCGACATTTTAGTTGGCTAGTAGTTCTGGTTAGGCAAATTTGACAACACATACGCTTTCTCTCCTTTTTCTCTACGAGTTCGAGGGGTATTAGAATCGTTCACCTGCTGTGAGCTACGTCGCCGTTACCTCTGCTCAGACTGGCATCAGACATCTTTTTTTTAAATATTGCCGAAGTAGTATCGTGGCGCATGTACAGTGTGGTCGAGATTTTCGAGCGGCGTACTCATTCTCATTAGGACCAATTCGTCGTTTGTAAAGGTTGCTTTGCCACATAATCAAAGGTTTGCAGGAGAAGCAAACTTGTACATAACTAGGGAGTAAGCGTTAGAACATCCCTGCTCATGTGTTTCTGGGACGCTTTAGCTGCATGTCTCACTTTGAAACTTACTAAGTGTAAGTGGCGTTATCCGATGGCGTCACGGCTGCCCAAACTAATGTTGTGTGAAATCCAGCGGCTTATACCTCGGTGTTACTCTCTCCGCACGCGCTTTCGAAAATGTCGGTCCTTTCTTTCTCCGCGAAGGCTACCTGAAAGACATCAAATATCATTTCGAGACGAAACAAGAAAGAAACAAAACTACCTTAATAACAGTTTTTCAATCTTGTCTTTCTTGCTCAGCGCTCGTTATTATGCATAACCTCTCTATCAGCACGCCGAAACTCATACCTGTCGCCCATTTTGTTCTGCTTTTGTTTCCTTTCTACCGTTCTAGCCGCATGCACGGTCTCAGTAAAAGCACTTCTCGGGAGCCCTTCTCGAGCAGGCTATACAGCAGCAGCAACATCTATGCCGCACCAGCCCTGACTCGCATCTGCATACAGGCGCCATCGACGGCCAATATATGCTGCGCTCGGAAAGTAGCCAGGCGGCTTTTCCTCCCTCCTCTCTCCCCCGAGTGGCCACCGTGCATAGGCCTCAGGTCATGTAGATATTAGTTCGGCCAGATTCAACCCTCTCCTCGGAGAGAGACAGCTCCGACAGGGCGGCGACTGTTTGTTGTTTTTGGAACGGGACACCTTATTGAGCAGCGACGAGAGCAAGAAAGGGAGTTTACAGGCTCGCGATGGAAGATCGCTCGTGGTGGATATATTGATGTACCCGGGTTCGGAGGCGACAGCTCCTTGGCTTCTATGGGACGCGCGGTGCGCTGCGAGCTGTATAGACGTAAGGGATAGCAATACGGGGCCGGGGAAGGCTGTGTTGGCGCTTTCTCTGCCTCCAATCTTATTTTTTCTTTGTGCTACATGGGACGAAGGCTCTATCTTGGCGTGTCAGGCGCACGAAGTCATCCTTTGGTGCCTCCCGGTTTGTCATCTGACTCAGAAAAAGGAAGGTGCGCCGGTGCATAGTCGTGTGTTGACGTGACGCTGCAAAGGAAGACGACGATTTAGCTTCGGGGCACGCTCCAGGCACGACGGGTGCCCGGCGCCGGAAGTGAAAGGTGTAGGGGTGAAGTGCACAGAGGGAGAGAGAGAGAGAGAGATAGGAAACAAAGGTGAGGGAAAAAGAGAGACGAGAGAAATTTCAGACTGCGAAGCAAAACCAAGATTAAACCTGTTGAGAAAACACGAGCTGTCGTTCACAATGTACCTACGAGCTTGTGAATTAGGAATGCTTTCATGGAAATGATCATTATGACGTGCATGATCAACGCCGATTTATTTACGCACGCATGCACGCACTCACGCACTATAACAGAGATACATGGTGCAAAATTCTGTTCAGGGGTGCTATGCAGGATGCGCCGAGTTTCTCGTTCACCCGAGTTTTACCCGAGTTTGCTCGACGGCAGTCAGTGAACGGAGATAACGTGAAACGCGCAAAGGCTGCAGGCAAAAAAATATGTAGACAAAAAGCCGCGTATGACAACATGAGCGCACCCACAACATGAGTGCTTCCACGTTTCAAGCGCAGACGGCTGCACAACGAAACTCGCCCGCGCCGCGTATTGTTATCAACGGATTATCGCAACTTGGCAATACCGTGACTGTCCCACTGTCTGTCTGCAGACTTGCCGTGAGCCGCTTGCCACGCCTTTCCCGGGCGCGTCAAGGGCGTGCCTCCTCTTTCGGCGACTATCTTTATATCCTCGATCGAATGCGAACAGGGTACATGCGGCGCATTCTTGCACCTACGCTTTCGCTCAAACGAATACGTTAAAATACAACAAATAAAATAACGAACATTTTTATTTCTTTAAGTGTCTGTTTTATGTTTTGAATGCTAGAAATTTCTGATGACAAACGGAGATCGAGCAAATTATTAAATTGTGCACTTCTTGCCGCGAGTGGCGACAGTGAGGCGAAAGCTTAGAAGCGGATACATTGAAGCAGCTCGCACGCACGAGGCAGTTCATACGGTGAGAAGTCGCCTAGGGGCGCTACAGTGCTATTCTCAATAATGTCAGTGATCACCACTTTTTCTCTATATGGGGAATAGAAACGCAGCGCCGTGGTGCGGCTGTTCATCGCAGTCGCCTTAAGGCCCCCGCTTTACCAACTAAAAACGAAATACTAGTCATAAATACGGAAGCAACGGCTGTCGATGCAAAATGGTGGTCTGTAGTGACGCAGTTTAGTGAAAATGTACCAGTTTATCTTTGTGCGCGAAGCCTCGGCGATGCATTGCGAAGAAGTGCGTGCTTCCCATCGACACAATTCATCGCTTGTCATCGCTTGCCCAGTTAAAGTGCCTCTGAGCGCATGTACGCAGTATTTGAGTGTTTTGTGCGCACCAAGGTGCTTGCGGATTACTTATGCTGGAGCCAGCAGCGATCGCAGAAGGATATCGTAACGACACCGCAGCAATCGCATTTTGGCAGGTGAGAGCTCTTGTGTGCGGTTATGAAATGAGACTTCGAACTGAGGAAGGTGGTGGAACTGTTGAGTGCGCAGTGCTTGTGATGAAGAAATGCCATTGCACTGGGTTTAGAAGAGCGAGCGATTTTCGGACGCTGATCGTGTTTACGACGTTGTGGCTCCGATATATCACCGATGACAGAGCAGCCATCTCAAACGACTGCTGCGATACGCACTCCTCAGCATCGTCGTCACCCTCGGCGCATCGACGCTTTGCAAGCAGCTACAGTGACGTGCCGATAATTATTTACTGTGCGCTACGTCGCCACAATGCGGGCAATGAAACCGTGCTGTGGGGCCATCTCAACCCGAGAAGCCAGCGACAGTCAACGCTTTGTTTTTGATAGTAGTGCGCAGTACATCACCGATGACAGTGTGTTGTGCGCGTTTTATGTCGGTGGTGAATATTGTTGATGCCTCTCAGCTCGGCACCGCGTCGCTGTTGCCGAAAGATAAGTTGGGCGTGGCCCAACCGTGGTGGGTGCGCGCACAAGAGTTACATGCCTCGCACGGGGCGTGACCTCTGGCTTTGATTGACAGGCGAACTCGTGCTAAACTCGTACATCGCGAAACCCCCTCCGAGTTCAACTCGGGAACATGGCGGCGGCAGCAGCAACCTGTGGTATTGCAGCCAGCGGCAGCAAGCGTCAGTATGACCGTTGTTAGATATGGGGCTGTTTCCTGAGCCTATATGTATACTTCAAATTCCCCAGACCACTTCGAATCGCGCCACTTTTAAGTAAGGGATGCAGAAACACGGATGACACATTCCAGAGGATCGCTCGAGCCAACAAGTTCGTACGCCGCCGGTAGCTATTCAATGCTTGAGTTTTCCAGAAAACGAAGGGGTAGCCCGGCATTGTTGCAAGGAAAGTGGGTCCCGAAACAAGACGGCTGCGATGTACCGGGAAGGCCCAAGCGTCCCCCTTCTTCGCCTTTGAAGAAGGCATTTGCCACCACAGCGGGGCCGTACCACCGGGAGCAGGTGAGCCCTCGGACAATGGGGCCCAATCGTCCCCCTTCTCCGCCTTTGAAGAAGCGCATTGCACCACAGCAAGGCAAGACCGCGGGGAGCCGCCGGGTGTGACATCACCGCACGGGTGCCTACCATTGGCCGAAGGTGGCGTCATCGGAGCGGGCTCTCCCATTGGCCGAACATGACGCGACTTCCAGTCCTCGAAGGGTTTAAAAGAAGCATTCCAGAGAGACTCCAGAGCATTCGCTGATTCACCTCTCTCGAACTTCTTGCCGCGGGCCGCAGCGTCCGAGTTGCTGCCGGCCCGTAATGACTGTACAACTGTTACTTGTCTCTCACCTCTCTGTATATAATGTAAAATAAATTCCCCCAAGTTTTGTTTCATTCCGAAGTCCGTCCTCAACTCCTACACCGTCTGGACCCGTTCGCGTACATGACCGCCGTGGAGTTTCAGCGTCATTTTGGCCTGTCGAAGACATCAGTGCGCTGGCTGTGTGACGAGCTAGGCGAAGACTCTCGTCTGTGGAGACAGCGTGGCGGGCTTCATTCGCTCACCGTTGAAGAGCAAGTCCTCTGCGCCCTCCGTTTCTACGGGACTGGGAGTTTTCAGGGAAGCGTCGGCGCCGAGCGTTACATTGGACGTCATCAAACTATTGTGAGCCTCTGTGTCAGAGATGTCTGATGCGCTTATTGATGCGGCAGTGCGGAAGCGGTGGCTGGCTTTCCCGAGGACTGCGGCTGAGCGGGCATTTATAAAAAAACGCTTCTTATTTCGCGGAAACATTACAAACGTAGTCGGGTGTGTCGACGCAACGTACGTAGGAATTAAGGTGCCTTCAATGTCAGCGTTACTGTGATTAGCATTGAAGCAATGTCTAGACGTACCATATTGCCAAATTTGTCACTTCTCTGTAGCCGACTTAAATTTTGTGTTTCCGACGTCACACATGCGGCAGCCTATGATACTGACTTTTTCGCTGGTTGCTGACTTTTTACCGATTGTTCTACTTGTCTATCAGGGTGCCTTCCAAATGGCTCACTTTCTTGGGGAAAGAGGTTAATGTAGTATAAATAGATAAATGGATATCACAAATTGTGTGAAGTACCCTGTGAATGCTAATCTCATAAAGAACTTGGGATTTTTTATGAGATTACTTAGTACTTAGTACAAGTTACTTAGTATGCATAATGCTGAATTTTGGTCATGCGTCATCTATCGGCCACACTACGAAACAGCAAGGCATTGCACAATTTGTTGCAGTGCGAGATGCGGATGTCGCGCCAAGCCGGTTGTGCCTATGCATTTATGGCAAAATGAAAATGCATTGAGAATCTTAGTGTGCTGGCTTGCATGAAGAAAATACTTCAGAGTGTTTGCTGTGTTCACTGTTGGTGCATGTGCCAGTGGTTCAGTGTATTTCTTTTTTTTGGGGGGGGGGGGGGGGGCAGCGTTATTCTGTATGGACAAATCGTATATTTTCGTCTCATAATAGAGCTCTAATTCTTCAGCAGTAGAACAATGCAGATCCAATGCTCATGCAGAACTCGGTGTGCGTGAAGATGTCGTGAACCACCAAGGCAAAATTACATATAGGGAGAAATGTGGTGCAGATGCCAATGAAAAGTGGGTCTTTAACCCGCCATGATAAAAATAAAGATTGCAGAGCGAATAGACCTTTTGTACAGCTTTAGAGCAATGATTACACAAACTGTGACATGCTCAAACGTCTCAAACGTGTAAAAGCTTGCCGCAATGCCAAAGTAGGATGAGCGATATGCAGCATATTTTGGCATTGAACATGTCTTGTAAATGCTATTTTTATTGTAAGCCTCAAGCCTCGCTGTTACGCCTTTCCCTCCGGCACTCCCTTTACTGAAACGCAGCACTGTCTTTCTGTTGGTGTCATGATGATGATGGTAACGACAGCAGTAAGGCTGGTTAATGCTTGCCCCTTTGATTTCTGCGAGTTTAGTGGTACAGAATATGGCACGTGCGCACACCTGTGCAGCAAAATTTTATGCTTGTGGTGATTTGTTGGAGAGCTAATTCGTGTTGGGACATTTCAAAGATGTGCGCCATTGTGGCTTAATAACTAGATCATTGGTGAGGTTGAAGACTCGTTGTATCGCTATAGAAGCTTGAAGCTGAATTGCACCACAATTCGACGGGACACAAAGAGAAATACATACAGCAGAACGCTCTGCTGTGTGTGTTACTCTTCTTTGTGTGCCGTCGAATTGTTGCGCGGTCCAACTTTAAGTAGAGCATTGGGCCTCTTTGGTGCAGGACTGAGGAAGAGAAATACACACAGCAGAATGCACTGCTGTGTGTGTTACTCTTTGTGTGCCGTCGAATTGTTGTGCGATCCAACTTCAAATAGAGCATTGGGCCTCTTTGGTGCAGGACCGAGGAAGTTTGAGCTATTCGACACCATGCCAGTGCCTTGCCACACAATTATGGAAGTCTGAAGGTTTGCAAACAAAGCTTTGCTTTCAAATCCACCTGCTCATGTAATACAGGCACTGATTGAAAGAACCATCATACAAAAATAATGGTGAAATGAATGGCCTTTGAAAATTTGTATGTTGACACTAATGACATAATAGGGGCCACAGCAAACTCGACAGTTGTACTGGACAGAGCACTTTGTTTCCTATGTGAAGCACAAGCTTTCATTACATCCTGTGCAGATAACCAAGCTCAATTTGTTTTAACGTGGTACACAACATTCACTGTAATCTGTTTTTGATTCTAAAGTGCCAAACACCACCTCTTTTTCAAGGATGTCATGGGAATATTTGGTGAGAACTGTTTACAGCCCCTCATAATGGAAGTGTGGCCAGCCAGCTTTGCTTGGGTGCCTTTATAGATTTCTGTTCCTGATCATTGTGTGCTATCAAGTTGCTAAAGTCTATGCAACCAGTGCAAGGCATTACGTGATTCTATAGTCGGATACAACTTTAGGAGGCCGCAGAATCTGCACTTTAACGGCAGGTGAACACAAGCCTGCACCAATGGGCACACACTCTACACTGACGTCGTGCCGCTGGATGCACTAATACCCGCTCATTGGAGAGGGACTATTTAGACGTGGAGGCAATCGGCTGCTGCGCTTTGGTCATCTGGGCGGGGCCTCTCCTGTCTTGTGAAGTTGTATCCGACTAGAGGATGCCGCTTTTCATATAACACAAAAGGACAAAGCGTACAATTATTTGGCCTATGAAATGGATACATCACAAGTGAGCTATGCATGCGCTTAAGCTGTGTGACAATTAGTACATGCAAATATATGACATTGTTAAAGAATATGTGCTTTCGAACGTGCATGTAATGGCACGTTTAAATTGGGGAGTGTTGCATTCATGTGCACAGTCTATAGGTGATAGCATTATTAAGGTCATGCCGTTTCCTGTCTTTTCATTGTGAAATACACACACCGTTCATCTTGTGGCTAATCAACACCCACTGTATTCTTGCACATAGAAAGAAGAAACAGCACAATGACGTATATGCTGCATTAGTGTCTTTTTCATTTACACGGTCCAGGTTGTCTTATGTGTTTGCCCATTTTGAAGAGACATCAAGTGCATGTTACAAGTGTCCCAATATGCACAGCACAATGTTTACTGCAATAATTTTATTCATGCTCTTGAATAATAAACAAAATAATAAACTAACAGCTCCTTTATAAGGTGTGTTCTGGGGGCTCGACTGGAAAGCAGTGAGTGCACTGATCCTACTGTTACAGAGCAGCCCTCTGGACCTTGCCACACTCTCAAGAGCATGTGCCTGGCGCTCGCCTACTGCCACCAGGCGGTTGAGTGCCTCCAGCAGCAGAATGTTTTGCTGCAAAAAAAGTGGATTGTTGGAA
The DNA here is from genome assembly GCF_023375885.2 of Dermacentor andersoni. Classification (NCBI taxonomy): domain Eukaryota; kingdom Metazoa; phylum Arthropoda; class Arachnida; order Ixodida; family Ixodidae; genus Dermacentor; species Dermacentor andersoni. The sequence continues at coordinate 101,567,162 of NC_092815.1, forward strand.
TGAATCAACTGCATATAAACCATTATTTACAAATAAAAATGCTCATTGCACTATTGGTACTAACTGCCCTTGACTGTGGAAGCCTTTAGTGTATGCATAATAAAACAATTTGTCGGGACAACATTGCTTTATTTTTCATAATGGGTTGTATTTTTCAGAGCCAATTGTAATGTTTATTAGTGTGCCAACAGCTGACGTGTCCTCGAACCTTCACGAGTCTCTACTGTCAGCACCACAAACCTATTTTTGTTCACTGCAAAATCAATGGCGCTCCCTACAATCCCGTCTTATGCGAGCTGATTGCATCCTATGCCTACAAACATCATATTTTCGTCCCATTACGCAATTTTCTACCGACCTCGGCTGCAGTTCTCTCTCCTTGACATCCATTCTGTCACGCTTATGTAATCACCTGTTATAAATTGGCAACAAGTGATTGAAGATGTGCATAGCCTGCCCACCGATTCTATTTTTTTTTCTTAATCTCAACTAGCATATCAGTTGCCACGGTTTACTAGGCCACTGTCTTCCTGCCTTAATGCTATCTCCAACAATTTTTGTTACTTCGCTTTCTGCACAGTCCTCGACTTCTCAAGTTTCTTTGTTAACCTCCAGGTTTATGTCCCATATTGCATAACCGGTAGAATGCAACGATTCTAAACATTTTTCAAGGATATCGGTAACGTGGCGATCACGATTCGGTAATGCCTCCCATGTGCTGTTCAACCCATGAAACTTTTGGATAAGTTTCCTGCTTTATATCAGTACCTGCTATTGATATTTCACCTGGATAAAGATACTCTTCCATAGATTCTGCGGGCTGAATGTCACTGATGAACTTCTGTTATATCACTAAGTTAGTGAAGGTTATCTTTATCTTTTCTATATTTTCGCGGGCCCACGTACATGTAAAAGCACGAACACTCATTGGCTCTCAATGCCTTTTTTAAACTGCAGGGCATTCAGTTCGTTACTACGAAAGTGACTTAATCCGTGCACTATTATTATGCTAAATATGAAACAGTAGAAATATACTTATCTGCAGTTTGTCGATGCCTCCGTCACTGTGTTGGTTGCGAGATCCATCGCCGGCACCACCTCCTTGTCGCATCGTAACTATATCGGCTGTCTTCCTTTTGCACACACTATGCAATATTTGTGACGCTCGCAGTCACGCAGAGTAGAGGAACTCGGCGCACTCACAGAAGCAGCACCGGATAAGTTGTTTGTACAGGATTGTGCCGTGAACAGTAAGTACGCGTTGCGATCTGTAAAATCGCCTAAGCTATTCGCAGTCTTTCGGGGGGCACGGAAAAATTGCTCACGGAGGAACAGAACTATCCAAGAAATAGTGGTCATCGTCGAGCCTGATCACTACGTCGCGCACTGCAAGCTCGTTGTACGAGTTTGTTTACACTGGGCCTCTTCGATGTTTAGCCGCCATGCTCGCCCGATGAATGTATGTGATGACGCCACCACAGCGTTCCCTCGTGGTATAATGCGAAGCGTACTAAATTACAAATTAGTCGAATACACATTCAGTGTACATCTTGTAAGCTTTAAAATGCTTTTAAACCACGTTAAACTAACTAATAATATCGTATTAAATGCATTTGTTTTATTACTCGCTTGTGCGTGTAATGCACTCGGTGGAACGACAAACAAGTGAAAGAAGGCGCGACCATGCACCGACGGTATGATCACGTGAGCCCCAGTTTGTCGACCGCCCAGAAGGCAACGCCCAAGGAATGATAGCCACCCAGAGTGAATCTAGATAAACCAATGAAACTGGAGGCTTCTCGAAAGATAAACTGTGTCTTGGTACCATTTGTGCTTTCATCTTGGGGTGTCGCCAGAGCTCGTGAAGATCCCGAGTTTCGCCAAACTCGGCGCATCCTGCATAGCACCCCAGGCCAGGTTTTTGGCTCGAGCCGCACGATTCGCCGCGATGAACCGAGTCGTACTCCCAAGCAAAAGTTTAGACGTCCCTGTTGTTGTCCCGGTGAATATTGCTCACATCGTTTAGTGGTTTCAACGTGTCGCTTTCTGAGCGCCTTCTTAATACACATCGCAGCTACAAGCACATACGTCGGTAAGCCTTGCGAGCTCTTCAAAACCGTATCATTTCTTGGTTTAGGCGCAGCACCTTCATGATAATGTGTAAGAGTGTAAGGCTGTGACACTATGCCGTAAGCTCAGCTTAAGCTGAGAGGACCTGGTATGTTGCGGCGAAGCCGGGCTGTCGCAAGAATCCAGTGCTCGGTGGCCCTACACGCTTCCCTTCACCCTGACGTGCAGTGTTCCTCCAAAAGCTTCAATGTACTAAAAAGCTCGATATTCAACCCTTCTGTAGTCCATTGTGTCCACTGCATGCTGCGCATCAGCATTGCTTTCGGCGTCCAGAAGCTCCATAACTTATAACACAGAGTACGTGCTGTGTGGTGGTGATTAGAAGTGGGGATGCAACAAATAGGGCGCGGTGGCAGTTGTTAAAGGGGACGCATTCATTTGTGTGCGTGATTACCACCTGTAACACTTCCCTTACAGTTCTTCGTAGTGAGCTGTGGAATTAATTTTTTTAATTACTACCTTCACTGCATTAAATGTGTGAATGTCGTTTCTTTTGGATTCACAGGTCATCGTCGCGAGCTTAGCGCTGCGCGCAATTGATAGCGCACTCGTGTTATATTTTGAACTCCCAATAACCGTCGATACTAATGGAAAAACTCCTAGTCCTATCTATTCTTGAACAAGTTTATATGTTTGAAATTAATTGATGCTTGTCCAGTCTTCTTGCCTGAATTACGTTTAGGTTTATCAACTGTAAACACACTTCTCTGCAGTAAGTGTGGTTACGCGGTGAAGAGAGATATACAGGAGAAAGGAACATACTTTTTGCGCATGTGGGCTATGAAAACAGAAGATGCAAAAACTAACCGTTTGCTGAACAAACACTCTCAATCGTAAAGTGCAGTAATAAGAACTTATGTTATGCTGAATCACACCCCGATGAGTTCCCAATGATGAAAGCCGAAGGTGGCTGATGCACAGGTAGGAGTGAGTGGAGCAGAGACAGTCTGCGCCGTTCATATCGAAACAGGTGCCTGTGTATCCCCTAATCCTAAAGAAATGTTTACTAGTAAAACACCAAAGGGGCTAGTAATTGTGTGGCAAGTTCCCAGCGAAACGCAGGCATCAAATAAAAAAAAGAAACAAAGATGGCATCCGCGCCTGAAGCATCACAGTGAATACACCAGTTCTCGTAAAATTACCCAAGTTAGGCATCGTTGCGGGCGGCTGATATGGCGCCTCTTCTACCGTGGAAATATCCAAGAGAAAGCGCCTGTTATAACACTCCGATAACAAGTAATTTATTTCCAATCATCACAGAAATTTGAAATCGATGAACTGAGTGGCACTATTAAGTGCTCGTTATTAACGCATCTTGTAGATCGTACGTGAATCGGGAAATTACGATGGGCGTGCAACATGTCGAGATTGTCTTGCCGAGGCTTGTAGAAGGAGATGAAAAGAGCGGTTGGCAAAGAAGAATTGCGCTGGTTTATTGACGTGAAGAGTCGGTAGCGGCATTTGTAGAGAGAATTAAGTATGGAACCTAATGCCGAAGGCTAACTATGCCACGTCTTCTTCACATGTAGAGAGGCGCGACATGAAAACACGTCAACTTTGCTATTTTCCGCCTACTGTTTATGCTATTGAAATTAGTGTCTTTGGTGCAGTGCCTAGTGTGAAACAACCAAAAATCTTTACGCAAAAAAGAGTAACGAAGTGAGTAAGTGTGTACGTGAGTGAGTAAGTAAGTTAATAATAAGCAAGTAAGTGAGTGAGTGAGTTAGTGAGTGAGTGAGTGAGTGAGTAAAGTAAGTAAAGTAAATAAGTAACGTAAGTAAGTAAGTAAGTAAGTAAGTAAGTAAGTAAGTAAGTAAGTGAGTGAGTGAGTGAGTGAGTGAGTGAGTGAGCGAATGAGTGAGGGGATATATATATATATATATATATATATATATATATATATATATATATATATATATATATATAGAGAGAGAGAGAGAGAGAGAGAGAGAGAGGAAAGGCAAGACAGGGAGGTTAGCCAGTGTAAATACCGCCTGGCTACCCTGTGCTGGGGAAAGTAAGTGAGTGAGTGAGTGCGTGAGTAAGTAACGTAAGTAAGCAAATAAAGTAAGTAAGTAAATAAGTAAACAAATAAATAAATAAAAGAGGCAGACAGAATTTTTTCGCTGATTAAGCTCTACCTCGCACAAAAAGTTTCATTTTTATACTGCTCCTTTTTCTATAAAGGAAGCAAAAATAACAAGAGGCTCGATAAAGCTAGAGATCGGCTTTTTACCGAACGCCTCCTCAAGTGCAAAGAGAAAGCCACTTCCGCCTTTCAGTGGCGTTCGACTAAAAGCCCCGACAAAGGCCGGAAAAGAAAAAAAGAGAGAGATCTCGCTTCCACCGGATCCAGTGCACAGTACCAGCATCGTCGTCGCTGCATCGAGTGAAAGAATCACCTTGGGTCGAAAACCACCGAGGTAGGTCGGCGAGAGAGCGGCTGTTTTCTTCCCCTTCGTAGACAAAGGCAGGAACTGCTGACACGGGCAGCAACCGGGCCGACAACAATGAATCCGTCCGGCTGACGATGCCACAACACTTCGCTTCCTCCCACGTAGACGTCTTTATGCTTTATTTTTTGTCTCTCGACGCCGGAAATACGGGGCGGAAGCAACAGAAAAGGACGGGCCGACAAAACAAAAAGCCAGCGGGAAACGCGTCGCTCTCGGCTCTTCCTTCCTTCTAGTCGACTTCCGAATTCTGTCAGAACCAAGAACCCCCGATTACGCTGCCGCACAGAACCACCGACGCGTGTGCCCAACGTGCCGTTCGGAGGCCCAGCGCGCCTCCCTTCACCCTTCCTCCGTTCTTTCCCGCACGCGTACACAAACCCACGTTCCCAACAAACCAACCAGGCCACCCACCTCACCCACAATGGCTCTCGTCATCTCTTTCCATTGCCACGCGACCGTCCAGCGGTATACGTCCACGAAAGTTCGGCTGACAAGCGCGCATAGCGGCCAGAGTCGGAGCCCCAGCGCGGGCCACTACATAGCCCATGCGCGCACCGTTCTGATGTATAAGGACGGGAAGCGAACCGGCCCGAAGAACGCAAGGAAAATGGCGCAAGACAAAAGGACCAAGAACAGCGGCTCCTGCATCGTTCGGCTATTGACGCACGCACTCGCGGACCGCACTCGAGTCAGCCACAAAAACGTCGTCGATTGACGGAAGCGCTTCCCCTACGTCCGTCCGAGACAAACAAGGGCGGCCGGCGGGCGGGAGAGGTGCCACCAGGGAAGCACGGTTGGAAAGAGGGCGTAAAGAAGTTGCACAAACAAACGGGGGAGAGAGAGGGATACACAAAGGCCTCAAGAAGAAAAATGGGAACCTGCAATGGACGGGGGAGTCTGGGAAGAACAAGCACAATGGGCTTGTGTACAAAGTTAAAGAGCAGAAACAAGGCCAGTGTAACGTGTACTGCTGGCTGTATAGGGTCGGAGTGGACGAGCAGCAAGAGTGGGGCCAAAAGCTGCGAGGGAAAAAGGGGAAAAAAGGTGGAAGAGCCAGAGAACAGGCTGGGAAAGGATATAAGCGGCCGAATAGGGACGGAGCGCAAGCAACAGGCCGCTGGTCCCGGCGGCAACGGCATTGTCTACACGCCAAGCGCCGCCGGGCTTGGCGGTACGACGCCAGGCGCCCGCTCGGCTTGTCTCTCGCCGGCCTCGTTGGATGAGACGGCGCGTGCCGACGCGTGGCGTCAGCCGCAGGTGACGCTTTTCGAGAACGGCGAGAGAGGGCGCCTTTCTCCTGCAAGGGCTTTAACAGACAGAAAGCGGATCCATACACTCGGCAACTTGCTCCAAGCAACAGCGACGCGCGCATACAACTCGCGTAGGCAGACAGATACGGCTAGCCAACGCAAGCCTTCTCTTAGCCGTTATTAGGCGCAAGGCAGAGTCGGCGTAGAAAGCGCAGGTAGTATGCGTAGTGAAACTTATTCAATGTGAACCAATTAACAGCGCAATTGCGGACGAAGAAAGGAAAGGAAACAGCATATCTTGCAAACTACGTACAGGAGGCGGCTAAAAAAAAATTACATTCTTGGCTTTTACCTGCCACAACCGCGATCTGATTATGAGGCACGTCGTAGTGGGGGAGCTCCGGATTAATTTTGACCACCTGGGGTTCTTTGACGTGCGTCCAATGCATGGTACACAGGTGTTTCTGCATTTCGCCCCCATTGAAATGTGCCCGCCGCAGTCGGGATGCGATTCCAAGAGCTAGTGTCAATTGGCGGGGTTCATCATCATCATCATCATCATCATCATTTTCTTCTTCTACTTCTTCAGCTTCTTCCGCTTCTCCTTCTTCTTCTTCTTCTTCTTCTTCTGCTAAAGTTCACTGCAGGACGAAGGACTCTTCCCTGCGATCTCCAATTACCCGTTTCTGTTGCTAGCTGATTCCAACTTGCGCCAGCAAATTTCCCAATTTCATCACACTCCCAAGCTTTCTGCCGTCCTCGTCCGCATGCGCTTCTCTTCCTTTCACCCCCATCCTGGAACTCTAATGGACCACGGATTAGCTGAGTGAGTGAGTGAGTGAGTGAGTGAGTGAGTGAGTGAGTGAGTGAGTGAGTGAGTGAGTGAGTGAGTGAGTGAGTGAGTGAGTGAATAAACTTTATTGTACGTCCGGCGAGGACGCGAACTCGTCGCGCACCCGGCTAGTCCCACGTCGGGACCGGCAGGTCTAGCCCACCGGCCCGGTCGCGGGCACGCTGGACGGCCAGGATTTGCTTTTCTAGAGCGGGGCTACGCAAAAGCGAGTCCCACTCCTCCTTGATGAACTTGGGGTATGTCGACCCACACTCCCACAGCATGTGCGCTAGAGTGGAGGTCTGCCCGCAAGAGGGGCAGGCGTCGTCGCGATACACGTCCGGGTAAGCCTCGTGGAGAACGGACAGACACGGATACGTACTGGTCTGCAGAAGCCTAAGCGAAACGGCTTGCGCCCTATTCAACTTGGGGTGAGGGGGTGGAAAGACCCTTCTAGACATGTAGAAGAATTTAATAATCTCGTTGTGAGTAGCGGGAGCGTCCCTGTGGCCGTAGGGAGGAGGGGAGTCGGTGCTTCTTGTAGAGGAAGCGCGGTCGGTGAGGTCACGCGCAGCCTCGTGAGCAGACTCATTGAGGTTCGGGGGAGCACCCTCGACCGACCCTACGTGAGCTGGAAACCAGTGGATTGAATGATGCGTGAGAGCATCTCGACTCGAGCTGCTAAGAAGACGAGCAGCTTGCTTGGCGATGCAACCCTTCTGAAAAGCCCTAACTGCTGTTTTGGAATCGCTATATATCTCGGATCCACGACCGTCTAGCAGGGCGAGGGCGATGGCGGCTTGCTCGGCGACACCGGGGTCTGAAGTGCGAATGGAGGCGCAGTTGGAAATCTTGCCGCTGGAGTCGACCACAACGATGGCAAAGGTCTTCCCATCGCTGTACTCCGCGGCGTCGACGAAGCCTGCTCTAATGTCTCGTTGCTTGATCTGTTTGAGGATGGCTGCTGCTCTGGCCTTGCGTCTGCCCTCGTTATGGACGGGATGGACGTTTCGGGGCACAGGGGCCACTTCGAACTTGTCTCGAATGCACCTGGGGATCGGGGTACTGACCATCGGGAATACCGCAGGTTGGTAACCCAGCTCTTGGAGGATGTGTCTACCTGCCGTTGTGGTGCTCAAGCGAGTGAGTTGCGCGCGTTCTTGGGCTTCGGCAATTTCCTCGGCAGTGTTATGCACCCCCAGCCTAAGGAGATCCTCGGTATGGGTCCTGATGGGTAGCCCGAGAGCCCTCTTGACCACTTTGCGGATGAGAGCGTTGAGTTTGTCTCGCTCCGCTCTGAGCCAGTTATGCATAGAAATTGTGTACGTAAAGTGACATAGTACGAAGGCATTGATAAGCCTGAGGAGATTGTTTTCCTTCATTCCTCGGTGCCGGTTTGCTATTCTGCGAACGAGGCGGAAAGCGTTGTCCGTCTTTGCGATGATCTTGCGGAGAGCCGTTCCGTTCCCGCCGTTGAATTCGACAAACATGCCCAGGACCCGAATAACGTCAACCCTGGGTATCACCCCCCCGTCACAAGTGCGAAGACTGATGCTGCTTTCGGAGACTGGCTTCCAATCTTTGGGTCTGCCTCCCTTCTCTTTTCTGTAAAGCAGAAGCTCCGACTTGGCGGGGGAGCATCGAAGTCCGGTGGGGCGGAGATACTCCTCGATCACGTCTATCGCCTCCTGCATGGATTCTTCGACTCTGCCCTCGCAGCCGCTGGAGCACCATAAGGTGATGTCGTCGGCGTATATGGTGTGCTTGACGCCCTCTACGCGTGCCAACCTCTCGGAAAGACCAATCATACAGATGTTGAACAGGGTGGGTGAGATGACGGCGCCCTGAGGAGTGCCCCGCCCTCCGAGGGGCACATCGTTGGAGCGGAAGTCCCCAATGCGAAGCTTGGCCTTCCTGTCCGTTAGGAAAGAGCTGACGTAGCTATGGAATCTGGAGCCGAGACCCAGATCTGAAATGGTCTTTACGATGAAGCTGTGGAGCACGTTGTCGAAAGCTTTCTCGAGGTCCAGACCGAGCAAAGCCTTGACGTCTCTGGAACGGCCATCCACAATCTGATGCTTTATTAGGCGCATTGCATCCTGCGTCGAGAGTCCGGCGCGGAAGCCGATCATGTTGTACGTGTAAACCTCGTTGTCTTCGAGGTACCCGTTGACCCTGTTGAGGACGACGCGCTCCATGATCTTGCCGGATTAGCTAACCTATGCATTAAATGGCGTGCCCAGCTCCATTTCTTTCTCCTAATGTCAAGTAGAATATCGGCTATCCCCCGTTTATTCTCTGATACACACCACTCTCTTCCTCTCTCTTAACGTTACCCCTAACTTTTTTCGCTCTATCGCTCTTTGTGCGGTCTTTAATTTATTCTTTAGCTTCTTTGCTAATCTACAAGTTTCTGCCCCATATGTTTGCACTGGCAGAAGGCAATGGTTCTACACTTTCCTTACCAACGACAGTGGTAAGCTCCCGGTCAGGATGTGGTGATGCCTGCCGCATGCACTCCAGCCCATTTTTAGTCTTCTGTAAATTTTCTTCTCGTTAATCCACCGTGCACGAGTAGTTGACTTAGATAAACGTACCCCTGTACAGACTCTAGAGGCTAACTCGAGATCCTGAATTCTTATTTCCTTGCCAGGCTATTGGACATTGTCTCCTGCATATTAGTCTTCAATCCCACTCTTATATTTTTTAAGGTTAAGGTCCTCAATCATTTCTTGTAATTCGTCCCCAGTGTTGCTGAACCGTGTTTACACAACGTCCCAAAGCAGCAGACTGGCTATGAGTGACGCCTTGTAGTGGAATGCCTCCAGAATAATTTAGATCGCCCAATTGCAAATTAGATCGCCCAAATTTATATCGCCCGCTCCAATCGGAATGCGGGCACCATGGTTGGAAATCGAACCCGCATCCTCGCGCGCAACAGTAGAACGCGACAACTACAAAGTACCGCGGCCGGTGGACCCTGAGGCTGCAAGCGGATGGCTACTTCGAAGTTCATAACCGTTTCCGTGAAAGCTTCCGCCCGCTCGTGTGGTGAAGACTGCAGCACGAGCTAAAGAGTGCCCCATTCGGAAACCCATTGCGAGACTTTAGGAGTTCGTCGTCAGCTGACAGCGCTATTGTTGTATGCCCAACTAAGAGCACTGCGTAGACCTGCTGATTAATTTTGTTCTTGATGTGTTTTTCTTTCTCTTTTCTTTCTCTGCTCCTCCATAATATCACCCGCCGTGGTTGCTCAGTGGCTATGGTGTTGGGCTGCTGAGCACGAGGTCGCGGGATCGAATCCCGGCCCCGGCGGCCGCATTTCAATGGGCGCGAAATGCGAAAACACCGGTGTACTTAGATTTAGGTGCACGTTAAAGAACCCCAGGTGGCCGAAATTTCAAAAGTCCTCTACTACGGCGTGCCTCATAATCAGAAAGTGGTTTTGGCGCGTAAAACCCCATAATTTTTTCCTCAGTAATATTGATCGTAGTGGTGTTCTGTTGAGCACACGGTCTCTAATTTGATTCGGTGGCCGTGTGGCCTCCATGTAGTGGTGGTAAAAAATAGGAAAAGAAATTCGAAAGAAAAAAGAAGCTTTGTTGTCGTCCACTTTTAACGCGCGATAAAGAACCGCTTAAGGGCAAAATTAATCTGGGCCTCTCCATCATGATGCCCCTCGCTACCACGTTGTAACTTTGAGAAGTGAAGCCATTCGTTATTCAATTGATCAAAAAAAAAAGAAAAGCTCGTTGATGTGGCTGCAAGGAGTTCTGTAACTGTAATATTTGCCTGCTATATGTTAACCCACGGCCAGAATGAAATATTATTAATGCTAAATTGTGCCACGCCGAGCCCTTCATGTTTTGTCTTTAAGTGATGTTACAAACACCAAATTCACGAATGTAATTTCTTGAACTGGTTGCTAAGGGGTCTGAAACATAAAATGAGTGTCTGTAGGGAAGGAGAGGTGTGGGGTGCTTTGCTAGCCATTCTCACCATTTCAGGTGTTTTGAAGTTTGTCTTGACCAATTCCCACGGCTGGCAAAATGCATTGCTTCTCATTAAATACACATGTGGACTTTAAAAAAAATAGACGCGTTTTATTTAACCTTTAGACTTCCGTTGCTTCGGCGGCACAAGCAAGGGAAGCAAATAAGGAGGTCTGACCTTCAAAACCAACTTGCAGGATTAAATTTTGCGGTCCTTGTAAAATCCAGGTAGCATTTCCTTCCCGCCGCATAGAATTGGAGGATTCCCGTGTTACCTGTATGCACTGGCTGAGTTAAAGCTCGGCAGGACATTTGCATTTAAGGGGCTACATTTCTTTTTTCTTCTTCATTCGCGGTGTGAAGTTTCATACGCTTGTTTTTCTCCCGAAATGTCATTCTTACGGACTCGCTTGTGTGCATATATACGGTTTCCAAATAGAAATATATCATAATAGATACACGCTTTGTCGATATGCAGTAAAGTTTTACTACTGAGCGAGATTGAAATGAATTAGTACTTAAGGTACTTAATATGTCCTGTCATATCACTACCTTTGCCGCAAATTTCAAGGAACTCCCATTGACTCTCTATGATTCGTCGTAGGCACGCGAGACAAACACAGCGCTTCTTTGAAAAACGTACGCCACTCGATATTCCCTAGCACCGCTTACACGCAAGTTGGTATATCTTTCGGAACTGCTGCGTGCGGGACAGTTGATGCGCCCACAAACAGGAGTGAAAGCTACGAAGGCCCCGACATTTATTAAAATAGTCATTTGAATAGCAGAACAATGATAAGGCAGGCCTCTTTAGGGTCGCCTGTCCCAAAAGAGTCCCAATCTGCTATATGTCAAAGATTGGTGGTGTGCCAGTCGCACTCTCCGAACAGGAGGGGATGGGGCGACAACAAACCCACCCCGCGTGCGTTTAGTGAGGGTTCGACTGCTGACCGGCGATAAGGTCCACGCCTGATCGACCGTGAACCAGAGGCATGAGACGGGAGGCGACGTACGACTAACACATTCAATTTAATAAAATAAAATCATGGGCAAAACATAATAAAAGAAGAAGAACATACAAATTACAAGCCGTGGGGCCTAGTTCGCGGAAGGCGTGCGGGTCACACAGCACACGCCCTGTCGCCACTCGCGCGACACTAAGCCCACCACGTGGGAGCTCCTAACACTCGCGAATAAACAAAAAAATACGCGACAAAAATGAAAAATACACGCGACAATAAATGCGACAAACACTACTCTAACAGAGCATACAATAATTAACACGCGATGGATAAATAAATGAAAGATTAAACGCGATTAAAAAAAAAGAGTCCGGCGGAAAGTTCTGAGAGCGGGCTGGAACACGAGGCTTAACTGTGGCGTGCTTGCCGAGATCCCGGTCTGAAGAGCGTCGGGCTGCTGGTACCTCGCTGCCGAAGATCCTGACGGACTTGCACCGTCTGTCGGTCGAACGGCGAGGACTTCGGCCTGGAGGTTTCAGCCTGCCGACCACATCTTCAGCTGTCTCCCGGTGCACGACCACCCTGCTCCGTCTTCCAAGCCACTCTGCCGCTCGCCGAGCCGCCTCGTCCCTCCGTCGCGCTCAGGCGACCCACGTGATCAACCCGTCGGGCGGGTTCAGGGACAATGGGGAGCGCTCTCCCTCATCGCCGTGCAAGCAGCGTTGCGGCTGCGGTGGCAATGTCGGCCCACTCGAGAGGGGCGCGGGCATGCAACTCTGTGACACTATACTAAGCCCAGAATAAAGCAGAAAAAGAAAGAAATCAAGAAGGAAATATCCACACGCACAAGGCACACGAACGCGTCAGAAGCAGACCTAAATAAAAATGTTTTGATCAATGGAGGAATCATCCTTCGACGGACACGCTTACGTACATCTGAGCAATAACATTCCAAATAAGGCGCACGATACTGGTCAACAAGAAACGTGTGTCTACCTGTATGAGTGCATCAGAAATTTCATCAGAAAGCCCTAAGAAAATGAAATCCTTCAACAACCTCCTTCAACAAGCCCCGAAGTTGGTGCATCTTTGACAGATGACGACACTACTACTTCTGGAAGGTAATTGATTAATCGAAGCTGTAACATCTCTCTTAGAAATGGACTGCTTACATGTGAAAGAAGAATAACCGGGCGCCTAAAAAATGTCCACTAGGCCTATACTCGTACTGTCAAGAGGGAAAAAAACAAAGGTTATCACGCCGCATGGCCTCAATACGTGAGCTCCATACAAAGGTAGCAAACACATGATGCAAAGCTTGCAATCTAAGCCGCGAGCAGTGTAATACCTGCAAGGCATACACAAGTCGAGCTGCTAGGAACACATTGCAAGCTTCATCTTGGCAGTTGTTCATATTGAGCCACGCCAGTGCTTGCCATCATGCAGCGGGAAAATACTTTATACACGCCTCCTAGCGCGAGGAGGCACGCGGTGTGACATGCGCGCCGCGTAGCGTCGATACGTGCACATCTTGCATTGCAGTTGCAGATAACTACATCAGGTAGAATTCCATGCAGCAGATGTACAGGTGGCGGTACAACGTAGTTAAAGAAGGGTTGAGGAAGAAAAAGAAGTTAAAGGAGATGTATACACGAATGCTAGAAAAAATGTGTAGCGTGTACTTGATTAAATCAAGCTGGCTAGGGGACTATGTATCCGCCGCGTTTCAAAGGGGATGCTAATGAATCATCATCATCATCATTAGCATCGTGTCGTGCCACTTGCCTGGCGATGTGAGATGCGCGCTGCGTACCGTCTATGCGTGCGCCCATTGCAGTTGCATATTATTACACCAGGTGGCACGCCATGTAGTAGTTGCATAGGTAGCGGTACAAGGTAGACAGAGAAGTCTTCAAGAAAAAGAAGATTATGAGGAGGTACAAATATTGATGTAATGAAAAGCTTGTATGGATACTTGATTAACTCAAGCAGGCTAGGCGGCTGTTCATCACCGTCCCGTCTAAAAGGGAATGCCATTAAATCATGATGATGATCATCATCATCCCCATCGTATAGTCCCATTTGACACGCGTTGTGACATGCGCGCCGCGCAGCGTCGATATGTACAAACTTTGCATTGCACTTCCGTCATATTCCACCACGTGTGTACCGACATGTAGCAGCTGGAAATAGCAGTGGCATGTTGCATGTAGCTGGACTTGGTTAACTCAAGAAGGCTAGGTGACTTTGTCGCCACCCTGCTTCGAAGGGGATGCGAATAAACCATCGTTATCACCGTCACCTTCAACAGCAACGTACCATGTCACGGGTCAAGGGATGTGACATGTGCGCCACGTAGTCTGCGTACCTGTGCTTTTTATTCGGTACACGTTATGGCGCCTCCTCGCAAGGTGCAAACAGCTGCGAAAGGAACGAATCGTAGAGCTACACGCGCGGCTGTAACAAGGTAAAATCGAGCTCTACAGACCGGTGTGCAGACAGAAGGGAAAGCCGCTGCACAAACGGCAGCTCGCCGTCCACGCCGGGCGGTCATTTCAGATCGTTCTGCTGAAAACGACGCGAATAGAATTCGCCACGAAGACCCTGTAGTGCGCCGTACCGAAAACGGACATAGAGCCGCTCCTCCAGCTTGCGCTTTGACTGCGATGCGTGTGCCACGCAGGCCTGTGACTTTAATGTCTTTATTCAACATTCCGGACAAACAAACAAACAAACAAACAAACAAACAAACAAACAAACAAACAAACAGACAAACAAACAAACAAACAAACAAACAAAAGTTAATTTGTTTAGTCTTGCCTGATTTATTTGGCATCTAAGTATACGAAAGAACCGCATGCGGCCACTGTTATTCTTGCACTCAGACAAACGCTTGCATGTTGACAAGAACAGATGCATGTGTTTGAGCTCAAGGACAACAGCTGCGTAAGCAGCGTTTTCGGACGCGCAAACATGTAGCACGCACACACAGGGTAGAGAGAGAGAGAGAGAGAGAGTAAACTTTATTTGCACATGTGGCGATTGTGTTGCCCCTGAATGCGGGGTGTCGCAAGTGGTCGGGTCCCTTTGTCCAGGTCCCGGCTGGCCCTTGCCACTGTCTTTGTCCTTTGGACCAGCCGAAGCTGGTCTTCGAGGGCTAGGCTGGACAGCAGTGCCTCTACATTGCTCCTTTGTATTGTTCGTGTTGTGATGCTCTTCATTTTGCAATGTACACTCTCACGTGATGTGCAACAGAGTTGGTGTGGTCCCACACCACGGGCATATATCTCTGTATGCTGTGGGACAGAATACATGCAGTCTGTGCAGCGCTGCAGACTCCATTGCTGCAAGATTCTTATGCGGCGATCTATACCTTCATCTGTGCTCCCTGTATTAATTCAGAATTTCTGCATAATTAGGGTCTACGGCCATTGGGTGCTCTATCGCAGTGCCCGTGACGGCTCGGTGATTTGTGAAACCTAAAGCCGCCTCGTCCGCAAATAGGTTCCCGGTGATATCGTCGTGCCCTGGGCCCAGTTTATAGCCTGGGTGTATTCAACTGGGAGGTCTTCATTAGCTTTGGTCACAGTCCGGTATACCTTCGCACTTATTCTATCAGTTTGATAATTTATACATGCCGTCTGTGAGCTCGTAATTACTGTCAATGGCGCTTTTCGCTACCTGCCCTCCTTTACTGACCATGCGATTGCAACCACCTCTGCTTGTGTTATTGAGGCTCGGACTATCGAGGCACAGGTTGTAAATTTTTTTCTTTTCAGTCTGTGACCACCCCATACAAAAATTTTTAGTAACATTTTATAAACCGTCTTTAGACAAATGTTACTAGAACCTATCGACATTCTTTAAACCGTCTTTAGACTCTGTAACAACTTCCTACTAACATCCTACCGACTATTGGCCACCGATATTGAATTGAAAGTATAGATATAAAATGTCGATAGAATTCTTACCGACTGCTTATTATCATATGTCGTTAGAAAGTGTCAACTGTGAAGCGACTATTTATTGACCACCTTTATACATCCTAACAACTTGCTAGTAACATCCTGTCGACTATTCGCCACAGATAGTCGACAGGATGTTACTAGGAAGTCGTTAGGATGTATAAAGGTGGTTAATAAATAGTCGCTTCACAGTTTTTAGGAAGTACATAAAAATTTTATTCAGAGGTAATTACTTTTGCAATTATATATTGCAAAAATAAGCTTTGATTATCTCTGAATAAAATTTTTATTTGCTTCCTAAAAACTGTGCAGCGACTATTTATTAACCATTTTTATATATCCTAACGACTTGCTAGTAACATCCTGTCAACTATCTGTCTGTGGCGAATAGTGATTGCCAAGTCGCTAGGTGTGGCATGCGACAGAAGAAGACAGGTTTCCATTTGTGCTTGAACACATCCATTTAATATCCCCGGGCTAGTAAGGAGGACGAGTTCTCCAGCTGCCCTGGAAGTAGGCTGAAATGTTGCGTTGTGTAGTCTAGAAAAGAGAAGAGAAAAGGCAATATATTAGTTTTGCTGCAGTGACATTGCAACGCACCATGCATCTGTTTCTTAAAAAGGAAGTGCACAAGAGACAAGCTTTCAACCCTGTGAGCTCTAAACATCTCCACCTGTTTTGTGCAAAGTCCTAAAAATGCATGAAATGACTGAATTAGTGCATTAAAGCTGGGAGCGTGATGGATGTGCGTAACCCACCAACAGATGCACGACACACAAACTCTATCATACCAATTGTCATCTACAAACAAAAGCTGTAAATCAACTTCAGTTTAATGAACTTCGATATTCGTATTGTGACCAGTACATGGAAGTTTCATGTGTGAATTATCTTAGGGAAAGGCAAGGTGCCAGTCATAACAGTGTTGCAGCTTTGCTTGCGCACAGGTACATAGAAGAGTTGACTTTTGTGTTGCACTTAAGAACCACGAAATGATACAAGCAACATGTAAGCAGTTGAACAGGCATTACGGACGTTCTACAGCAAGATTAGAAAATGCCTTTGCTGTGCAGGCAGACATTGTCAAAGTGAGCTTGTTACTAATGTTAGCTTTCCACAAGACAGGAAATTATATTATCAGTGCAATCATATGACCAGGGCCTCTATCACAAAAATACATATGCCAACAGTAATGACAATTTTCTAGTTATGGTGGCAAAGCTTGCATTATAGTATGCTATTATAATCAGGTTAATAGCTATTTTAGCAGGAAAGAAAGGAGTATACCCTAAGATAGCACTGAAATTGCCATGAAAGGAGTTTTGTTGAAAACTGCACAAAGAATATTAAGATGCTTCTTTGTGACACACATACCTACTATGGTGTTGACCTTCTTGGAATCCAACGGATCCTTCTGAGGAAGGCATTTGACAGCCGCCCAAAGAAGGACCTCCGCGAAGTGAAATCCTGAGTCGTTAGCATCCAGGCAGAGCCTCTTCAGCATGCCCTTTTCAACGTATACACAGTCACCGATGTCTACCTGTGAAAGAATACAACAAACACAGATTCATTTTATACACGTTTGATCAAGGAATGGTTAGGAAGTAGGGTAAGGTTTGCAAAAACGGAAGTCGCTGCTTCTCGTTGATTCGGTTTAAAGAACAAAGCAGCCTTACGTATACCGTACATGCATTGTACTGAGCTGTGTACTTTTACGTAAGACTAGAAAGTATTGGGAACTTCAATGCGAAAGAAAGACATGCATCTGCCTAGGACTAAGCAAATGTGTGCCACCCCTTGACACAGAGTGAGATCTGGTGCTGTTTTAGTGATTAGCAGACATTGAAAGCTTCAAGCCTCATCGAGTATTGGGCCAAGCTGTGCTCGATTAGTGACGCACAAGTGCTCGAGAACTATCAAACAAGATGCAATTGTCTTCAAATACAATTCTGACTTCCCCTTGCAGACATGCAGTTTTCAATTTACTGACTGCACTTGGGTGTAAAGATTTTGTCTGACAGAGTGAATAAACCACATACACAAGCAGCATTTTCATAGTTAGCATAGTCTTTAATAGGTACTGATACCTTCAATTTAGAAAGCCCTGTATATTGGGCCTCATCAAACTAATTTCACAAAAGGTTTGTCAAGGTAGAAGCATAGAACTTTAGTCATTAGAAGACAGGTGAAATGAGTTAATTATTGCAATTATTACTGAAAATTAAATTTTAGACAGCTCATCCCAATGAGAAATTGATGCAAGCAGTTTGTACATGCCACATAAGCATTTAGATATCAAAAATAGGGATTAGAGAAAACCTTCCCTCAGAGGTTCATTAGTACAAGCAGCCATGCCCTCAAGGAGACATAACTTCTTTTTCTGTAGGCAGAAAGACGCTCGAGTATTTTATTGACACATATATGTGCCCATGCATATATGTCATCTTTGTTGTAAACCTTTTTTTCATGTACATGCAAGGTGTGTTTATAACATCTCATTGTGCACAAAATTTGCGTAATAATTTAAAGACCGCGATTTTGTAGCGATGGTATTCCTTTTCGCTATTCGTTAGTGGGCTGACCGACGCCCCGGCCCGTGCTACGTACTGCAGCTGCCGGCCGTTAGCGGTGGGCGAGAAGAGTGATATAGAATCGAGGGGTAAGTATCGCTACAAAATCGCAGTCTTTAAATTATTACGCACTGCCGTAACCTACGATTGCAAGAGCTGACATTTCGTTATTAAGATTTGGTTGGTCTGTCTTTCTTAAAGGCCGGCGTCTGATTGAAATGTCTAGTTTAAAAATGCACCTTGTTATTGTAACATCGGCCTATATCCGCTCTGTAACATAGAAGACAAATACGCGAAGACACTCAAGAACATAAACAATACACACAGGTTCCCGCGACGCGGACTTCCAAACCGAACTATATACATACAAAAATCTTCATACAAGCTTCTATCTGCTTAAGCGTCAAACATAGCAATCGTGTGTCAACGCGCGAAGCCCATGATACATCGACGCATACATTACACATGCACTGTACTTGCGGGAATGCCTATATAGCGAATAACTTCTTGCCAGGAAACTACCGAACGAACACCAACTTTCAATGTGTTCTCATAATTGTGTGCCCATTCAGGCATAGCAATCAAGGCGGGTAGCAGAATGCAAGTACGCTGTAACATCAGAGGAAGCTTTCGTGAAATTGCTTGCTAAATGTGCACAGCAACATGGCTAACATACGATAGGAAAGCGCTTTGCTCTAGCTAGTTACACAACGCTCATTACGTAAATCATCAGCTTCAAGAATGCGCGCAAGCGCCAAACTTGCTTACCTTTCAAGACTTGGCAAACGCTCCTTCGTCTAACAGGTACAGAGGCACCGACGTTTCTCTGGCGCAAGCACTGTAGAACTTCCGATGAATTCCAGCTCCACAAAAGCACAACCTTCATCAGTCTTCTAAACACTACAATTCTAAGCCCCAGTACCAGACTTTTCACGAGAGCGCGGGCGGGCAGCTCGGCAGAACAAAGGCAGCTCGGACGGGCGCTGTACTAGGGCACTCACTGACGACACTGGTGGATCGCTCGAAACACACGGTGAACTAATGGCGTTACACGAGTCCGGAGGGTTTGGGATGGTTACTGCACACGACAAGGAGCACGTTTTGTCTAGGCACTTCTAAAATATAACTCAAATACCACCTTACTGCAAGGAGCATTCACTACAACCAACGTGGTGTGTCGACCAAACAAATACTGCAGTAGCGCCACTCTGCGGTTTTGTAGAAAAATATATGATAAATGAAAAAATTGCGTGTTTTTTCCTAATAACATTTGATAGAGTCCTTTAATAGATTTGTTTGGTCCAAAAGTGTGTACTTTGTACTTTGTGACACGAAGTTCAAGGAAATGTATATATAATAAAAACTAAGCGGATGTTGCCTTCAAGATTCGCAATTGCTTCAGGTGCATGCAGGTTTCAAAAGCACGGCCTTCGAGATCAGACTTTGTCACTCAACGGAAGCCGTAGTGGGAGGCGGAGAGGCATTTAGGCCCCAATCGTTGGGTTTACAGTGCCTAGGTAGGCTTCCTTATTTATGAAGAATATACGGGGACTTCAGCTGAACCATGAGCGAGCTATACAGACACACGCGGTACGATTCGGTGTCCGATCCGACGTGCGGCGCTGCATGCTACGGCATGAGCGGCGCGTAAGCTCCGCCCACATCTAGCTCCCCAGCTTGAGTTCATATCCACGTCGAGAAACGCAATATAAACAACTCTGCACAACACTGCTTCGCTTTACGCGAACGCTGTCGATAAAATTATGCCCCTGTGAGTGACAGAACACTTCACGACGGCGCGTTGTCCACTGACGGCTCCGCTAAAGCCAGCGATAGGGCCGGTAGGCATAGCTAGGCGGACGTTTCAGCCGACGGCGCTTGCGATCCAGCCCGAGCTCGTCGAAGAGTGCTTATTTTTGCCAAAACAATTAACACTGTACACTTAGGTCGGCCGTAATTAAATACAATTGGTTTACTCGACGCAGTCGTTGCGAAGGGCAAACGTGCAAGCGAAGCGGGCAGCCTCGCTCAGACGGTCGATGTGTGATGTCTCCTCGCGCAATGCCCTCGCGTCGCAGCTCCCGATCTCACCAGTAGCTTAGTGATAGTGTACAGGGCGCTGGTTTGCATAACAGGCACACGTTCGAGATAATTTTACTGAACTGGTAACTATTTCATGTCAGAAACAAACTGCAGCAGGCAAGGAAAAAGAATAACTGCGAGAAACCGGCCAGCCAGCACCCGATCGGAGGGAACGCCAGAGAACGTCACATGCCAGCCGCGCTGCCATTGGCTGTGGCCAGACGACGGTGCAGTTGTCGGACACGTCGGACGATGAAAATCTGCCCGGTTTGTCGCACGCCGGACGTCCGATCCGGCGCTTCGGCACGGCAAAACACCTCGATTCGGGCTGCAGTTTCGGCGCGTCGGACGCCGGATCGGACACCGAATCGGACCGTGTGTCTCCCGCTTTGGCGAACACGAGCCGATCAGCGCGCCGTCCGTGCAGCTCCGTCTAGTGCTATGGTGTATGGCCTACGGGCTTCTTTGACACCTACTGAGCACAAATTCATGATCACCGCTCATATACACGCTTCCCATGGCACTAGCTGTCATGTTTTCGAGAATACGTGCCCTCATCTTGAATTGGTGAGACCATATTTCCTCTTAGCGTCCGGTATTAGAAGCAATTTTTTTCTATGAACATTCTACTATCATCTGTTACTAGGAAGTTGATTAAAATTAGGAAAACAGTTACTGTGCAAAAAAACATTTTTTTTAAAAAGCAGCCAGTCTTTGCATATTCATTTATAGTTCAGATGCTGTTATATGTTCATTTTCACTAAATCATTTTTAACAACTTTCTAGTAACCAGTGTTACTAGAAAGTTGATTGAAAATTGTAGAAATTTACACCTGTCCATGAAACAAGACTGTCTTGCACCAGCCATGTTCACTGAATAATTATAACCTTATTGAATATTATTCATCCATGTTTTGTAACTTGGGTTATGTACTTTTAGAACATAATTATTTTTATTGACTTCCTATTGAATCGTGTTTCTAAAAAGTTAAAATAGTGTGTCTTAACTTTCTAGTAACTTTCTTTTTACATACTGAAGTTAGAAAAGAAGTAACCAACTTTCTTTTGACAAACGTTACTAAAAAGTAAAAGTCAATAGGATGTTACTAAAGTTGATAGGATGTTGATAAAAGTTCTAAAGAAAGTAAGGAAGCAAAAGGGTGGCAGTACTGCCACCCTTTTCTTTGCGTTTGTCCGATAAGGTGCGGCGTCTGTGCATCTCGCCGTGTTCATGTATTTTGTCATTTTATCTAGGTACTCTTCTCTTGATTTTCTTCTACCAGCATGCGCACACAGGCAACCAATAAAAAGAAAGTGATGTCCTTTTGCTTCTGATTTTTCTCTGTCTAGCTACTGAGCGCGCTAAGACGAACTCGCAAATATGGAAATACGAGTAAGAACTCATGCACGAAGAGTATTTACGTGCCTCTGTGCAAGACCCCCATTGACGTCTACCCACCCTATATACACCCGCAAAGCCCGTGAGAGGGAAATAAAAACTATAAAACGCCTGCATCGATCCGACTGTGCTGCTTTGGCTCTAACTACGGGTACACGCAAAACACTTCAGCGTATATGCCGCAACACTCGCTGTCATGCCGGGACATTACGAGTTCTGAGACGAAGTTGCAGCGCGAATCGCATAGCTATAGAAATAGGACAGTGCTTCGTGTTGTTGGCGGAGCCCTTGCAGCCATTCTCGTATACAGTGGCTCAGCACATAGTAAACGAGATTGCGCACAACAGGAGCTTGGCGTACGTCGGAAGGCGATACTAACGCCTCGACCCACAAGTAGAGAAAGAAAGAAAGAAAGAAAGAAAGAAAGAAAGAAAGAAAGAAAGAGAAAAAGAAAGAAAGAATACAATGAAGATACAGAGAGCCAGGGACAAGGGGAGAAGCGGGGGAAGCTCATCTTTCTCCCCACGCGTCCGAAAACAGATGCTTCCTTCCTGGCCGAGCCACCAAACCCTTTGCTCCCTCCACCCTTTGACACACAGAGATCGCGTGGCGCGTGACGGGCGACCGTGGCTATAGGGCACCACACATTATAACCACCGCTCAATGGTTCACGTCGGGCTGCCCCGATCTTCGCTTATCGGACGGCGGCCGCCGTGGCTTCCTATTCTTTGCAGCCACTGAATGCGTCCGGGCCGACTGCCGCGCAATCAGCCGGACACCACGCCGCTACGGACGCGGTGGCGTCGACCAACAAACAGCGCGTGTGTCTTCGCGAGGACTCATGTGCGCGACATACGCGGAGGGAGGAGAAAAGAAACGCGCGCGCGGGGAAGAGACAAAAAGCGCGAACGCGCGCGCGTGTGGATCCGGATGCGGACCACAAACTCGCCACCACCATTTCCTGTCGGCGCCGTTGCGCCATATTTCACCCCGCGCGACTCGAAGGCTATCGCTTCCGCGGCGAGCACGCGAGTCAGTCGAGGCGACCCGCGTCCCATTCTGCTGCTCTCTCCTCCCCCCAATGCATTTTGTGTGAGGCCCTCCCGTCGCCTTCCCTACCCTTTATTTCCTTTTTCTCTCGCGCCTTTTTCTCCGACGCTGTATGCGCGTACGCACATACATATACTGCCTATAGGCGTTGCCCTCGGGAAGAGAAAAGGAAATAAGGCTGCGGAAACGGAGACCTGACGACAACGCATCGCGCGTGCGCGCGACCTTTTTGTCCGAGCACGACCCGCGGCTTTGGCTGCGGCGTTTCTACGCACAGAGCGCTTTCTTCTGGCCATCCCCCGCTGTCGAGGGCGAAAGAAGACGCGTGTGTGGGAATGCGCTGGACATCTGAGAGAATATGTGTTTATTGGCTGAACCTGGCTTTCTATATGTTATAGCGGCTGTTCGTCATGCGATACTGCAACAAGAGCAGACTGTAAGAAAATTCAGGAAGCGTATGGTTACCCCTTGGCTGAGGCCAGGAGATTAAAAAAATCAGCCAAGAACTTTATTGAAGCCCTGAGGAGTTTCAAGCCGTTGGAGATCCCTCCTCCGGCCGAAACCGTAGGCGACGCCCAAGTCGGGACGGGAATGTGGTGACGCTCCGCTAGTTCTTGGGGCCTCTGGACGGCCTTGACTTTTCTTTAGGACGAGAGTGGGATCTAGCTGTACAACAAATCGGCGAGCAATAACTTCAGCCACATTCGAGGTAATCACTAAAATGACCCAGTCAGTAGAGGGCCAAGTAAATAAGAGAAGTCCGTGAAGTGTTCATCAAATCATTCGGGAGTGAAGCGGAAGTGACGCTCTACCATGAATAAGCGTCCGAAAGGAAATATCTCTGTGTGAGATTACAAATTAAGTATATGATATGATATGATATGATATGATATGATATGATATTATATGATATGATATATGATATGATGTTGTCGGCCATGTTTCTGCGCATGTAATCTACGGCTTCCTCACTACGAATGCCAGCTGCAAACAAAAGCATTCGGGTAAAATAGGAATTCGTATGCTTATGAAGAGACTCTCCATGCAGTACTGTATAGAGAGCACTTTTTAGTTCGCGGTATGTCAGCTCCTAAGTTAGAAAAGAAGATTGTTGCTGCTGCTCTTGATGATGATAATAATGATGATGTATGAAAACACATATACTACATGAAAGGCGGAAAATAGTAAGATATTATTCGTATTTCTAAAGAATCACCACGCCCATCCGCTTGAAGATAAACAGAGAGGATGAGGGGAACACAGTGCAACACAGCATACACCGTCATAGGACAAACACTGCAGATAATCATCGTCTTTTTGCTCAAAAGAAAGCTTGTAAGAACTTAAAGTTCGACATCTTAGGAATAAGAAGTCACTGACTCGAAGATTGTGAAAGACCAAGTAGTTGAAGCTTGTTCAGCAGCACAGAGCGAGGAGTGCTGAACGCTGAAGCGTTTCTGTGCAATTTCCGGAAGCCGGGATACAAATTCAGATTCGACGCACATGCTTGCCGTCGCGGGAAGCCTGTCACATTAACAGACGAGTAAATATTGTCTTTCTTTACATCGCTGGTCAAACACGCATACTTTAGCTTTGTTACGCCTCGTCGGCTCTATGACCAACGCCGCGCTGTAAGCCTCGGGAAGTCAACTGTGTTATGGAGCCGGCTATTCAACATGCTCGCCCCGTCAACTCCCGACAGATGCGATGTTTTTCCGCAGACATGGAGTGACAACAGCATTATAGCCTGGCGATACAGCGACGTACTATACTACAACGTCCGCGGCATACAATCTGTCGGGCCAGACACATCGACGGTAAGCGCTCGGTGAAACAAAGAAAGCGAAAAGAAAGAGAGGGAAAAAGAAAACGAAAAGCGAGCAGGTCGACGTGGCAATGAAAACAATATTACATGCACAATCGCCTACGCGGAGCATTATACGCTGGCATCAATCACTTCTCTAAACAAAGAAAAAAAAAAAAAGCCTCCCCTCCTGGTGCGCGGAGGCTGGCTGCGGTGCAGGCGCGCTCTCGCCCATGAAGGAGAGGACACCGAAAAACGGTTCCTCAATGCACACTCGCCGCGGTTCTCGATGTGGGTGACTAAACGCAGGAGGGCCCGGCGCGTACTCGCGTTTGCGTAAGGGAAGCGCCCGCGATAGCGGGGCGCTTGAGGCGAGGCCTTGACACCTTCACGAAGCGTGACCGATGGATGACGCACGGCAGGACCAATTAGCCGGGCATCGTATGTCGCACTCCCCCTCGCGCGCGACCAAAGCGCCGCCTGGATCCCCCGGCGTGAAACGCGTGGTATAGGGAGCGTCTGTGACGAGGCCAGCGTACTGCGCTATTGTAGTTCTATGCAGCATCCGGTGATTCCCCTGGACCAGAGCTCGTTTTGACTTACTGAAAGAAAAGACAGACCGAAAAAACGAACGGCAGTCTTGGTGCAGTGGGATCGATTGTCATAAACCCACGCACGCACGCACGCACGCACGCACACGCACACGCACACACACACACACACACACACACACACACACACACACACACACACACACACACACACACACACACACACACACACACACACACACACACACACACACACACACACACAATATAGACCGCTAATTTTAGTATGACGCAAGGCACGCCTTGGCGACATCACACCAACTCTTCCACATAAACACCAAGTTTAGTACAATCAGTTGTCTTGACATCTTCTCTTTTCTTTCTCCTCATCATTTCTACCCTTTTCCAATCCACCAGTGCAGAATGGAGTAGAGCACGGTTATTCTGGTTAACCTACATGCGTTTCATCTCAAAATTTCTCTCTCTCTCTTTCTCTAGTGCATTCAACAACAGCGGGTGAAGAAGGGAAGCTTCAGCCAGGGAAGACTGACTTCGTCAGGGTTCTGACGAAGATAAGCCCTTTAGCGAAACGTTCACTCTAGGCCCTCTGTTCATCAATTCCGTCTCAATCTTCTTGCGACGTGCTTCTCTCATTCGAATTTAGCATGCTTGCTCGATGCACAATCGGGATTCAGCGCGCGTGCAGGTTTCTTAAGTTTGTGCAACTTATTAAAAGCTGTCACTTCCTTTTTTTGTTGCTGTTGTTGTTGTCATTTGGCACTAAGCCGATACGCGTGGGCCTATAGGGCCAAACAAATATATTGGAAGTATGTAAATGCGAAACCGGCGTGGTCACCGATATTGAAAGAAACGCCAATCTTACAAAGCACAGGGCGACTCAACTCCCTGCAAATACTGTATACGGCAGCTTTGAGGAACTGCGCGGAGACGGGGAGCTGGAAAATCCATTGACGCAGTTCTCAGTTCGTTTGTTCCACGCGCCGGACAGAAGCTTTCAACTCGGTAATATACGCGAAGACTGAAAATTCCTTTTGAGCTTATATACACCGAGGCGATATTTGACAGCAAAGTCCGTGGCTTGGGAGACACTGAGCGAGCACCAAGAAAACGCGCGCGGAATTATAATTTATTTTTTCACGAAAAGGATTCGACAGCAATGCACGGAACTGTTACATATGAGGGCAATGGCATATGGGGCGTCTCTGCCTAGTCCCTGTATGTTCACGCTGAGCCCTGGTCGCCGGTTGCGAGACACCATGCACACCAGAACAGAGCCGTAGCAGCCATCCATCTGTCAGGAACGAGCAACGCCAGCGTGGCTGAGGTTACGGTGATCTCCCCTTTGACTTGTTGACGGAGCAAGCTATGCCCCTACTGTGACGACGTGTGGTCGTTCGAGCTGTCATTCAGGAGAACAAAGGATGCAATACATATCGACATGCTGCGACGTGAGCTCTCTTTTTACGTTTTCTTTTTTCTCTCCTGACAGGTTTTACCAGTCGAAGAATTGAACAGGCTGCTAAAAAGTAAGCCAAACGTTTAAGTCACGTTTTAACGGGGTTTTATTGGGTCATGCGAGATACATGATATATATGAAAAAGAACACAATTTTTAGCAATTTTACAGCGGCAGGGCGGGAACATTGGTTCGAGGCGTCCGAGATCTCGACATTGAAGACGTGCTTAGAAATCATGGAGGCTTTACAAAGTTATGTGCATAAGTGTGTGGAACACTTTATTTGGGCCTGCCGGTGCTTCAATGACGAAAGGCTCTATACAACCTGCAAGAGGATTTACAAAAGTGTGTGTTAGATAATGTTCCCCGAAAGGTCGAGGATACTCCGTAAGGAGGTCTCACGCCTTTTAATCGCGCATGTAAACGATACCGAACAAGTAGACACGTTGAGGTAGATTCCTGAAGAGCGAACTACACAAACAGGTGGAGCAGTTAGCAGCCGAGACTTTCAGGCTAACCGCCTGTAGTAACCTCCTTAACAAACCAACAAACCAATACAACTTCTGAAAGTTTCGTACACAGTCGAATAAAAGGGTCGGTCGCATTATCCGATGTCGAAATAACAAATGCCTGTTAGTGTGTAACGTTTCTTGTCTTAGCTTAGAGGAGTGCTGACGCACATTTTTGAAGTTTCGGAAATCTATCACGCGCTTCTTTCACGTAAAACGAACGACGCTTAGTATAAGTTCGCTCGTACATGAAACCTGGGGAATATTTAACACTGGAGCCATATCACAATGCCATACCTGGTGTCATAGACATCATCACGACATCATGACAGAGCGAAATTCGCTGACATCCTGCAGCAATAACGCTACAGGTACGATGGGGTTGCTTTGTAACAAAATAAACTATGCTATAGGCCCGTGTTTTCAGGTCGAACAGTGTGAGTGCTCTTTTAAGGCCTGATCATTTTAACGAGGGATAGCTCCAAAAGCACGATACATAAAAGAACAGGTACGTACACATAAGCGCATAGCGTTTTCGCTGTATGCACGCGCTTGTTTATTGTCTTGTCGTGTATTGCGCTGTCTCTCGCAAAAATGATTTACCAACTCGTCCAAGCTTAACGATTAAGTCCTGAGGCCTCCTATTCGAATGACGTTAATAATACGAACGAATAACGCTTGTTAATCTAGAAGGCGCCGCAGTTCAATTCTCAGGGTGAACACCTGGCGTGAAATGTGCGGATTAAGATAGCAAAAACAAAAAGTGGACGAATAAATTATGCGTACGCCCGTTGCAGTATAATCTCAGCACCCTGAAGTATTATATAGAAACGTGTAACTAAACAATTAAATTAGTGCTTCCGGCCTCACACAAGCCTAACGCAGGAAGAAGACACAAGCGCCAACTGTTGCACATCGTAAGAGTCAACTCTTTTCACTAATGAATGTTACAGTACGTATGCGACGTGCTCGGCATAAAACGAGTGTCCCCCTCGACATACGGAGCTCGTGCTTCGGAAAGCCGCTCGATCCTGCGACACCCCTGTAAGAACGGGTGGGTGCAGGTGTTCCACGGCCCGCGACACTCGGCTTTTTTCCTGTATGAGCCGCTATAGGGAAACGAGTTCCGGCCATTGAAACTCCGGTCAAAACACCGCGTGCGCACTGATAACCTATAGAGAAAAGGAGTTCGGAGATTGCTTCCATTGCGGCAGTTTCCTTTGTGGTATTCTTCTGAGCAACTGACACGGGGGTACGCCCTCGATCAGATATATATATATATATATATATATATCAAAAGTAAGAATAAACAAATCAAGACATTCTTTACTTTTAGTTCTTCTTTAGGTCAATTTTATTTCACGTTAATTTTCATTCGTGTGTATTCTAGTTTCTCTTATGTTTTGCAGGTTGTCATGATGTACTCATTTTTGTTTTGTCTGCTTTCTTCGTTGCTCTTCTACGCCTTTATCGTAAGTGTCCTATCTCTTCTCGTCATCATGATTGTTATTTTTTATCTTCCCCATGGTCTCAGAATAGCTCAGTTGCCCACCGAGAGATAGTAATCCTCAGGGCATTAAGATTGATAAAGTTGTGTGAGTACTGATGCCTCAGTACATTGTAAGGCTGAAAGCAAATAAATGTTTCCATGGATAAAATGTTATTGTCGGCAAATGTCCAAACAAGATAGAGGTTCATAAGGGGATGGATACTTGAAGGGATCAACAGTGAAACAACAAGCAATGTCTCAGGCTGCAGCCAACTTTTTGACTAGGAGACTTGTCTAAGGGTCTGACAAAGGTCAATATAGTTTCTAAGAAGGGTAAGTTTGAACAAGGCCCCTTGTCAATATTGCTGTGACTTAGTTACTAGCGCGAGCAATGCTAACGAAAAAACAGTTGGGACAGGAGATAGCGAGAGACTTCAGCTGACATTTTATTCAGAGAATCATGCAAAGAAGCAGCTGTAGGCTCAAATAAGTGCCCAAACAAACGCATAAACGAATGTGCCACATAGGAGAAAGCCAAATGCGCAACGAAGCCAATAAGCACCCACAACGAGGCATTACAAGGTTCTCAATTCTCACTGTACAACATTTATTTATCAATGAGTGCCAGAGAAGGTGCGCTTACGTATTCATCAGCAGCGTTTAAAATGCAAAACGTCTCAAATATTTCTCTAAGTCCCTGCAGAACCGTCTGAGCACATGCACGTTATGAAAACACGGGGACCAGTTACGTTTTCGGCAGTGGCCAGTCAAGTGGCCAGCGCATGCAAGAGCGCTTACAGCGGTCCGGTGCTCCCTAGGCCGATCGCTCAGGCATCTGCCTGTTTGTCCTTTATATAACCTTCCACAAGATAGTGGAATCGTGTACATCACCCTCACATTGCCGCTAACAAAGCGGGTGGCATGCATCTTGCTGCATGTATCTTTAGTCCCGGCTTTGTTTACCGACCTGCACATTCTTGCGAGCTTTTGTGGCGCTGAAAAGACAACACCAACACCGCACTTGTCCGCCACCTTTTTATGCGGTGGGACAGCCCGTGTATGCATGACACAGCCACGGTTCGCCCACTGGGAGGTGCGTTATTGTACCGAGCGGCTGCCGGGTAAGCTTTAACTTGTTTTACGAGGCTCTCCGTGACTGACACCAAGGTGGTTTCGGGATATCCGGCCCCGTATGCGTAAACGGCTCGCTTGTTGCTGAACGCTGCAGGAAACCTGGTGCTCACAGGATTTAACCAGAGTGGCTCTCAGGCATTTAGTAGCTACGCCTCTTTTAACTAACTTCGAGTGCGCCGAATGGTAGTCAAGGGCTTCTTGCCCCTAGGAGAGTACATCCAACAAAAGGAAATATCATTTAGAATGATATGAATATCTAAGAATCGTCGGCGACCATCTTCTGGCAGCTCATGAGCGAAAATACACGCAAAGTGCCTCGAACGGCCAGTCGCGCGGCAATTTTGAGCGCATTTGCTGGCTTCTTTCACGCTCGGAAAAATACTTTGATGTAGCACGTATTGATGAACAGAAAGTTGTATCGGGAGTTTCTCATGTCGCTCTACAGTTTTCTCATTGACACTTTTCATGTAATTATAATATTTGAGAAGCCGATTAATTAATCAAGACTAATTATCTAATTACGCGGAATGAGAAAAAATAATTTGAGTATCTCCAAGCGGCGGCAAACAACATTATCTTGGTTCTGTCCAGCTACATGGCATTCGCATACTTTTAAACTCTGGCTAGAGTTAGCTGCGGGCACCCTGTATAACGTGTATAGAGGATATTTCACGTAACTTGAACCAAGGATTTCAAAAAAGTGGCTAGCCGCAGCTGAATGAAACCAACGGTATATGGTTGACCGTCATGTGGCACTAAGAGTATTTCTTTTTCTATTCCGTTTAATCAGTTCATTAACTAAGATCAATTATGCAAATTTTTTAACATTCAGTTTAGGGCCAATTGCGTTTGGTTGCGCTGTAGAGGGGGTTCAGAAATGACCGATTCAACTCTTTGTGGCAACGTACATGCTTTGCGGCGATCTTTTTCGTCGTATAAAAAAAGCCCGCGAAATATGAAACAAAACCACGTGATTGCGCTCGTGCGCCATCTCATTGCAGCGCTCTCAACCGTTGTAAGAGTTGAGTGGTCGTAGTCGTTGGGAGGACCTTGGGAGGACAGGACTAGGCGAGCAGGATTTATTTTCAGGATTTACATTTAAAACAAGAGATACATCGACAGTCTAGCGTGACTCCCAAATGGTGCCCGCAAGACGACGCATACAGCAAACAGCTTACGAGCACACAGCTGACTAGTACATTTCGAGCATGACAACGAGCACACAGCTCACTACGACGAGCACACAACGAGCACCCCTAGCAGCCGGCAAACGCTGCTTATAAGCACTTGTTCCTCCCCTTGATTGCCAGTGGACGGAAACGTTCGTCCAGTCATCGTTCGACGTCACCGTTCGACGTCACCGTTCGACGTCACCGTAGATGACCCGCCCTTTTGGAGGAGGGCTCACAAACACGTGTTGCACAGGTTTCAGTGCCGCACACACACACAGCTGTAAAGGTCCGGAGCCGACGTCAGAGGGCTTCGTAGAACTCTGCTCCGTCAAGGGTGGCGCTGCCGAGTACCACATTCCTGAGCTGACCCCGAACCACGTGGCTGCCGGTTATCCGCAGTTCTCTGAAGTGCGCCCCGTCTGGTTGGATTGGAACACGTGCAGCGGGCTGAAATAGCAGGCACGTTGCCACCCCGTACGGCCATTCCTAACACCGTGCGTCGAACCTATCGCTTATCAGGGGCGACGGCGCTTCCTTTCCGGGACACCGCCAAAGATGCTGACGCACTGAACAGCCGATGCCTAGAGCCGCGACCAGTGGCGTAGCATCAGGGAGGGCCGGGGGGCCGTGGGCCCCGGGTGCAAGGGGCCATTGGGGGGGGGGAGGTGTCATATACGTCTCAAGACACCCCTCTTTCCGCCGGCTACACCCGGGGGGGGGGGGGGGGTGACAGAAGACCTATGGGCCCCGGGTGCCAAACGACCTAGCTACGCCACTGGCCGCGACCGCTCACTTCGTCACGGTCCGCGCGCACGGATCTTTCGCACGAAGCACATTTGAGACCGCTGCAGTACGACAGCCTACGAGCGTAGTCACGTGGCTTCATTTCATAATTTGCGGGCTTTCTTCAAAGGCCTGAAAAAAATTGGAGGCTTATCAAGGTTAAGCCCAGTGGATGCTTCGCATCCACTGGGCTTAACCTTAGCGTATCCTTAGCGTTTGGAGGCATCTTGACCACATACACGCCCGGCGCAAGGACGCTGGCGCGGTTGCGGGCACAGAGACTGACGCGACGGTGGGCGCGCGCCGCTTCATCCCTGGCGTGACGTCACATATCACGTGATGCAGCGATGGTGGCGCTGCCGCCGCGTCGCGCGCGACGGCGCGAACCGAAGCGTGGAGGCCTCCGCCGGGCGACGTCCGACGGCGCGATATGAGGCCCCATCTGCAGCCGGTGTGACGTCATCACGTGACGTCATGTCACGTGACCTACTTGAAGGTCAATGGTGGCCACCGCCGGGAGGCGACCGACGGCGCGATATGAGGCCCCATCTGCAGCCTGTGTGACGTCATCACGTGACGTCATGTCACGTGACCCCACTTCAGGGTCAATGGTGGCCACCACCGGGCGTCGCGCAAAGGCCCGAAACCTACGTTAATATGCTTCGCATAAAAATCGCCACGCAGCGTGTACGTGGCCACGAAAAATTGGATCGGTCGTTTCTGAATCCCCCCTACAATTAAAGCAACGAAACGCACTTGACCCTAATGTGAATATAAAAAGAAAGCGTAATTCATCTTAGTTAATGAACTAATTAAGCGAAATATAATAAAGTACTCTAAGCAGCGCCACATGACGGCAAACCATATGCGCTTGGTTTCATTCAGTTGCGGCTAGCCACTTTTTGAAAATCTTTGGTTCAAGTTACGTCAAACACCCCGTATACCTCAAACACCGTTAACGACTGTTCTTCCTCTTGTACCATATTCTTGCGCGCGCGCGCGGAAATCCTGACCGTGTAGCGTTTGCGAGAGTTCGACGTGTAAGGAAACTTCAGGCCGAAATGCAAATCGACGTGACCCGTATTTGTCGGATTACAAGTAATTGCCTCGTGCGCCCCATGTGGACAGGCGAGTGTATAACAAATTAAGTCGTGAAACATAGGTTATTGCTTGCGGCAGCGTTTCGCTTATATCGAATAAAACTGCGGGTCTTTTTTTTTTTCTTTCGCTGCCACGGATGACGCCGCCCTGGAAACCGGTGGCTGAAACAATTGCCATCTCTTTCCAAAAGTCACCTTGAATGCATGTGTCGCACAGTGCCATGCGATGCGGTGCGTGACCTATGGAGAACAATCAATCTTAGACGCGGTTGTCGGGCCGGCTGCACATCAACAAACAAACAGCGCACGTTTCGTCAGAACTTTGCCGGCTTTGTTCACGTGATAACAGACACTTGCCGTGGAAGATGTTACAGGGCTTTCGGCTCCGCGAAGCAAAAGAAGTCAAAGAGAAGCCATTGTTGTGTACGGGACGCGCGCATATGTGTTCGCGCTGCCTTCTTTGGCCGGACGTATATCTCTTGTTTTTTTAGGAGCCATGATTGGTGCCACTGTCTATGAGCGAACAGAAAACGGAAACAGAACGACGCCTCCTTGCGCGCTCTGCGTTTATGTGTACCCGGAACCACTTACAATAGCTGGCATTGTCCTGTCACCTGACGTGGCTGGACTGGCAGCTGGTGTATGGCGATGCTGACAAGAGGGCGTCATGAGCATTTTCATTTTGCATATGACGCTCTGATGTGGCGCGCTTGCGCATGTTTATGTAGCGGCAAATAGAATCGTAGAGCAAACATCATGTGATATGATCGAAAAAGAAAATTTTGAAAGGAAGTGTCGCACACCCTGTACACGCGAAGCACAACGTTCCGGTTATTCAAGTAAGCCAGAAGCTCACAGGCCGCGTTCGATGGCAACATCATTCCCAGACGCGTTATACAAGATACGGGGAGTTTATCCGGCAGCTTACTGCAGAGAGGCGTGCATGAAAATCAGCGCTCTTGCTCCTTCGATACGTCTATTCGCTAATGACTTACGCATATGTGAAGAGTAACGGGGCCTATGTTTTATTAACTCCAATTCCTTTCTTTCTCACTGTCGTTCTATTCAACTCATTCTAAAAGCAACTGCATTTGTAAAATACTATCCATCACGTTTCAACCTACCACGTTCATACATACAACCTGTTCGACGTCGTGTTACCTCTGGAGGCGTAAAATGGTTACAAGTCCTGGCATGCGACAGCTACGACTTAAATATAAAATTCTGCAGATGAAGATTGCGAGCGACTAATCAGCACCCGATATCTGACACAACTATACCTATACTATACAACGAATCTTGTAAGTCAAGGCACTAATAATATTGATATCTGCCCGCGTTACAATTCGCGTGGTTATTGTACGTAGCTCGCACTTTATAATCCGACCGTAGTAGCCGAACGGCTACTCTGTTGCTCAGTGTAAGGTCGCAGATTTGACTCTCAAGTGTGGCATCCATATTTGACGGAGGCTATTGAATGATCAATAAACTAATCAAGCTATCGATCAACCAACCAATCAATCAATCAGATGATGTATTTGACTGTAGAGACGGAAACAAAGCACATAAATAGCCTGGGAACTTCGTGTCCACGAAACCCTTATGAAAGACTGCCAGCCATCCTACTACGGCGGAATATTTATATTGTTCCTTGCGGGGGCCTCCTACGCTTACGTGGACGGTTCAACAGGCCTTTTTGAAAGTGGTAAAAGGATGACATCGGAGCACGTCATATCTAACAAATCCAATTTTGCAGAGTATACTACTAAATTAGGTCACTCGAACGAGCCAAGATTGTGAGATGACTTATTTTGTGTCATGGACAAGCTAATATTGACTGCGAGAGTTTACAATGCATAGCAGCTTGAATTGAAGGAAAACCAAAACTTCCGTACTGCTACCAAGAAGGTATGCCTCTTTTCAATTTACAGAGGGGCGTGCCACTGCTGAGGAAAGGCTCTCGTCCTTTTGGTGGAGAAATGCGTGTCTTCCAGAGTCTATATAATGGCCCACGAGAACTCTGAAGATGGTCTGTTGCAGTCCAGCAAGTCGAAGGAAGGCATTATTGTTGACGGAGCGTAGTAAAGAGTGGTCTTGGCTGTGCAAACGCATGTGTATTGTGTAGAACGCTAACATCGGAGGTGCTTAATGCATGCGTCAGAATTCATTGAAAGAATAAGCCTAACTATTCCCTCACGTCAATGCCGAGACACAGACGAAATTCCGTATAAACGGTAATCGTCCTCGGTTATTCGCGTCTGCTTGTATATTTCGAAATTGATTTTTTGTGTCTCAGCATGAAAGGATGCCACAAGGATGCAGTTAAGATTGAAAGACAAGTAAGGTGAGTTACAACTATCGTACAAGGGCGCGGTGAACAAAGCAACTCAATCTCTGACTGGGTTGCCAGAGATTAGGTATTTATCCCCGATTTTATCGTTCGCTTCCTGCTTTACACTCGACAGCGTATGTGGTCGATAGCCATGTAGCAGAATAACGTCTACAGCTGGGACCTCAGCGGTTTTCCACGAAGTTTTTCTCTCGCAGCAGGAGGCTGTTAACCACAAGGGTCTCCGTGTAATTATATGCACACGTATGTATACACTTAGAAGTCATGAAATGACACGCTGGTTGTCAAAGTTCTTCGTCCACACATGTCAGCCCGGTGGCCAGCCATTTGCACCCCTTTCCAGACAAGCTCGCGCGCACAGCAGACAGCAGTTCCTCGAGAATAGCCGTCACTGCAGAAACACAAGAGGGTGAGCGAGGGGAACTGGATGACTGGAAGGAGAACACGCTTGATGAGTTTCGCCGTGCGCGTTAGGTGCGGACGAGCTCGTGTATACAGCCTCGTGACACGGACGAGGACCCTCCTCACTTATCGGCGCGAAATGAGAAGCAGATAACGTGTGGCACGAGCCTGTATATGTGGCAAGCTCGATCTTGCCCCTCTCGACGAGAAGGCACGACACGCCTCGCGGTATGATGCGCCGCCTGGTGTGCGCCGGGAAACGACGACGACTTTCGAGCTTCACCCCTCCGCGGGTGGGGAGCAGGCGCTCTTTATGAACGAGTCGTTAGCGGCGGAACATCGGAAGCGATACGGTCATCGCGGAGGAAGCGGGTGGCCAGAGACGTGCGCCCTCCCACTGAGGCCGGCCTGTTCATCTTTTCTCTTCATACTCCACAGCATCTCTATATACGCTGCACGAAACAGCTTCATCTGCGGTTTCGTCTTCTCCTGATCCGTCTGTTCCTCTCACAGAAGGAGGTCGCTCTTGCCGGTCTTGCGACCGCGGTTCCCATGAGCCCCCCCTCCCATGCGCGAAATGTTCCAGCGCGTTCCGCCCGCAGCTAATCGCCCAATGGTCATCAGGTTTCGGTGCTATTAGCCCGGGCCCGCGCGATGACTGTATCTTTCAGACGCGGGAGAATGCACGAGACGCGGCCCTCTGTCTTTTTTTTTTCTGACTTTTTTTTTTCATTTATCGATGAACTATATCGAATGGTGGGTCGGGGCCTCTGGACCCTTTCATTCTCTCGCCCTTTGGTGTCACGGTCGTCGCGGCAGTTGATGAGTGGTGAGGCCAAACGGTGTTCCGGCCAGCCTGCGCTAATCGGCGTTTAGATTGACGGGCGGGTGCAGAGAGCATTATGTTCGCTCCATCATGCGCGTTACTGCGCCGCCTTTGGCGCATTAACCTTTGTCGACCGGATGTCTGCCGCTATGTGGGACACTATCACGCGGCATAATGGTATGAGGGAATATCATGAGCACAAACGGAATCGGCGAGCTCATGCCACATGCAGTGTGACTACAGCGCGGACGTGTTTGTGTACTGATGCGTGCTATATATATGCCGACGCGCAGTGAGCAGACAGAGGTCAAAGTATTTACATGTAAAGTAACGTGTAGCGCCTGCTGAAAGTGATTTGATGAAACGGAAGAAAGGAAGAATATGAATTACTGTGCACTTTACAGCTACTGTACAGGGCGTACAGTATTTAAGAAAAGCTCAAAATGCACGACATCGCGCTTGCCTAATTGCGGTTCATCACTACAGCATGCACAAAATAACTGTGGCCTAATTCAAGAAGCACTTCGTTCGTAAGTGCTCCTTGACACTGACCGGCCACCTTCGCTAATGATATATATGTCCAGCATCAGGATTGGATCGCATTTGCTCTCACAAACAATTCTAGCGTAAGAAGTTTTAAACGGGAGCCGCTTTCTTTAGCTACACTACCCCACTTTGGTCTATGCGACCTCGGATGTCGTGGCCGCGCAAAAAAGAAGTAAGAAAAAATCATAAGCCATTCCACTCTGTGAAAGTGGATGACAAGCGAAGCTGTTTAGCACACGACACAGAGGTAACAGAAAATTTTGAACAAAGGTACGAACTCATTTATTGTCTTGATCGGTGGTCAAGGCAATTCTCCGAAGACAATTCTCCGAAGTCCGCGACGCTATGATCTTGAAGTACGACACTGTGCGTGAACACCTCGCACAACGGTATCAACGCGTGTCCGTCGACGCCATCATCGTTCGTGCCGCGGGCTCCTGGGATCCGAAGAATGACATCACCATGCGCAAACTTGGCGCACGATTGTGTTATAAGCTCTTCAAAACGCTCGTTGTGAGCGAAGTTATCTCCGCTGCCGTGAGATATACCATTACCACGATACCATACCATTACCGTGATATATACCATTACCACGTGTCCTACAATTAGCCTTATGGACACCATAAATCGTCCTGTTCTAACTCCAACCACTCGCACTATCCCTCTCAACATCCCATCAATTTAAATGCCAAAGACATCCTTGCTCATCAGCGCGGAGTGCCCGCCGCCTCACCCACAACTTAGCGGGGAAGAGGCCGCCGATTGGTGCAAAATACAAAATGGGGTATTCCCCCATCCAAAATTGCTAAACGCCATGTGTCCCACCCGCTATAGGCCAACTGCCCTTGTTGCGGTGACATAGCCACCCTAATACACGTAACCTGGGAGTGCGCTAAGCGCCCTCATAGGCCATATAGAAATGACACAACGGAGCAGTGGGAGGCACATTTCACCCGTTCCGACTTGGCAGTACAAAAGTCCTTCATTAGCCAGGTCAGGCAGGCGGCAGAGGTCAGTGGGGTCCTGGACTGGGGGCTCCGTCACAATCGTCACAATCACACAATCGCCGTCACAATCTCTCCCTGTCAAATAAAGCTTCTCTCTCTCTCTCTCTCTCTCTCTCTCTATATATATATATATATATATATATATATATATATATATATATATATATATATATATGAACTATGATCTTATCCTTAGTATTAGCTTTAAACATTCGAATTAAAAGCCTTGTTCATGCCCGTGTGCCTTGGACCCCTTTGGGTCCCAGGTACGACGAGGGTAGTTCAAGGGCGCGTTACAGGTCCTGGACCCCGCCACCCGGAGTCCACAGGGGTATGTGCCATGGCGCTTGGACCCTATCTGCACTATATCTTCGGGACCGGCCCTCGGCTTTTGCAAAAGCACGCGAGAAACGCACGGAAGCCTAGCCATAAACAGCTTCACTGTGAAATACAGCCCTTACACGAGGAATCGAATCCAGGCCTGCAGCCTGGTAAGCGAGTACCTATTCTTGTTTGTTTCGTTCTTTTTTTTCCCCCTTTTATTGAAGAGCACCTAATCTCGGCGTTACGCCAACCGCTCAGAAGAGACGCGGAATATATATATATATATATATATATATATATATATATATATATATATATATATATATATATATATATATATATATATATATATACGCAGAATGCGTGCGGCAGTATGTTTAGCGGAAGAGCGCCACCGTCTTGATGTCCCAATATCAACGCGCATGCGCGGCTCGCGCGCGGCTCACGCGCGGGACGTTAAGTCTCCAGAGACGCGCAGTGCGTTTGACTGCAAAATCTACGAAGCCAAAAGGACGCACTGTTATACGTTCCGGCCGATCGGCCGTACTGTAAGTTGAATAAAGCACGTGTGCTGTGCGAATTCTCGCGCGTAACTTAGACTATCATCGCAGATATGGGTTCTGGTGGAACTTTTTCGGCGAATACGGGTCCTGAAGTTTTACGTGCTCTGAGCTCTGGCAGAGAAAAGGAGTAGCCCTAACGTAACCGCGGCTCGCTGCTTGCTTTGATGCGACATCTAGCCAAGGCGCTCACAAATCATTCGTAGAGAGAGAGAGAGAGAGGAAAGGGGAAAGGCAGGGAGGTTAACCAGAGAAAAAGATCCGGTTGGCTACCCTACGCTGGGGAGAGAGGGGAGGGGGAGGTAAAGTGGTAACAAAGTAGAGATAAGGAAAGGAAGGAGCATAGACACACAATCACAATCGGTCACTGTCACCGAATACTGTCATCGCACAGCACAGTGACACTTGCAGCACTATCAACATCTTTTCAGGCTACAGCCGCCTGTCCAATTCTGTCGCCCTCAAAAACCGCAACAGTGCCCTCGTCGCCCTCTGCTGCGATGGCTTATGATGGCGGTATTTTAAAATAAGTTCCTCTGTGAGAGGTCTTTGGTCAAAGCGCGCTATCGCGGTTGCGAGTGATTGTCTCTGTAAATTATATCGAGGACAGTCACAAAGAAGGTGTTGAAAAGTCTCCTCGTTACCACAGTCCTCACACGAGGCGTCGTCGGCCCATCCAATTCGGGAAGCGAAAGACTTGGTGAAAGCCACCCCTAGCCATAGTCGACAAAGCAGGGTAGCTTCACGACGGCCGAGTCCAGCTGGAATACAAATGCGTAGAGAGGAGTCAAGGTTGTGGAGTCGGTAGTCGTGAAAACTTCCAGCGTTCCACAAGGAGAACATGATGTCACGGCTGATCATTCGAAGTTTTCGAGCGGCATCTGTCCTTGATAACGGTATCGGCTCCCCTTCGTCCCCTTGAAGAGCCGACCGAGCAGCGTTATCAGCGTGTTCGTTCCCTATGACTCCGCAGTGACTTGGAAGCCACTGAAATGTCACGTGGTGTCCTTTCTCAGTTAAGGTATGAATGAGTTCTCTAATCTCAAATACCAGTTGTTCATGTGGTCCGCGCCGCAAGGCCGATAGCAAAGATTGCAGTGCAGCCTTCGAGTCACTGAATATTGACCATCTTCGAGGTTGTTCTTGGCTGACGAGACGAAGTGCAGCGCGAAGGGCTGCAAGTTCCGCGGCCATCGGTGTCGTTGGGTGACATGTCTTGAAACTTATGGTGGTGGCTTTCGCTGGGAAGACCACGGCTCCAGAGGAACACTGGAGAGTTGCCGATCCATCCGTATAAATATGTACGTGTTCGGCGTACCTATTCGTATACGGCTACTATGACTACGTGATGGTTACATAACGAATTAAATTCTGGGGCTTTACGCGCCAAAACCACGATCCGATTATGACGCACGCCGTAATGTGTGTGTGGGGGGGGGGGGGGGGGGGGGCGCTCCGGAATAATTTGGACCACCTGGAGTGCTTTATGTGCACCCATTGCACAGTACACGAATATTTTTGCATTCTGCAACCATAGGAGGGCGGCGGGTATCGATCCCACGACGTAATAATAATAATAATAATAATAATAATAATAATAATAATAATAATAATAATAATAATAATAATAGACTGTATAGTACTGTCATTACAGTTGTCGTGCGCTCGTGTCGAGTGTAACTAAACGTAACCCTTGTCAAACGGAAGTCTCTCTCAAAAAGAGAGACAGAGAGAGAGAAAGAAAGAAAGAAAGAAAGAAAGAAAGAAAGAAAGAAAAGGAGGATGAAACACAAGGAAAAGATTGCTTCAGCGAAAACGGGCACTCGTACAGTAGACGAGGTGGCACGCGCGTCAAATATACGCACCTTTCTCGCTTTAGCCACAATCGCCGCCGCCAGGTGGCAGGCGCATTCGCAGCTGCCCTGGCTGGTCGACCGAAGAATAGAGCAGAGGAAACGCTTCCGCGGCTTCCACATTATTGTATACAGAATGCGCCTATATATGCATACACGCACGCACGTACGCACTCGGCAGCCCAGACTGTGCGTTTGCATCACAGAGCAGGAAAGAACCGGTCCACTCCTCTCGAGCCACCGATGGTGTAACCAAAGGCTCGCACACTGCCGGCGTGCGGTCGCCGCATACGCGCGTTCTGTACAATAGCCGTTCGCGCGTATCCAACTGGCTGCCGTTCTCCACTCGACGGAATAGCGTATATATGTGTATGCAGCATTTCAGTGTGCAATAGCTTGTTGAGAAGCATTGCACACGCAAGTACGCATACATTATATCCTGACTCTACACGCATGAGACGAGTTGGAGAGTTCACTGATTTCGGTAAAGTGAAAGCATCAGCCCGAGAGAGAGAGAGAGAGAGAGAGAGAGAGAGGGAAGGCAAGGATGTTAACCAATGAGAGTTTTCGGTTTGTTACCTTGGATGCACTGTGGCAGGAAAAAAGAATGGTTGGAAAGAAGGAAGAGAGAGGGAGACATAAAAAAAATGAAGAAAGAAGCTGTGCAGTAACAATCGACAACAACTGTCAATGTAAGCGAATAGCCGAACGCCTACATTAACGCCAAATTTATAGCTTTCTGTTAAAAAAAGAAAGCTATTCGCATTAGTAATAGAATGATGGTGCTTGAAGGTGTATATTTGTTAGGTACTCTTTGTTGTTTCATTGCGCTATTCGGTATAGAGAAAAGAGCCGTTAACCCGTACATCCGTATACTCGCGGACAAAGTTCTCTGGCAATAAAGGGAAAGCTACGGCCGCGTCACTGCTGCACATGTGTTAAGGCGCCAAGCAGTCCGCCAGCGTTTGACAGTGCGTTTGGTTGTGCGGAACAGACGCTGAATCCTCGCAGCTTCACGTGTGACGGTTTTGCGTTTGCCCAGAAGCGGAAGGAAAAAGCCGCAAAATAAGTAAACTTTCACATTCAGTGGTGTGTTTTATCTTATTTAACTGTTGCTAAGAAGGCATTTATATTTTCTCTTCCCCAGTTTAAAGGGACACTAAAGTGAAACAATAAATCACTTGAGACTAATAAAGCATTGTTTGAGAACCCGACAGGTACTCATTTCAAAATAATAGCTTGATTATTAGATGACAAAATTAAGGTCGAAGTATCAGTATTTGAATTTCGCGCCGAAACCCCTACGCTGCTACTTCAGGGATTCCAAAGTATGTTTTCGCATTTGGGCCGCGTTGGCTGAGTAAAGGTTCCAGAAACTTGCCATGTTTAATACTCGGATCCTTTAGAACACGATGTAGTCAATCTGTACCGTTACATAATTAAGTAGGCCCTAGAACATGCCATCGAAATCCATGACGTTAAAGCGACCAGGTGCGGGACCTTCAGGGAGGAGTCGCCACCCGGCTTTTGTTCTTGTGCTTTTTCTTGTTTACCAAGCGTCATAGCGTGGTAAGAGCGGTGTTTTTGGTATCATAGAAAGGTAATTTATGATGCAGAAGAAATCATTTTCCTCTTTAGTGTCCCTTTAACCTAACGTGCATGAAAACACGGGACTCTTTTAAGGAGCGCTCTCAATTGTGCGCGCTTTGCCTCTGCAGCTTTCCCTTCGTTGCCACAGAAAGTTGTCCGCGAATGTAGTCAACACCACCTAGATAACACAAGGCCTGTTCACTCCTATCCATGACGTCATGCTACCTCGCCCGACTGCCATAGAATCTAATGGGGATGCTCCCGAGTAAGGAACGGCGACTTTGACGTCACCCCTTTCGTCACGCCAGCCTTGGCAATGGAAATTTCGGGCCAAGTAGCATGACGTCAAGGAGCGTAGTGAATAGGCCTTGTGCTATCTAGGTGGTGTTGGTACAGTGGTGCCGTAGCCCTTTAATGTAGCCGCAACGGGAAGAGAGGGCAGCGGGAGTAGAGAAGGGTTGCCTTTGTCTAGAGCTCCACCACCACATCTAAACCTTCAGACGCCTCGAAGCTCTCGCGCGACAGCAATTGATGATGTTACGAAGGCATGTCGACAACGAA
Source organism: Dermacentor andersoni (assembly GCF_023375885.2). NCBI lineage: Eukaryota > Metazoa > Arthropoda > Arachnida > Ixodida > Ixodidae > Dermacentor > Dermacentor andersoni. The sequence goes on from NC_092815.1 coordinate 101,609,887, forward strand.
GCCGAGTTCTGACCTACACATTGTCGCGCACTGTATATTTTCATAACCTCCGCAACGGCCCTGGATGTTTAATGAAATTTCACGAAATACTCATTTTACTATTGCACGTGCCGTGTTCGTGAGAAAGATGCGTTAACATCGAAGTTTTGTCGTAATATGCCGTATCCTTTCGCATCCCGCCACACGTCTGCGCGAGAGCACGAGCATTTTGCGTCGTCGCCTTTGTATCGGCGGCGAAAAGAGAGCTAACTGTTCGCCTACGACCGACCGACCGAATTATTATTATTATTATTATTATTATTATTATTATTATTATTATTATTATTATTATTATTATTATTACGTTGCGGGATCGATTCCGGCCGCACTCCGATGATTGCAGTATGCAAAAATGCTCGTGTGCCTTGCAATGGGTGCAGATAAAGCGCTCCAGCTGGTCCCAATTCCGCCCCCCCCCCTACGGCGTGCGTTCAATCACACATGTCCAAATTACGCATGTCTCAGAGAAATGACATGTGCAAGGCATACATTCCCTCGCAAATAAATAAATTCTCCAAATTAAGGAATCGAGCGTGTGGAAGCAATACTTAAATTAAACAAGCTGTCTAGCAAAGGTTACCATGGGACTGGCAGGAAAGCGTTGAAAGACTCTTCCACTGCGAAGCTGCCTTTCCGAGGAACGCGTATGAGTTTCTTTTGTAGCTTCAAGCTATATCTCCGGCTGGAAGCCAGCTTTCGCTTTCCGAAAAAAGAAACTTCCTGAACCTTCCGGATTTCCGCAGAATTATTTTCCTCACATTCCTCTACCCAGTTCCGAAGCCAGCAAACGAGCGTACATTGCAAACAATACATTCTTTCATTCATTCGTTCGTTCACATTCACTCTTGGTGGTGTTGTTTCCACGGAATTATCTCTATTGTGATACGTTTTTCCGGGCTCTCAAACCATGCTGCGAAATATGGGAGGGAGAGAGAGAGAGAGAGAGAGAGAGAGAGAGAGAGAGAAGTGATGCTACTGCGCGCTTCCACACATGAATTGGAGCTTTCACAACCGTATCAACAAAAAACGAGCCCCATGCACATGCCCAACGCGAAGAAGCGAAGGGCCCTGCTGGGATCCAGCATAATCCAAGCCTACCCCTTCTTTCTCTCAGAGGAAGGCAGAAGTCCTGGAAGGGGAAATTTATGGGTCAGAGAGACGACTGCGCACCCTTCCATGTGATTTCCTTCGTTACAGTTCATTAAGAAAAGCGCTCTGCACCACGCTATAGACAAGTCTGATATCCGTCGTATTACGGAAAACAGAACTCTTCGACCCTGATACCAGCCGACGTCGGCCAAAGTCGCTGTAAAAGCACTAGTGCATTTTGAAAGCGAATGGCCTTCTTTGCCTCTTTCGCCTGTCTTTGTGGTAGGCGGTGGTCAGTGGTTGGGTGGTGGTTGACGGTCAGTGGTCGGACTTGCGATACAAAGGCGCCGCGGAGAAGGGCGCCTGCTCTTACGCAACGAAGTTGTGGGGAGAGGCGGAGGGGAAGGGGAGGGGCTTGTACGCTCGCTCGCTCGCTCGCTCGCTCGCTCGCTCGCTCGCTCGTTCGTTCGTTCGTTCGTTCGTTCGTTCGTTCGTTCGTTCGTTCGTTCGTTCGTTCGTTCGTTCGTTCGTTCGTTCGTTCGTTCGTTCGTTCGTTCGTTCGTTCGTTCGTTCGTTCGTTCGTTCGTTCGTTCGTTCGTTCGTTCGTTCGTTCGTTCGTTCGTTCGTTCGTTCGTTCGTTCGTTCGTTCGTTCGTTCGTTCGTTCGTTCGTTCGTTCGTTCGTTCGTTCGTTCGTTCGTTCGTTCGTTCGTTCGTTCGTTCGTTCGTTCGTTCGTTCGTTCGTTCGTTCGTTCGTTCGTTCGTTCGTTCGTTCGTTCGTTCGTTCGTTCGTTCGTTCGTTCGTTCGTTCGTTCGTTCGTTCGTTCGTTCGTTCGTTCGTTCGTTCGTTCGTTCGTTCGTTCGTTCGTTCGTTCGTTCGTTCGTTCGTTCGTTCGTTCGTTCGTTCGTTCGTTCGTTCGTTCGTTCGTTCGTTCGTTCGTTCGTTCGTTCGTTCGTTCGTTCGTTCGTTCGTTCGTTCGTTCGTTCGTTCGTTCGTTCGTTCGTTCGTTCGTTCGTTCGTTCGTTCGTTCGTTCGTTCGTTCGTTCGTTCGTTCGTTCGTTCGTTCGTTCGTTCGTTCGTTCGTTCGTTCGTTCGTTCGTTCGTTCGTTCGTTCGTTCGTTCGTTCGTTCGTTCGTTCGTTCGTTCGTTCGTTCGTTCGTTCGTTCGTTCGTTCGTTCGTTCGTTCGTTCGTTCGTTCGTTCGTTCGTTCGTTCGTTCGTTCGTTCGTTCGTTCGTTCGTTCGTTCGTTCGTTCGTTCGTTCGTTCGTTCGTTCGTTCGTTCGTTCGTTCGTTCGTTCGTTCGTTCGTTCGTTCGTTCGTTCGTTCGTTCGTTCGTTCGTTCGTTCGTTCGTTCGTTCGTTCGTTCGTTCGTTCGTTCGTTCGTTCGTTCGTTCGTTCGTTCGTTCGTTCGTTCGTTCGTTCGTTCGTTCGTTCGTTCGTTCGTTCGTTCGTTCGTTCGTTCGTTCGTTCGTTCGTTCGTTCGTTCGTTCGTTCGTTCGTTCGTTCGTTCGTTCGTTCGTTCGTTCGTTCGTTCGTTCGTTCGTTCGTTCGTTCGTTCGTTCGTTCGTTCGTTCGTTCGTTCGTTCGTTCGTTCGTTCGTTCGTTCGTTCGTTCGTTCGTTCGTTCGTTCGTTCGTTCGTTCGTTCGTTCGTTCGTTCGTTCGTTCGTTCGTTCGTTCGTTCGTTCGTTCGTTCGTTCGTTCGTTCGTTCGTTCGTTCGTTCGTTCGTTCGTTCGTTCGTTCGTTCGTTCGTTCGTTCGTTCGTTCGTTCGTTCGTTCGTTCGTTCGTTCGTTCGTTCGTTCGTTCGTTCGTTCGTTCGTTCGTTCGTTCGTTCGTTCGTTCGTTCGTTCGTTCGTTCGTTCGTTCGTTCGTTCGTTCGTTCGTTCGTTCGTTCGTTCGTTCGTTCGTTCGTTCGTTCGTTCGTTCGTTCGTTCGTTCGTTCGTTCGTTCGTTCGTTCGTTCGTTCGTTCGTTCGTTCGTTCGTTCGTTCGTTCGTTCGTTCGTTCGTTCGTTCGTTCGTTCGTTCGTTCGTTCGTTCGTTCGTTCGTTCGTTCGTTCGTTCGTTCGTTCGTTCGTTCGTTCGTTCGTTCGTTCGTTCGTTCGTTCGTTCGTTCGTTCGTTCGTTCGTTCGTTCGTTCGTTCGTTCGTTCGTTCGTTCGTTCGTTCGTTCGTTCGTTCGTTCGTTCGTTCGTTCGTTCGTTCGTTCGTTCGTTCGTTCGTTCGTTCGTTCGTTCGTTCGTTCGTTCGTTCGTTCGTTCGTTCGTTCGTTCGTTCGTTCGTTCGTTCGTTCGTTCGTTCGTTCGTTCGTTCGTTCGTTCGTTCGTTCGTTCGTTCGTTCGTTCGTTCGTTCGTTCGTTCGTTCGTTCGTTCGTTCGTTCGTTCGTTCGTTCGTTCGTTCGTTCGTTCGTTCGTTCGTTCGTTCGTTCGTTCGTTCGTTCGTTCGTTCGTTCGTTCGTTCGTTCGTTCGTTCGTTCGTTCGTTCGTTCGTTCGTTCGTTCGTTCGTTCGTTCGTTCGTTCGTTCGTTCGTTCGTTCGTTCGTTCGTTCGTTCGTTCGTTCGTTCGTTCGTTCGTTCGTTCGTTCGTTCGTTCGTTCGTTCGTTCGTTCGTTCGTTCGTTCGTTCGTTCGTTCGTTCGTTCGTTCGTTCGTTCGTTCGTTCGTTCGTTCGTTCGTTCGTTCGTTCGTTCGTTCGTTCGTTCGTTCGTTCGTTCGTTCGTTCGTTCGTTCGTTCGTTCGTTCGTTCGTTCGTTCGTACTACTTTTGTACTACTTCCTTTAAGAAAAGGTCATCGGGAGGGCATGAAAAATATAGCAGTTGTCAGGTTCCTTCCTTGTGCATGCAGGAATTTTGGACAATTACCCTGCGGCCATTTGTTGAATTTCACCACAATGCACCAGCGTAGGTAAATGGGCAGCATACTTAAGAATGGTTTTTAGGAAGGCCACCCGAATTACAACGATTTTCAGTCAGCAACGTCGAGAAGGTATGCCTTTCCAATAACATGCGTATCTACGGAACTTATGCTTAATTTCCCTGTGGTGTTATAGCCGTGTTTTAATCCTGACAAAAATTCTGTTATAATGCAGAAAATACTTTACGACTATGCGCCTAAATGCACATGTTAATAAGGGTGCAACCTCTCGCAGTTGCTAAGTGAAAGTTGTTCAAATTCGGCTGATCTTTTGAAATATCGTCTTTTGAACATGCTGCTCATTGATTTACGCTGGTGCACTACGATGAAGTTCGACAAATAGCCAAAGGGTCAATGTCCAAAATTTCTGGACGTGTTTGTGCGGACATGATTTTGTCACGTCATCTCTTCTTTTCTTGTCATTTTTTATACCTTTACCTCTTCCTCTTGCCCCGGTGCAGAGTAACCAACTGGACGTTAACTCTTGGAAAGCGTATTTGCCTTTCATATTTCTTTTTCTCGTGGCTAATTGCGCTCTCGTCATATTTGTTTAACTGCGTTCTGCGTCGGCAGAGAAGATGACGCTATTGCAGCGAGAGCAGGTTTTCGGGCCAGTCTGGCGTTGATAGCACAAGGCCAAGAGGTCTTACCGTACGCATACTTGTCCGAGCGCGTTCCGACAACGCCATTGGACGAAAATCTGTCAGATTAAAAGCAGGGTCCTTCTACATTTGAAGGACCCCATCGAAAGACCCCGATAAAAGGTTGAAAACTTCTTAACCGGAAGATAACTTTGCCTTGTTCGGCAAGTTCTGTTGAACTCCGAGATTTCTGACGCAACTCACCTAAACGCGTCGCACGCACCTTTGAAAATTTTTTTTCACACGAAACTGGAGCTGCGCGTGGTGGTGGGGAAGTGGAACAATAAAAAGAGTTAGAAGTGGTATTAAAAGAGATTTGGTGGACCAGTGGATTGGCCCTTCGGCATTGAACTTGGTCTTACTTTCTTATAGGGGGCTATATAATATACTGTAGGGAAATTCTAATTTCTTCACTCGCACGACCGTCTCGCAGCTTCTGAAGCATCAGGTATACACAGGTGCCACCATACGCCGATAGAATGTGCACGGCCAACGAGAAGAAATACGAACAAACGTACTCGATGTTTGGGCGGAAAGAGGCGGTTAGATAGGCAGCACTACGGTTGGTTCTTCGTGAATGCGGCCAGTTGACATGCGGGCTGTCATTTGCTGCACATTGTAACTGACGGAAGGTTGAAGTACGCTGCCGGCTATAACTATCCTAAAACACTGTGACGTTTATGCTCTTGATTTGTTCACACTACCTTTAGTTGACCTCGTAAATGCGATCGGTTGACAGTAAGAATGGAGAAGCGTCAAAATGGCTTCTTCGACTAAAAAGCAATACACTGAAATACGGCATTACAGTGTATAAAAAATAATACAGTTTGAATGTTCCGCATTTTACATCAAAGAATGTGCGAGACCGTCAGTAGACACGCATCTTCACAGCTGAAAGTGCGGCACTGTGACATTCACATGAACTATAAGCAGCGCTTCACTCCACGCAGTTGTGCTATGCGGAGAAGACACCCTAATGTTCCCCGAATGCCACTGACTGCGGGTGCCTTAGCAGCATAGTTCTCGTTCATATTCCAGTTGGATCATGGATGCCGAGTCGCCGTGCGCTCATAGGAAAAAAAAAGAAAGAAAAGCTTCTGAACATTCACGAGACGAAGCTGATGACGTCAAGTCCTTTCTGCTTATGCTGGCAATCAAAGCCGACTCCTGTCTGCAACCGCAGCAGCGGAACCCACGGAGTCGCCGCAGCTGAAGATGCACTTCACGTTCGCTCCCGAAATTTATTTTTGCAGCGGAATACAGCACTAGTGGTAAAATTAAAATACTTCTGGTGGTTTTACTTGCCGGAACCGCGATCTGATCATGAGGCACGTCGTAGTGGCTGGAGTTCTTTAACGCACACTCAATGACCGGTACGCGGGAGTTTCTGCATTTCACCTCCATTGAAACGCGGACAACGTGGCCGGGATTCGATCCCGCGCCCTCGGGCTACTTAGTAGCGCTACGCCACGGCCACTATACGCCACCACGGCGGGGCAGTACAGTGGTAGCCCGTTGACCTTGAGTCATCTCACATCGCAGCAATCATCGTAGAACACTTTAGAATCACACTAATTTGCAATGACGCCGCTACCGTTCCAAGCTGCCGCTGGGAGAAACGGCGATCGGCACGTATACACTAGTGCGAAGAGGAGAGAGGCGCGGCGCGCTGGTTAGAGGCTACGTTCCTCCTCGCCAATAAAACGATCTGTAGACTGCGGTGCCAAACCAAGGAAAATTTCCCTAGATCTGGCGATTTCAGGTCTTGTTTAGGAAAACCTTTTTTTATCTAGGGAAAATTTGTGACGGAACAAGAACTGCTGCACAGCAAAAATTTGCACTGCAATGTGACTTACGCTTGAGCGCACAGACTTCGTTGATTAAATTTATAAAAAAACGTGCTTGGCAATACATCTAAATTAGACTTTTGCAGTCTATGTGCATAAAAAACGAGTTTCTCTCTGCAAAAAATATATTAGCAAAGTGAAAAAACTAAAGAAATCGAAGGAAATCTAGGGAATGTTTTAAAATCCAATTTTGGGGAGAACTGGCTTCAGAGGTTGGGAGCACTCTCCATAGAGCATTTTTGTTCTCCAGAGTAACAAAACGAACTCGGAAGTATAACATAGCAAGAATTGCCTGTGGGCTATAGCGGGTGCAAATTCAAAGCGCGCGCTGCGTAACGCGGAAAAAAAAAGAGAAAAGAACAGAGATATCTTCCTTTTCTAGCATCTGGATTGGAAGTTAGGTTAGTATACGTATACTGTAAGTACGCTTGCTCAACCACTGCATGTACAGCAGATATTTACGCGACGTAAATAAAATATTCAGGATTCCGCTAACATTCAGGCTATACTTCACCAAAGTCGCCATTCAGTCCTCTCTTGTTTTGTTTTTCGACACCTTTCATTCCCCACTGTGGTCGATTTGACATACAAAGACAATCAACCTTTAACGCATTTGGGTGAGTAGACGATCGCCCACTGTCCGCGCAGACGGTATCGGAGCACCGTCCCCACCGATCATCGGCCCAGAAGGCAGTGAAGGCAGCTCCGTGCTTTTCGAGAACGCCTAGCTGGCTCGTACGACTGCTTCTAATACCGTGGTGCTGTCCACGCACGTGCACACATTTACCGCGTATTTCCCTCTCCACTAACTATCTTTCATCTCAATTGCTATTCTCCCTTTCGCTTCCTCCACCACCACCACCACCAATCCTGGCGGTGTGAATTGCATCAGGCGGGAACCGCCTGACATGCTTGGACGGCAAATATTCTAGCTAAGCATCTCGTATATCCGTTATGAACGCTGGTGTGTCACCAAACGTAGATCAAGTCAGGGCGCCGGATTAAGGCAACTGATAGGTGTGGAACGGATTATTCCAGGCCCCCCGTGGAACACTGTCACTCATCGTCCTTTTCTTCAGGAAAAGGGACCACGAGGAAATATATATATATATATATATATATATATATATATATATATATATATATATATATATATATATATAGAGAGAGAGAGAGAGAGAGAGACGAAAAACGTGCATTAGAAAAAACATAAATAGAAAGAAGCCCCTGTGGTGCTTCCGGCGAGGCGCCTATAGATTAGGTAGATTGTTTCGCTCATTATCATGGAATGGCCAACAGCGTCCCACGTGCGACACATGCAGCAGCGATGAGGCGCTCGCACACATTATCTGTGTCTGCCAGCGATATCACCCAGCGACAAGTGGTGTGTAGCATGCTGGACCAATTGGACAATCGTCCACTATCAGAACCAAAAGCTTTAGGTCAGGGCGCCCAAAGAACAACCGCACCGAAGGTCGCGTTACCAAGGTTCCTGCGGTCTACGGGCCTTCACGATATACTTGAAGAGCGCCGCCACGTTATACTCTATAGTGTATCCGCGGTTGGTTAGTGCTCGTCTCCCTTTTCTCTCTCCTAAAGCCCCTTAAACTTCGTAAAGTAGTGCCACGCTTTGAAGAATGCCGCCTCCTCCTCCAGCGCTCTGGCCGAAGCCGACGCCGCGTCGCTATTGGCCTAGAGGCATCACGTGGCCCCTTGCGCCGGCTTTGTTTGTTTACAGTCGCGCTTCAGTGCCATCTTTGCTCGAGAAGCGGCGCTTGTTGGCGGCATTCCTTCTGTTCCTATTCTGTGTTGTTTTGATCTTGTGAACGCCTTGAAGGATGTTTTGTGGCAAGTGCGACGTCGCTTCGCGTCATTTTCTGTTACCATGACCTGCTGCGCGTTTGGATGCCAATATAGTTTTAGCAAAGGCAAGAATATGTTCGCGATACCGTCCGGTAAGCGCAACGGGTTAAGAAGAAAGACATGGCTTACCGAATCGGGAGGGAAAACTTCCGACCAACTTCCTCCGCGCGACTATGTGATGTAAGTTGTGGCTCTCTCAGAGTATTGTATGTGCCAGGCTTGCGTATTGTGCTGCGGGCAATAACGTAGTAGATATTGCACAGTTCACTGTGCGTGTTGTCATTTGTACGCACGCTTTAACATGATTTTTACGCAACGTCTGCTTTGCTTATATGCGCACTACGTGGTCGTGTTAGTCATATTTGGTGCGCTTAATCGTTTTGAACGCCAACCGGCTTGAATTCGCGGGCACGCGAGGTTGCGTGCGATGACGTGATTACGAAATTTTTAATATTCAGCGCAGTCCTTTTGATAAAATTTCAGTCTCATATCATGAATGCGCCTCAGGAGAGCAACTCTCTGCCTTTTGTGGTTACTTACTAGCCTTCTTCAGATAGACTAGCTTTGTTTGCCACATTTGTTCGTGTTCCTCGTTGGCGGTCGCCCGGTGGATTTGCGATACAGAGGCACCGATGAAAAGCGTGCGTGCTCTCCCGAAACCATGTTACGCGGTGCGTTCGTCGTCGAGCGACCGCATCATAGGTAATTGAGACGTATGTGCTAATTCGCGTGAGCTTTAAAGTGTGCGAAGCTTAAGATGCGGCGGTGGAGCACTCGCAAAGAAAACGTGCGGTCGCCCGCCCGTTCCCTGGCTGGATTAGTCGTCGTTCGTGCTTAGTCGTTTGCGCGTTCGTTCGCACGCTCGTTTAGTCGTTTGCTCGCTCGTTTAGTTCGCGCGCTCATATAGTCGTTCGCTTGCTCATCTATGCCACTATTAGTTTCTACAGTCACTATGCCTAATTGAGACGCGCTTGCTGTAGGACTCTTACGCTGGTGCGTTTATTTACGCAATGACACAATAAATGGTGCACACGGACTTGTGACTGCAAAAGCAAATCTGTAATGCATCTATGTGAAAATAAGCTGTTGACTTACAACTCGAATGCCGTTTCATATCATTTTAACCTATGGATAACACATCATTTCACTTGCCGCAATTTCGGCCGCGTCATGGCGGGGGGATTCTTTGCGCGATCATGACTTCACTAATAAAGTCATGTCTCGCAAATGTTACTTAGAAGGGAGTGCAACCGTCCTCAATGCATGCACCTCAGTGCAACTCGGTTCGCGAGAAGTACGTCACTTAGTAAACGGACGAACCAACGCACGATGAAGTGTTATTCGTGATAAGTCATTAAGCTGAAAAAATTACTGAAGGCCACAGTGGTCTTGTTTGAGATTGAGACAAGCATTGTTATCGCGCTCCCGCTTCGCGCACGAATGCTAAAAACTCATTTTATTTTCTTGTGTACGCACAGTCGCGACTCGATGATCGGCCGCGGTATTTCTGTCGGCGTTGAGACACGAGAAACATAATAGCACCAGCGCCCACCTCTGAGGCTTTGCGCGCGCTTAGATTGGCAAGCACGCACGTTGGCGGCACTGTAGTTTGTAATACACTTTCGAACCTCCAGAGCAGTGATCTCCGTCAGCCTTTGTACGTCATAGCTGATACGCGCCGCGAATTCACGTGGTAAGGGCGGCGCGGATTCTTTGGGCTGAGGGCTTGCTGGAAGCCAAGAGGTTGCCATTCGATGGTAAACGTGTTATTTACAACCATTCACAAGATCTTGCTACAGGCCCTTGACAAATGTTGCGTACCTAATTGTAGGGCACGCGATACATTCGCAGTCGTCAACGCACAGCGTTAACACTCCTTCAGATACTTTTTTAAGAAATAGTTATCAAAAAATGAAGCAAAAGCCGCCGTTACCGAATCTGTATAAGCATCCGACTAGAAATTCTATGCTGTACACGAAGTTACGTGGAGCTGGAAAGCCAACGTGAACGCCTAAAGAGCACTGCCTTGCTATGCGTGCATTCACTCTGCGAAAGGTCGTCTGCTGCGCTCGAGCATCGTAGGCGGCGCCATGGTCGAGGAGGGAGCGTGAAAGAGAGGAGAAACGAGGAGGAGTGAGGGCGGAGGAGGAGAGTGGCACTACTTTACGAAGTTTCAGGGGCTTTACTCTCTCCACCTTACACTCTCTTTCCTATTTTATCCCCCGACTTATCTCCCCCCCCCCCCCCCCAGGGAAGGTTAGTCAGCTGGAACTGCCTCTGGTTAACGTCCCTGCCTTTATATGCCTCCTTTCTCCCTCTTTCGCACATTAACAGGTACAGCGTCAAGCCGTCGTACATATTATATATATATATATATATATATATATATATATATATATATATATATATATATATATATGGCTTCCCGGTGGGCCCCCTCCTGAACGGATCCAGTCGCTCAACGGAAGTGCATGCAAACCTGATGTACCAAACTTGTAAAAATGTGTGGTTACCTAACGCAGGGCGTAGCCAACGAGACGCTTTTCTGGTTAATTAACATCACTGCCTTTTCTTTTCCTTTTCTCTATCTCTTCCTTTCTCATCCACGGTTTGTATTCGCTCTTACGTGTTTGTGTGTTATAGCATTCAAATCGACATGGAATCTTTTCTGATAACATTGCACTTCAGCCTAAAATTAAAATTTAGAAAACGTATGCATGCCTCTGCATCTGTCTATCCATGGACAGGTGGAGGCCAGTAAAAGTGATTCGCGCGTTTGGGACTAAGGCTTAAAAAAAGAAAACTAAACAAAAAGAAATAAAAAGCCCAGGAAGGAAAAAGAAAGGGAAAAAATGTGGGGAGGGGGGGGGGTTGGTTAAAGAGGAGCAGAGAATTTAGAATCGGGAGAGGTTACATTCATTCCTCTCTCGAGATCGCCGATTGTCTATCGAAGCGAAGTCCTCAGAAAAGAAATCAGAAGAATGACATACCAGAAAACACGAAGAAAAAAAAAAGGGAGATAAAGGAAGCCAATACGAAATGATGACCGAGTCGATACTGCGTGGGCGTTGGCGTGCAAACACCGCAGGGGTGGCGGCTTGACAATCTACGCATTGTGGCCTCACTCCGTCCGCACCTCTCCCGTGGTCAAATAGCGGAAGGAATACGTGGTGCCTGTGAGCTTGCACAGCTCGCGGGGTGGGTTTTGTTTGCCTTCGCGCGGAAAAGAAAAAAGTGTATGCACAGTAAGGAACGACAAGACATAAAGGAAAGAGAGGGGAGATATTTAACATTGCGTGAAAGCATGCATGGTTTCCCCACCCGCGCAGGAGAGGCGGGTGTGTGGCTTGTTACAACGGCGTCGGCTATTGTGGACGTTGTATGAATGAAGGACGAGCCTTTTGTTTAGCGATCTAGTGGCGGGGAAAATTTAGGGGTTGCGAATCATCACCTGCCGTTGACGGGCATCAAAGTGGCTATAGCAACGGCCTCGCAGTTTGTAAGGCATTCAAAATGTACTCAGATTGTCTAACAATTGTTTTCTCTTTCTTTCTCTATAGGCTGAATGACGATCGTGTATAGTTGTCCTTATGTGGGATCTTTTTTTTTTTTTTTTTAGTGGAAAATGGACCACATTTGCATGTGACTCTCCAAGCCAGTGCATCGATCGCCATCACGCAGCTTTATTCATGAAGACAAACTGCGTTCCAGTTTTGCGAATTCTCCTCTGTCTTGATAATGCTGAATAGGCATCGTAGCATTAATGATGCTCTGTATGAGTATCATACCTCAATGCACGATTTCGCGTCTGTACCTCACCGTCTGTCTATATACGTAGCTTTCAACTCCAATTTATTCGCATATCTTTCTCTCCGCTTTGTAACTTTCAGTAACACGAGATTTGCACGTCGCCCATGGGTCTTTGTCTCTGAGATGTATAGTCTTGCTGGAAACGAAAGAAAAAAGCAAACTTTCGTGAAAGGAGACAAGATACATTAGAGCGTTGGTGTCTATCCAATACGAAAAACGCATGACCCTGCGGTGCACATGTGAGAAGTTAGTACCGGAGCATATCGCCGAATAGGTAGCGTTCAGTTGGTAGCTCCTTGGAATAGGAAAGACTGACGTGGGAGGGAGTCGGAAAAAAAAAAAAAAATCACGCTGTGAGTCTGCTCCTCGGTCAAAGTATATATGAGGAGGTTTTGTAGATGAGTAGAATGAAGAATGCCCTTATGGGTGCCGCTAAAGTAGGGCGCCAGCCCAGTGTCACAGAAAACGGGGCAATCTTGGCGCAGCATAACCTGAAGCAGTTCTTCTAACAAGAAGTTCAGTGCAGCTAGTTTAATGAAGAAAGTTATTCCACCTCTAAATTCCGTACACGCCTTTTCTTCTTGAGGTTTGTAGCGGCCAGACTATCTTTCACGGAAGCATCATATTTCTTATCTTCAACTGTGCCAGCTGTCTGAGTGCGTTTTAGATGGGAGAGAACACCAACAAAATTTTCGGTGCAACAGTTTCATTCGAAGCACGCCTCGACGAGGTAGCGCCACCCAAGTGGCACGCGTGCATCCCAGAGCGCGCCGCTCGCCGTCGATCGTTTGCGAGAGCTGCTCCGGCGCGTGCCGGCGAGCGCCGAGCGCGCGCCGCGTTTCTTTTTTTCTTCTTCTCCTCCTTTCTTGCCGGTTCTCCTTCTTATATTTGCTCCCTCTCCTGAAAAACCCAATGGCATTGTGTGGCGGCGCCTTCAATCCCGCCCTTTGAGCCACTCGACATGATTGGCCCCGCCGACCCTGTGACGTCAGGCGCGACCGGCTCCCGACGGCTGAACAGGCCAATAACAAAGCGACGCTCCAAGAGAATCAATCTGCGCGCGCGGTGCGTGCGGTGGGAGAGAGAGCGGCGCGAATCTCGCCGGATTCCGCGTTTGTTTTCGCCGCCGTCGGTGACGCGGCGCTTTCCTTCTTTATTTTTTTTTTTCTCCCGCCCTTTTCATTGCGCCTCGTACGCGGGGATCCCTGGCTTGTTTCGTCGGTGGCTGCAGGAGCAACCGGCAGCGTCGGCGGCGACTGTGGTAGTGGCACGAGCGTCGCGCGCGTCGTGGGGGTGCCTTCCTCTTCCCCACCACCCTTTCTGCTTTCTCACCCTGCTGCTTTGGCTTTGGAGTGACGCCGCGATGTCGACTAGTCGCACACGTCGTCCGCTGCCTCCGCTCCGTGGACGCTGCACAGACGCCGGTCGCGTGCCGGTCTGCTCTTGACTCAGTGAGCGGTTCCCGCCAGCGGCTCGCCGAGCCCACCTGCGCAGCGCGCGTGCACGGCGAGGCAAAAGCCGAGGCCTCTTAGAACTGCTCGCGCCAAGACATTTCTGAAAGACAGACAGAGACACCCCAGCCCAGCTCCGGCATGAAAGTCAGCATCACCTGTCCACCGGCTACGATGACGACAGTGACTCAACCGCGGTTCAACGCCCCTTTGGCTTGACGTAGCAGCGGAGCCGCCTGTCGAGGCAACCCCCACACCGCTCGCCGCGGCCTCGATCCGAGGACTACGAGGCTGGGGCGTTCCTGCTCCGAGAACGTTGTGTGTGTTGGCAATTTGCTTCTGTGTGTGCGCGGATCCCGCTTCGCGGGAGCCCCACGTGCAAGGCGTCAAGATTGCGTCCTACCCTGCATCCGTCGTGTCGGCCGCGTTCCCGTTCGCGGGCTTCGACTATCGCTTTCCGTACGGAGCTCTGCCCCCGCCGGCGACGCCGAGGGATTCGGGCGCACCGCACGGCATCCCGTTGTCCCTTTTGGACCGTGGCCCCCTCGGCGACCTGGGTGCGCGGTCGTCTATCCCGCCGACCTCCGTCGGAGGAGGCCCCTCGCCGCTCCGTCCAGCGCCGCTCACGTCGGCACCTTCTTCGTCGTCGTCCTCTTCGTCGTCCGCCGACTCGCACGTCAAGCGTCCCATGAACGCCTTCATGGTGTGGTCGCGTGCCCAGCGACGCAAGATCGCGCTGGAGAACCCCAAGATGCACAACTCTGAGATCTCCAAGCGGCTGGGCACCGAGTGGAAGCACCTGTCCGAGTCCGACAAGCGGCCCTTCATTGAGGAGGCCAAGCGACTCAGGGCACTGCACATGAAGGAGCACCCGGACTATAAGTACAAGCCGCGCCGGAAGCCTAAGAGCATGCTGAAGAAGGACGCACACCACCACCGTTTTCCCTTTGCCCTGCCGTACATCCCGGGTCCAGGAGACTACCTCGGCCTGGCCGCGGGCCTGCCGCGCTCTCTCTTCTCACCGCATCCGCGGATCGCCATTCCGTTTCCGCAGCATCCGGCCGCCATGGCCTCGCTGCAGCAGCATCAGCAGCCGTCGCCAGCTCCGTCACCGTCGCAGGCGCGGTCCACCTCTCCGAGGTCCTGCCACACGGAAGAGAACAACAACCGGCCGTCATCGTGCGATGACGTCGTCATCGGCTCCGGTGGCCGCAAGCTGAGTTCTCCGTCCTCGCTGTTGGCGACCGCCTCCTCGTCGTCGCCCCCCGCATCTTCGGCGTCTACAACCCCGACGTCGGACCCCGCGGCGCCCCCCGCGTTCAAGGCGTTCCTGCCGCCCTCGTACGCGTCGCCGTACGTCCCAACGACGTCGTCAGCCGCCGTAGCCGCTGCCGCAGCGTCGTTCTACTCGGCAGCTGGACTGTCATACCTGATGCCGTGCGGCTGCGGCTCGCCGTACGCCGGAGGTGCGGCCGACCCCAACTGTCGGCAACACCTGGGGCCCGCGCCGCCAGTTCCGCCCGTGTCGACATCGTCTTCGCTGTTCGCGTTCAATCCGTTCCTCAAGTCGGTCGAGTCCGGTCTGCCTCCGGGCTACGCGGGACACGCGGCCATGGCTGCGGCGGCTGCCGCCGCGGCTGCAGCGGGCTCCCTGCTCGACGATCCGCAGTCCATGTCTCCGTCGGCGGCCGCCCACCTGCTCGGCCTCTACTCGTCACTGGCCAGGCCCAAACCGCACGACGCCCGGCTTGAGGTAGGCGCTTCTTCTCCCAAGCCTTTGTGAGGTGCGCGCGTGTACGCTTGGAATTGTCGCGCTGCTTCTATGAAAACGCGGACGGGAGCGTGACTGTGAACACACTTAGCCGTTTGAGAACAAGCGGCGAGATTTATTAATTGCATGTGCTGAGATCAGACTGTCTGCGACTAAACTAACGTGGAGACAAAGCGTGTGCGTTTAGGTCATTGATCACGGCGCTGACACGTGGACGCAGACTTCGAAAACAGCCCTCTTTGGTTGGTTCTACGAATTAGTCGTAACTTGTAAAGGACGAAGTGCAGTTTAATTCGCTCTGCAGTCAACACAGACGTCGCTGTGGAAGGGGACTATCATCACATTAGGTGCCTGCCAGATTAGCGGACAGCACTGGCATGTGATTTCTATTGATCGGAGCCGATAGTGAATGGCCTGCACTGGATGTACTATCTCTTACGGTTGACTCAGTATTTAGCCGTGAGATACAGCTGCGATAGGTCACAGAGACATGAGAGACTGTTTATGCATATAGAGATGTCTGTCTATAGGCGTTGCCACCATTGAGAACGGACCGCACTTTATACACATGACGCGAGCGAAGTTTAGGACTCTTAATTATTGTTGCCAACATTAGTAATTCACACTATATTGCCACTTGATGACACTCTTCGTAAAGGGGAGGCTTTCGTTTTCTGTATGCTTTAAAAGCTTCAGTCACCAGAACTATAACGAAGGCTTGCGCCATGCACCGAGCACTCTGTTCTTATATATATATATATATATATATATATATATATATATATATATATATATATATATATGCTTTCCTCAGAAGCCCTACAATTTAGACTTCGTGCCCCCTCCCCCCTCCTTCCCAAGAGTGTTTAGATGCATGATCATT
The DNA here is from genome assembly GCF_023375885.2 of Dermacentor andersoni. Lineage (NCBI taxonomy): Eukaryota > Metazoa > Arthropoda > Arachnida > Ixodida > Ixodidae > Dermacentor > Dermacentor andersoni. Next base: position 101,626,190 of record NC_092815.1, read on the forward strand.
ATACACTTCATACTTGTGCGTAACATATGTACAAACATCCTGGTGCGCAGTTCTCTTTCCTTTCGTTATCATCTGATCTCGTTATCCGTGTTACCGTACAGCAGACCAAGTCGATTGATAATGCCATGTAATATATTGAAAGTTTTGATGAAGAAGGAAAATATTCATATTTATTGCAAATTCGCATGGTGCTCACCGTGAGTGCTTTTTGTATTCACAAGCAATACGAGATTGGAAGTAAATAAGAGAAGCAAAACATACAACGACATAGATGGACTCGTCTTTACATAAAAGGTAGACCTCAAGTGCTCAGCGCTTTCAGAACTAGTTCCTTAAACACCCTGTCACCTGGGCACATTCAATCGTGTCTGAGTCAATGCCAGTTGTACAAGCTCATAAACACGCGTCGTCAACCGCGAGGCGTAATCACGAACGTTACCAAAATATGTTACCACATCACTAAGATACCAAACTGTGACTAAGAATCAGGATTGTAACACATCTGATAACGTTAAAATGAATGAAGATATTCTATAGAAGCACGACGGTTGCTCGGTACTTTACATGTATGACCGGACATTTTTGAAACTACAGCTTAGTGCTTCGGAACGTTTTAGCGATTCTTAGTGCACAGTTTTATCAAGTCAAGCGCCTCAGTGACCATTGAGTACGAACCTAATTTTGCCTTGATGTGATCGCTTTCGAAAAAAGGCAATTGAGGTCGAGCTCAATGACGATTAATTGATTAATTCATTGATTTACTTTAACGTCCCAAACTAACGCTGAGGATATACGAGATATTTGAGTGCTCTAGATTAATTTAGACCACTTGGTGTATTTTTCTTTTACCATGCTGCTAATTCGAAGTACATTTGCATTTCACGGCGAACAACAGACATATAAGACGAAGGACCGCGGATCTTGGCCGTTAGTTCATTCAATCACGCCTTAATTGGTTTAGGCAGGACCCATTAAAAAGATGACACAAACACAAGGACACGCGCTGCATGAAACGACGAGACGACGACAGCGAAGGCGTGACACACGACAACGGCTCCCGGTCAACGACGACGGCACGATGGTCACAACGGGGCAGACGGTGGCATTGATGACGACACGCCGCTGACTGACATCTAGGACGGTCGTCACGTGGTACTCTCAAAGTCACGTGGAGTCTCCAAACGTACGACCGCTGCTCGCGTTCATTAACTTAATTGAGGTGAAAATTAGGGTCACTGCAGTGTATAGAGATGTTGTTGCGCTCCAACACGATCAGGGTACGACAGGCGCGGCGATCGAACACGTGTCCTCGTGCTCGGCAGTGACCATTGACGACAGAAAGGAAAGGCAGGAATGTTAACCAACAAAGAGTCCGGTTTGCTACCCTGCACGGGCGAAAAGGGATTTAACTGGATAGGAAGGGAGAAAGACGAGTATAGAAACGGGAATCGCCGTGAAAAATTCCAAGGCGGCACACGTCACAATCACAGCCTCCGCAGACCGCGCAAGAAGGGAACTTTAGTGCTATGGCTGCCTCTAGCGCATCACGTTCGTTGTGACCACTGTCTATAGTATATTTTACTTTGTTAATAGCCGTTTGTGTATGTGTCTCTAACGCAGCACGAAGGCTAGACAAGTCCATGTACTAGCCACCATTGCTATGGTAGCTTAACGAACGCACCCCAATCTATACAGAAATTATAAGGTAATTTTTGTAGGAAACGTTGCGATGGAAAGGGCTTGTGTGACAGAAGTATGAGCTACCACATGAAGGCCGGTACGCAAACCGGAGTTTAGCTACATAATAATGGAACTATAGAAAGGGAAAGGGGGTTGGGGCGCTGCGGAAGAGAAAGGAACTGGGAGGGACCGCATACTAACCCAACAAGTGAGTCACTTATTTCCGTAGACGTATAGATTTTACGGCGAGTGGGTAATTTCTTTTAGCGTACTAAACTAATTTGTGTTGCCGAAATAACGTATACTGTCGGTCCACCTATATTTCTCTGTTTCATTTGTACTTTTCGGGCTTTTCGACGAATTGCAGGTAAGAAGAAGGCTGATGGAACGTGCACAGCAGCGCGAACACAAGAGCGCCATACGTTAACTGTTCGAAATAAACAACCTAGTCGTTATCATCGTCATCATGACAACATGGTGCTTCTTTTCTCTGTGTTCGTAGTGCCGGGAGTCGTGATCGGAAATGTGGGCGAGGGGGAGCGCTGCTACATTCTGGATTTTACAGCGAGCCGCTTACCAAAACTTTCTCCAGCCGTGCGCCGTCCGCAGACGTAAAGCGAACTCCGGTGGTTTGAAGAAACGAAGGCGTCATTAATCATTGCCGAAGGCGGGACCTTACGCTCCTCATATTGGTGCTCCAGCCAATTACGAATATCGCCAGAGCGCGGGCACTGAAGTCTGCAGTGGCTCGCGCTATGTTCGCGCCGCCGTATAGACAGAACTGTGAACACGCTATCGGGTAAAAGAAGTTAAGCGTGGTACTGGAGGCTGTTCGGCATTTTATAAGAGGCAGGAGACGGGTAGTTGAAAGGCAGGGAGGTAGGTTATCCAGGACTATAAGCCCGGTTGGCTACACCCTGCACTGCGCGAGGGAGAAAGGGGAGGAAAATATTAAGAGGAGGAGAGGACATCCACTGTTGGTGTCGCCGACATAGTGACAGTTCTCTGCTCTATATGTTTGGCTGGTTAAAGTCGCGCATGGGCAAGAAAACTGTATAACGATAGTTTTCCAAGCAGACAATTTTTTTTTTGAAATTGAGCACCCTCCTTTTCTAGGATCCGTAAGCACTATATTAACTATGAAGTGTCCTCAGGCGCAGTGAACAAGTAGCAGCCGACTTAGAACATGCTGAACTGGCAAGCAAAACGTCCTAATTTTTAAAACACGGTGCTTTTTCTAGAGACATTGCTGTTGATGATTTCTGTCGGCTCCAGGGGCACGGGGGATCTCAATAAATTTGTTCGAAACAAGTAGCCCTCTGGCATAAGCCGTCTTGAAATGAGGAAACTGCAATATGCCATAAGGTGATTAGTTAATCACTTAATTATGAATGTTTGTTAATTAGTCGATAATGTATTTCAACTTCTTGTGCAAGTAATGCCCGCCTCTTCGAGTAGACGAGCTCATGCACTAGAACACTGTTATCTGCCACAGGCAATTGAAAAAATATGTTTGAAAGTGTTCGCTGAAACACCAGGTATATATGACAGTGACGGTGCTCTGGCCAACTTACATTAACGGTGACGTATGTTGGTGGGTTTAAACTACTTTACCGCGTAGGAGACAAAGGAGGCCGAGTGGCCGCTTCTTTTTTTTTTATGTGGCCTCAAATCGTGGCTCATTTCCACGAGGAGGACTAGCCACGTTGGAGGTAATGAAAAGCACACACAACTGTGGCTTTATTTAACCTCTTTTTCCTCATTGTAGGCCACTCGCAATGTCATTGAAGTTCGAGCTCACTTAGGAAGTGCTCACGGGAGAAACGGGCGTCGTTTTGCATAGTGTGGCGCGCTATGACGACTATAGTTGGAGCATACAAAAATATAACAGTCGGGGGAAAAAAAAAGTGATACGACGCAGAGACCGTGCTGTGCGGTGCCCAAGCGTATATTGCGACTGCAGAGCGCCAAAGGTTCACTCTGGCATGTAAGGTATGTTTTACAGAGACGATACACGAGTTTGGTTTCGGATAAATTAAGGGACACGAAGAAACAAAAATTGAACGAAACTTCTTTCCTAATACCATCCGAAGCTTGGCCACTGCTCCGCAGTGCACATGCGTCACCCAGTGAAGGAAAACCAAGCCTAAACGCGTGTTTCAGACACGTGTCTATATGAGTTCTGCGACTGAGATGAGCGCGGTAGGTCGAACAGTTCACTGTCTTGACGCGATCCATGTGCGGCGATGGTTTCGTGTCGTAATCTAGCATACGTATTTGTTTGAGGGTGCCTTGCGGTGCCTTTCCCCAGTTCATTTCCGACTCCCGGCCACTCGGATAAGGTCCCTCACGCCTCGCCTTGGGTCCTGCTACTTTGCGAATGCTATTGTTTCTCTCACGACGTGTACAGCAACTTCGGTGATACTGTTTATTTTATGAGAGCGCGACTTGTCGTAGCAAGCTGAGAGGCAGAAACAGAGGAAACTGGAAAAGCGTGGTAGAAGACCGTCAGACACACGTCTGAATTACTAGTATCTCTGCACTGGGGGAAGAGGATAACGACAAGAAAGGAAAAAGAAAGGGGAAATAAAAGAGAACTATTCAGGCTCACACGTGAAGGGGAGCACCAGCTCTTTAGCCGCCGTAGTGATCTGACTTTCTTTATCTCTACTTTGTTATCACTTTACCTCCCCCTCTCCTCTCTCCCCAGCGCAGGGTAGCAAACCGCATCTTTTTCTCTGGTTAACCTTTCTGCCTTTCCCCTTTACTCTGTCGCTCTCTCTCTCTCCGTCGACTTGAAGTATACTGCAGTAATCGCCTTGTTGCTTTCTATGCCAGCAACTCGGAAGGCCATGGCCAAAACATCTTCGTCTGCAGAAACGGTCTTGAGTTGAGTCGGTTTAATGCTGTCCGAAGAGGTCTTTGCTGAAATCCGTATTATAAGGAAAAATGCCCCTAGAAGATGCTCAACTGTCTCTTCGCTATACCACAAAATTCGAGCATATAGACATGTCACCCATTACAGTCAGGAACGAGTAACTATTTGTGCTACACGCCATCCCGATCCAGAGGCGGCGTGTGTCAGGAGATGTCAGGAGAAGGCCAATATGTGCCATAGTTTTAGCCAGGAAATAAAAGTTTTCTTGCAGCATCGGCTCTTCTTGAGTAGTCGGAACTGTTCGGTTTCTCTCATGAGCGTATACCGGGCAGCCTCGTCGGCGAAGTCACCATCACATCAGCAATGCCGGTGTGTTTTGACAGCCGCTGAAATATTTGTACTTTTTCGTGAACTTGATGGTGGTCCTCCATTATTTCATTTACTAACTGCTCACGAGTTCTGTGATGTAGGGCAAACTGCTTATTTGCTACTCTTTGGAGTTGCAAAATAAGTCCCACATTCGAGGTTGCTCTGGCAGGACGTATTTAGCATCGCCGTCTGCTTCCAAGCCATTCCTGGGTAATCGGACTTTTGCACCTCATGTCACTGGAGACACCACAGGGGCAATGAAGGCCTTGTTGCTGGTTTATATCCCAAAGGAAGACAACCTTGGTTGGTGACGATAAGTTCAGAAATTGTAGCTCGAGGGAGTCGTGAGGGCAAGAGGGCCAAGTGGTGATCGGAAAACGGGAAATACAAAAAGTGTGCACCCCCAGACGACGTAAAGCGATATATATCGGGATCGAATTATCTGTCAAGCACGATTTGTTTCCGATGTTGAAGCACAGCGAGGAAGTCTTAAACACATACGCAGTGCTTGTATACTCTCTCCAACGAACGTTCTTGAGTTCCATGTATTGGACAATGGCAGGCTGTAGCGTAAAGTTGCAGCAAGCTACAACAGTTTGCCGCTCTGAAATGTATATGATCATGTTAGCTGGACAGCAGATCCGTTGGGTGACATTTACCGTATTATATATTGTGTTATAACACGGCTGTCCCGAGTGCGCGTACTTCCAAGTTCTTTTCTCTGTATACACTGTAGGCTTTGTTCGTTCGACCTTTGAGAATAATCCGTAATCTTAACCGCGCTTAAGCTGTCAACGTTGTGAAATGAACCTTCTCGCATTTTAGTCGAAGTGAACTGTGTTTCGTGCAACTTTGTCGTTGACGCCACTATGCGAGCATTCACTTGTCAAAAACATGACATCATACTTACATTTCAGCGGTTGAAATGACTATCGCGCTTCGACTGTCCGACGCCTCTGTTATGCATCACCCGTGAACATAGTGTCGGTTGTGTTCTTGTCGTTACGTTTTGTATTATGCTGCTCATGAGACAACTCGTATGAGTCTTGACTTGAGCATACAGAGAAAAGCAGGGTTCAGGAATACGGGTACTGGCAGAAGAATCAAGCTGGGAAAAAAGAGAGGAAACGACAAAGAAAAGAAAAGAGGGCGAGCTAACGTAAAGAGCCCGACAGGCACTGCAGATGACCGAAAAAGAAATCTTGGCTGAATTACGAAATTTACGAGCTGCTCTTATCGTGCGAAGAATTCCTTCGCACGGGGAGAGAATAATTCACAGTGGCGTTATGTGGTGCTGTCTAACAAGAAAAGCAGAAACAATCAGAAAAGTTAAACGTCTGTTTAGGACACTTCTATATGGAAAAATACGCTGCGTGCGTAAGAAGAGAAAGGAATTTCAAGTGCTTTGTGTTTTTGAAGTTTTGCCTCTTTGGCGTTTTACAACGTGAAATAGTGGTGAGTGAAGGTCTGACGGGCAGGGCACACTCAATTAACGCCTGCGCGTCGGGAAGACAGAGATTAGTGAGTAATGCGGGTGAAAACGTTGACGACCTCCGCAACTCTATACCGTGTGTGTGTGTGTGTGTGTGTGTGTGTGTGTGTGTGTGTGTGTGTGTGTGTGTGTGTGTGTGTGTGTGCGTGCGTGCGTGCGTGCGTGCGTGTGCGTGTGCGTGCGTGTGTGCCTGTGTGTGTGTGTGTGTGTGTGTGTGTGTGTGTGTGTGTGTTTACAAGTGCGCGTGCGTGTTGTGAGTACACCAATGAGTCTTTATTCTTGGGTAGAAGAATGCTATTGAATTTTATTTGACGTATACTACATGTTTAAACACGTGATCTTCCACAACACGATACATCTTGCTGCGCCTGCGAACGCGTTTGCGGATTCTTTTATGCCTCGACAGCTACGTTGATGAGTTATAAGTGAAAGTGAACAGAATTCCCACCAATCGTTGCAAACTGACTCTCTTGAGAATGGTGGAACATAACGCTTTCGAAACCTGCAGAAGTTGGCGTTGAAATTCGATTGCTGCTTTCTCGTTCTTTAAGAAGAAAAAATCCATTGAATCTACAGAAGTTCAAGGCAATGTCGAGAGAGAGCCTCGTGGAGACAGCGCAACATCCACGCAGCACCCACGCAGCACCCACGTGTTTCTTAGCGTTAACTACCAGAGCTAGCTAATAAGCGTTACTGGCAACGTATCTTAGCGGCTTTACCGTCCTGGAAGCTATCGCTTGAATTGACAATAATCTCGCCAGGGCTTCTGCTCAATACTTTACTGTTCGTGATCTTGTATTGTATTTCTATTTTGTATTGATAAGAACGTTGGTTTCATTCTTGTTTATAAGATAGATGCCCTCCCAGCATGGAACTTATTAGAAGGCATGATAAAAGAGGCGAGTCAACAGCGGTCGACATCGGCGAAAGACGACGCCTTCTCGAGCACATTAGTGTACCACGTGGTTTATTGTTTAGACTGCACAGCCTTCGAGATCGGCCCACATTTTTAGTCTGCACTATGTCCGGGATAGTCCTATATTTTTCATTGAGTAAAGTCGCACTTGCGGCACCGGTTTTAGACGCGCGCAGTTCGAACGTGCGCATGTATCTGGGTTTAATTTCGATCTTTTCCCACTAATTAGGCATTATTACGACGTAGCGCTACTCTAACTTTGTGCGCCTTTCTCGTTTCAAACTTATTTCGATGCCTTTTTTGTTGTTTTCCATGCACCAGAAAGCCCCAAATCGTCTAATTGGACGAGCTCAAAGTGGCCAGAAATACCTAGATCTCACTAACCCCAAATCATTCTGAAGTCTCCAAAGGATACCGTGTCTTCAAAAAGGGCTCTGGAGCCGAATTTACAAAGCTTTTCCTTCATAAGTGCTCTTTGCCATTGGCTATATCCACATTAGTTATGGTAATATGTGGAAAATCAGGATTGGCTGGAATTCGTTCTTACGGATAGGAGGAGGAGGAGGAGGGAAGAAAAAGAGAAGGCAGGGATGTTAACCAGAGATACGCCTGGTTGGCTCCCCTGTTCTGGGTGACGGGAAAGAGGGAATAGAAAGGTGAGATAGAGTTAGGGAGGGGGACGAAAGACGCGGTGAGCTGCTCACGCACGCGGAGGGCCTGAGCAAGTCAAAGGCGTTCACGTAGGCCAGTCGCCTTCAATAAAGACAAAAGTGCCTTCACAGCTTTGTGCACCGACGACGAACAATAGCCTTTTGTGACTACGGGCTCTGGTTTTTGGCCCTTGCTGATGCTTCGCGTCGAGCATGTGCTTGGTGCAAATCTTTTCCCGACTGCATGAAAGAGCAGACTCGGGGCCCGAAATCCACGCGAAAGGGCGCGGACAGGTCGCGACCGTGTATACCGTTCGTCGGAGACAGGCAGGGGCTTCCAGGGGTCGCTTGCCCGCGGTACATCGTGTCGAGTGACTGCGAAAAGGCCACTCGAGTGGAGTGCGATCTTTTGGAGCGAAAGCATAAGCCAGGTGAGAACAAACAAAAAGATGTCGTGCTCTTGTCGATCCGCTACAATATCAGTAGGTTGACGTGCCGATATTATACTGTAGGACACAGTGCTTCACATGCATGAAAGGGCGCTTCACAGCTTCGTTGAAAGGTGTTAAAAAAGACATTGTCAGAGCCGAGCATGTCGCGCACCTGACCGAGAATTCCTTCCTGCCGCCTATACTCATGACCTCGCGACCGTGACCCCTCCAAATTTCTACCTGTCAAATACGCTTACGGCGTTTAAGCAAGTTTGAGTCTGTTGAGAGCAATCAAGCAGACATGTCTAAGTAAACGTTTCACTAAAATTCGTCGCAGTAAATGCCTAAGCAAATGTCGTCTAGCATGCGAGCTTAACTATAGCGAGTAACCGGCGATCACCCTGCGATACAGTGAATAAATTACGGTATGCGTGACATCTAGCGTGACGCGTGGCCGCACTAAGACGCGTACTTACTGTAGTCACGACGCTTATGTCTATATATATATATATATATATATATATATATATATATATATATATATATATATATATATATATATATATATATATATTTGTGCTCTACGAAGAGGAGTCCCCGTCCCCTTTCTAGGGACACTGCATCTCTCTCTTTTATTTCGTTTCGTTTCTATAAGAGAAGAAAAAAAGACAGCAATATTTTCGCTTGCGTACGTGCGCGCGTGCATGCATGTACGCGTACTGCAGCAGTACTAATTGCCGGGAGAGGGAGAAATGACTTTATTGAAGGTCATGATTAATACCTTATAAGGTGCTCCTCGGCTAAGTGGGTGAGAGCCAACTGGCCGATGTGGGCCGCCCAGCTCAGTGACGCCCGCCAGTGTATAGGAGGGGGACCGGGCTGGTGGAGAGACCTGATGATTGTGGGCGGGTGAACAGGCGATGAGGTACTACGTCACAAAGCCAGACGCGTGATTCGGGGAACGCTGTTGTGAAGCACTATGCCAATTCAATCTGGGGTACTCTAAGCGCTTGCGTAAGAGTGAATGAGGGAGTTCCCTAAGAAACTGATGTTACAAAGGGCTGCTTGAATTTTTCAAGCGTGACAAAGCGCTAGAAAGAAATAGAAAGGGAAATTTCTTTTTGCGATCCAGCACAAACATTAAACACCGAGAGGAAGTGCCCAATAAGAACCCTATATGCAATATAGCGCATTTGTCAAGTATATGCACACTGAATAAGAGAGAGAGAAAAAAACGTTTACAGTTCGAAACAGTGCCCCGAACGAGGCCCGGTATCCCCTGCGATGGTAAGGCTCCTTAGTCCAAGAACCCTCTGGCTTCGACTGCCTTCTTGGCCCTGGCGACTAGTTGTCGTTGGTCTTCCAGATAGGTACCCGAGGGTGAGCTTGGCCTCCCACGTTTCGAATGGGTGGTCTTCGTTTGCTTGTTGTGTTCGTTTCGCATCCATTTCCGGTTGCATTTCGCTGCCTTCCTGCCACGGGCATTCCAAGAGCAAGTGTGTCAGGGTGTCGGGCATGTTTCAAAGTGGGCATAGGTAGTCGTGGAGCGTCGGTTAGAGGAAGTGCATTATCGTTCCGTGAGTGCACGTGTTGCTTTGTAGGCGTCTGAAGGTCATCTCTGCCAGGTTTTGGGTGCGGTGCAGGGTATACCCGACGCTCGAGCCTGTAGTTCTGTAATATGGCCGAGTAGTTGGTGGGTACGGCCTCTTCTGCCGTGGGGCGGAGAGCGCGTGGGGCGAAGGGAGCCCGGCTGGCGGACTATATACTTTGTCCCAGGGCTACTTTGATTGCTTTCCTTATCATGATGTTGAGCTTTATTATTTCAGCGTTTTCTAAAGCCAGGTACGGCGTATGTGATGCTGCTGGTGAGCAGTGCTTGTATAATTCTTAGCGTGTCTTGCTCCTTGAGCCCGCTTCTTTGGCTTGAGATCCTCTTGAGGGGGTGGGTGAGTTGCTTAAGGGTTCGTTGTAGCCTCGGTAGGCTGGCAGCTCCCGATCCGTCCTTGTGGATGTGGAGTCCAAGTATTCGTACAGTATCGAACTTTGGTATTGTTGTTCAGTTGCTGGTGATGCTGGGGTCGGGATCTTCGTAGCTGAGTCGCCAGCCTCTCGTTCTTGCTTTCAGCACGACGTGCTCAGACTTATCGGGGGCGCTGCGGAGTCCGCAGTTTCGGAGATAGCTTTCTATGGCGTCTGTACGGCTTCTCGTAAGCTGCTTTCTTACCTTCCAGTGTTCGTAGCTTGGTCCAGAGTGTGATGTCATGAGCATACATCGCGTGACGCAGATCTGCTGTGGTCTCGAGGAGTTTGGCTAGCTCGACCATAGCTACGCTGAAGAGTAGCGGTGAGATTGACCGACCCTTGGCGGGGTGTCTCTGTTTGTAAGTAGGAAGCTTTCGCTGAGGATGTTGCAGATCCCGACTGTTGCCGTGCAGTCCGTCAGAAAGTTTCTGACGTACGCGTAGGTCATGTAGTGCCGCAGCCGGTGCCTTCGAGGTTGAGGATCGCGTCGTGGCTGATGCTCCCTTGACGTCTACTGCCACTATGGAGTACTTGCTTCTAATGTTTAGCTGATCTAGGAGGCCTTCTTTCAGCTGTAAGAGTAAGTCCTGCAAAACATACTTTTTTTTAGCGCCCACAGTGTAGCTGGCTACCTTGAAGGAGCGCTGCCGCCGTGTTAGTGCGATAAGCTTTATCGCATGAATCATCCGGCGTACACGCATACGTCGGACGCTTGCATTCCTACAAAAGTACGATTTCGTCATGCGCATGCGCATGGACGAAAGTCTACATCTGTAGGAATGCGTGTACATGCGCTGCCATGCATGCGCACATGAGCGTGCAAAGCACGCAAATACAACCGACCTTCAGCTATCTTTCTCGGCATTTTGGAAACACCCAAGGAAATGTTTCGTAGGTGACGCCGGGGAATTAGAACAGCATGCAGACGGAAAGCAAAGTATACTGACGTGTGTATAACAACGCATTTGTTGACTGTAATATCTGCTTTCTTTCTGTACTTTTTGTTTTTTTAAATCGCTTCTTTTCCTTTCAATTGGAGACGTTTCCTTTACATTGGAGACATATACTTGGATGCGCTGTCTTATTAGTATTAAAGCTCCACTCACGAGTACTCAGCAAATGTCACGAACCGTCGGTGCGTCCTCGGTATATCGAGATCTGAACAACATGAAGCAGGCCGATGTATATGTCTCAGAAATTGAAAGGCTGACGTGAGAGCTGCCCCGAATGTTCAAAATAAAAAAAGAAAAACAGAAAAGAAAAACGGAAGTGACTTTTTTTGACATCGGAATAACGAAGCAACAGTATGGATGAATACGCTGTTTGAGAAAACGGTTGTAGATGCTCCACGGAACATATATTGATGACGGCAGCGATTCAGCGGCCCTTGCTGATTAGGTGCAGAGGAGCCCCCTTTTTTTCTACGCCAGCTAATTTCCGGCACGATTGCGCTGTTTGTATGGGAGCCGTGACTCACCAGGGGTGAAGGAACAACCGGGCGCGGAGCTGCTTCGCTCCGATTTGCACCGCGTCTGTTGTTAATACTTTATGTGTTGTTTTTTAATTTTTTAGCCCAGCAACGGCCAAGCGCAGTTTTACATGAAAAATGAGAAATTGTTCACCTTTATTTGTGCCCATGAAGATTTCTTTTTAATCTGCAAAAGAAAAAAAAAAGAAAAGAACAAGAAGTTAATGTCATTTCAGTAATAAGTTATTCACTAGTTGTTTATTGGTCTTCCGAACTATCCACAACTGAAAACTCTCTCTAGTGCATCGAAAACGCTACGGCAGGCGATGAGTTAAGTTTTATGTGCTTGAATAAGAAGAGTGAAGTGTCAAAACAGCGTAGCATATATGATACGTCGGACGTTACAGAATTATTATGATTGTAAGGAAAGTCCAGACAGGAAGCATGAACAAAGGTTTGCAGCATGAGTAAGAATATTTACGACATGACTGACTGACAGGATGAAGGCTTGGCGTCAAAGGAAAAAAAAAAGGGGGGAGGGGGACTTCTCCATGCTGCCGTGAATGCTTCTCTGTCAAGCGTATAGTCATTTTTCTTGGAATTAAATTTCGGTTTGTCGTTTTACGGGGCAACCGCATTGTTCGCAACAACTTCGCCGTCCGGTAAGGTGATCTTGACGTTGAAGAGACGCACGCTGGCTCACGTCTACGCCTTGCGCCCGCCGCGCTTCGCACGATGTCAAACTGCTTCGCTGAAAGTTGATTGTACCACGCCATATCTGCATGCCATACCTGCATATACCCGGGCGCGTCCACACGAGGCAGCCCAAACACGCGATAACAAATAGGAGCTGTTCGCGCGATCGCGCCGCGTTTCGAGGCGCATATATGTACAAAGGCACGGCCTAAAGGCACGGCCTATAGGCCGTGCCGCGCCGTCTGCGCATGAGTATAGGCGTTCGGATGCGGCCTCGCGCGCGTCCGCAAGCATATGTATGGTCTGGGCTTTATAGCATAACTATCGCGTCCCATCAGAATTTCTGTCACTAAGGCGCTCTTCCACATGTGACGCAGTTGTAGGGCCTTTCCAGCTACATTCAGACCGTATAAGCCTTTGTGCGTTTTTTTATATCGGTAAAAATTGTATGGACACTCCAGGCGCATTTCTGCCGTCGCCGTCGCCGTGAGGTTCCGCATCAAGCCCAAGGGCGATATAATCGTCGCCGCGCGCCGTATGCTGTATGTGCGAGTGAAAGCGTGCGAGGTATGCTGTATGCGCGTGCAAATGCGTACGCGGCTCAATCTCGCGTGTGCGAGCGAGGAAGCTAGGCCGGAAGCGCGCCTTCTCCTGTCACGCGCGAGGAACGAGGCTGAGGAACGGGGCGTTCTTCTCTTGTGGCTGCTGCTTACGCCGCGGCCGTGCGGGCGCCGTATCTTGAGAGCGATCTGAGACGTGGCCAAAGTGCGCGCCCGCGCAGGCCTCATCTTCAAAGTGATCTGCGATGTTTGCAGAGTGCGCGTATAGTGTCGGTAGCTTCGTATGCGCTGTGCTTTCGACGTTTCGCTCGCGTTGAAGCGAGAGATACACAAGGTCAATTCGATCGCTGCTGCTGCCGCGATTTCTCACTCCAGTATTTTGACAGCGAGTTTCCGCGCTCATCGAGCGAGGTGTGTTGATGTTTACCTGTGCGCGCATGACACCGTGCTTGTTAAATTATTTAAAGCACGTTGGCGGGCTAGTTGGTTTGAATCCATGATAGCATGTGTAAGCGCGTCTGAACGAGGACGTAGAAAGAAACAGACATACAGAGCGCTGTCTCTGTGTGTCTGTTTCTTTCTACATCCTCGTTGATCGCGCTTACACATTATATAATTCGTAATTTAGTTAATAAGCGAATGTTTACAAGTTTATACGGTTGATAAAACCTTACTTCGTATGGCTGTCTACTAATTTGCTATCGCAATCGGTGCTTCGCCTTTCGGGCGAAACTGCAACTTTTTCTTTTCTCGGCCTTAACTCTTCAGCTCGACTTACTGCCTTATGCACTGATTACACTGCTATCTCAGTACAGCGGGCGTCACTTGATAGGGAACAAGTAACTCGCACGATTACTCACGATCACCTTTTTTTGTGTAACGAAATATTGTGAACTTTCAAATAATGTAATAATTCTTTTATGCCCTGTTTTTTCTGGTCTGGCCAGTATGCAATTTAGTAATAAATGGTTTAATGAGGCGTATATTGTTAATCATTCGAGCCTATGTATGCCCCATGCTTTGTATTCTTTGCTTGGGCTCTTTTGTTCGCAATATCGGTCGTTATCTACGCATTCGGGTTCACCCTTTACCGGAATACCTTTATTCATACCTTAGCTGACGACATTTTAATTTTCACTCCAGACACGCACAGCACCCGCATCATCTTAAGCTTTCTTTATAATGTTTTGGTGAATTGTCAGGAACGCGCCCGCATTTAACCGATATGACCGGGACCTTTCATAGGACCACACCCGACCACTTTCTCAAGTGGTATATACTCGTATATAGATAGATAGATAGATAGATAGATAGATAGATAGATAGATAGATAGATAGATAGATAGATAGATAGATAGATAGATAGATAGATAGATAGATAGATAGATAGATAGATAGATAGATAGATAGATAGAGAATATAAGGAAGGCAGGGATGTTAACCAGTCAAGAGTCCGGTTGGCTACCCTCCGCCGGGGGAAGGGACTCGTATACCGAAGGCAGTATTTAAGTACTAGGGGCGCAGTTCAATAAGCATGGTGTTTCAGCAAATTGTTGGTCGCCAGTAGCACAGTCGATTGAAGCTTAAGCAACTCCATGCGATGCTTTTTCGACTCCATTAGCCGTCCAAGCACACGTTAGCAAATGCATTCTGTTGGCACACTTATGCTATGTGCTGCGCGTGTTAAAATAGTGACGCAGAAAGTCTGACGAGCGTCGCTTTTTGTCGTTTTCTCGCTTCTGATAATTCGTCATACCTGCCAACTCCCCCAAATTTTTCGTACCGTTTAAGAATTTGGGATCGCTCTACAAGTCTTGCGTAACACTTTACGAATAACAAATTTTGTTGGCCAAAAATATTTGCTTACCGGTCTTCGAACCTTTCATTGGAAGCCTGGATTGTGAAAGGACCCAAAAGAAGCATCTGCTTGGAGCAAGCTTACTTAGACAAGTTGTGGAGGCAGATGAAATTCGCAACAGCAGAGTCGTTGGAAAAGTCATTGTGATCTAAAAGCAACGTGTTTCTTGTCAGTCTCTGTTGTTCTAATTTAGCTGCTGCATGTACGTCGAGGGCAAGCTTTAAAGAAATGCGTGCTACAGACCAAAGCCGAGAAAATTACGGATAGATATACCGCCCAGCACTTCTGAGATATGTGCCGACAGGGCCAGCAAGTTTAATTCACCTCTACCAACTGCGTTTCTAAATGCAGCATCACTACTCTTGGAATTTGGACCAGTAGCAGCCCCTACAAGCGTACACTGTAAACGGAAATAACTCCCAGGTGGGAGTATAATGCTTGTTCTCTAGCGACCCCCCGGTTCGGAGTTTATTATGCTCCGTATGATCAGAGTAGAATTTTTACTCCGTGCGAACGGAATTTTTGCGTGGAATTATCGGAGTTTTTTTTCTGTCCTTTTTTTATTTTTTGCTTTGTAATGGACGGAGTATTTTCGAGGTGCAACGGGAGTATAAAAAGAGGCATCGCGTGAGTTTGCGCAAACATCTTTACATGCAGCGGCTGCTGGCCAAATTTCGAAATATGCACACGAGACCGCGTCAAATTCGACGAAACAAGTCAATGAAAGCACATATATCATGACATACATAAACATTCCAGAAACGCCCAATGCAGAAATCTGAGACATCCCACGTACACGCGATACTCAAGAAGCAACGCTGCCAGTATATACCGTATTTACTCGATTCTAAGCACCCCCTTTTTTTCACGATCGCGATGCCCAAAGTGAGGGGGGGTGCTTAGATTAGAAAAATCTAGAATGACCCCCCCCCCTCTCTTTTCGCTGCGACATCACGAGGAGATGGGTGCGAGAAACAACATTTTAATTTGCAAACATTAAAAAAAAAATCGGTGCAGACAGTAAACCCACCGCTTGTGTAGGATGCTCAGTCACTATCACTGTCACTCGAGTTCGTTGCACCGCTTGAACCGCTGCTCTCAGTATCCCACAGCAGGTCGTCTTCCGATCCGTCGAAGTTGTTTGTGATCGAGCACTTCTTAAATGATTTGACCACAACGTCCACTTGGACCCTCTTCCACGCGTCCGAAATGCACTTTGCGATGGTTGATGGGGACGCTTTCTGCAGCTTTCCCGTCGGCGTCTTCTTCCGGTCAGGGTTTCGCGCCCACTCTTCGTACTCCTGTCGGAGATTGGCTTTGAAGGCCTTGTTGACTGAAACGTCGAGGGGTTGCAGCACTGGCGTCCCAACCACGTCGCTATTGATGTTCCGAAGCTTTGTCTTTACCTCCGGGGTCAGATGGCCGCGAAACGCGTCCAACAGAAGCATCGACCATGTGCCTGCAGGTCCGCCCAGCAATGATTCCAGAGTGAGCAAGCGCGTTTAGCGGCCTTGGCTACGCGCTCTTCCTAACAAATAGGGGGGTGCTTAGATTCGCATGCAAACTTTTTTCCTAACTTTTTCGCGAAAATAGAGGGGGGTGCTTAGAATCGGGGGGTGCTTAGAATCGCGAAAATACGATATAGCCACGATACTGTATGCCTCGAAACCGCCTAGGGAGCAGCTGTGCTGTTTTCAGAATTACGACACACATGCTCGATCATACGAGATCTGCCTCTCTGAAATTAACAGAATACCTTAATCAACACAAGACTGTTAATTCAAAATAGTGAGAGAAAAAAGTTAATGGCGTAATTTTTCAAAATTAGCATGCCATTCTGTGAGTGCTGAAGCGGCTTCGCACACTGCCGGTGTTCGCGGCCAAAAAATAGTGCCCTATATATAGTTACAGTAAGCAAGAAAAATGTAAGTGCGTGTGCTTCATAGCAAAATTAAATTTTTGCGATATAGTGGTAGCGTAGCAAGAAATTATTACGTGTGAGCATAACCCGCAGCAGCCGACGTAACACCGAAAAATGCGCAGTTATACATTTTATACACCGCACTATTTGTTCTGCGTCCAAGCAATCTCTCTCGGTTGTGAAAAGGAGCTACATTGCTGATCTGTTGAGTGAATCCTTAAACTCGGAGCCAGCAGGCTTGCGTCTAAATCAGTGTCTCAGATAGAGCGTAATGTTAATGCAATATCGGAAGCAACGACGTGACCAAAACCTATATGCGCGATAACAATTCGATTGACATCGCTCAATAAGACGCTTTATTTACAGTACGCATGCTTATGTCCTACCGTTTTTCTTCAGGCGAGGATATCCGTTCACAGATACATAAAAACAGTTGCTTGCACTCCGGTCTTTCTCACTGGCAACACAGCACCGCAACGAACTTGGGGTACGCCATTCATGTGCGACTAGCACGGACGTCGTCGCTCGAACAGTGCTGCTGTTGCCATTGCTACGCGGTCCTTTCAAACATTACACCGGACGTTGTCAGCATGTACGCAAAAGGACATAAAAGTCGCATTTCACGTACTGAAGAACACAATCCAGGCTCACGCAGCACGAAAACAGTCAGAACCTGAGCCGACATCACGAGCCAGTGAGCAGCTTGCCTTTTTCCGCACATGAAAACGTTGCTCTTGCATTCATCGTTGTCAACAAAGTGATCAGAGCTACCGTACTTGAAGCTGAGATACAGTGAGCTTCAGGCATGCCTATAACACTTTCTGGAAGGAAATACGGGAAACAAATTGACGAAACGCTGTCACGGAACCACACTTCACAGATGTAAGTAAACCGTCAGCCATGAGCACTGCCGGCTCCGCCAAACGCGCCCGGTTACTGGTGAGGCGCACAGCCTCATGGGAAGCTCCACGTGACCAACCTGTTCCGGCGGAAGGGAGTTTTTAAAACTCCCTGTCAAAGTTTCACGGGAGAACAAGATTTTAAAGCGGAGTAAAATTGCGTCATGTCGCCTTAATACTCCTGCAGCTAGCCAGCGGAGTGCAACGAGGGAATGGCGCTGTTTTGCTCCCATACATCGGAGTAAATATTTGAGGAGGGGAGGTTTTAGGGCACATCACCTGTTAAAAACTCCCACGTGGGTTTATTTTCGTTTACAGTGCATGCAGCGACCATGATTATGTGACGTTCTACGCCGGTGAAGGAAGTATGACGATGACGCCACGACATCGAAGGCGAGGACAAACGAATAACGACAATGGCGACTCCGACGCATTGCGTCTGATTTATCGTGCTCCAAAGAAGAAATATTACAATCCGGGTGCCCGTATTCACAAAACGCTCTTACGCTAGAATTGTTCATAAGATAAAATTCCAGCCAATCATGACGCTAGACATATCATTAGCGAAGGAAGTCGACCAATGGCAAAAAAAAAAAAATCGTATAAACGAAAAACTTTGTGTATTTTGCCCTCGCTCTGTTACAACCTGGGGCGATCCCGATTTCAGAAGGCTTCGAAGGCGGTATCAACGTACCTATACGATGCTAACGCGTAGAGCTTTCACCTGAAATACATTCACTTGTTTTTGCTCGCAAAGTGATAACACCGCATGCTTCTCGAATTAATCACGAAACAGCACCCAACAGACTAAGGAACTGATTTCTTGGCATTAAATGAATTCAGACACGTATTCTTATAAGCATTATGTCTCTTACTTGACAGTGTGATTGACGGCTATTGTGGATCTTCTCGCACTTGGGAAATCCTCGGTCGCTTGATTACGGTAAATATTGAAGTTATACGACGCCTTATTTTTGAGCCTCCTACGTGCACGTTGCGCGCACTGGCGAATACTTGCGCCGGTATACGCCAACTTCAGCATGTGCAATCCCAAGCCCTCAGAACATGCCCTGCCTCTCAATGCGTCCCAGCCCGCCTTTAATCGTGACGCGAGCCGTTGCCCGAGTTTATTCGTGTGAAAATTTTCTTTTCGTGATTCGTGTCGCCTGCGACTATTTGGCTTAGATGAATGTGTAAATTCTTGTACAGTTTCGAAAGGTTGACTACCTTCGCTGAACAAGACAATGTGACCTGCAAACCGATTGTGGCTGAGAATATTGCCTCTTTAAATATATTGCGTCAAATGTTTTCCAATGGAACATTTTAAATGTTGTTTGTAAGAATGCAGTGAATAGGATTGGTGAGATAGCGCATTCTAGGCCGACACCCTTTCGGGCAGGATTCACAAAGCTTTTCGTTCGTAAGAGCTCTTTGCCGCTGGCTGGCAACCTGCCAGCGTGAGGATTGGCTGTAATCGGCCCTTACGAACAATTTTATCGCAGGAGCGCTTTGTGTAGGCGGGCCCTGCATATTCTCACTATTCTGTGGAGAATTATGGTACCTTTAAAATCTCTGTAGGTGTTCATTAAGATAGTGACGGATGCTTCTTCTATACTCCTTGTAGATGTACTGTCTCCATGACTACTGGTATCTCTGCTAAGTTAGCAACAAATAAAGGTCAAGCCAATCCTCAGTCGGTACGAAGAAAGCTTGCGTGGCTTCAGTGAACGCTAGGTGATATCTGAAGTCGAAGATGTGGATCAAGTAGGTGGAGTTGGCGATGACGGTGATCTAGCTGGTAACTTGCTGTAGCGAAGCACGTAGTGTAGCGTTAGCGTCTGGTTTCAAAAATGTGATCGAAATGAAACCATGATCGCCATTAATGACAACTTGGCCTCGGCGTTGGCATTTTATTTGACGTCAGTACCACAGTGCCAAGAAACCCATCGGATTGTTTTACACGGTTTTCTAGTACGTGGGTTCTCATTTCAAGAGGTATAGACACGTACTATTCCACAAATTTTTCGCATACATAAGGACAGAAATCTGCAGAAACCTGCAGGAAATAAGGTCAGATAGCACTGAGTCAGAAATCTGCAGTGCTGGTTTCACCAAAAGGACATGTCCGCGTTTGAGGCGGTTCTGTGGGAGACCAAACAAACTGCTTAACGGAAAGCGGCAATCTCCTCAGCTATTTCAATCGAAATGCAGTAATCCTTTTCTTCTGGTACTTCAGCAGAGTTTGGGGCAGGAAGCGCTGCCTTTGCGAATACTGTTCACTGTTAAACAAACTACATATCTTGTCGGTTCGTGCATGCGGTGCCGTGCCAGTGATGCATCGCGTAGATCAATACATTGCAAGGCAATAGGACGAAAGTAAACGATCCCACTGTCAAAAGTTATCTAACCATAGCGGTGCGATTGAAGGCGCACTGTGCACAGCTGCAAGTAGCAGTGACTACGCGTCGATTTCGCCCCGTGCATTTACTCGCTCGAGTTGTCTACTGCGGGGCCGAACGGTTCGCTCAGGCGGTAAAAACATTTCACGCGTGTCGACTGCTGATCTAGGTGCGTATACAGATACGCTCGTCGCTAAGGCGCGCATTTCTCAATTGAATGCATGTTTGAATGACTACACCAACACTCCTCACAATTGTCCTTCCGCACGCGCTCTGCGTAAGCGTTGTATTCCTCGCCACCATTCGTAGATTATCCAAACAAGTTGGTTTGAGTTTAACGAGGGTTCGCTGCAAACGCTTCATTGTCATCATTGACATTCGTCGAAAACGGCAATTTTGTGCGTCACGCAGAACATTCTCTCATTTCCCCCCTCCTTTCTCTCAATTCAGTTTTGAAGCTCTTTTCCGAAGACGTCTAATTAGAATATTTGACGCGGTATATGAGCGACGCTTGTCGTGGTATGCACGCAGGAGGTGTTTAGAGATCAACAGACTTTCGAAATGTCTGGCAGGAATGTCAGAGAGAACAAAGGAGAGACGACGGAGTGAGAAATAACAAAATGGGCACTGTAAATTTAAAAGAAACCAATAACCAGGAACCAATAAATCAGGAGCGCCTTGTAAGCAGGAAGTGCTTGAGCAGCATTCTTTCAAAATCTTGGCATACCATTCAGATGGCACATTATTTAAAGTGCTTGAGTAGCAACATGTTTGCAGTTTGGGCACTCATATACGGCCACATGCACATCTTCTTCCGATTAAAACCGCAAGTATATTTCTCTACCCTTTAGTAAACGAATATCACAGTGATAATTCGCTTTCGCCGTCGCCATTTTTCGCATAATGTCACAGACTCCCTCGCGCGTTTCGTGTCTCGGAGAGTCCATTGTTTCTTTGTGCTCGAGACAAGTTTCTTCGGACGCCTCAAAGAACAAAGATGTTCTTTGTAAAAATGTCTGCTGTCAATGCTTGGCAAAGACCGCCCGTAATGCCGTCAGAGTGGTTTTCTTTTAATTGCAGTGTGCGCGTGTGTTAAAACAGTTCGTCGACTGCCGAACACCTTTCGAAAGGGACGTTGTTGGCCGCAGCGGCCAGCTGCTTCGCGAAGACATTTCAATAGCCAGGTGAGCTCTGAACGTCAGCACTAGGGTTCACACAGACAGGTGAATCGCACGAAGGAAATTGATCAGACGTGTCTGCGCACGACGTGGAGTCAATGAACCAACCTCTGGGGCAATGTCACCGCGAAAATTTCCGATATTCGCTATGTTCATGCGGGGTTCATCTGGTGGTTGGGAGGATTGTGGATGCGGAAGTGTTGCGGGCAAATGGGTTACTGAATCGCGCCTTTGGTGTAGTTACATCAATGTATTTGCGCTCTCTATGCGATCCCAATGTGGAGCGTTGTAGATATGCACGGAGAAGTTTACACAGAGTGGTTACTGAACCACGTTTTTCGGACGAGCCCGTCCCGAAAAGCTGCCCTGCTTGACGCGAGCGTTGTTCGGCAGGTGGCGAAGATTCCACTGTATCGGAATCCTTGCCACTTATGCCTACGCCTGCGCAACGATTTTTCTGGCGCACTATAGTTAGTGCGAACGAAACGGAGCTGTTCGCATTTTGGAAATTGCCGTAACGAGGGCCCACACAATTAGTTGGGCATGCTGAAGAGCACATACTATCTGAAAATTGTACCGTGGTATAACGACAGAACCAAGCAGGCAGTACTCGAAGAAGCGAGCCAGCTGCAGTAATTTGCAAGATAAATGGGCTTTCATGTGAAAGAGAAATTTCTGATCAATCAACTTGTTTCTCACCTACCACTTTGCATGGGAACTGTAGCAGAAGCTTCTCTAGTGAAAATTCCAGAAACGGTCCGTATATGCGCATGCTTGAAGCGAAGAAGCATTTTCTGAACCACGTTGCAAAGAAAAGAAATAATATAAAAAAAGAAAAAAAAACTAATCTGTAGATCTCACGCACATGTGGAAAATCCGGACTAAGAGAGCTTTATTTGATGTTTACAGAAATGTTTTAACTTCACTTCTTTTTATCACTTCTTTTTATTCTCTTCTGTGTAGGCCAACGCTTCTGGCTAAATGAATGTTCTGGTTCCATTTTGTTCCCATTACTTCTTTGCACACACTTTGCTTTTATTGCCTTCTTCCCTTCTCACCTCTTGTGTTACATGTATATTCGGGCTGCTACTCAGTGGCACATGGACTGTAAATACCGGCCGTTACTTTAACAGTCATATTATTTATCGTTTTTGAAATGCCATAGGCATAGGAGAGAAGGAGAGACCCACGAATACTACATCAGAAGAAAAGAAATTGCTCGTCATAATAGCACGATTCGATTGTCTGCGGTGTGCACTATAGTCGGGATATACGCCTTACAAAAATGACGGCCCGTCGTCATTTTCATGGTCAAATGCTTAAAAATAAAGTACCTTACCGTCACTTACTGCAATATATTTACAGCGAAGCTGTTGAGGGCTACATTCCCCAGGATTGTGTCCGTTTTAACACAAAACTATCATCATCACGATTGGTTCCATCATAGTCGTCTTCTTCCACAGCCGGCTCATTGTCACGCGTACGCGCTACCGCGCGAACGTGCTCGTGCCAGTGCTCCCGCGTTCGTCGTCGTCATACATTAATTAAGAAACACAAAGATGTAACCAATTTTACAGCGAAGTTGTTCAGGGCTAGTTACCCCAGGATCGTCTCCGTGCGTAGACACAAAACTCCCCATACGTGGCGAGATACCGAAGTTAATGCAATACCGGGCTGACTCTCGGTGGAGCTGAAGCGGGCGTTTAGCACTCCCCATACGTGGGCCAACCCGAAGAAAGTGCGATACTGGGCCGACCCGCGGCGAAGCTGAAGCAGGCGTTTAGCACTCCCCGAATGTGGGCCAAACTGAAGATAGCACAATACCCGGTGGAGGTGAAGCAAACGCCAAGCACTCCCCATACGTGGGCAAACTCGAAGATAATGCAATACTGGGCCGACCCCCGGCGGAGCTGAAGTGGACGTTTAGCACTCCCCATACGTGGGCCAAACCGAAGGTAGTGCAATACTGGGCCGACCCGCGGCGGAGCTGAAGCAGGCGTTTAGCACTCCCCATACGTGGGTCAACCGAAGATAGTGCAATACTGGGCCGACCCGCGGCGGAGCTGAAGCAGGCGTTTAGCACTCCACATACGTGGGCCAAACCGAAGATAGTACAATGCCGGGTCGACACCCGGCGGAGCTGAAGCAAACGTCAAGCACTCCCCATACGTGGGCCAAACCGAAGATAGTGCAATACTGGGCCGACCCGCGGCGGAGCTGAAGCAGGCGTTTAGCACTCGCCATGCATACGTGGGCCAAACCGAAGATAGTGCAATACTGGGCCGACCCGTGGCGGAGCTGAAGCAAGCGTTTAGCACTCCCCATACGTGGGCCACTCCGAAGATAGTGCAGTACTGGGCCGACACCCAGCAGAGGTGAAGCAAACGTAAGACTCTCCCCATACAGGGGCCGATACATAATATAGTGCAATGCCGGGCCGACCCCCGGCGCAGCTGAAGTGGACGTTAAGCACTCCCTAGACGCGGGCCAACCCGGAGATAATGCAACACCGGGCCGACCCGCGGCGGAGCTGAAGCAGGCGTTTAGCACTCCCCATACGTGGGCCGATCTCGAAGATAGTGCAATGCCAGGCCGACCCGCGGCCGAGGTGCAGTTCGCCGTTAAGGGGCGCACATACACAGCTTCGCTGGTCATCCTCCTTCACATAGTGGAAGGGCACTCAGTTTTTACAGTGTACTCACTATTGCCCAAGTTGTCTATCCGGAAACAAACCCAGTGACACATGCCCAGCTGCAGATACCCACTGCCCCAAGTCGTCATTCATGCACACACCAAATGGCAAGTCCCCAGTCACCCAAGTTATGTAATCGGTAGGATAGCAGCACCTCGAAACTGGCACATACTGCGCTGTATGTGCCAGTTTAAAAAGCGAGCAGTCTTGAAGATGACAAGAACGAGGCCATAGTGAGAATCACAGCTGCAGATAGTCCGCAAAGCGTAGAAAAGAAGCATATAACTGCGTTTATCCAGCGGACTGAAGCGCGGAAAATTTGGTACTTGTCTGCATATTCTCACAATATGCAAACGCGCGTTGCTATCCGCGGTCTGTCGTTGAGTCTCCACAAATAAGAAAAAAAAGAAGAAAAGAAAAGAGACAAGAAACGGCCAAACCATTTTTGTTTAGCAAACCATATTGGGTTAAACCCGCGCCACATGAAGCGCTGTGAGTGCTCGAAAGTCACCGGGAGAGAAAGTTTTGTCGCGGGCCAGGTTTGGGACACCCCGTTAAACCGTCGCGCTGTACATGAGGTGCCCAGTAACGTGTTTGCCGTGCTTTCATCCACTCTGCGTTAATTTCTGCACGTATGGCATATACGCGCGCAAAATACTGATAACGTTGAAGATGACTTGACTAATTCCTGTTTTCTCGACCAGACACTCTAAATCCATGTTGCCTGTTGTCTCTCTATCGAGCGCTTAACAATGCGTGCGCGTATCAGATATACGGTAGTGCAAGTCATATTTACTCTGCAGGGAATTCTGAACTGCGGGCCTGTACACACAGAAGCCGCGTGCCACATTCACTCAGCAGGACCGTAAAAGTCGTGAGACGCGTGGCACAAGCTGCTGTTGCTCTTCGGGGGTCTTCCAAGTTTGTGCCCTGGATCGTGGCCGTAACGACTCATTGTTGTTGCTTTTCGCACTGTACGTGTGTATCCATTTCGTGCGCACGTAAGGGAAAGAAGGAATGCCATCGTGCTGGCCGCGTTAGAAAAGAATGAGAGAAAACCTTGCACAGTTTCGGAACATTGACCCAATGCTCAGTGACGCGTCGCGAGTCCAAAGAGACAAAGAAGGTTGAAGCTATTGCTAGACTGCAAGAACACATACGAACACACGCACGAACACACGCATGAACACACGTACGCACGCCAATGCGGCTCAAAAGTAATACAAGGTGTGCGGACGGGCACAAGGTCCCAAATACAAGTGCTGAGCACGCGGTGACTGCGTTTTCAGAACGACATCCGCGCTGTTACGTTTCGCCTACAACGCGCGGTAATGCCGGCGCGGATGCAACGAACGCCGGGGCTTCGTTCAAAGCGGCGGACATTTTGGCCCGTGCGACGCCGCCGAAACGCCTCCCCGCCAAGCGTGTCCAGGCGTGTTTCAGTGCCACGTGTCTTCGTGTGTGCGTGTGTGTGTGTGTGTGCCCTCGCTTGTCAAAGCGCGGCAGCCGGGGAGCGGAGTTCCCCAAATGAGGAGCCAGGAGGTCTCTCGGCTCGACCGTGCGCGCCGTCGTGTGGGCGGGTTGGCGATGCGTCACTACACTCGGTTCACCATGTCTCTCGGCTCAACAGGTCTCTCGGCTCGACCGTGCGCGCCGTCGTGGGCTCTTGCTCCGCCGTCGCGTGGGCTCTTCCCGTGACCTTCCCTTTTGGACCGCGACGCCGAGGGTATAAGAGCAGCTGCCCCCGGACGCCAGGAGAGAGGCTCCAATTTGTACTGTTGAGTTACGTGCTCTCCCGTCTCTCCACTTCGGTCGAACTGACCGGCCGCTCTTTTGCTATGTTAGAATAAACAAGTTGTTCTGTTACCAGTCTTCTCTTGCTTTGCCGGGACCTTCGGATGCTTCCAGTGCCCCAGGCCGCCAGGCCAACGCTACCCTTGGGGCTTGCGACCCATTGGCAATAACGGGCGTCAGCACCGAGACCCCAACAACTCGTGCCAGCGGTGCGATTTCAACATCTGGTGGCAGCGGTGGGATCGCGACAACGGAGGCCAGCAGCGAAGAGATGCGGTTGACTGTATGCTGAGCAGCTCAACGACCATCCGGGAGCAGTGCAACGAGCCCTGTGTGATGACTGGTTGCCTGCAGCGGAACGACTGCGCTGAAGTCTTGGCTGCGAGGTTTGGTGAGTGCGGGACTTTCTTCTTCTGAGTTTTGCCAGGCTTTTGTTAGTGTTAGAAACAGAGCTGGTAATTGTGGTTGTCGTTGCTACCGGGTTAGTTTGCGGCAAGACAATAGTAGGCAGTAGAGAAAGCAGCATTCAGAGCAGCCATGGATTTGAAGTCGTTGCGCAAACCGATATTGCTGGAGCTTGCAAGAGAGTTGGGTCTGGATGTCTCAGACAAACTCAGAAAACCAGAACTGCTAAGGGCTATTCTTGAGTTAGAAGCTGAGGATGACGAGCTGTCGGAATGCCTTGAGACCATTGAGGAGAGGGAGCGTGAACTTAAAGAGCAAAAAGAGAAACAGGAGCGCGAACTAAAAGAACAAAAAGAGAAAGAAAAAGAAGAGCGCGACCGTCAACACGCTTTGGAAATGAAGCGTCTCGAGTTAGAGATGGAACGCGCTCGTAATGGAAGTCAGGCACACGGTGCAGGAGAACGAGTATTGTTCAAAATGACTGACCTGATGCGGCCGTTTAAGCTTGGAGAGGACATTGGTTTGTTCCTGGTTAACTTTGAGCGAACGTGCGAGAAGCAGGGGTTCTCTCGGGAAACGTGGCCACAGCGCTTGCTCACTTTGCTACCCGGCGAGGCGGCCGACGTAGTCGCTCGCTTGGAGAGAGAGGAGGCAGAGGATTTCGACAAAGTAAAATCAAGTCTGCTAAAAAAGTACCGGCTGTCAGCGGAGGCGTTCCGTCGGAAGTTTCGGGAAAATGAGAAAGGCAAAAGTGAGTCATATACAGAGTTTGCTTACAGGCTTATGTCAAACATGCAGGAGTGGCTCAAAGAAGAGAAAGCGTTTGGTGACCACGAGAAAGTTCTGCAGTGTTTCGGGCTAGAACAGTTTTATAGTCGGTTACCTGAGAACGTGCGGTACTGGGTCTTGGATAGGCCAGACGTTAGTACGGTGGCTCGAGCCGCTGAGCTAGCCGAGGAGTTTGTGACGCGTCGGGCTCGCGGAGCTAAGGACGGTCAAAAGGGTGAATTTGGCTCCAAGTTTGAGAGGCCGAAGTTCACACCCATGAGAGCAAAGGGGGATACACGTAGTGCGGATGCGAGTGAAAGCAGTCCGACCGAACGTAAGGAGACGGCGGCAACCGAAGCCGAACGCAGAAAGCGGTTCGAGACGAGGCAAGCGCGCGTTTGTTATACGTGCCAGAAGCCGGGTCACTTTTCGGCGCAGTGTCCAGAAACAAAAACACAAGTCGTGTTTTTGTCTATATGCAGCACTGACGAGAACATGAAGCTTCTCGAGCCTTACATGCGAGACCTCCTCGTGAACGGGAAAGAGTGCCGAGTGCTTCGCGATTCCGCAGCTACAATGGATGTAGTTCACCCCTCTTACGTAGAACCCGATATGTTCACGGGCGAGTGCGCATGGATCAAGCAAGCAGTGGAAGCTCATAGCGTGTGTCTGCCGGTAGCAAAAGTGCTTATTGAAGGACCTTTCGGAGCACTTGAGACGGAGGCCGCAGTGTCATCTATGCTGCCCCCCCAGTACCCGTACCTATTTTCGAACAGGTCCGATCACCTCCTGCGCGAGAAGGGGCTTTTGTTTGGGGAGGCTAGCGTTCAGGCCTTAACCAGATCGAAGGTTCGGGAGCTCGCTGCAAAGGCGGTAGTTGCGGGGCCGACGTTGTTGAATGATGAGAAAGGGTCAGAGGCGCAGCAAGCTGGTATTCAGAGCACGCCCGAACGGGATAAAATTGAGCCTGTAGCGTTAAAGGCACCAGATACTGGAGAGGAAATTCCCGATGCGGGAAAGTTAGAAGAGCTTCCGGTCGAGCTTCCGGGACTAGGTTCAGTGACAAACAGGAAAGACACCGATCAAGTCATTAGTGACTTAATAAGTAAAGCATCGCTGTCGCCTGAGCAGAAAACCGAACTACACCAGCTCTTACAAGAGTTTCAAGGTCTGTTCTCTGAGAGGCCTGGTAGGACTTCTGTCCTTACTCATGACATAGAACTTACCTCCCCAGAGCCAGTACGATCCAAGGCGTACCGGGTGTCACCCCGCCAGAGCGATATTATGGAGGCTGAGGTAAAGAAAATGCTACAGCTCGGTGTTATTGAAGCGGGTGAGAGTGATTATACCTCCCCTTTGATTTTAGTTGAGGTACCGGGCAAGGAACCTCGTCCTTGCGTCGACTACCGCAGGCTTAATTCCATCACTAAGGATCAAATTTATCCGATCCCTAACATCGAGGAGCGCCTTGAGAGAGTGAGTAGCGCTCAGTTTATTTCCACCCTAGATCTTGTCAGGGGTTATTGGCAGGTTCCACTTACAGAAGAGGCTAGTAGGTATGCGGCGTTCATTTCACCAATGGGGACATTCCGTCCTAAAGTTTTGAGTTTTGGTTTGAAGAACGCGCCATACTGCTTTTCAAGCCTCATGGATAAAGTGTTGCGGGGACAGCAAGAATTCGCTTTACCGTATCTAGACGACGTAGCGATATTCTCCGCATCCTGGCCTGAGCATATGGCGCACTTGCGGGCAGTGCTAACCCGCCTGCGCGATGCGGGCTTGACAGTCAAGGCTCCCAAGTGCCAGTTAGCACAGGCCGAGGTTGTCTACCTCGGACACGTGATTGGTCGGGGTCGTCGCCGCCCCTCTGAAATAAAGGTGGCCGCTGTGCGAGACTTCCCGCAACCGCGCACGAAGACCGATATTCGGTCGTTCTTAGGTGTCGCCGGCTACTATCAGAGGTACATCCCCAGGTACTCTGATATCGCGGCTCCCTTGACGGATGCTCTAAGAAAGACAGAGCCGCAAACAGTCGTCTGGGATGAGACAAAGGAAAGAGCTTTTAGCGCCCTAAAGAGCGCCCTAACAAGCCAGCCTGTGCTACGATCGCCCGACTACACAAAAGGGTTCGTTGTTCAGTGTGATGCTAGTGAGCGAGGCATGGGCGTTGTACTGTGCCAACGGGAAAATGGAGAAGTAGAACACCCCGTCCTGTATGCTAGTCGTAAGCTGACGAGTCGTGAGCAGGCGTATAGCGCCACCGAGAAAGAGTGTGCGTGTATCGTGTGGCCCGTTCAGAAATTGTCATGTTACCTAGCTGGCTCGAGGTTTATCATTGAGACGGATCACTGCCCTCTCCAATGGCTGCAGACCATCTCTCCCAAAAATGGCCGCCTCCTGCGCTGGAGCCTCGCTTTGCAACAATATTCCTTTGAGGTGCGTTACAAAAAGGGGAGTCTCAACGGTAACGCCGATGGCTTAAGTCGAAGCCCCTAACGTGGGAATCAGCCTCAAAATTGCTTGTTACTGATGTTTTTCTTCCTGAGGCAGGATTTTTAACCTATTGCTTTTGTGTAGTGTTTCAAAGTGATGATGTGCTTTCTAGTGCAATTTTCCGATTTGTGGACGCGTTCTGAGTGCTGCTAAACTACTGTAAGGAACTAGGCAGCAGTATAAAAGGGGAAAGAGCCTGGCAGGGCTTAGTGAGGGTTGTGCCGTGCTTGCTGACTGAGCGGTTGACTTTCGGCGTAGTTCTAACGCTTGCCGGAAACGAGAACAAAAATGTCAACTCTCCCGAAGTCACTTTGCAGTGTCCTGTGTGCACCTGAACGTGAGAACGAGGGCTTCTCTGTGCGCTGCGCTCAAGACACGCCAAAGGACGCCCGACTTCGGTTATGAGCATCATCGAGCGACATCCCTCCGGACAGCGGATGCAGTCCCCTGACCATCGGGATCTCCTTCCCCCGGCGGGGCGGTCTGTTACGTTTCGCCTACAACGCGCGGTAATGCCGGCGCGGATGCAACGAACGCCGGGGCTTCGTTCAAAGCGGCGGACATTTTGGCCCGTGCGACGCCGCCGAAACGCCTCCCCGCCAAGCGTGTCCAGGCGTGTTTCAGTGCCACGTGTCTTCGTGTGTGCGTGTGTGTGTGTGTGCCCTCGCTTGTCAAAGCGCGGCAGCCGGGGAGCGGAGTTCCCCAAATGAGGAGCCAGGAGGTCTCTCGGCTCGACCGTGCGCGCCGTCGTGTGGGCGGGTTGGCGATGCGTCACTACACTCGGTTCACCATGTCTCTCGGCTCAACAGGTCTCTCGGCTCGACCGTGCGCGCCGTCGTGGGCTCTTGCTCCGCCGTCGCGTGGGCTCTTCCCGTGACCTTCCCTTTTGGACCGCGACGCCGAGGGTATAAGAGCAGCTGCCCCCGGACGCCAGGAGAGAGGCTCCAATTTGTACTGTTGAGTTACGTGCTCTCCCGTCTCTCCACTTCGGTCGAACTGACCGGCCGCTCTTTTGCTATGTTAGAATAAACAAGTTGTTCTGTTACCAGTCTTCTCTTGCTTTGCCGGGACCTTCGGATGCTTCCAGTGCCCCAGGCCGCCAGGCCAACGCTACCCTTGGGGCTTGCGACCCATTGGCAATAACGGGCGTCAGCACCGAGACCCCAACAACTCGTGCCAGCGGTGCGATTTCAACAGCGCGCGGACATAATAAAAAAGTTACATGAAAAAGAGATGAAGTAAGCTGTGACGTAGTTAATAACGCGAACAAGACAAACGGAAAAGAGGGTGAGAAAGGACTTTTTCGCCATCAAGGGTCAGAAATTTTGGCGTTAGAGCGTGAGAAAAGATTGATACTCGAATTCCCTGTGGACACTTCCTGCGGAAAAATTGCATGAAAATTCAGCGAATCACACGAAGATTCCATCAATCGCGTCGAGATTCCTGTTAGTGACCCTAATTTGCGCATTGGTGCTCTTACTCCAAAACATCCCTTCAGCTTGTTGTTAAGAAAACTAAATCTTTGGAGTCTATATACCGGGTGTAGAGCACGATTAATAAAATAAAAGCCCAAGAGCTCTAGAGAAATCGTACCGGCTGCATATATAGTAATGGCAGTCGTGTGTACTTACAGCCAGTATTTTTTATCACGAACTATTAATTAATTGCTTTTAATTAGTGAACTTTTTATTTATTGCTTGCATCGCGAGCACGTCAATTACAAACTTCTAGGGCACCTTAAATAACCTCCGAATCAAGAATTTATTTTGTGCTGAAGTGTTCTTGGTTGTTTTTTCCACGAAAAAAGAAAGCCTGCGAAATACGCGAAATATGAAATTGATGCACGCTCGCGCGCCGCTACTCAAGCGCCTCAAAGCAACGTTTGAAAGATATACGGCTGCATTCGTTTACCACCGCATCGTACAAGGCTTCGTCATGTAGGATGGCTCGAGAGGTTTCGCGACCAGACTAGCGTGTCGCAATAAGCGTCAGCATCTGCGGACGCATGAATATTGTGCTCGATCATGAGATACTCGGGATCTTTTAACCTTCTCGCATCATGAAACAAAGCTACAAAAGAAATTCAACCAAAGTTTTAAAAAAACAGTGCGCAAAAGAGCACGAAAAAAGAAAATGAAAGACAGCTCTCGGAAGAACAGAAAAGAGCTGCTCAGGAGTTTATTTCAATACAAAATGAACCAAAAGCGCGTAAGGCGCCTCAGCCACCCACAAAGAAACATCCGAAGGTGCAACTGGTTTAGTCATTTACCCTTTCTGTCTCTTGAACTCCAGAAAAGAGGGAGAACAAAGCAGTTTCTTTACCTATTTCTATCTTTGTCGCAAGCTTGTTTTTATGTAAGGATATGGTGACATCATGAAGGGGCGTTGAAGGGTCACGTTTTACACCAGTTTTGAGCGGTTATTTTCCACTGCCACTTATACCACGTGCTCAAACAGGTCACCGTCTGAAGCAGTACACTACTTGCTTCTTTCCAACACTTGTGCTGTTGCAGCTTTGACCAACGACGTTGGAATCTCGCGGCAGATTCTGCTCATTTTTGCCTTTAGGGCGTCCGATGTGGTACTTTCGCTGCTGTACACGCGATCTTTCACGTAGCCCCGCAAGAAGTCCAGTGGTGTTATGTACGGCGACCTTGCAGCCCAGGGTACAGGTCTATGCCGGCCAATCCACTGTCCAGGAAAAAGCTTGTCGAGCCACGCTCGAGACTGACTACTACTATGCGCAGGAGCACCATCGTGTTGAAACCAGACTTTTCGAAGGTGCGCAAGTGGAACGCTGCAACAGACGTCGTTCACGGGGTCCTCGATGATGTCGTTGACGTAGCATTGCGTCGTTAGCGTGTTGTCACAAAAGATGGGTACGATGATGTTGCCATCAGAAATACCTCACACCACATTAAACTACCACTGGTATTGGTGTCGTGTTTGTGCCAACCAGTGGGGATTTCTGTCACTCAAGTGATGCGGGTTATGAAGATTAACTTGTGCATTTCTAGAGAAATTAGCCTCATCCGTCAAAAGCACGCGAGTGACAAAGTCAGGTTCTTTTTCTCATTTCGTGAAAACCCAATTGGCAAAGTCAATTCTGTTTTCAAAATCTCGGTCTTTAAGTTTTTGGTGAAGGTGTTCATGGTACGGGTGCATATGACTGGTTTTTTTTTTTTTAGATCGTGCACACTGATGACCTTGAGGTTAAAGCCTCCGCACTGGCGACGCGCACACTACCATCAGGGTTAGCAGCAAAGAACGCCAAAACATCCGTTTCCGCTTTTTGAACTATCGGCGCAGTCCTGTGTCGCTTTCTTGTGAATCTACTCATCTCGCAAAGAACTTCGTACGTTCTAAGTATTGTTGACGGACTAGGGCGTCCTCCACAATGCCACATCCGGAATAGTTTGGCTGCCTTCCTCTTGTCGCCGTGCGCCGCCCCCAGGGCCAGGATCATTTTAGCCTTCTGATCAATCCGGAAGGGTATGACTGTTTCCCTGAATAGCAGGTCAGGGGCGTGGTAACGTTGAGATCTCCCGCTATTATCTAAGCAGTGACACGTCAAGCAAAAAAATTCGGGGCAGCTTGGCACTAGTGGCGCGAAAACTGGGCAAACAGCGAAGCTGGCGGCCCGCCTAGGTTATTTTTGGTTCGGCAAAGTTTATGCGTGGTTATACTTGGAGACTCGGCCAAGTTTTCTGCGTGGTTATGCTTCCAGACTCGGCCAAGTTTTCTGCGTGGTGTCGTCGTTAGCCCCCAAAGGGCAATCGACACTCGGTCATTGAAGTATGTACAGTGTGTTGTTTTATTTTAAGTACCAGTCATTTCGCTCATCGTCGTCGTCCGATGGCGCGATATTTGGTATTGCACCGAAGTCGTCGCATCCGTTTTCGAGTAGCGGCGCGGCAGCTTTCGCCCCATCGCTCTCTTCGTCGGAGACCCGGCTGTTCCGTCGGCGCGGTGGCGGAGCGGAGCTGCTTTTATACCCCCATGGTGACGTCATGACTCAGATCCGCATCTGCGCATGCGCGGACTCAGTACGGTGCAGCGAGGCAAAGCTACGGTGAAGCAGCGCCGGCGCACGCGATGGCGTCATCACTCGGCGAGGTTTTACTGCTCACGTTCGCCGGCCTAACCACCAGCTTAAACAGCATCACGTTTAAATGATTTGCGTAATCGAGAACAGCATATGCTGGCCGTAGAGATTCGCCAAAACGCATTATATGGACATAGCCTGCGCTAGGTTTGCTCCTATTGCTAAAGGAAACAAAAGGAATCTACATTCCGGGCTTGCCCATCTACAGAACAAGATGAGTAGGCAAAATTACAGTCCCAAGTGCGCCGTCACGGTATTCCGGCTTCGAAATCCCCTCCCCCCTCCCCACCCCCTACGGCTCCGCTACGCTTATCAATGCGCGAGCGGCGTGTTCTCATGATGCCGCGACCAAATCACATAGATGCACATAGCGTGAAGCCTTGTGCCGAGCTGCCGCCGCTAGTAAAGCCGTGTATCCGTGGCTATTCGCTTGAGAGCGCTTGAGCAGCGGCGCGCGAGTGCGTATCTATTTCGAATTTTGGATGTTTCGCACGCTTCTTTTTTTTTTTTTTTCGGAAAGAGCAACGAGGCAAAGCTGAGCACGAAACAAATGCTTGATTCGGAGGTTATTTGAGGTGCCCTACATCTTTGTAATTAATTTGTTTGCGATTAAAGCAATAATTAAAAATCAATAAGTTAACCAATTATTT
Source organism: Dermacentor andersoni (assembly GCF_023375885.2). NCBI lineage: Eukaryota > Metazoa > Arthropoda > Arachnida > Ixodida > Ixodidae > Dermacentor > Dermacentor andersoni. Next base: position 101,660,514 of record NC_092815.1, read on the forward strand.
ATTAGAACTTCGTGAGAAGAAAGTACTGGCTTTAAGTACACACGACTACGGCTACTAGGCAGTCGGTACGATTTCTTTAGAGCTCTTGTACTTTTTTAAAATCTTAGTCCAAGTTAACTGGAACACCCGTTACACAAGTGGGAAAAAAATGTAATGAAAGGAATAATTGTCGTCCACGTGAAAGTTACACGAATAGACAAGGGAAGCCCATACTGTTGTTGAATTCCTCAGTCAGAGGTGCTCGAAATTTTTCAGAAAGAAATATAAAAATACCTCCCAATCTGAGGACCGACCCGAATACCAGCGCCTTCACAGTGCACTCGCGTAAACAACTGAGTCGACCGCCGGACGCTAGCTCATGGACCACATATAAAGCGAATTCAATCGACCGCTCGAAAGGTGATATTTGTACCTGCGAGGTCGGCGGAAGTTTCATGCAAAGGGGGATTAGGCAGGAACAACTTGCTTTTATTTTATTTTCACGTACGGTGAACGGACCATCGCGCACCTGTTTCCCACAAGGTTTTTTTTATATGTATCCTCTGAGCCTCTTTCACGTGTTTCTAATTAGGTGCGGTTGACTCGCTTCAGACTCCATTGGCTTTCATTTGATGGCGGTTACTTCCATTTGAGCAGCTCGGGAACAAGAAGAACGTCATGCCTAAATAAAAAGCAAAAATAAAGCAGCTAATCTGGCTAGACTATCGTAGATATACAGGGTGATCATTTCTAAGTTTTATAAAATTTTTAAATATCGCCTGTCGCAGATAGCATAATTCTTGTCCTTGAACTGGATTATTCGAAGCGGTGGACATTACTAGCATGAGAAATCGAAACACATATTCAACCAATTAACAAAAATTCACTCATTAACTTGTTGATTAATTCCATTACGGCACATAATGCAATTTACAAATTGTAGCCGGTGAGCTTGCGAGACGTACCCACTTGAAATTAATGCCCAGGATGACACTGGTTTCGAGATATTATTTCCCAAAGTGTGGAACGAAATGCACGGGCTTTCCGGTTACTTTCGTGCATGGAAGTGCGTTTTGTTAAAAAAGTAAGTAGAACAGTGCATATTTACGGCAAGTTTGATGGCGCACATCTCCAAACTGACGTCATTCTGAAAATTCATTCGATGCGGATACGTCTTACAGACTCACCGGTTACAATTCGTAAATTGCAATAAGTGCCGTAAAACAATTAATACAAAATATAATTAGTGAATTTTTGTTGATTAGTTGAATATGTGTTTCGATTTCTCGTCCAACTAATGTCTGCCTCTCTGCATAATCCAGCTCAAGGAGTAGAATTGTGTTATCTGCAATATGCTATGTTTAAATATTCCATAAAGCTTAAAGAATGATCACCTTGTATGCCTCTTTTAATAGTAGGACCACAACTGTTTTATAGTTGACTGTGTTCTTCTCTGGCATAAGGTTCCTGTTAGAGAATCCAAATTTTATTTCAAGCCCTGGTGCACAGTTAAATATAGTGTAGAGTGTGTCGAGCGTACGTATACATATACAGGATGATCAAATATGAAGGGACGAGACGGTTATGACCTTTTTCATTTGAATCACGTGCCGTAGGAGCAGGAAGCAAGCGCAAAGTCAGACAGGAGTAGATGGACAAAACACGACTCATTAATCAAAGGCCACACAATTGTTCATCGGTTATTCTACGAATTATCATAGGTCTCTTGTGGTTCCCCCCCCCCCCCCCCCCTCGAGCATTTGAAAACGACAAATGTCATTGAAAAAGCCCAACTGCACCAAACTACAAGCGCTTGAGAAACAGGGTGGTGGCTTGGGGTGTGAGAGTGCGGTTAACAAAGCTTTTGGCAGCACGCTTATCATGTTGATCTTGACCTGTGCAGCCAAATGACAAGGCGGCCGGAGCAGGAGTTCGATTCTTCTAGTGGGGAGGCGATCGCGGCGCAGCCGGCTTCAGGAGCGAGCATTGCCCCCTTAATTGACGCAAAGCAATCACGCCGCAGTATGCGGCATGCGCCTGCCATTGACGTCACGTCTTCCACGTGTAGTTGCCACTGGCAAAGCTGAATAGAGACGCAAGGCCATGTGCGTCGTTGTGTCGTCATGAACAGATAGCCAGCAAGAACATTTAGATTTTATTCTAACGTATATCTAATGAGGCCTTAGCAGTTAAGCTTAACATATTCCCAGCGCCCTGCGTAAAATTCGCGATCTGGTAAGAGAAAGGTCGCGCAAGAGGGTTCGAGTAAGGCAGATAGACTGGTGGAAACTGTATAACTGCCCATTATTTCTGAACTACAGGTGAAAAAGGAGAAAGGAGCCGACAAGAAGTTATTGGATGAGAGAGAGAGATACATTTATCTGTTGCCATGCTTAGTCCACCTCACCGTTCTGTATGTAACCGGTTATGATGACGATGCCGGTGGTGAGGTGCGTGTCGTGCTCCCTTGAAATGTATGTATAGAGAGAAGCAAGGAAAGGGCAGACAGATTAACCAGACCCACGTCTGGTTTGTTATACCTGCACTGGGAGAAGCGAATAAAGGAACGAAAAGAGAGAAACGAGAGAGAGAGAGAGAGAGAGAGAGATTTGCGTGCACACTTGAATGTCCACAGCAAGTTTATAAACGGTCGCAGAGACCTGTCGACTTCAACTGCTGTAGCAACGCCCTCGAGCGTTGCTTTCTGTGCCAGGGACGCGCACTCCCATGGTCCAACCATCTTTCCTTCTGAAAATGGCCTTGAGTCCAGCGGGTGTCGTGCTGTCCGTAGAGGGAGTGGGGGGGATGGGCTGGACGTCATAACGAAAACAAAAATACAGAACGTGTTCAGTAGCTTATTTAGTCCCGTAGGAGTTGCACGTAGTACGTCTGTCTATCCAAAGGCGGAACGAGTAAGCTTGCGTGAGTGCCACCTCGATCCAGAAGCCGCATAACGACGTTCCATTGAACGGGAAAATGGTGACGGCCGTTCGGACTTGCACACGTTACAGAAAAAGAAATGTTACTGATTATGATTACAATTGCTTCATTAAAATGTAATTGATTACAGTTACCAATTACTCTTCCACGAAAGTAATTGAGGAATTACTCAGTTGTGAGAAATTACTTTTACGTTACCTTCCTCCGAACTTTTATTCACATTACGTAGATACAGTAAACAGAACGAGCTGGCCTGGCACTTTCAGCGCGTCCTCCGCATCCCTTCACATATTGCTTATTTGCTCTAACAATTGCGTTAACTATTTCGTTGGCCATCGTCCCGCATTTTTGCTGGCAAGCCATCGGCGACGACACTGAGAGAGAGAGAGAGAGAGAGAGAGAGAGAGAGAGAGAGAGACGTTTATTGCCTAAAACAATTTACGTGCAATGGTCGGAGCCCCTTTAGTCCAAGGCCCCACTGGCCTCGGTCGCCCGCTTGACCTGTGGTATGAAGGACTGTTGTCTCGCCAGGTCTCAACTGGTTAGCTGTGCCTCCCATTGCTCCACTGTGTGGTGTATTTTATCGAACGGGTGTGATTCACAATCCCATGTAATGTGTTTTAGTGCTGATATGCCACTGCACAACGGGCAGTCGGGCCTGTAGCGAGTGGGGAACATGGCATTTTGTAAATTAAGGTGGGGGAATACCCCAGTCTGTATTTTGCGCCAGCTGGCGGCTTCCTCTCCACTGAGTTGTGGGTGAGGGGGAGGGTATTTTTTTCTGGTTGCACGCTGATGAAAACTTGCTCGAGGAGGAGAAATAAAAGGAAAGACAGGACGTTAACCAGTTTGCACGGTGTGCGCGCTGCGGGTCAGGGAGCTGTTGTAACGCATACGGATCTTGCGCTTAAGATTGTGGTCCCTCAGCATCCTAAGGGCCGTATGAAGCGCAGCGCTTCATCGACTTGGGGAAGACGCTCCAGGTTGGGCTATTGAAAAGCTGAAAAAAAAAAATTCAGCACCATTCCACTCTGTGAAGGTTGATGACCAGTGAAGCTGTGTATAATGATGACAATATTGATTTAATATATGGTGATTACTATATTGATTGAATGTAAAGACACATACACGTGACTTTGTGATTCTACCGTCTTTTATTTTATTTTGTTACCATATAGTTATCATCGCTTTATGGTCACAATGGTAGACGGCCATGGGCTGAACGACGATACTGGAAAGATGTTTATCAAACGTCATGTCCGGGGACCCGACGGGTATGGCGCACACGATTGGCCGTTGGCGCCTCACTCGTCGTGGGTGGTTTCCTTCCGCCGCCGCCGTGCCCATTCGCGATTCTGTTCGCGAAGGCGATCTTCACGGGCACGCTGCTGTTCTTCGTCGGATGGAAGGCGGCTATGCGACGGTCCAGGACCGTCGACGGATGCGCACTCGGCGTTAGCGGCTTCACGCCACCTTCGCGCACATTCCTGCTTTTGCTCACGCCGCGTCGCTCTTTGGGGACACGCTGCTCTTCCCCGGGGCGCCAATAAGAGTCCTACCCGTAGCACGAACAGGACGCAGTCGCTGATAACGTCGTTCGGCGATGTTGACGTCACAGTAAGGAGGCGCACACATAACGTCGGGGAGCATGGATAACTATATAGTCCGACGTTCGGCACGACGCCGGGCGCGTCGGACTGCGTTGGCCGCGTCCGGTTACGTTAGAGGCGCCAGTGCGTCGAACCATCGGTCGAACTGTAGACGCCGTTGTTCTCGCAAACGTGACGTAACGTGTGCGTGCGCTTACGCTACGTCGGACTATATTTAGCCCTTTTAGCGTTTATAGTCGGATGTTAACGGATCGTGAGCGAGCGTCGCTCGACGCTGGGCGCGTCGGAATGCAGGACCTAGCTATATCGATTTATTGGTCTATGTGAACCTCTTCTACGCACGCAGAAAAAAAAAATGGCAGTGGCTTAACCCGGCTATGCCAGGATATACGTAGCGAAAGCTAATGCATAGCATGATTAGCCTTGGTTAATCTTGATTGCAAGTCCGGGTTAGTCTGCTTGTCTAGCTATGTTGCGGCGTTTAGCCAGTCGTTCGGCGCGCTGTTCGTCTGTTTCCTGGGCGATAAGTTTCCTCTTTATCTCGTTCCGATGTCGATTCCAGGCCTCCTCCTGCTTATCAGAATTGTCGCCGTCCATACTGGCGCCTCAACTGTGGTTGCGGCGCACGTTAGCTCTCCTTCTCAAGCCTCCGACATGTTATCAGGCATGCGACGCAGCTGGCGAAGCGAGAGCGGAGGCGAACGCAACGACGAGGAACGCAGTGTGCCGAGGAATGCGGTGTGACGTCATGTGCCTCCTCGGAGCACGGCCACGGCGAAATCGCAAGTTCGCGGCCAGTAAAGCTTTCGCTTTAAAAACGCAAACATATGCTCCGTTCCATACCTAGCTGTCAACGCTGTGGAAGCTACGCAAGAAATTTCGTCAAGAAAAGTTATCACTCCGCGCGTTCCGCCTTTGGTTCTCTGCGCGCCAACAGCGTTCGCCCGCGCGAACATGCACGTGAGGCTCCTCGCGCCGGTTTGCAAATAAAAAACACTAAAGAGCAGTAAAAATAAAAAATGATCTAAAACAACGCATTAGCAGCAGCACACCACAGTGTGCTTGTTTCTAAAGATTAAGATTTGTTTCCTTCAATACTGAGCCTATATAAAGAACAGTTGCACACATTTGCGGTCGAAAGACATCCAGCTATATGCAAGTGCGGACGGAGCCGCTGCCAGAGGTTTAACTTCCACAACGTTGACTGCTATGTATGGAACGGAGTATAGCCATATAGAGCTTCGCTGTAAAGAGAAAGAGCGTTGGTGCGTTGTTTCCTGGCAATAACGTCCTAAGTGGTCATCACTATCGAGGCATACTATGCATACCAGCTGCTCAGTTCGTCGGCCGACACCTGGTGAAGCGCTAAGACGAGAAAACAAACGCTAAAACCCCGGGTTACTTGTCTGAACAAGCGCATTCGCGATGACTTCTGCGTGGCATAATCTCGGGCGATATATACTGTAGGTTTCGTTCATATTCAGGTTCTCATAGCTTATCGCTTTGTACAGGTTGTCTTGTCAATATAATAACTGGTTACATGTAACTGGTCACTGAAAAAAAGTAACTGAATAACAGTGAGCGTCACCAAGGAAAAAAAAGCAATCGTTAAATTAGAAAATCAGAAAAAACCTAATTGCATGATTACAAGTAATTAAATGTATGTAATTCGTTAGGTACAAGTATGTGACATGTGCACCTTTAAAGGAGGATAAATTTTAAGCAGGCGACATGCACTTTAAGGAACTATATAGGAAGACGACCAATACGTGTGCTTGATTTCTGAGTCAGGAAAGAAAGTTTCCAGGCAGCGTCGGATGTCGATAGGCTGATCGGAACCACTCGGGTTCCTGCGCGGGCGGACACGGCAGCCTCGTCGACGAAGTCGATACCAGTAATACCAGTGTGTACTGGCATCCACTGAAATATTGTCGTGTCCTTTCTCTAGAGTTTGGCGGTGATCATCTCTTGCCTCCTGCTGCTCTTGAGTCCTGTGGCGTATAGGGCTTATTGCAAACTCTGTAGGGCTGCCTTCGAGTCGCAAAATATAACTATTTTGTGAGGTCATTCTTGTAGGACGTATTGTATAGCAGCACGCAGGGCAGCAAGCTCTTTCCTGTTTTCGGAGTGTTCCGTAGGGTTAACAAAGGGAAAGTGAGACATCCAACCAAACGTAGCTAAGTGCTACAAAGGAAACCCGTACGCGTTCCTCGAAAGAAAAGCTTCGCAGTTGAAGAAAAATTCGTCCTGGTCCGGGACTCGAACCCGGGACAACCGCCTTGCCGGGGCAGCCGCTCTACCATCTGAACTAACCAGAGGGCTAACAGATGGCAGGCGAATTCGAATTTATCAACAATTCCCTTTATTAATTACTTCTCTCCATTTTGCGGGTTTCCGCAGAACTATTACTTCCGTGCGGTCTTCGTCCAACAATCTCGAAGAATAGCTGGTTGGTTATTTATACAGGGAAGGACAAAGAAAATGAGAAAAGATATCGCCATGGCCTGCGAAGGGCCTCGGAAAACTACGGACACGTGAAGTACCCCTCGACTAGAAGACAAGCTCAAATTACATACAGACAGACTGTGCAGCAGAGCGTATACTAAGTAATCCGCGCTGATAACTGGTGGCGAGTGAAACAGCGGCCAGGAAATGCTAGAACGAAGGAGTTGAAATCAGGCAAGCTTTGCCGGATCGACCACCAGCATGTGCTTGGTTCACGGCTGTGTAAAGCTCAAAACTACTCTTAATCCACCCTTACGCCCTCCGTTCGGTCAATTAAAGCCGTTGAAGCTAATCGAATTAAGGAAGGCGCTGTTGTTGCCACCTGCCTTTCGATTTGCCCCTTTTGACTCTCGCCACCAGTGCGGTTTCGAAGGCTGCTCTATGGAGCGGCGCTCAAACATTTTATCGGCAAGTATACGGACTCATAGACTCATTACCCTTCTTTTTCTTTAGTTTGCAAGAGAACTTGGTTTTACTGCATCGCGCGAACACCAAAGGACATACGACTAAAGGTGCCCATGACACCTGTCTAGGTTCCTGAACTCTGCGAAGGATGTTCTGTGCTTTGGACCAATCGCATATGAAGCGGAGAACACAAAACAGGCCACTCTGTCGCAGTACTTTAAATTGGAGAGTAGCAAAATAAATGTCACTTCAACGGTAAGTAAGACGTCAACGAAGAATACAACACTTCATATATACGTAAAACGCAATGAACAGGCTTCATATTCTGCCTATACAACCCAAATGTTCTCCGCAAGGCGTTTTAAATGTCTCACAGGCAGCTCAGGAACTATACACAAGTGTAATCAGGAAACTTGCGTCAAAGCTGGAATCACAATGAATAAATAAATTTCGCACTATCGCAGCTGCAAGGATCGCGTTTTAAATACGTTGTACGTCACTGGGAACACGTGCGCATAATGAGGAGCGCGGTGCATGCTCAAAACGAAGAAGGGGGATTCAGGTTTGGCAAAGGACAGTCGAAGCCTTCAGTTAGGTTCATCCGCCAACACGTTTCTAATTTCCAATGTAGTCGCGAATCACTAAGAAGGATGTCGCTACCACAGAAGTAGCGTAGAAATATCGATCGTTGCCACAAATGTCTCGCTGGACGCCTCTCTGGCTCTTCATAGTATGAGCGATGCTTGTCGCAGACGCGCCTGAATAGATCAGTTCCCGGAAACCTTCCGTATCTCTGTAGAGCACTTCCTTGGGTCTGGTGCCCCGCGTTAGAGAAAAATCGCTTCATAAAGGGAGCGAGTCCGTGTGATGCAGAGTTTCAAGTGCCACCGAACTGACAAGATCGAGTTATGTGTCACGCTTTCCAGGTTTCCTAAAGGATATCATGTAACGTAATCGAAAGTGACCAGTTCGCCGCTGCAGCCATTACCTTTATTTCTGTCCGAAAATGATAATTATTATTATGACGAGGATCAGCCTTCCAAACATGACAGGAGCCCACAATGAGAGATGGGTATGGAATCGGGTGCTTTTTTGTGTGTGTATAGATAATAATTGCACGAACGAATAAAGAATTCGAAACAGTAAAACTGGGAGCGAACGACTAATGTGTAACTGGGAGGTGAGACCAGCTAAACCTCCGCATCGTCATCTTTACGAGTTCCTCTCTTGCCTCTTCTTCTTCGTACAGCTTACTTATCATAACTTGATTGATTGATTGATTGATTGATTGATTGATTGATTGATTGATTGATTGATTGATTGATTGATTGATTGATTGATTGATTGATTGATTGATTGATTGATTGATTGAAAACCGAGCTGTATGGGATGCCCGCCTGTTACCCTACACGCAAGTGTAGGGGCGAGGACGAAGCAGTCCCCACGCGTTGAGGACGGTGAGTTTTCACGGCCTCAACGGCCAGGTGGATTGCTCGACGCTGGTCGTTTTTGGTCTCGTTCTGGAGCAAGGCCTCCCAGGCTTCTCTACTGTCAATCTTTACCTTGGCCCTTGAGGAGCCAGCACACTCCTATATTACATGGTCTAGCGTACCTTTCTCTTTGCAAATTTTGCAGAAGGCGTCGTTATAGTCCCTAATCTGAGTTAAGTAGATCCAATATGGTGATGTATATTTGTTTCCCTGGAGGCGCCGCCAAATGCGAGCGTCCTCCGGAGGGACAGACCGATGCGGAGGCGGAAAGATTCTTCTTTCGGCTTTGTAATGATCTAAGATTTCCCTGTACGTGATGATGTTATCTTTGATCCCTGGAACTGACTGCTCTAGAGTTGCCCGGTGGTAGAGTGCTCGGGCGAGCTCGTGAGCGGCTTCGTTACCTGGGACTTCTTCATGGGCCGGATGAAGAAAAAAAGAAAATAGATGCGATCATTAGGAAGAGCGTCAAGAGGGCCCTAGGGCTCCCATGCTCGACCTCGGCAGACCTCCTTTTCAAAATGGGGGTTCAGAAAGCGCTAGCTGAGCTCACTGAGGCAGTACGAATGTCTCAGTTGGAAAGATTAGGCCAGTCCAAAACAGGGAGAAAAATCACGGAATGGGTAGGAATCCAATGCGACAGGGGTGCCCCGATTGGAAAGAAGGACATCCCGTTGGACGTGCGTAAACGCTTCCAAATTATCATAACTTGATTCTCCGTTTACCAACAATGACGTCATAGACCATGTTGGGAGACTGTAATGAACCAAGAAAGGGAAAATAAGGCGAAAGCGCTGTGCATGCCCAAGAAAATGAAGGAAAATCCAACGTTTACACCCCCCTAACCACAAGTGAAACACACTGTCTACAAAGGCGGCCTTGCTTTCTCGGTAAACGCCAAAACTACATTGTTCTCTTTTTTTTTTTTTTACTCCCCTGCCATTCATCCACATTCTCCGCTACAGAACTCCAGAAAGCGCGCCTCAGCCAAAGTGCGCGGTTTTCGCTGAGGACTCACGAGGCACCTGTAGCGAACTTGCAGCCACTGAAAACGCATGCGTTAGATTCAAGTGAGCGGGTGCCCCAGTGAGTGCATCATATAGCCCCCTTCTTACGCAAATGACTGCGCGTTGCCGTTCCCTTTGTGAGAGCACCGGTTGCTTTGGCGCCGTCTATTCACCATCAGTCACGACGAGCAATCAAACGCCGTTAGTTCTCTATACCACAAGTGGCCCGCTTAGCTCCTGCCCGTATATGAGGAGTTGCTTGAAATTTGCGCGCGTGACTGTACATTCGCCCTCGTGTGGTAACGGCTATCCTCAGATGCCATATCACTCGCATCATGTCGTATATATATATATATAGTAGACACAATTGGTCTCGCTGTGAGCAACTGAGAAAAAAGTGTCGAATTTGTCAAGCTGTTGGGATACGTGAGTCTAGTGATGGAAGGAGCGAAGTGCGAGGGAGACCGAAAGCTCTTAACACAGACGTCGAGAACGCGACCGCTTACGTTAGAAATACGTGATGCCTGGAATCGCGTTTTTCAGAATTCTTGGTAGCTATACGTCGTGATTCGAAGAGACATGCGTCAACATTTGCTTTGTTGCTCAAGTTAGATTGCGATACGCCGAATTCTCAGCTAGCCTAAACAGCACTCTCGGGAGGCTCTTATCACATATGACTTCTCTCAGTTTGCTGTAGACGTCGAGGTTCTTGTCTGTTTGTTTCTTCCTTTCTTTATTTCTTTCTTTACTTCTACCTCGCTACTCACACGACAGCGACAAAAGAATTCTCTGAACAAAGGCGAGTTTCGAAGATATCGCACGCAGATATTTCCTGGATGACAAATGACGTGGGTAAAGCTGTGTCTAATCACATTGCTTTTTTTTATCTATTCTTCCGATAACTGCGTCATATCGTTCCCCGAAACGACCTTAGGCCTGTGGTTTGGAAATTGCCTTAATGAAGGTGTTTACACTGTCTAGAATAGGCGACAGTGCAGCGTGTGATGTCTGATGGCTGCGAAGAGAACAACGAGCATTTATTGTGCCGCCGTCCTCTATTTGAATTACAAAGATGCCCTCCAGTGCATTTCGATGACTGCATGATCGGCCGCTGTCGGTGCAGGCGCTATTTGAACACTGCCTCCATTGTTCATCGGCTTAACAAGAGCCGATCACGCTCCACATTGCCACCCACCCCACGCCCCCCGTACAGACCATCCGCGTGTTAGGCATGCTGGTGCAGAACAACACGTACAACTGGGAAGCCATCCAACGCCTCCGAACCAAAGCCCACCAAATCAACGGCCTGATCCGCCGCATTGCCGCTCGCCGCAGGGTAATGCGGCAGACCGACCTCTGCCGGCAGCCTCACACAAGCTTACCTCATTAGTAGAATTGTCTACACATACCCTTATTACCACCTCCGCCGCAAAGACGAAGAGGCGGTAAATAGTATCATCCACTCGGCGTACAAGGAGGCAATGGGACTGCCCCAGTCCGCCAGCACACATCGTCTCCTCCAGCTTGGAGTATATAACACCCTCACAGAGCTGATAGAGGCACACAAGACTGCACAGATACACCGTCTTTCTCGCACCGAACACGGTCGTTACATTCTTAACTGGCTTAACATCAACGCTACAGGTGACATCCACCCCACTGCTCCCCTCCCGACTGGAGTCTGCAGTCGGCTGGTCATCAAACCTATGGCCAAGAATATGCTACCCGGCCGGTACGATAGGCGTCGCCGACTGAAGGCACAAGACTTAGATGTCAGCTACTGCGCCGACGAACATGCCATGTACGTGGACGCGGCGAAATGCGACTCGAACACATACGTAGCCTGCGTAGCGACGCCAACCACCACTCTCATCAGCGCCGCTATACAGTGCGCACACACTCCTTCACCGCTGCCGAAGAGGTCGCGATCGCGCTAGCCATCGCGGATCCCCGCACACGCACGGTTCTCAGTGACTCTAAACAAGCCATCCAAAATTTCTCAAAAAACTCACTCTTCTCCCCGCCGCACACATCCTCCGCGGTTGCGCTCTCGACAGAACTGTAAGCATAGTGTGGGTACCTGCTCACGCGGAGAACTCTGGGAACGAAGGGGTCGACCGTTTAGCCCGAGGCCTAACTAACCGGGAGGCCGGCCCCTCGAACCCGGATGCGCTCGCAGAGGCCCCCAAATCCTATGCTGACATTCCCAACTTTTACAAGGAGACGAGACGCGTGTACCCGCCTCCCCACCCCTACCTCGACCGAACGCAAGCCACCATGCTTCGCAGACTGCAGACAGATTCTATCCTCAGTCATTCTAGGCTTTATTTAATCACTGGCGGGGATTACGACCCCTTCTGTACTGAGTGCGACCACGCAGTGTTCGCCACTCGGGCACACATTCTCTGGGGATGCGAGGGTAACCCTCCCCTACAATCATTACTGCCAGCTCCCTCCGAGGAGGGTTGGAACGATCTGCTGACAAGAGCAGACAAAAAAACGCAACTCGCACTCGTCTCGTGGGCCCAAGACGTCGCCCCCACCTGGGAGCCACACTAGGCCTACCTGCCCTAACTTCCTACCCTGCAGTGGCGAATAAAGTTGTTTCTCTCTCTTCGACGGCTTACAAGGCAGTGAAGTATACTTCACTGCCTTGTCGAGGTAATCATTATAGTGCTTTCCTCGATTTCCGTAGAATTTTGCAGTGCGTGTTATTCAGTTTGTCAATGTGTTTTCTATAAAGATACATTTTTGTTCGTAATATGTAAATATTCTACACGTTTTCTGGTTTAACCTTAATTGTAAACTTGTTTGGAATTTCCAAATAATGAAGTCAGTGCACTCAAGCTGAAATAATGTCGCAGTGCAAGTTGTTATGCTAAAGCAATACCTCCTGCCTGGATCCATAGTCACAGAAAAAGACGTCTGTACGTTTGTACATTGCTCCACGTGCAAAAGATAACTTGTTGTGCGCAAATTTCCTCTCTCTCTCTCTCTCTCTCTTTATATATATATATATTGCATTGACATGGCACCATGACGCTCACGCACTTACATCTTATTTGCAGCGCAGCACGCAGATGAGCGGCAAATTTTTTTTTCTTTCCTACAATCCAAAACTCGTCCAAACACTTGAGCACTGAGAACAAGGTCGACCCTTTTTTAAACTCTGTCCAAGGTTGCGGTGAATTTTAGTACATGCGTGCATAGAGGCTGCACGGTAGTATTTTTCTAGTGTTGGTGGCGATGATATTGACGATGATGATGATGGTATTGTTGATTATGGTTATGATAATTTTTAGCGTGATGATATTGACAATGGTGATGATGGTATTGTTGATTATGGTTATTATAGTTTTGAGCGTGATGATGCTGACGATGCTGCTGCTGCTGATGATGGTGTTTACCATGTCAGAGTGTAAGCACGGGCTGTGAGATACGCCGTAAAGTGAACGATTCTGAATTGGCGTTTGACTGCTTGGGTTTCTTCAACGTGCATCGAAGGCGCGGCACGCGAACGTTCTTGCACGCGGGTTCGGGTCATCGCACTGAGTAGGATAAATATGTAGCCACTGTGGTGGGTATGAGAGACGCCTGACAAGCGCTAAAAAGACTTATTCAGATGATAACATATCCATCCAGCGGCAACGCCGTGTGAGCACATGACAATAAAATATCAAAGATCGGTACCTTTGTTTTCTTTCGTAAGATGCATGTTAGAACGGAAGAAAATCCAGTGACGCAGACAGCTTGCAGTTTCAATCGACGCTTTGCGTCAGAGTGAAATATTATGGGCTCGGGTGTACATCAACTGAGCGTTTCTTTTCTATATCATTTCGAAAGCAATAGATAGACAGCGCAGATGGGAACTACGTCAGTGCGTCTCGAACATAGAAATTTGAAAATACACAGCTCGCCTGTTTTTTATGCATCGGCTCGCTTTTGTTTCTCCCGTGTTTGAGCGAACGTTTACAGGTTTGATTTACTATATAAGCAAACTTATGTGTAACAATTTGCGTTTGACTTAATTGTGTTATGAACAATCCATCTTTAGGAAAGCTTTGTTGTTTCGAGACGTGCTGTGACGACCAACGCAAAGCTGTGTAGTTGGAATTTGTAAAGCTTCTGTAATATTCCAATCGGCACTACAGTTTCTTCGCAAATCGTTTTTCACTGAGTGATAACGCCTTAAGACTTCGATGGTTTCTGTAGTCTCATACATGCTTCAAGCTTATTCACACGCAACTGGAAACGGGCTTTTGGCCGTGAGCGACGGTGTACCGCTTATGTGGGATGTTGGGCTGTGCGTGTATACCTCCTCGATACAATTTTTAATAACAGCCTCTCTCATAGCTTGTTCGCGAGAATCGCGCTTCAGGAAAAACCGGGCGTTTTTCTAGTTCGCAGATGCTATGGGCATTCCACGATGATGTCCGTAATTGTTGGCTGCGTTTTAGCATCCTAACCACTTCGGGAATATAACAAACAAACAAACAAACAAACAAACAAACAAACAAACAAACAAACAAACAAACACAAGCAAGCAAGCGTGCAAACAAAATGCAGCCGTTGCCCAGTGTGAAGGAAGTCCAGCTCGGCTGCATGAAGTGCGTGATTCGATCCCCACTGCCGGACACGTCTACTGGTTATAAGACGGGCACAAGCGGCCTCTCGGCCAGGTGTCCGGCTTTCCAGGGGTGCGTTGCTTGGGAGAGGTTTTTTCTGCAGACCGCTGTGCTTGTTGTTCATGAACCAAGACAAACAAAACACCAAGACTCTACGAACAAATTAACAGACCGGCATACACGTTTTAGTGCCGTCCAACATTATTCGTGATGCACAGGTTAGATCAAACGTTTATGGGATGCAGCATCTGAGAAAAGGAAGAGCCCATATTCACAAGAATAGTTCTTACGCACAGACTCTTCTTAAAAGCAAATGCTAATCAATCATGATGCGGAACATATTAGCGAAGGAAGCCAACCAACAGGAAGAACACTTCCGAATGAAAATTTTGCGAATTTGGCCCCTGAATATCTCCTGAGCCTGGGCATACAGCCTTGATTTCGAGTGTGCCACGTGCAATACCACGTGCAGTGTACGCAGTGCACATGTAGTGTACCACGTGCACTGTACGCGACCAGCATAGCGTTGTACTTTTTTTAATGACTGCGAGCCGAAATTCGGCTGACATTCAACTTTTTTTGCGGAACCAGCATTCCGTATAAACTTTTGACACGACCTGCTGCATGCGTGGTCAAGAGCACCTAGTCATAAAAAAAGGGGGAAAAAGCTAATGCGCCCGAATTGTTCGTAAGACCAAATTCCAGCCAATGCTGCTGGACATACCTTCAGCGAAGATGACAGCGCCAATGGCAAAAGGCACTTACGAACGAAAAACTTTGTCATTGGCTGGCCGCGTTGGCTAATATTTCTTGCATCACGATTGGCTGGCATCTGCTCTTATACGAACAGTTTTAGCATAACAACTTTTTTGTGTGTGAATATAGACCCATAATTTTCCGAGCTATACACGTGCACGGTAGACATTCACATGAAAGCAAAAAATGAAAGAACAATTCCCGCAGACTCAACCTGGGCTGACATCTTTGTAAGCGGTAGCTTTGTGCATCATGACGAAGGACGAACTGCGGATTTCAGTAACGAACGTGCCTCTCAGCCAACGCGGCACGTTTATTCAGTATTAAAACGTGTTCAGTCGCAAGACACGTCGTCCTTGACCTTACAGAAACACGCCGCAGTAAGATAGGAGAGACGCAGCGAATTTCAGGGACGATGGCGCCCCGTAACTTCTTCATCGTCAGCTACCGTTTACACACGGACAACTTTCTGTGGCAATAAAGCTTGTAAAGCTAAGGAGGCAAAGTGCGCAGGAGCAAGAGCGCTTTCAAAAAAAAGGAAGTACCACGTTTTCGTTGCGTTATAGTTCAAGCTTTGGAATGAAAACATGAACACCTCAGTTACAGCAGCTAATTAAGCCAAAACACAGCTTCCGAGTGTTGAACTTTTGACTTATTTTGCGGCTTTTCAATTGCACGTCAGGACAAACGCGAAACCGTTGCGGGTGGAAGCTGCGTCGATTCAGCGTCTCTGTTCAGATAAACCAAAAGCTTTGTCAAACGCTGCCACACTACTTGGCGCGGTAACACAGGTGCAGAAGCTCCGCCCCCGTAGCCTTCCCTTCACTGCCGCAGAAAGTTGTCCGCGAGGATCAGAGGTCACTTTAGTATCGGAGGTACGCGCTCACGTTTAAAGTGAAAGCTTTACTAGCCGCGAACTTGCGATTTCGCCGTGGCCGTGCTCCGAGGAGGCACATGCCGTCACACCCCGTTCCTCGTCGTTGCGTTCGCCTCCGCTCGTTTCGCCAGCTGCGTCGCATGCCAGATAACATGTCGGAGGATTGAAAAGGAGAGCTCCCGTGTGCCGCAACCACAGTTGAGGCGGCAGTAAGGACGGCGGCAATTCTGATAAGCAGGAGGAGGCCTGGAATCGACATCGGAACGAGATGAAGAGGAAACGAATCGCCCAGAAAACAGACGAACAGCGCGCCGAACGACTGGCTAAACGCCGCAACATAGCTAGACAGCCAGACTAACCTGGACTTTTTATAATTGGTGGTATGCGACGCCCCTATCGCACCTACCCATATACTCAGAAATGCATCTTAAGCCAAGCCCACGCTTGGCTTAAGTGACACCTGTCATGAACGCATCAAAGGAAATGCAATGAGCGTCTTGAGCACGTTCACATGAGGCGTCATTTATATCAACTCAAACATGGGCTTCAAATTAAGATGAATTTCTGAATACGGGGGCTAGAGTCAAGCGCTGTCTTGCACGCATTTGCTCCGCCTTTTCAGGCAAGCGCAGCGGTCTAATGACTAAGCATCGAGCATTGACATCGCATCTACGTTGCAGTCGCTCGTCTTACACACATCACAAACTTTCACAACCATTTCCATAAGGTATGCGTGCATGATCGCCCTTTAACATTGTAATGTCTATATGCCTACAGACTATACGCCAGCCTACATACTGTCCGAGTAAAAATATAAAAAAAAATCGCAGTTCCGCTCTTAAGGCGACGCACCGAGTGCGATGGCAAATTAGTAGATAGCTGTACGAAGTAAGGATAGTAGTTTTATCGGCCGTATGAACTTTTAAACATTCTTACTAACTAAACTAACAATGGTAGTATGTGTAAGCATCACTCAACGAGGACCTGGAAAGAAACAGACAAACCGAGACAGCGCTGTCTTGTGTGTCTGCTTCGAATTCTACGTCCTTGTTCTGTCCCGCTTGCACATTCTATCATGGATTCAAACTAACTAGCCCGTCAACGTGTTTTAACTAAATTAACCAGCACGGTGTCATGCGCGCACAGGTAAACATGAACACATTTCGCTCGATGAGCGCGGAAGCTCGCTGTGAAAATTCTCGAGTGAGGAATCGCGGCAGCAGCAAGTGGATTGACCTTCGTCATCTCTCGCTTCAACGTGAACGAAACGTCGAAAGCACAGGGCATACGAAGCTACCGGCACTAAGCGCACTCTGAAAACATCGCAGATTGCTTTGAAGATGAGGGTCATGCGGGCGCGCTTTAACCACGTCGCAGATCCCTCTCAAGACACACGAGCGCCGGCAACGCGTCCCTACGGCGTCTGCCAAAGCGTCTACTACGGCGTCCGTGATTCGCATGGCCAACGCGGTAGTAGACGCCGCGATTGCCTCCACGCTGTGCGGAGCAGCGGGCGAGGAGGACATTGAGGCACCGTAGCAGCCGCCGGAAAAGAACGCTCCTCCTCCCTCGCGCGCCCCAGAGAGGGTACCCATCCGGGCCGCGTTCCTTGCTCGCGCACGCGAGATTGAACTGCGTTCGCCGGCTCACCCTCACACGCTATCACTCATAGGGAACCTCACGGCGACGGCGACAACGACGCCAGAAATGCGCATGGAGTGTCCATGTATAATTGCTATCACAATGAAAATTCACCAAAACCTGCCGTGATGGCTTAGCGGCCATGGTGTTGCGCTGCTAAGCACGAGGTCGCGGTATCAAATTCCGGCCGCATTTCCATGGGGGCGAACTGCAAAAACGCCAGTGTCCCGTGCATTGGGGGCATGTTAAAGATCCCCCGGGGGTCACAGGTAACCCGGAATCGCCCACTACAGCGTGCCTCATAATGAAATCATCGTTTTGAATCGTGAAACCTTAGAATTACATTGAATTAAATTCACCGACGATTACGATACTCATTTATGCGAAATTAGAGCGCAGCTATATACGTGTTTTCATTTAGCGATATTGGGTGGTGCGGGCAATCTGTCTTATGCAACACGTTGCAAACTGAGCGAAGTGTGGCGCGACTGCTTCGCTAATCTGGTGATCGCGAGAGCCGGCGCGCGGGTGACGCGTGGGCGCGATTCACAGCAGCCGTCGCCGACAGACCTCCCAGACGACGCGCGCTACTGTGGCGCCATCTCGTAGCCATCGTCGCTACTACGCTTTTCTTCTCACCTTTTCGCTATGCCCTCCACCTCCGCTTTCCGCTTCAGGGTATGCTGCACCCTACTTCTCCGCTTTTCTTCTCGCGTCTTTCAATCCCCGCTGTGTTCCGCGTTCTCTTTCATCTTTCGCTGTACTCGTTCGCTCGGTTACACCGACACCGACGCTCGTCGCATTAACGGGCGCCCAACAGGTGCGCTCTAAAATGACGTCGATCTGTTGAAAATCACATTCATGCGGCAAAAACGAGCGCTGTTTGGACTAAGGAGTAGATCTATGTTTAAAGTTATCTGTAGTATATTTCATAATAAAATGGCATTGTTACAATCAATCAAACCGTGCTCACTAGTTTCAACTTGTTGCATAGAAAGCATCTGCTTCCTCAAAGCACTTAAATTCATCTTTCCTCTTATCACGTTTTAGCAGGCAAGGTTCTGGCGGGCAGCTTGAAGAAAAATGTCTTAACGTTCGTCGGTATGCACATCTTTTTAACCCTTTATCAGACCCTTATCGAAGCAGTAACAAATATAAAACGACTGCAAGCTGTTATCACATACACTCACTTATTTAGACTAGCCTTGCAGGAAATAAGGGAAGCAAATTCCGCGGTTCCAGCATCCAGCATCCAGCAAATTCCAGCATCAAGTTTCTACGCTGAAAGGTCAAGGTTAGAAACCGACCATTGGAGATCCTTATATACTTGTTCATTTATTGTGGGAACTAGTGACACATAGTGTCCCAACTTGATCATTAATCGCCAGGAACATACAAACCGCAAAGGGAGGAGAAAAGCCAAAGAGAGCTATCGCCTTAAAAAAAAAAAAAAAAAGGCTAAGCCGCATTCAAACCACGTTCACTGGCAGTTTCTACAGTTGTTGAATGCAGCTGTAAGAATGCTCGCGCGGTAACGGTGTGCTTGTTTGTCTAACCTAACCTGTACACCAACTTCTCGGGTTAACACTTCCTTGAACAATATCCCCAGTGGGCACGTGCGTGCGGCCCACGGAATGTCTTTTATGCATTAAATCGTCATCTGTATAGGCATCACACTTTTACGTATGTAGCGCCATGACAGCTGCCGCTTCGATGCACGTCAAATTACTAGCAGCGCGTGGCTCGCTTTCACTGAAAGAGATTCCACTGGCGTACGTGTTCTCAAACATGAGCCTTTGACGCAGTGGTCTCAGCGGGGTTCTTCATACAATACAGGCGACTCGTTTGAGAATGTCATGTACAGTCTTGTGCAATATGACCTGCAACACCCGTGTTCGTGGTCGAAGGGGCTCCAGGGCTGGGCGGCGGCTCTGACATGCGAAATAGCGGTTTAATGAATACCACTAATTGAAGCTGTGTTTAGGTCTTGAACTTACCCTGTGTCCGCGCAGCCGTAAAGTCTTGGAGCCCCATCGACCAGGGGCACCGGTGTTACAGGTCGTATTGCACGCAACTGTACGTCTGTTTAAGACCTATAGCACTATACTATATATATATTATAATACCGAGACCGATCAAGTTGTCCAGCGCTGTTTATTCCACCAAAGGCAACGCCCCCAGCTCACGCGCGAAGAAGTCGAAGAACAGTGAAGATGATGATGGCTATGTACAAATGAAAACGACGAAGTACGTTAATAGTGCTTACACTAACTTCCCCCCGTCATGGAAGCGGCCAGCCTGGCCGCAGATTAGAGATTATCTAAACGGGGAGTGAAGGGCTTCATCCGCGAGACGTGAACAATTTCAGCATTCCGGCGGCGCCGGTCAGTGACGGAGTGTACTGGGCGAACGAGATAGTTCACTGCAGATGTTTGCTGCACGACGGTGTATGGGCCAATGTAGCGTGGAAGGAACTTCTCACAGAGGCCTGGGGTGCGGACTGGAGTCCAAAGCAGGACTTGGTCTCCAGGGTGAAAACGTAGGTCACGGCGTTTGTTGTCGCAGTAACGCTTGCGCTCAGCTTGGGTAGCTTCTGTGCTTTGCCGGGCGATTTGACGGCAATGTGCAACTCGGGCAGCGAAATCTTCCGGAAGCGACGCGTTAGGCGAAGAAGGTGCGAAAAATAGTTCTCTGTCGAATATGGTGGAAGGAGATCGTCCATACACAAGGAAGAAAGGGCTGTAGCCGGTAGTTCGTTGAATAGCAGTGTTATATGCGAATGTCACAAAAGGAAGAATTTTATCCCAGTCAGTGTGGTCAGGACGGATGTACATGGAAATCATGTCAGACAGCGTACGGTGGAAGCGCTCAGTAAGGCCATTGGTTTGCGGATGATAAGTGGACGTAGATTTGTGGACGGTATTAGTGGCTCGAAGAACTTCCTCGAGGACTTGTGAAATGAACGCCTTGCCACGGTCACTGAGAAGAACGCGAGGAGCCCCATGGCGCAAGACGATGGCGCGCAAGAAAAAGTCGGCGACCTCAGAAGCGGTGCCGGATCGCAGAGGGGCAGTCTCGGCATATCTTGTTAAATGGTCGACCGAAGTGACAATCCAACGGTGACCGGAGGGTGTCAACGGCAAGGGACCATATAAATCAATGCCAACAAATTCAAAAGGTGCGTCCGGGCAAGGGAGAGGTTGTAGTAAACCGGCAGGAGGGGATGTCGAGCGTTTGCGGTGCTGACATGACGCACAAGAGGCAATGTATTTGGCCACCGTTGAGGATAGGCCAGGCCAGAAGCAGCGGGTCTTTATGCGGTCGTAAGTCTTGTGGAAGCCTAAGTGGCCAGCCGATACATCGTCGTGAAGTGCCTCTAATACCCGCAAACGAAGGCAGCGAGGTAGAACTGGGACCCACCGGTGACCTGTTGGGTGGTAAATGTAGCGGTGTAGCACGCCACCTTGAAGGCGGAATTGTCGAAGTTGGCGTCGCAAGCGGCTGTTGGGCGGTTCGGCGAACCCACTAAGGCGATCCATGAGAGCTCGACAGTAGGAGTCGGCCCGCTGAAGCGAGACGAAATCAGAGCGTGATGAAAGCGTAACTTGGTCCAGGGATGTTATCGAGAGTTGGTGAGAGGCAGGCGTAGCATCGGAACGACGTGGTTGGGAAGACGACGGCGCGTTACCTGGAGAGAGTGAGAGTGGGCAGCGAGACAATGCGTCTGCATCATGATGGTGTTTTCCAGACTTGTACGTTATAGTGAAGTCATATTCCTGCAAGCGGAGAATCCAGCGTCCTAAGCGTCCTGACATGTTTTTCATTGATGACAGCCAACACAGAGCATGATGGTCGGTGACGATGGTGAAGTGGCGGCCGTAAAGGTATGGGCGAAATTTCTGAATCGACCAAACGATAGCCAGGCACTCTTGCTCTGTAATGGTGTAGTTCCGCTCAGCTGGAGAAAGTGTTCGGCTGGCATATGCTATGACTTGCTCTTTAGATGCTGTATTACGTTGCAGAAGTACTGCGCCAATACCTTGTGCGCTTGCGTCAGTATGGAGTATGGTGGGGGCACGATTATCGAAGTGGCGAAGCACTGGTCCGGAAGTAAGATGCCGCTTAAGAGCTTGAAAAGCCGACTCGCAGTCGCTAGTCCACGTGAAAGAGGCACCGGTAACCAGTAGCTTGTGTAGAGGAGCTGCTATTGCTGCGAAGTTGCGTATAAACCTACGAAAATATGACGCCAAGCCGAGGAAACTACGTAGATCTTTCTGTTGCTGGGGGCGAGGAAACTGAAGAACGGCACTAATCTTGTCGGGGTCAGGCTGGATGCCATCTTTTGAGACGACGTGACCCAATACTTTTATTGTTTTGGTTGCAAATTTGCATTTTTTTGTATTGATCTGGAGACCAGCATTCGCAAGGCACTTGAGAACTTCGTCTAATCGTTGAAGATGTTGGCTGAAGTCAGACGAAAAGATGACAATATCGTCCAGATAACAGAGGCATGTCTTCCATTTTAGACCACGAAGTACGTTGTCTATCATGCGCTCAAATGTGGCAGGAGCATTGCAAAGGCCAAAAGGCATCACGTTAAATTCATAAAGGCCATCCGGTGTAGCGAATGCGGTCTTTTCTTTGTCAGTCTCGTTCATCGGAATTTGCCAATATCCTGATCGAAGATCAATGCTGGAGAAATACTCCGCCCCTTGTAGTGTGTCCAAAGCGTCGTCAATTCGAGGTATTGAATATACGTCCTTGCGTGTGATCTTATTGAGCGCTCGATAATCCACGCAAAAGCGAACTGAGCCATCTTTCTTCTTTACCAGGACCACGGGAGACGCCCATGGGCTAGATGAAGGTCGTATTATCTTCCGCGCAAGCATGTCAGCGACCTGTTGTTCAATGACCTTTCGTTCGGACGGCGATACACGATAGGGGCGTCGTCGTATTATAGCGGAACCTTCGGTTTCGATACGGTGTGTAGCCGCAGGAGTTTGGCTCAACACAGAGGAACAGCTATCGAAACAGGCTTTGTGTTTTGCCAAGACCACCATTAAGGCTTCGGACTGCGCGGCTGTTAGGTCAGAACCAAGAACGGCTGGAGGAGGGAAAGAATCATCCAAACCTGAGGTTGGTGCTGGCGATGAAGAAGGGCAAAGCGTGACTAGAGAGATTGGTTGAGTGTCGGCGAGGGTTGCCACAGTCATCCCTTTGGGCAGCATCACAGGATCTGGGGTCGTGTTGCAAGCAGACAGAAGGGCGCGGCCGCGTGAAAACCGGACGAGACAGGTGGCAATGAGAATTCCGCGAGAAGTACAGCGGGAAGAAGGGGCGACTAGGGCGTCTCCGTCGGCGATCTGACTGGACGTTACGGCTACAACGTCTTCGTGACCAGGACGCAGGACGTAGTCTGAAGCGAGGACCAAGTTCACGCATGAAAGTGAAGAGTCCGCAACAGGTTCAAGCTCTGTATCTGTGATGTGGACAACTTCTTCTCTACATGAAATGACGGCTGAAGCAGAATGTAGGAAGTCCCAACCAAGTATAAGTTCATGGATACACGTTGGAAGGATGATAAACTCGATGTGGTGGCGTATGCCGTCGATGAGAACACGAGCAGTACACTGTCCGTCAGGGTGAATGAATGCATTATTAGCGCCACGCAAAATAGGTCCAAGATAAGGCGTTTTTACTTTACGGAGCCGGGAACACAGATCACTCCGAAGAACAGAAACGGCGGCGCCGGTATCGATGAGAGCTGATGCGGGAACACCTTCGACAGTCACAGAAAGCATGTTGGCCGGGCGAACAGGAGGAATTTTTGAAGACCGATAAGAAGCAGTTTCCCCTCCAAAAACTGCAACAGTTAGTTTTCCGAGTGCTGGTCGACAAAATGGGAAGTGGGACGAAGTGGTGATGTAGAGCGCCGGTAAGGGGATGGAGAACGACGTCTGGCCGAACGGGAACTATGAGGCAGATTGGGAGCAGCTGGTGGAGACGGAGAACGCTGTTGAGGGAATGAGTGCGGTCCGGGATAGTAGTCGTCTGATCGGCGAGTGCGGTCTCTTTCGTGCTCAGCATAGCCTCGCCTTTCATCCTGCTGGCGCCGGCGGCAGAAGCGAGATATATGGCCGCGTATGCCACAGTAAAAACAAACCGGACGAGGTGGACGCCACTGAGGGTACGATGGCGCAGCAAGTGCTCTGGTTCCCATCGAAGCCAAATGGTCATAGGAAACGCCAGTAGGCACGGAAGTCACGGTAGGGGTGGGTAGCGAAACATATATATATATATATAGAAGAAAAACTTAAATAGAAAAAGAAGTGGGCGAAACCTACATTAGCTGGTCAAAACCGTGTACCGACCGTTAATCGCACACGCGTGGGTTCGATAACGCACCAGAGGTTGCACTGTATACTTCATAGTCCCACGCCCGCCGGAATGCAAGGTGCTTACTTTCACATTCTTATGTAAAATTAAATTCAGGGTCTTTTATGCACCAGAACCCCGATATGATTATGAGGCTCGTATACGTAGCGGGGGACTCCGGATTAACTTTGACCGCCTGGGATAGCTTAACGTGCACCCGATGCACGGCGAACGGGTGGCCTTTTGCATCCCCATATCTGCCCCCCCCCCACCCCCACCCCCCTTCCCGTCGAAATGCGGCCGGCGTGGCCGGCCCTTGATCCCGCGCTCTCTGGTTTAGCAGCGCAACACCCAAAGCCACCATACGCCACCATACGCCACCACGGCGGGCACATTCTTGTTTCTGCACTCAGTTTCACGAAGTCACAGCCCTCTTCAACATGGCTTTTATTTATTTATTTAATGTTATGACTGGCGAGATTCCAATTTGACAACATAAAAGGGCCGTCAGGGCGCCTCCCTCAATAATACTGGCTGCTATTGTTTCTTGGAGACACGCGTGGGAGATGCGACTCTCGGGAATGGCGCATAAAATTTTGCTATGTGTGTATAGTTGTTTCGCGATTGTGGCTTGCGCTTTGGTCTCTCCGTTATACCCGCACTGAGGTTCCATTCTCTAAATTGCATATATCCTTAGATTATAATTTGACAATGGGAGCGCCGATAGTGTTCCGCGGTTTCCGTTCATTACCACAGTCCTTTGCTGGGTTGTGGATTACTATTCGGAAACTGCTCACAGCTGGCCAAACTCGCATTTCGTGCTTGTAAGCGGGAAGCAGCCGCTGAGCGCGCGACATCAGCACATGCAGCTGTCAGGCACAAGTCAGGTATTAAGCACTTCGTTGATTGGGAACAATGATGCGCGCATTAATCAACGCTGACAGTAACTAGTCGTGAATCATATTGTCGTAAGAGACGGCGAATCAGGAGTCAACGCTCTGATTTCAATTCAGCTTGTTGAATAGTATAGTGAAGTGCAAGGTTTTAATGAAATAGCTTTACGAGGTTCATTCAAGAGCGCCAGGTGTTTTGGCTTATCATAAAAAAAAAAAAAAAGCAGTTGAGAGAGAGCGGGAGACGCGTGGAGGCGAAGAGAAAGAAAGAAAATATTTAAGGCGTGAGGGAAGAAATAGGCCTATGGGGCCGGGAGGAGGCGTGGCGCTGGAGAACAGGAGGCGCGAGGCGGTCGCGCGTGATTACGTCAGCGTCACGTGACATAGCAGCATCCTATTCGAGATAAGGTAAAAGGAGGAGAAAGAGCGGCGTCAAAGCGAGACACCGAAGCAGCGCGAAATTACACTTGAAGCGTTACGATCCGCGAGGAGGCAATGGAAGAAACATGAAAAGTAAAATAACACTTCATCAGTCTGCATCCGCTACGCACATATTGTTTAAGCCGTTGGTTAGTGCACGAGCAACGACTTAGGGAACGCCTGCCGTATATGCGGGAGAAAATGCGGCTTTCGTAAAAGTTCATGTAAATACTATACGCAGGAACAATGTAAGACTCCCAAGAAAGCGATATGAATAAAACCTACGCGAGAAAAGCTTATTGGCGTGCACCATAGAAAATCATGGAGATTAATTCAATACGAATGTCTGGTGGGCGATCATCGATTGATAGAATCCTCCAGATGCTATAGAATAACGTCTCATTCGAGCGATAACCTGAGGAGTGCGTAGATTTTTGAAGGAGTCTGTTTTGTAACGCTAGTGGTATTTTCGGTTGCACAGAAAGCCTAAGCGGCAACTACATGCGTGCAACTCATTTGCAGCGCTCTCTCTCTCTCTCTCTATCTCTTTTTTTCTTTTGAAATTGCGCCGACTGGCGCAGCCGACTGTTTTCACAACCAAGATCTACAGAAAGGAATAAAGTAAAGGCATGGAGTCTAGCCAGGTGAGAAAATCCGGTTTGCTACCCTGCATTAAGGGAGGAGGAAATGAGAGGTGTAAAAACGTGAATTATGGGTGATATGCTACCACTGGTAATCACGTAGAATACATCTGAAGTCGAGTTCACTAAGCATTCCTTTCTTAAGTGCACTTTGATATTGGTCGGCCATCTTAACTAATAATATTGACACGTGTACTTATATTTATCGGGCGACCACGTTTCGCCGCCTAACAAATCTTATCGCTCAGCGCGGGACGCGCTTGCATGTATCCGAAGTTTCTGGAAAGTTATCGATGCTTCTATCCGCTGTCTGTTGTCGCCGAACCTTGTGTTATCTGATTTCATCGCGTGACTCGAATGTTGTAGAACTTTGTGGAAGGCATGCGGGTCCCAACGATTAGTCTGGAACATTCGACGACTGTTGTATAAAAGCCGACGCGCTTGACCCGCAGATCAGATTTCCGACGATCGCCGACTGTGTTCGCCGCTTTCGTTGTGCTATAAGTGTAGCCTGTTTTGTGGGCACAAGTTCGCCCAATAAAAGTTAGTTTTCTCGTTCACAGTATTGCTACTGTGTTCTTCTACGTCACCACCACGTGACATCTGGTGGAGGTGCTTTGCGTTCATGTACCGGACGCCCCCACAAAGCCGTGACCCAAGCCCTCACTCGGAAGACACCAACGTCGCCAAGAACCAGCGAGGTAGCCGCAGGCTGCAAGGACTGCCCCCGGAGCACGGACTTTTGCCTGAGACGACTAGGAAGATGGCCACCACGTCCACCCCAATGGCAGCCCCAGCGTCACCCGTCGTGCTGCAGCAGCCCAGGGAGCCTCCGACGTTCCGCGGTTCAACTTTCGAGGACCCGGAAAGCTGGCTCGAGACGTACGAGAGAGTCGCTACCTTTAACAACTGGAACAGCGACGACAAACTGCGATATGTCTTCTTCGCTTTGGAAGACGCGGCCAGGACGTGGTTCGAGAACCGAGAAGCCACCTTAACGACCTGGGAACTTTTCCGAAGCGGCTTCCTGCAGACGTTCGCAAGCGTCGTACGCCGAGAACGAGCCCAAGCGCTATTAGAAACCCGGGTGCAGCTGCCTAATGAGACGACCGCGATCTACACGGAAGAAATGAGTCGTCTCTTCCGCCACGCCGACCCTGAAATGCCCGAGGAGAAGAAAGTCCGCCTGCTGATGCGTGGTGTGAAGGAGGAACTCTTTGCCGGAATGGTACGAAGCCCACCGAAGACCGTGGACGAGTTTCTTCGCGAGGCCACCAGCATCGAGAAGACACTCGAGATCCGAAACCGGCAATTCGACCGCCGCACAAACTCGACGAACTACGCCGGAGTTCAATCACTGGCCACCGACGACCTGCGCGAGGCTATCCGAGCGGTTGTGCGGGAGGAGCTACAAAAGCTGTTCCCACCATCAAAGCCTCAAGTGGCTTCGATTGCCGACGCCGTGCGTGAAGAGCTCCAACAACAACTTGGAGTAGCCCCTGTATCGCCCCAGCCTGAGCCGCAAGCGATGACCTACGCCGCCGTCGCACGCCGTCAAGGTCCCCCTCCGCGACCGCGCCAGGGCCCTGTCACGCCGCAGTTCCGTCGTCCGCCGCCGCCGCCGCCAGCGCCAGCACGACCACCCGTCGCCCAGCGCACCTACGCGAGGAAGACGGACATTTGGCGCGCTCCTGACCACCGCCCGCTCTGCTACCACTGCGGAGAAGCGGGGCACATCTACCGCCGATGCCCATACCGGGAAATGGGACTGCGAGGTTTCGCCGTTAACGCGCCGCGGCCACAGATTGGCGAACGACCTCGCGATATCGCCGACTACCTCGCCGCCACTCAGTGGAGCCCTCGACGAGCTTCCCGTTCGCCGTCACCAGGCCGCTACCTGTCGCCGCAGCGCCGACCATACACTGGCCCAGCCCGGGGCCGGTCCTACAGCCCATATCCGGAAAACTAAAAGCAGCAACCGATGGAGGTGCGGTTGCTGTTCGTCGAACTGACGAAGATCCTCCGCCGCCGACGAAGACGACGAAGAAACCATCTCGACGACTTAATGACGACACGTCGCCGTCCCGAAGAAGTCGGGAAGCCAAGACTACACCGACGAAAGACGACTTGACGACGCGACGTTCCAGCTTCAGATCAACACGACGCAGCCGTGATCCGACGCCAAGACCCAACTGCAACGCCAGACAAAGAACCACCGACCTCGACGTGCTTCTCGACGGCCACGCAGTCACTGCCTTAGTCGACACAGGGGCCGATTACTCCGTAATGAGTGGACACATCGCCGCCCAGTTGAAGAAGGTTAAGACTGCATGGGAGGGCCCTCAAATTCGCACCGCAGGAGGACACCTCATCACGCCGACTGGAATCTGCACGGCAACAATAACCATTCACGACCGGACTTACCCTGCCACTTTCGTTATCCTCCAACAGTGTTCACGAGACGTCATTCTCGGTATGGACTTCCTGAACCAACACGGCGCAATCATCGACCTGAAGTCACAGTCAATAACGCTGTCGGAAGATAGAGCAATACCGCCGGAGAGCCCTCGTAGTCACCACGCCTTGAGTGTGCTTGAAGATCAAGTGAGCATCCCGCCTCGCTCCAGCATTATTATTTTGGTCGGCACCGAAACACCCGCTGACGTAGAAGGAGTCATCGAAGGCGACCAACGTCTACTGCTCGACCGTGAAATTTGCGTCGCAAGAGGGATCGCTCGACTGCACGGAGGAAACGCGAAGGTGTTGCTGACAAACTTCAGCAAGGAGTTCAAGCACATCAACAAGGGCACGACGATCGCATACATTGAGGAAATTGTGGAAACCAGCGATGCCTTTGTCCTCTCGGATTCTATCGCATCTACCCCGACAACCGTAGTTCCCGAGCCAGACTTCGACATAAGTCCAAGTCTCCCCGTGATTAAGCAGCAACAGCTCAGAAGTCTGCTTCGACGATACAAAGGCTGCTTTTCGACGTCATCGAGGATTCGACAAACACCAGTCGCAAAGCATCACATAATAACCGAAGAATGCGCTCGACCACTACGCCAGAGCCCTTACCGAGTTTCGACGCGGGAACGTGAAGCTATAAGAGAACAAGTCGACGAAATGCTGCGCGACGACATCATCCAGCCGTCGAAAAGCCCGTGGGCATCCCCTGTTGTCCTGGTAAAGAAAAAGGACGGAACCCTACGTTTCTGTGTCGATTATCGTCGACTGAACAAGATCACGAAGAAGGATGTATACCCCCTCCCACGGATAGACGACGCATTAGATCGGCTCTGCAACGCTAAATACTTCTCGTCGATGGACCTCAAGTCTGGCTATTGGCAAATTGAAGTCGACGAAAGAGATCGCGAAAAGACCGCCTTCATCACCCCAGACGGCCTCTACGAGTTCAAGGTTATGCCATTTGGACTGTGCTCGGCGCCTGCAACGTTCCAGCGCGTGATGGACACGGTTTTAGCAGGATTGAAGTGGCAGACCTGTCTCGTTTACTTGGATGACGTCGTTGTCTTCGCCGAAAATTTCGACGATCACCTTAGGCGCCTCGCAACAGTACTCGAGGCCATCAAGTCATCAGGGCTCACTCTGAAGCCAGAAAAGTGCCGCTTCGCCTATGATGAGCTTCTCTTCCTAGGCCACGTCATCAGCAAGTCTGGAGTCCGCCCCGACCCGCAGAAGACAGCTGCCATCGCAAAGTTTCCGCAGCCCACCGACAAGAAGGCAGTGCGTAGATTTCTTGGCATGTGTGCCTACTACAGGCGATTTGTCAAGGACTTTTCACGCATCGCTGAGCCGCTGACACAGCTAACTAAATGTGACATCGAGTTCAAGTGGCAAACGCAGCAGGCCGACGCATTTGAAGAACTCAAACGACGCATGCAGTCGCCGCCCGTACTCTCGCACTTCGACGAGCTCGCCGATACCGAAAT
This sequence comes from Dermacentor andersoni, assembly GCF_023375885.2. NCBI lineage: Eukaryota > Metazoa > Arthropoda > Arachnida > Ixodida > Ixodidae > Dermacentor > Dermacentor andersoni. The sequence continues at coordinate 101,690,631 of NC_092815.1, forward strand.
CCACACTGACGCCAGTAGCCTAGGCCTCGGTGCCGTCCTAGTCCAGAGAAAAGATGGACATGAACACGTGATAGCTTACGCTAGCCGGTCGTTGTCAAAAGCGGAAGGCAATTATTCCACAACGGAAAAGGAATGCCTCGCCATCGTTTGGGCTACAGCGAAATTTCGCCCCTACCTATATGGCAGGCCATTCAGAGTGGTCAGCGACCATCACGCGTTGTGTTGGCTAGCTAACTTAAAGGACCCTTCAGGACGGCTGGCACGGTGGAGCCTCAGACTACAAGAATACGACATCACTGTAACATACAAGTCCGGTCGAAAACACTCAGACGCCGATTGCCTATCACGCGCCCCCATTGACCCGCCGCCGCAAGATAACGAGGATGACGACGCCTTCCTTGGAATAATAAGCGCGGAAGACTTCGCTGATCAACAACGAGGGGACCCGGAGCTAAAAGCCCTTGTCGAGTATTTGGAAGGGCACACCGACGTTGTCCCTAGGGCATTTAAGCGTGGATTACCTTCGTTCACGCTTCAAAACAACCTACTCGTGAAGAAAAACTTTTCACCAGTCCGCGCCAACTACCTTCTTGTTGTTCCGTCGGCGCTGCGTCCAGAAGTACTGCACGCCTTACACGACGATCCCACTGCTGGGCACCTCGGATTCTCCCGGACGCTGTCGAGGATACATGAAAGGTATTACTGGCCGCGTCTTACCGCCGACGTCGCCCGTTACGTCAAGACATGCCGAGACTGTCAACGACGCAAGACACCACCGACAAGGCCAGCAGGGTTACTACAGCCGATCGAACCTCCTCGTCGACCATTCGAGCAGATTGGGATGGATTTGTTGGGGCCGTTTCCGACGTCAACATCCGGGAATAAGTGGATCGTCGTGGCGACGGACTATCTCACCCGCTTCGCTGAAACAAAAGCTCTACCGAAAGGCAGCGCAGCCGAGGTGGCGAAATTTTTCGTCGAGAACATCCTGCTGCGACATGGCGCCCCAGAAGTCCTCATCACCGACAGAGGAACGGCTTTTACAGCAGAGCTCACCCAAGCCATTCTGCAATATAGCCAGACAAGCCACAGGAGGACAACTGCCTACCATCCGCAAACTAATGGTCTCACGGAGCGCCTGAATAAGACCCTCGCCGACATGCTAGCGATGTACGTCGACGTTGAGCACAAGACGTGGTACGCGGTCCTGCCGTATGTAACCTTCGCTTACAACACGGCGGTGCAAGAAACAACACAGATCACGCCGTTTAAGTTGGTTTACGGCAGGAACCCGACGACGACGCTCGACGCCATGCTGCCCCACGTCATTGACGAAGAGAATGTTGACGTCGCTAGCTATCTCCAGCGCGCCGAAGAAGCCCGACAGCTCGCCCGCCTGCGGATCAAGAACCAGCAGAGGACTGACAGCCGACACTACAACCTCCGACGACGCTTTGTCGAGTACCAACCCGGTGACCGTGTTTGGGTTTGGACCCCTATACGCCGACGAGGACTGAGCGAGAAGCTCTTGCGTCGCTATTTCGGACCGTACAAGATCATCCGACGTATTGGCGCACTGGACTATGAGGTCGTGCCAGACGGCATTTCGCTGTCGCAGCGGCGCCGCTCACGACCTGAAATTGTCCACGTTGTGCGACTCAAGCCGTATCACCAGCGTTGACGAACTTTGGGACTTCGCATAACTGACCTTTGGACTTGATTTCTTTTCGTTGTTTTGTTACTTATGTTTAATAAGTGTCCTTTTGTGTTTCGCTCTCTTATATTTGTAGCATCGGGACGATGCTATTTAAGAGGGGGGTATTGACACGTGTACTTATATTTATCGGGCGACCACGTTTCGCCGCCTAACAAATCTTATCGCTCAGCGCGGGACGCGCTTGCATGTATCCGAAGTTTCTGGAAAGTTATCGATGCTTCTATCCGCTGTCTGTTGTCGCCGAACCTTGTGTTATCTGATTTCATCGCGTGACTCGAATGTTGTAGAACTTTGTGGAAGGCATGCGGGTCCCAACGATTAGTCTGGAACATTCGACGACTGTTGTATAAAAGCCGACGCGCTTGACCCGCAGATCAGATTTCCGACGATCGCCGACTGTGTTCGCCGCTTTCGTTGTGCTATAAGTGTAGCCTGTTTTGTGGGCACAAGTTCGCCCAATAAAAGTTAGTTTTCTCGTTCACAGTATTGCTACTGTGTTCTTCTACGTCACCACCACGTGACAATATGCCCAACGTCAGTATAGGCTTAAATTTTCTCTTACGAACAACTTTAGCAAAAAAGCTTTGCTGTGAATACGTACCCAGGACTACAGGAATTACACCGGACAGCGCCAAACTAACGCCTCGACGCCGGGCCACGACAACCCGACAATATGTCACTAAATGGGGTCCAAAAATAGTTGCTGCCACACGCAGTAGCCGCTGCTCGGCTATTGCTCGCGGTCGAGGTGACTGCACATTAGACATAAGTCGGCTGATTTTCACTTATCGACAGCGACAGTACCGATACAGATGTTTTTACAGCGAAAGCTGTGTATGACTAACCTTCCGTAGTTTTTTCGGCTTCTGGCAACAGAAACGGACTTAGCGATTTCTAACCAACCCATACGGGTGCAGTGCGGCGGCGCAGGTGCCAAAATGCGGAACATATTAGAACGCTCGCCGTGAACAACAGCGTGACGTCAGGGTTATCGCAGTATATAAGCAGAAGAGGTATCGGCGCTTAAAACAGGCGCGTTAACGATGGGGCGGACACGTATTGTTGGCACACCCGAAGAAGAACATGCGTACGAGGAGCGCCGGAGGCAACAGCAACGAGAATGTAAACGGCGCCGGCGCGAAACGACCACTGACGAAGAACGTTCCCGTGATGCTGAACGAAAACGACAATCGCGAGCCCGGGCACCTCCGAACGAGCAACGACGACAGACTCGCAACGCAAGAAATGACAAAAATTGCACTCTGTGAAGATGGAATGGCAACGAAAGTACTTTGCTTTTCGCTTGAGATCTTTGACTGTCGTCAGATTTCGCTCTCATTACATCTTCACAGAGTGGAATGGTTGTCACTCTCAATAAAAGCCAAAAAGCTGTGCGTCAAGCTGGCAAAAAAAAGAAAAAGAAATCAGTCCTGTCTCGCTTCTTTGTGAGCATATTAGACTAATCGCTCTGTCAACTGTGTGCGTCATCGCTTGCGCTTGACACTGTGTGTGCGTGAATTGTGACCCTAGCGTCGCGCCAGAATGCCGTGCGTTGTTCTGACTCGCCGAATTCACGCCGCAACAAATACCGGTGCTAAGCGTTAAGTCTAAACATCACGTTCTTGTAGGGATGATTTATTACACCGTGTAGATGGCTGTGGTCGCTGAGATGATAACTTGGCTATATAACACGCAAAGGTGCACCTCGCGAACTTTTCACGGATGTCCGAACCGCGCACCCAATCACTGGACATTTGTATAGCTGCAGCTATGTTCGCACGAAGGTTTTCCATCAGACCTGCTTAAGCTATTAACAACTAGTTTCGTTTTGCTGGTGTCCTGCTTACCACACTATGACAGCGAGCTTTTTTTTCTTAAAGACAGTCCTGTGTTTTTTAAACCAGTGACTGCTCCGATATGATACGCAGGATGTTTACCTTTGTCAAGAGTAATGCAGCGCTTGCCTCCTTTTGTCGCATCTCGTTGGCATGTTGTTGCCCGAATAAACTAAAATTAAAATTGAAGACAGATGCCCGATCAGAGGTGCATAGGTAGTACATTCTTCTTTGCTCTTTGCCGTAATCTGTGACGCCACAGGGTACTTGAGAATTTCGTAGTGACGTCGCGTGACCCACCTTTCACATTTATTTCGTTTCTTGGCAAATGCCCAGGCGTTTGCTCTCGATGAAAGGGACGTTTATGCTCTTACAGCTCTGTGTGACTTCAGGGCTTTCCTTTTGGTTCCGTTCAGTGACTTTTCGTCGCCGTTTTTGCAGCCAAAATTTATTAGAATAAATTGATACAGTATGGAAATAGGCTGAGTGAGCCAGGTAAAAGTAAGCGGGAACGTTTAACGACTGTCCACTGCTTGATGATGATCATAATGGCGAACTTGGTTCTATACGTTGTCTCGCGGTATTATCACCGAGGCGCCGCCCACTGTGTTGGCACCGTATTTGTACCCGCAGCACATTATCCCCTTTTCCTGTATACTTTTGTGGCACTGGTTGGGTTGCCTTTAGCCATCACCCCAACATATTCTATCCTATCCTATTGCTAGGAAATGAAGAAAAAAAGAAGCTAAGGAAATAAGTATGAGGAGAACGTTGATTCCAGCAACCATCCCTGTCCTACCACTTTTAATCAACGACCGTATCCAGTAGTCCCATGTGATCTCACAGATTCGTATTGATCTGTGTACACTGGCTTCCATGTGATCATTTGGAATTATATGTACATTTCTCTCTTTGAGTGCAATGGTTGTATTGAATATAGATTGAGTAAATTAATTTTTGTAGTAATGGATTTGAAGGCTGTGTACGGCTTCCTTTTTCCTTTTTATCATGTGGGGCGCACTGTACCCTTAGTTGTTCTTGCACAGGAGGAGGAGGAGGAAAAGGTAGGAAGGAAAGGTAGGGAGGTCAACCAGACGCATGTCCGGTTTGCTACCCTACACAGGGGAAGGGGTTTAAGGGAAGAAAGGAAAGGAGATGGAGGGAAGAAGGTACTATCAGTGAGAATACTCGCGGTTGTCCATAACTTCACGCCTATAATCGGTCACTGAGGCCAGTCGCTTTCATGAAACGTAGCAGTGCCCGCGTCGCTTCGTAGGCCTGCGACGCGTGGGGCCATGGTCCGAGAGTCTGTCTCTGAAAATGGTCTGATGTGTAATCGGTTTAACACCCTCTGAATAACGTCGCGTTCGATCTCACAGAGGTTACAAAAACACAACACGTGCTCGATCATCTCTTCACAGTTGCACGAGTCACAGATCGGTGTGTCGGACATTCCATTAAGGAATGAGTATAGCTTTCGTAAAAGCCACCTGTAACCAGAGGCTGCACAGTAAAGTTGCATCACGGCGGGAGAAGTTCGATGGAATCTGCAGCTCCAATGTAGGATCCAGCCGGTGGGACGGCAGTTAGAGAAAATCGGGGCTTTTTACAAAGTTTCAGTCTTGGTTTGAGCAAGTAAACGAAGACCCCTCGCAGCATCTGTCCTTGATGAGGGTATAGGAAGTGTCAGGGTTTCTTTATGGGCTGACCGGGTGGCCTCATCAGCAAGGTCATTTCCGACGATGCCACAGTGCTCCGGAAGCCATTCGAAAATTATATAATATCCGTTTACGAGGGCTTGATGGAGAACCTCTCTGGTCTCAAACACCTGTTGTTCATGCGTCTTGCGTCGTGAGGATGATTGCAGACTCTGAAGGGCTGCCTTGGAGTCACAAAACGACCCACTTTCGAGGTTTGGTTTGTTCGATTTAATTAACAGCGGCACATAGAGCGGCAACTTATGTTAACTAACTAACTAACTAACTAACTAACTAACTAACTAACTAACTAACTAACTAACTAACTAACTAACTAACTAACTAACTAACTAACTAACTAACTAACTAAGTAACTAACTAACTAACTAACTAACTAACTAACTAACTAACTAACTAACTACGAACTAAACTTTATGTTCTTTAAATAGAGGCTGTAGAGGGGGAAGTATTCGTAAAGGGCTGAAGAAATAAATGTCTGGGATGTTCTCGTGCCAGGACTACGATCGATAGTCGCAAGGTCATAAGGGGATCATAGTGCATTATCCACTATATAGCATCAAATTCTCTTCAAGAATCTTAGTCTTAGCTTTCTTGCTCTTCAAAGCCTGCCTGTGTTGTGTACAGATTTCAGGGAACACGTGCAGGATTTGTCCATGCTTGCGCGAACGATTGACTCCATACCAGTGGGATACTTCGCTTATGATAGGGGCCAATTTGAGGGTTAAACGGCGTCGGCATCCTGCCCCTGGACGCGCTTGCTTCCGTTGTCGGAAGAAAGCGTGGGATTGGATTGTAAAACTTTATTTGTCCAACAGATGTAGAAGCCTTCCCACCTAGACGACGGCCAGGAGTCCTTGGACCCTATAGCGGGAGTGTGTCACGTTGCTGACGTTCGCAGCATTGTCTCGCGTCAAATCATACTTACGTTCACAACATTGTCTTGAATATTGGTCGCGCTAAGCGTTCTCGTCCAGGGATAATACATACCGAGAAGATATCGAGGCCGTTTAGACATTAGTGTCTAATTGAATTGCCTCCGTCAAAGACAGTGAAAGTGACGGTTGCTTTTTATTCATGAAGTAAGATATTAAATATGCTGCCTGCGTGCATTACTATTTACCTAATAATATATTTTTTTTTGCGCAGGCCTAGCGGTTGCCACACAGCGACCGCGCTGCCTGCAAGTCAGCGCTGAAACAGCAGCGGCATCGTCACGGCGACAGAGTCCCGGATGTGCCACAGCCACGCGACGGACACGGTGAAAAAGAGACAGTGAACACGTGCACATAGTGCTTCACATAAGTGTGCGACATGGTGGTGCGCGCGTTTTGTTTTACGTTATCGTTCACATTCCACCTTCGAGACGCGAAATCCGCGACGAGGCTTGGATCAAGGGAGCGCTGAGTACCGACGCACTGAGTCAAGTCAAAGCCGTGTTTTAGGGTCGGCAAGCCTGTACAGAACTTCTTAGGATAGGGGGTATAGGGAGCGGTGTGGCCCGTATGCGATCATGCGCGCATGCATCGTGTTTTGCCAGGGCAGTGTTTCACGCAATGAATTGTTTCAGCTCCGCCTGGAAGCAGCGGCTAATTTAAGATCACTGTCACGCGTACGGAACAATTAGATGAGCCGGTTTTTCGAGATACTTGAAACTCGTGCCGTCTGCATAAACCGAGGCGATGTGCTTGACAGTGGCCAGTGGTGGCTCAAGCCGAGAAAAAAAAAGCAAGAAAGAAAAAGTACATGTCTCTATTACTTAGTGTCCTCCTAACTTTTTTTTTCTTCTTTTTGGCAAAGACGGCGAAATGTGATTCAATACGTGGAAGTTTGTCAGTGCTCATTGTGCTGTAGCGTCTCGCCCGATTCACTGTCCGGCCATGCAGAGGTTCTACATTGGGAATTGGGAATTTTCGTTCGATATATACATGATAGAGAAACTTCAAAGGAAATGCGTTCGGATGCGTGTCGTGGACAACGCTAAAGTGTGTTGCGGTTCAGTTTTGCTGTGTAAACACGCGTGCGCGAATGTTACATGTGTTCATTTCATTTACTATTTATTTGTCGAACATCGTATTGCTCTTATCATTGAGCATTCCCGAGAGGTAATCATTCTTGACTCACGGGCTCGTTGCAGTCATTCTCCAGCGCACAAGTTTTACGTGTGCACAGAGCCAACGTTGCATCCGCATGCCAACATCAAAACGTTTCAAGCCAGAAGTGTAGCGTGGTCGGGCTTATTAAGCCACACAGCGCGCCTTCGAGTCGGAGGCCACCTTTCTAGTCAGCACTTAGCGGCACTCAATCAAAGCCCACCTGTAGGGTTTGGAAATGTGTATTTGTTTTAGTTATCATAATCTTTTGCTCGCCTCACGTATACACCGGCTTTCATGTCAGTGCGTGTGGATGCAATTAAAGAAGGATGAGAGAAGTCAAGTTTAGTGTCGTGGAAGAGAGCACATGACTTACGCTAACGCAAGCTTGACAGAATTCAAAACGCCACCGCGCCTACATTCGGTTTTGCGGAGTAAGCGATGCCCATCTGCGAATTGTAAAGGCGCGCCTAATGTTACAATAGGCTATGCACGACAGCCGAGCAGCGGCAAAGGACAATCGGAACATAGCGAGACTTGTTCCCACACAAGTGAGCGGCAATGTTGCGGTAAATTCCTTCAAAAGGGGGTGACTCAGACCGCTGGCTATGGCACAAGGCCTATCGCGATAGTGCATATAGTATAGTCAGCGTTTCTTTATCTCTTCAACATAGGTGTCAATTTCAGACATTGGGCGGTATGATCTGCCTGGCACTTTTTACAATAGCACACGTGTGATGTCGCAAAAGAAAAGAAAACACTTAGCGAGTAGCTTTAACGAGAGCTTTTCGCATGATTTATTGAGCAGATGCAAAAAGGCTTGCAGACCGCTGACATTGCGCCAGCTTTATCTCGTGTAGCGCACAATGCCGTTAACCACTCAACAACTGTGGATTGTTAGATCAATCGCAGTTTATTGAAAGCGCTTACGTTGAAACCTAGGACTCCGAGCCATGACTTTAAGTGGAGGGAAGCGAGTGATATGGTCATAACATATCCTTTCAGGTATTTCTAGTAACTATGAAAACAAGAAACGAGCATACTGTGAATGTGGATTGTTTAACTCCTGTGAAAAAAGCGATAGAGCCGCTCACCACTTTTACAAAATTGCTGTGTACGACGCAATAAATTATAGGCTGAATGACAGCTCGTGCGGAAGTTTAGTCTTGCCCGTACAGACGTCTAAATTGTACACATTACCGCAAGGGAACGTGTCGCGATTTCCTCTGATAAGATCAGAACGCCAATTATTCATTCCTTGAGAGTAACTACTGTCGGTTGTGCACACAACTGCAATAATTAACCTCCTTTGGACCAGAAAAGTACATGGACCCTTATAATAACTTCAACTGTGCTGCTATATTATTTTATTAGCACAGGGCAATGCTAAAATACATAATTTGCCCGGTAATGCTCAAATACAGTTCCACATCGAGGAAAATTGGAAGATTTTGTTCCCCTTTATTTCTATAGCCACGGAGAATACTTTCGTATATATATATAAAAAAGAATTAAATGGTATCTTAATTAATGCTTATTTAGTATAATAATGATCTAATTAGCAATTGGTTTCCTAAGCTATCTACAACTGAAAGCCCTCTCAGGCGTACCAAGGGTTTCTCCGTCTGCCTTGTAAGTGGGTAATATAACCTAAAAGTGAACATCTTTTTTGTTACATAGGCCGGTTTGTGCTGTGAGGTTATAGTTTTTACGCTGTACCTTTCTATCAAGCTTGCGTCAGCTTGTGAAAGTCACCTCAACGAGTAGTCAAGCGAAATTAATCGAATGTCGGCGTGTGATCGGCTCACGTTTTTGCTGTGATTGTATCACCACATTGCTTGCCAAAGGCACAAAAGTGCCATTCATTCCAATGGTGGACAGTTCGCTTTCATTTTCGCGTTACAAGTTGTTCCTCGTTGTGCAAGCACGTGCATTTGAGTCATTATTTCGTGGGAAATCCGTCACATTTATTTCAATAAAGAGAAGAATAAAGAAAAAAAAAGGCAAATAGTTTGAGAAGTTGCCTTTGTTGTACAGTTCTTTTAGTGCATCTGTTGAAATCTCTCACGTGTGTTATTATTATTATTTTTTAAATTTCTTTCTTCATAATGCATAGTTCTGAATAAATGGTTTTACCAACTGCTTTTCACGTGCTGAATTCATGTTTCTTAATGTCCCTGGCTATTGCAGTGCTTTTGCAGCACGCGCCCGTCTCCTCGTTGAAGGAATTTAGTAGCAGTAAGAAACGTTTCCTACACAACAACCGACGTCGTCGCCACGCTAAAAGAATCCGCGACGTTATAAACTGTTCAGAAAGAAAATTGTCGTGATGTATCGTTCCTTTTTTTGCAAATAATTAACGTGGCAGCGGGACATCACAAGAATCCCCGTGTAGAACGTATCGTCCAGCCTGCTATATATATATATATATATATATATATATATATATATATATATATATATACACTATCGTGCTTGGACAACTTTCCCTTATATACCTCGTCAGGGCTTTACATAGTTTAGCATGCATTACTTCGCTCTACGAAATGCTGAAGATGTGGAGATGTAGTTCTGAAGCGTACACAGTGCAGTATTATCGTCGCGTAGTGAACCTCTCCACAGTGGTAGTTCTTGATCTACTTGACGGCTTTGCGGCTACTCTGCGGATAGCATCGTGCAGCTCATCGACCTATGCCTTCACGACAGGCACGTACCCAAGGGGGGGCCCGGGGGGGCCCGGGCCCCCCCCGAAATTAAGACGCATGTCCCCCCCCTCTCCGCCCACGCCACCACTTCTCACACACATTCCTAAAGCGCCGCCAAATCAATGTTTAGACTTGACAGCTATTCGGTGGTCAACATTTTGTTGCCTATTTCAGTGCTTTTGGATGGCGGTAGTTATCGGCTCCTGGGATGTGAAGGCCAGTTTCCTCATCAATTCGGTGCCCGCGCGATTAACTCGAGATGCATTCAGTTGTCACCATCTATTCAACGGTCACGCGCATCGTTGTTGCTTCGTTAGTTCAACCTTCTTCGTCTAGTCGGATCCAGGGACCAGGAAAGGGATTCAGTTCGTGGTCAGCTGGTCTGTATGAGCGTGGAACGAGTTGCGGCCAGAGAAAATGCCAATTGCGTTTAACTTTTCTTTTTGTTTCATTATTTGCTCGAGTGACGGCTCGTCGCGACGCTGACAGATCCTCGGAACCATATACCCGTGATATGGGTTAGATAAGGTGGAAAATAAAATAATGCGAGACAGCATCCATCATCAAACCCTGCAATATAACCCTTAAACTCATAGGCAATATGGCTGTCGCCCGTTAATTCATCTGGTGTTTCCCTAATTGTACAGCACTTTGGCAAATGGAAACAAGAGTCTCAAGGAGCTGAGAAATTAAGCGATCTACTAAGGGAGAGGGCCGAGACAACAGCCAAACAGGCAGGAAAAGCGAAAATTAACAATATTAGCCATTGTTTATGAATGTATTTATGGATCAACACCTGTTTATTTAAATAGGCAAATGGAAACAAGAGTCTCAAGGAGCTGAGAAATTAAGCGATCTACTAAGGGAGAGGGCCGAGACAACAGCCAAACAGGCAGGAAAAGCGAAAATTAACAATATTAGCCATTGTTTATGAATATATTTATGGATCAACACCTGTTTATTTAAAAAGGAAACAGAGAAAACGCCGCCGGAAATGGAGGACAATTCCGTGTGTTCTGAATGACGCTTCTACAGTTATCATTAGAGTCGCCCAACGTAGCCACTTCTCTGCTGTGCTTATGTAGGTGTTTTTCTAACCTTTCGCGGTGGGCGCATTACGTCTAGAATCGCAGCTTCCTGCGCTCTACGCGGTTGTACGCGACTGGCGGCCACGCATCGTTACGTAACTTCCCAAATAACAATACGAGTTGGTTGTGGCACTTGTTAGAGCAGTAAACGAGGGACCCAAAAGAACTGTGAGTGTTCCGCAAATGTATATTTCTGTGTAATTCTTCCAGAGCTAATTAAAAAAACGCTACTATAGTCGCATGCAACTGAAGTCTGCAATGAAGCCCCGCCCACACCCTCATAACCGCCAGCGACTGTTCCTCCGCGAGGCTGCAAATAATTCGTACGTGAAACTTTTTCTGTTACCCAAGTAAGGCGGTAACTACAAAAATAAAATTATTAGCGCGTAATTTTATACCTTTTCGCTCGCCTATTATAGCGGAATGGCGAATTCCTAATTCTTTATTGAACTGAAATAACATGCTTGCTTCGCTACAACTATTTGTTGTGAAGTTTCACTTCGGTTGGCAGTGAAGCTTCATGAGTAAAACGGGCGCAGCAGTGAAATGAACAGCAGCGCAGAATTTTGAAGACTCCATACATTTTGTCCATGTCTGTTGCACACCTCATTGCTTCTGCCGATGAAAATACTCTTTACGAGCAGCAGACGCTCCGGAGGTATCAAGTACGACGCCATTTTGAAAAGACCGCATGACGACGATTTTGTTGGCTTCTGTGATTGGCTGGTGGAGTAACCTAACTCCGCGAGGTCCTTTTGCCTTTGTTGCCAACTGCTGCTTTTTCAGTTCTATTTTACTAACGTGATCTTTATTTTACTTTTGCTTCTTTATTTGTTCTTGGTGCTTCTTTCCTGCGCGAGTCCATTTAACATAGTTCTTTGTTTGTCAAGTAAAGGAGAGGTGAATCGCACAGGCGTACGTGCAAAATACACCTTATTTCCGTTCTTTTGTGGGTTTATGCGTTTTTATGGTGAATGGTGGGCGTTACTCAAATTTGTACTAGTAAAGGTAATCCCCCCCTCATTTGCATAGAAAAGTTACCTGGGGTTGGGCCCCCCCCCGAAAAAAAATCCTGCGTACGTGCCTGCTTCACGAGCCATGCATCGTTTACTAAGTTAAAATTAATCTATATAAAAATCAACGAAGCTAAAGTTAGGCTAAAGTAAGCTGCGTAACGGAATTTTAGCTGTTCAAGGCGACATCGCTAACCACTGGCCAAGCCAAGAACCTTTCTGTTTTTGAAGAGGTGGGGGGGGGGGGGGGGGGCTTGCATTTGACCGGAGGAAAAGAGGACCACGTGCCCAGTGCCTCCTCAACCCTGCTCACGTTCCCCTACACACGCACTGCCCTGTCTACGCCTCTGTCACTAACTGAGAAAAGAAAACTAAGGTAGTTAAACGACGGCAGATTGGGGAGTAACCCAATGGGGCTCCGTTTGGCTACCCTGCTGCGAGCGGAGGGTGTGACCGAGTATATACGTTAAGATAATCGTAATGTCAGCCTAAAATGAAAAAGAGCTAGGAGATAGCATTTTGCAGCGTGTTGTGCAGTATCACTTGTAATGAACGTTTGCTTTAGGAGAGTGAAACAATGTGTTCGTCACTGTCGGTCTGTAATCGGGCGTTGAGTGCGGCTGGTGCAACTGATTCGAAGGTATATTAGTCTTCTAACGGTTTGAGGCCTAAAGAGACGGATACACGAGCCCCACGTAGGTGGTTTTGGTTGGGCATGGGCTTTCGGGTCAGCTGGAAGTGCGCGAAGATTTGGACAGGCTCACCGGATGCATTTAACTTTGGTCACAGTGCTGTAGGTAAAATGTCCCGCTTCCTAACCGACTAACCCACAAAACCACCGCCATTGCACAGATTTTCACTGCAACTTCGCCAAGTCATTTATGCCAACAAAGGAATGGAACGATTCACTGCACTGACAAAATGTTGCCCGCGGTTGTAGAAGAAATAAGCTCATTAGCTTTGCTCGGCGTTACCATCTACGATGAAGCATAAGAATCAGACTACGTTACAAGGTCTTGGAGAGAGAGATACAGAGAAAGCTCGTGCACTGATGATGTCCACTTCCACGCTTCAGACCCATTATTTTTGAGTCACACCCACTTTTATAGGGAAAGCACGGGGAAGGCGGAAGGTGGAAATTCAAGACGATGAGCAAAGCGAGAACAAGATAAAAGCGGCAGCCAACGTTTCCACAAATGGACTTGTCTTTTTCAAGGCGACATATGCTTTCCTCGGCGCAATATATATAGGTAGGGTTTTGCCCACCCACTTTTACAGTACTCCAGCTTTGTCTCGATGCTGTGCTTACCCACACCACACACAGAGAGAAAAAAAGGATGGAGTGGAAAGGCGGGGAGGTCAACCAGACGAGCGTCCGGTTTGCTACCCTTTAATGGGGTAAGTGAATGGGAGAATAGAAAGAAGAAAAGACGGAGCGAGGGAATACTGTCAGCACATCGGAGCATGCACAGGAGGACTATATAAATGGTCACTCAGGCCAACGAACTTCAAGAACTGCGCTTTAGTGCTCGAATATATTTCTTTTTGTGTCTGTTCCTATACCACATTGGAATGACCGATGGCACGACGTGCAACTCATGTAGGAGCGAGGAAACCATTGAGCACCTGTTGTACGTGTGTCTGTCCTCGGTACGACTCTCACTACAACTCTAAACCTGAGTTCACCCAACATCGATTGCATTCGCTCGACCCATCTATGCAACTGCGACTGTTACCTGGGCTTCCATGCAGTGAAGAAACAATGCTGTGCCGCTCACGCTTGGGCGTCGCATTCACCAATGCATGTATGTATTTGATTGGAACGGCTGATAGCGCCGAGTGCAATGCCTGCGGTGTCGAGGGGCTATAGAACATCGATTTTTCTACTGCCCATGTTTTGAAAATAAAAGACATGACCTCTGCACAGCTCTAAACCAGTCAGATAGAAAACCGTTCACCTTGAACAAGATCTTGGGACCATGGCCTCGCATATCGCAGCTACAAAAGGCTACAAGGCTCTACTGCGATATTTAAAAGCTACCGGATTGAGCGACCGTCTGTGATCCGGCCTGAGTGAGCGTCAGTGGATATAGAGCAGAAAACCGTTACCGCGTTGGTGATATCCGAAGTCGACTTTCTCTTCTTTTCTTAATCTTTCCCTCCGCTTTTTTCTTCCCCCAGTGTAGGGTAGCCAATCGGGCTCAGTCCTGGCTAACCTCCCTGTCTTTCATTTATCATTCTCTCTCTCTCTCAACCTGCTAGACCACGGCGCGCTTATGAACAACCAATACACTTCGTCGACTCAAAGTTCAGTGCACGTACCAGCTGCACTTGGCGCAGTGCTGGCAATGCTCGAGTAGACATGTGATCTACAAGAAACTATCATTTAGGGAATGGAAGATATATACATCACAACAACGGCCTCACACATTTTAAGCACAGATGACGGCGCACTTCCTTCGAACAGAGATAGCTATAGCCCATGCAAACGTCATACACCGTATACACACACGGCATTTCCGCGTATTGAGCGGAGACCTAATAGCTGAGCAGAGGGATAACTAAAAATATCGGGACGAGGCAACGAAAAGTCGTGGCTTGTTTTTATCTTCCTTGTCTTGCCGCGGATGCTAAACTCGGCTACATGAATGAATCCGTGCCAACTATATAGCGCGCTGGCGATGCCTGCTAAATTTCAGCGCTTGGTCGGCAGCTATAGGTGACAGCAGCACGTACCACTAGTGCCGTCACCAGACTTTATAATGAAGCATATTTTCAGCCTGTTTGTAACCGGTCTCTCTTAGGAAGCTGTTTTTGTAAGGTTTACAAAATATCTATAGCGGGTGCTCTTACACCGAGAGACTCCCTTCAGCCGTGCTCCCTAGTAGAATGGAGATACAATGCCGGAGACATTTCGCCAGATTTTATTTGCGCACCTGTCACTACGTGTACCCATAGCAGCGAATCGGGCAACGTTCCAGGCGAATTCACCGTCGAAATGAGGCGACCAAGAAATGCCGTCGCATTTGAAGTACACTCCTGAGCGTCCCTCGAGTAAACAGGAAGCTATCGAGGCCCTCTTTGAGATCAGTGGACGCGCGATTGCTGTTAAATAACCCGAACTCTAAAGCACACTTGGGTTTCCTTGGACCCCTTATTTCGCCATCCGTATACGGTTGGGGGAAGATGCGAATGCCTCCAATGCCCATTGTTAACAGGTGCCAGCGATCACAGTCATCGAACGGCCTATTATCTTCTCATAGACTTCACTGCGCAACGGAGGCGCAACCTTTTTTTGCGGAGCGCGCAGCAAGAAAGCAAGCAGAAAAGCAGTTCCGCAAGAGAGCGAAGCAGGACTCGTTTGCTTTCAAGAAGGTGTTCCATTCAACTGCTTCCCGTATATGCTTAAGCGCTCGCCTTTTCTTTTTCTTTCTTTTTGTTTTTTGTTTTTCTTCGGAAGGGCGGATCGGCCACCCAGGGTGAGCGACTCGGAACACACGACCGCACGCCGCGCTGTTCTGCGGTGGTGGATCTCGCTGCAGAGATGCGCTCCAGAAGGGCTGCGGCTTCACCTGGCAAGCCGTTCCGCACTTGTCGTGGACAAAGAGACCGAGCGTTGGGAGTTTACTTGGCGGTTGCGTGCTGGAGTCCGCCCCGCGATTACCGTCATAGTAACGTAAGTGAATGCAGCGCCCTTTAATGCCAGCGCTGCAGGAGCGCGCACGGCTCTTTAAGTATTGTGCTCAAGCGTGGACCCGCCTACTGAATAGAAAGGGGCGATTTTCGGGTGCACGTGGTAATGCAAGCACGCAATTTGTTGTGCTAATGCACAGGCACAAGTGTGCTTTTCTTTTAGGTCGTTGGTTGACTACAGGCCGTACGTTTGCTGTCTGCCATTCTTCCGCGTGCTGTTTTGTTTATTTAGGAGGAGGGAAAGAGATAAGTAGAAGGCAGGGAGGTTAACCAGAATAACGTCCGGTTGGCTACCCTACACCGGGGGAATGGGAAAGGGGAAACAGAGATAACAGAGAGAGAGAGGAGGGAAGGAAAGAAGGAAATTGCGGTGAATTCACTGACGTGTGGGGTCCAACAGAAATTGCATTAAAAGTCACAGATGGTCGCACAAGCCCGTCGTCCTTAAGAAGCACAAAAGCGCCTTCACCGCTTTATGGGCCGACGGGCGATGGGGGCGGTGTTCCAGCAGAACCTGCACAGAAAGCGGTCGATTGTCCAGTTTTTGGAAAGCTTTGGCAAGTTCTTGTTTCTCTGGAGTGTATCGTGGACAGTGGCACAGCAGGTGGTCGATGTTTTCTTCGGTGCCACAGACCTCGCATGCTGCACTGTCAGTCATTCCAATTAATGTAGAGTATGCCTTTGTGAAGGCAACTCCTAACCAAAGGCGACAGAGAAGCGTAGCTTCACGTCGAGGAAGTCCGAGTGGAGGTCGGAGTTGCAGGGAAGGGTTTAGTCGATGCAGTCGTGTAAGTCGTAAGTTTGGGGAGTTCCACTCGGTCAGTGTGAGACTGCGTGCCAGGTGTCGAAGCTGCCTTGCGGCGTCTGTCCTCGAAAGCGGAATTGGAACGCTGTGCTCTTCTTGATGTGCTGTGCGAGCAGCGTTATCGGCGGAATCATTGCCACTGATTCCACAATTTCCAGGTACCCATTGAAAAACGACCTCGTGACCTTTTTGTTGGACGTGATGGTAAAGTTTCGCGACTTCGTATGTCAATTGGTCATGATATCCGTGTCGGAGGACTGACTGCGTGCACTGTAATGCCGGCTTTGAATCACAGAACACAGAACATTTTGTAGGTCTTTCAGAATCAATGAATTCCAGTGGTCGACGCAGGGCTGTTAGTTGTGCCGCCGTTGAGGTCGTGACATGCGATGTCTTGAACCGCAGTGTCATTCCTCGCGTTGGTATAACCACGGCACCAGCAGAACTGCACGGCGTAGTCGATCCATCGGTTTATTTAGGTTCTTTATTCTTGCAGTAGGATGCGCGTCAGGCATGATCGAGCGTTCTCGACAGAGCACGATCCCAACAAGTGGTGTGTTTTAAACTTCGTCTCGATAACTGTCGTGCGCACCTGCAGCTTTGGCCAGCTTCGACAAAGTTAGTGAAGAAAAGGTATCAACCTCAGCTATATATCCATCACCGTTGGCTATACGTCCGAATACATAATTGTAGTAGTTAGAATATCTGTCAGTGACTGACTGAACAGTGATAGCCGTTTTATTATTTAATTTTTTTTTTTTGCGTAATGTTTCGTCTCTGCGTTTAGGTATATCTTTATTATAACAAACGGGAGGAACCGCGTTACTTTCTCCACGGACACAGAGACGCTGCTTTCAACATCAAAACCTGATACTCAATGAAAGGTGGGATTTTCGCTTTTGTAACATACTAGCTTTTGTTAAGAATCGACTGAAAAAGTGACTGCGTACCTGAGCAGCCTTGAAATTAGGTCTCGGGTAGGTATATAAAGACGGGCAACGCGCTGGCTGTATGCGTGCGCGGCACTTTTTTCTGATTCAAAGCACCCTCAGACATTCGTTCCCTGAGAGACACCGCCACTTACTCCCAAGCGACAAGAAGCAAGTCATCGAATACACCCTACCCGTCACGCTCGAGCGGTGTCCTGTCACTCGTCGGGGCGCTTCGCAATGCCTTTACAGCTGGCGGGGCAGAGGCTCCGTGTCGTGGTCAGCCTCACAGCGTGACCCCTGCATAGACGTCGCGTTGCCGCGGCACACACGCCCCAATGATCGGCAAAACACTTGACTTGGCTCGGCTGCGAGCGCGCGGGCCTAGCCGCGTGCTTCGAGTGGGCGCGGCGGCGGCGCGTGTTGGGGATTTGCAGCTCTCCTTTAATGGAGCCCATTGTGAATGGCGAGTGCGTCCTCGCTTTTTCCCTTCGTGAAGGATGAAGCGCGCGGCGCCCTTTGTATGCGACAACTTCGCGCGTGTGCGCGACCGACCTGCGTCGCGCCGTCGTCCGCGCCAGACATGCGCGTTCGCCGCCGCGTGAGGTCCTCTGTCGCGCCCCTGTACGAACGCCGCCTTGGAAAAAGCCGCCGATGCCGCTGCCGCCGCCTGCAAAGTCACGCGCGAGCATCCGTACAATGCCCCGCTGCTTACGAACTGGTGCCGAGAAAAGAAGGAAAAAAAAAAGAAAAGAAAATCGAAAAGGAGGTCAACACCTGCGTCAGGCGATTTTGCTCGTTTTATAATTATCGCTTATATCTCTGAGAAAGCGGCGAAGTCCCGCGCGTGGGGCTACATAAAAGAGCAGGGGTGACAGCTTTTGTAGCCAACTATAACTTATCCACTTAATGTATTTCGTCCGCTTGTTTTATTCGTGTCGTTATAACGAGCAACTCAAACAGAGAGGCGTCTTGACCGTTAGAGGGAACGAGGCTGTCGTGTTCTGTTGTACCTTCGAGAACATCATATCATAGAGGGGAGAGATGGAATGCTAAAGAGCACGAGTAAACAAAGCTTAGATCCCACGTAATACTTACAGCACAAATAATGTGCTGTGCACGTGTGTAGTTGTATGTCAAAGATATATACGCGCTGACATAACACAATGAAAGATCGTGGTATGAAGAAAGCCTTTGTCTCATCGTCAAAGCTTCGCTGCTATAGGTGCGCGGCACATTTTACTATGTAATCGTATAAAGGACACAGACGCTGCTCCTTTCAATTTGGCTGGGGATCAAGGGGCTTTCAAGCGTTCTATTTATGATTCCACATAATGTTTGAAAACGCTCTGCCAAAGAAGCCGTCGATGAGATCAATTCCTCTTTAATCAAATGTACATCTCCCTACAAAGAACGAGGAAAATTTGGAGGATGCTTCAGCTTCGCCTTTAAGAGTGGAACGCGATAGCATTCAAAGTTACCCGACTGCTTCACACGCTTCCCGGCAACTGCGGTTTATGTAACCATAACGTCGTCCTGGAAACGCTGAGGGCGAACGCTATGCTCGAAGGCGAGCTTTCTGGTTCTTTTCTTTTGTTTGTTTCCCCTCCATGGCGGGCGCCGCCGCTGCCGCGGATGCGAGCGCCATCTGGATGGCGTTGCAAGGAACCGAGCCGGGCGCGCCGCTCCTACTAAGATAGACCTCAAACGGCAGCTGGAAAAGGGTTTTTTGTTCGAGTTTCCGCGTAACAGAATTACGTTTTCTCGTATATTCAAATTACAGTCCGACGCTATCATATCTGCATGTTGCGTGTAAGTCACACTTTACGAATTTTCTGACGGACTTTGAGAAATTCAATTATTTCAGTAACGCCTCTGCGCCACGCATAGGGCCTGCATGCGTGGTTCGGGATGCGTGGTTAGGGATGATTTTTGTCATACGGACATCGACGCCGCCGACGCCGACACAGACACCGGATTCTCTGCGGCACGGAGCCCTCAATAATATCGTGCAAGAAAAAAAATAAACATTAGCCAGTTTCACATGACGGGCGAAGCATCGAGAGCGATAGGAGGGTTTAGTGTTGCGCTGAAGCTCCTCAGACGGTGTTCTAACAACACGAGGAGACGACACGTTGACGCGACGCAGAATGCGAGACGAGTGCTGCTGCGCAGCAGGAAAAGCGCCCTGGCAGACGACCGGTGCCTCACGACGCTGTCATGAGGAGATCCGCCGGCGGCATTGCAGTCGCCGAACCTCGATGGTGCGCGACATGGAGGAAGGAAAGAACTACAGGCGGGAGCGTTGCGCAACGCGGTTGAAGCTAAACGAATCGGCCCAACACGTGATCGTCACGTCAGAGTACACACGGTATGTATATATGCTTCAGTGCTCCCGCTCCGGCAGGCACAGCTACGGCAGGGCAACCGAACACGTGCGCGCCGATTAAAAACCACCACAAACCAAACAATCCCGGCCAATGCGGTGCGTCTCATAGGTCACTTGTTGGGAGACGCTCCCGGACCTTCGAAGCGAGTGGTCGCATCGCCCCTCGCTCCGACGACTACGGCTCGCCCGCCACTTCTTGCGCGCGTACGTCTCCGCATTCGACCGCGCTTACGAGCGCAGCCCTTTTCAGGGCTCGCATGACAGGCGGAGGCCCCATCTCATGGGCGACCCTCCGAAGAAACAGCAGAGGAAGAGGCCGACGAAGCAATCTCCTGACTGCACCGATGGCCCGGCGTCCAGACGAGCCCAGCAGCTCCACCCACGTGGCCGGCAGTCACGCCCCGGCAGATCGCCTCCCGCCTTACGTTGGAAGCGGGGGCTGAAAGCTCGCACGCTACGCACGCTCTCGGCGGACTCGGCGAGCTCCGCAGCGTCATGCACGCCTCCTCCAGTGAGCGCGACACCACCCATGCGCGCCCCATCTGCGCTGGATACACCCTTCCGCGCATTTCCTATTGACGCGCTGAAAACGTCTGCCAGCTTCCACCACGCTGCGCCGTCCGTTTCAACGGATACTACCGCGGAGGCCCCCACTTCGGCAGCTTCCACCGACGACAGTGCCAGCTGCCCGTCGACAGGCGACACCGACGAGAGTGCCGGCACCTTCTACTTGCCAACCGCAAGTATGATTGGCTCCGACGTTACGTCCTCCCGCACGGACGCGACCGCATCACCCGCGACAAGTCCTATCCGCCCGGAGAGCCCCTTGCTTTCATCGACGGAAGCCTGCTCGTCGCCTCCGCTCAACACCGCACCAGACGAGAGTCCGTGCGCGACTGCGACGTTGCCTCTCGAGGATGCCGCCGACGGCCCGGCTTCCAACCACAGCCGGCCGAGAACGCCTACCCCAGTTGCGGAAGGATCAGGGCAGCACTTCCTCAGGAAGTCTCCGCTGCCGCCCGCGACCGCTAAGGACTCGCAAGCCTGCCAGCCCGCAGCGGGAAAGTCGAAAAACGCCGCAAGAAGACGACGCCGATTCCGACGGTTCGTCGACTTTGAGGCGCATTCCCCACCCGTTGACGGCGGCGTTACTCACGATACCGCCGTCACTATCCTCTACCGGCCCATCGAGCGCAGAGCCACGTTCCTGGCTCTCTCGCGAGACAGTGTCGCCGCTCAGCTATCCGCCGTGCCGGGCGTGAGGCGTGTGCGTGTCAACTTCCGTCGCAACGTGGTGGCTGTGGACGTGACACGCGGTGCCGACTCGGCGCCCCTTCTCGAGGTGTGCGTCATTGGTAACGTGGCAGTACGCTCGAAGGCACTCCACAGCAACTCCTGTGTGGGCGTCATCTATGGGGTCGACCCTTCTTTCGACGCCCGCACAGTGAGCGAAAACCTGGAGGCACCCGTCGCGGTGCTGTCGTGCTCGCGGAGTGGCACAAGCGTCACCGTCACTTTCGTCGGGAGCGTCGTGCCTCCGAACGTGCGACTCTTCAAGCAGCTACGCGCCGTTCGTGCCCGTCTGCCCCGGCCACTTCAGTGCGACCGCTGCGGCGTCTTCGGCCATGCCGGCGCCACCTGTTTCCGCGACGCCCGCTGCCTCCGCTGCGGTGACTCGCATCCTACAGGAGACTGCCCCGCTGAGAAGCCACGTTGCCTAAATTGCGGTGGTCGACACCTTTCAACAGAGCCGAGCTGTCCCGAGTGGCAGCGCGAGAGGAAGGCGGCCGTGTTGTTGTCTTCGTCTGAGCGGCCCCTCTCGAGGAAAAAAGCGCTTGAGCTGGCCGGCACTACATCGTGCGAGCCGCATACAGCCGCTCCGCCGACGTCTGCTCGCTCGCCGCAGGGTCGATCGTACAGTGACGTCCTTCGTGGCCGCCACACGCAGACGGCCGCCCCTGAGCCATTGTGCGGCAAACAAACCGCTCCGAGCAGCGACCCCAGGGACGCGCTCATAGCCGCTCTCGCGGCTGCACTCCGTGCCCTGCTCGTTCAGTGCCCAGCTATCGACGGCAACGTCCGACAGATGTGCGACGCGGCTCTCGCCGCGCAGGAAGCTCTGCTTCACCACGACTAGGCGCGTCACCGCGCCTCATAAGCGAATGTAAACAACTTGCCCTCGCGCACTGTTTGGGCAGCCGCCGCCGCTTCTCTTTCACCCTTCTTTCAATTCCCTTTCCCTATTGTGCAGCGCGGTTGAGGTGTCCTCACCTGAGAGACAGTTACTGCGCTGCACTTTACCCCAATTTTTCTTCCCTCCAACAAGAATCTCTCTCTCTCACTTGTTGGGCCGACACTTCGACGGGAAAAGCGAAGGGAAAGGCTTCGCGGGGAGTTGGCTCGCCAAACCTCACTGCGTTTCTCGCTCCTCTTAATTCTCGCTCCTCCTGTTTATTTCCTCCCTCCACGACGCAGTAGATGAAACCGAAAGAAAACCGTCAGCGTTTGTGAGTTAACTGTTGATTGCGCTCAGACCAGTGCATGCATCTCGGTGCGGCACGCACACAACTGCAATGCAGCGGCCATAACACTCATGCTTGCAGTGGAAGGCCGAACACAGCTCCGCTGCAGAGCGGATTGAGCAGAGCGTTGGCGGTGTGTCCTTGGCTTCGTCGTTTTTGCAGGCAAATGCACTGGGCGTCTGTCGCGCCTCGTAGTGTTCCTGCCTACCATCCTGCTGCTGTAGCCGCCCGCACGTTGACCGCGAATGCGCCGTCGGTACTGTGACAACACGGTAGTGACGACGGCGACGGGAAAAACCCGCGTCGAACATCCGTATAGTTGCTATCGCAACAAGGAATTAGCAGAACAGAAGCCATGCACCTTGATCAACTGCAGGCACGGTGCTTCTGCGCT
This sequence comes from Dermacentor andersoni, assembly GCF_023375885.2. Taxonomy (NCBI): domain Eukaryota; kingdom Metazoa; phylum Arthropoda; class Arachnida; order Ixodida; family Ixodidae; genus Dermacentor; species Dermacentor andersoni. Next base: position 101,713,529 of record NC_092815.1, read on the forward strand.
TCGTGGGAGTCAGAAATCACGACATGCTTTTCAGCAAATAAGCCTTCACAATGCGTATACCTACGCCGGTGATTGCATGCTCCTTATTTGTGGCTGGCATTGTTTGCCGCGCTAATGAGACCACGGTGGTCCGACGAGGGTGGCCCCGGACTATCAAGTGCAGGCGCACGAACGAATCGGTATGTGTTACACGAAATAATGTTCGCCCCGTGCTTTACGATAGAACCGAACACGTCTACAGTCCGCATATGACGTGCGTGCTTTTGTTTCGGGAAGGCAATTAACTAGTCGTGACCAACGGTTGCACGTTCTACAGCGATACCGTAGCTGCGCGTGTCGTGTGTGAAACTACGCGTGCGGCAGCAGGAAATAATAAATTGCTGCCCGTCCGAACGAGCATCTTTTCTTTTTAAAGGGGCGGGTAATTGGTTCTTGCGGCTACACGGGTGAGCTCGCTCGAATGCACGCAGTGTATAGAGTGGAGGTCGTGAAGTTCAAGAGAAAAAAAATTACAGCGCAAAATACACGCCCTGTTGACGCTTCCTGAGAGAACGCCTGTGAGCGCTGAAGTTGTAAACGAACTTACTGTTCAGAAACGAGGACAGCAGCATAAACAAGCGAACAGTTATTGTTATTGTAAGGCTTGGTTTACAGACGTAAAAATGATAACAGAGATGGTCTCAAGAGCAGAAACGCCTAGTTAGAAAGACGCTCTTAAGAAACCGCTATTACGAACTCAAGAAAGCCTGTACTTTACATTGTTTTCTCTCTCTCTCTCTCTTCTCACGTTTCCTTTTTTGCGCGTAGCTGCTCCTGGGCGAATCACCGTGGAGGCCTCTTGTGAACGACTACATTCATTGACCCCCGTGGATACATTGTGTATTGTACATAGAACTGTGATTCATTTTTCACAAAGAGTCATACAAAGTAGGTCAACGTACATGCCTGGTGAGGTATTAGTCAATTGAATGTGGTCGCCTTTGTCCGGTCGTTTCTTTTCATGATGTTATTCTTGTGCCTCTTGTTACACATCGGAAAATAAAGATTGTCCTAGAGATAGGCATACTACTACGAATAATCGAGAAAAAAAGACGAGACGCTTGTGTAACGCAGCTGATCTGGGGAACCGAAAATGGCCGCTGTGTTTCCCCCCACATCGCCATACAGGACGGCTTTGTTTCACGGCTTTGCGGCCGAATTACTGGCCCGCTTTTGTAGGCGGACAAAGTGCACAATAACGACACTTTGCGACCACTAATCACACATGAAAGTACCGTGCCCGTCGCCGCAAGTCGGCGTCATTGAGAAACATTGCCGATGCTAATGAGCTCTCGTGCGGACGCAAATAGTCCCGCAGAACACAAGCGGCCTCCGGCAAACGCGCGTCAAGCTCGCGGCACGAGCCGCAGAGCGCCGTCGGAACGGGAGAGATTAACAACTCATTCAGCCGGCCGCTCTTTCACGCTCAAGCAGACGTTGAATAGAGTCGCCGGACGCACCGAGCCGTCTCCTATCACAGCAGATTACACAATGACGGAGAGCCGCTAGGCGATCGCCCAAACAACTCCGCGAGTACGGTGTGTGTACATGTGCGTATACGGGCCACGAGCGCGATACCGCAGGCGCGCTCACCCAAGCCCTGTGTAGTATATGCATGCGCGAACAACGCGACGGCCCAAGCTGGCAGGAACTGCGCTACGCGTAACGCGTGTCCATCGATCATGGCTCTCTGTGTCGGCCTATTTCCTCCGATAGGAACGACGGCGCGACCCCCTCCACAGCAGCGGCGACCGAAAGAAGGGTGGGGGGATGTAACGGGAAGGGGGGAGGGAGAGGTAAGAAGCGAGAGAAAGGCTTCGGCCTCGTCAGCAGTGCTGTACTACTAGCTTGTTCCTCGCGCGTAACGACGATACCCACCTTCCTTTCCTCATCAATAACTGCCAGCGGCAAACACCAGAGACAACCTCCCTTCGCCTCCAGAGCTCCCGCGATGGCGCGTCGCGCTCGCCCCCGAGCGTACTCTGTACTACAGACCACAGCAGCATGAGACGTGCGGGACGTGCGAGCAAGTAAAGAGAGGGACAACGAGGAGCAGCGGAGTCAAAAAAAGCACGATAAGGCAGGCTCCTCGTCGAGACCTTGCGTGTACTACACGGTGCACTTCGGTGGGGGCGCGAGGGCGCGCGTCTGTTGAGCCGCGCCGTTTTATCTTTCGCCACCCGCAGACCGTCAAGAACGACCACCGATACACCGGCGCCTCTTTGAGCGCCTGTGCGTAATGCGACCGCGTATATAGGGACGCGAGGAGAGAGAAATCGGCGCCCCACCGCTGCGCGTTAAAGGATGTCGAAGCCGGCCATTAGTGAGCCCTGGCTCGCGGTAATGGTCGGCGATCCCGACTGCCCCTCGCTGCTGCTGCCGATACACCTTTATTATAGCTTCTTTTTCTTTTCATCCTCCTCCTGGGTCCTTCTCTTCTGTCTCTCTTTCTCTCGGCAGGTTGTCTCGGCTCAGCGGCCTGTCGTTGGCACCGCTTGTTCCCTCCGTCACGCCTATAATGATGGACAAGCGGACAAGCAAGTCATCGTCATCGACACCGTCTGCCGCTCCTCCAGCACACCATGTGCACGCGCCGTCCGCCACGCGTGGCGAACCGCGGAATCGCGAAAAAAAGAAAAAAAAAAGGACCGCGAAGCGAAGCGCGCTGTAGACCCGTTTCCACTTTCCCGAACGCCGCGCACGCATGACGATAACTGAAAAAAAAAAAAGAACCCTGCATAATAAAACGACTCCGATCTTACCTTTCTCCCCCATTCACATCTCTTTTCGCCCACCTTTCGACAATAGTGTCCTTATGCTCCACCACTCTGTAGGGCATTTAACCATCCATAGTTGCTCAGTGGCTATTAAGATTTCTTTGAGAGCATATAAGATCACGGGGTTCGGTATACTCGCGGCCAATGGTGCTGGCATTTCCCTGGAGTAGGAAAGCAAAGACGTTCGTGAGATTAAGGTCTTGTGGCAGGCTAGAGAAACACGCGCGGTCAAAATTAGCTCGCCAGTCTTCTGTTACAGCGTCTCTCATACTAAACCGGCGGTTGTGACGCAAAAATTCAATTGTTGCTACTCGAATATAAGTGTTGTTGGAATCGCACCGCTGGCACGAGTTGTTGGGGTCTCGGTGCTGACGCCCGTTATTGCCAATGGGTCGCAAGCCCCAAGGGTAGCGTTGGCCTGGCGGCCTGGGGCACTGGAAGCATCCGAAGGTCCCGGCAAAGCAAGAGAAGACTGATAACAGAACAACTTGTTTATTCTAACATAGCAAAAGAGCGGCCGGTCAGGTCGACCGGAGTGGAGAGACGGGAGAGCACGTAACTCAACAGTACAAATCGGAGCCTCTCTCCTGGCGTCCGGGGGCAGCTGCTCTTATACCCTCGGCGTCGCGGTCCAAAAGAGAAGGTCACGGGATGAAGGTCACGGGATGAAGGTCACGGGACGGCGGAGCATGACCCCACGACGGCGCGAACTGTCGAGCCGAGAGACCTCCTGAACCGAGTGTAGTGACGCATCGCCAACCTTCACTTGGGGAGCTCCGCTCCCCTGATGCCGCGCTTTGACAAGCGTGGGCACACACACACACACACACACACGAAGACACGTGGCACTGAAACACGCCTGGACACGCTTGGCGGGTAGGCGTTGCGGCGGCGTCGGACGGGCCAAAATGTCCGCCGCTTTGAACAAAGCCCCGGCGTCCGTTGCATCCGCGCCGGCATTACCGCGCGTTGTAGGCGAAACGTAACAGTGTCAGAACATCGATTCGTCACTGCCTCGAGCGCCCACGCGCTGCCGCTGGTACATGGATATGGCAGCCGGTGGCGCAGCGTAGAGCGTGGAATGGCGAACCAACAAATAACCATTGGACAATAGGATCGGCTTTGAGTTTGTCCTCTTGCAGTGCAGCTAGTGATTTCTGTGTATATTTTGTGCCAGGATGTCATTACACCTGGGTTCTGCCTCCTCATGTCGGGATGGTAGATGAGGTTCGTGGACGAAATGGAGAATTCAGCAATGCATTTAGCGCAAGGGAGAAATGCATACTTGTTGTTTATATGTTTACGTGCTTTTTTTTCGCCCTTGGAGGGCTGCTGTGAATGCGTTTTGATTGGTGGATTATAAGTAAAGAGAGAGAAAGAGAGGGGGGGGGAAGGGAGAGAGTTATTGATCTTCAAAGAGCGTCTGGAGGCATTCGGACCAGGTTGTGAGGATATCATAGTTCCTGCCCCTTATCTCGCAGCTACTAAGTAACATGAAAAGCATTCATGGAGAGCGCGAGACGCGACCGTGAAGAAACCAGTGCTGTTCTGGACGAGAAGCTTGTGGTGACGAGTACGGAGGGATAAGCGTGATTGCAGGAACGCCTTATATGCAATTCGTGATCGTCCTCGCTGAAGAACGGATGTCCTGTGTCGCTTGATTCGACGCTGTAAGGGTTGGGGTTGGGCATGTAAAAAGGCGTAACTGGCCCATGCCGTCATCCGACTAATGTTGGGTCCGACTCATCCACGCTACGGATGTTGTAGAAGGAAGGAACGTGTTCTCATCGAGAACGATGAGTACTGGGTTTATTTACTATATCTGTATGAAGAGTGGAGAACGTTGCATCTCATCGGTCTAGCACGACTGAAGTGAACATCACCGAGAAGCCGTAAATGTTCGCCTAAGTCCCCTCTGTCCTCCCTAGATCTCTAAGCGAGGAAAATCTGCCCCCCCCCCCCCCCCCCAATCGTCCAGTTTAAGGGCGAGGGTTCACACAATCACCCTTTCACCTTCTTTCACTGAATCACTTTCTTTCACTGAACACACAGGAAGGAGAGCTTCATAGACGGGGATTGCCATGCTTGACGTAAGATGGCGCGTCTTGATTCCTCGGATGACCCCGCAGTTCGCTGGACCGTCTGTCAAACGACCGTAGCAGTTACCAGAGTCTGTGAGGGAATGCCTTAGAATAGCCTTTTCCAGGAGTCCGCTCCCATTGGTCCGCGAAGGTGACAGTGAACCAACAAACAATACTCGGTCCGCCAAACGTGTTTCGCCTTACAGGCGCCGCATGTCTGTCCGAGGGTGACGCATTGTTAGCTTCACGAAGCGATTCGTCGCAGTGGGGCAGGAGAGGCTAGAAGGTCGCTACCCCCGCTGGCCGATCGTAACAACGCGCTGACGAGGATACCATGCTTTATATGCATTTAGTAGGGGCAACAACACAACGAAATCGCGATGCCATTTGTAAACGTCACGAAACAAATGTCGCCTGTTTCACTAACTCATGTGAATTTGAGGAAAGCATTGGATATTTAATTGATTCCGCTACTGAGGAAAAGTGTAAACGAAAAGGAAAATAGTGGTCGTTTTCCTAGAGAGTTTGAAGCATTACAAAAGCGATAGCTTGCTGTGCTGTCCACTGACTGATGCAGAATACGCAGGCGTGTAGACTCTCATAGAACACAACCTTCACGAAACCCTTAATGCTCAATGGCAGTGCACGAAGGTGAAGCCAGACACTGATGAGTATCATAAACGACATCCCCCTTTAAATGTGTTGCGGACAGTTGCGCTATAGCCTGTGTGAACTATTTGCAGGTTACCATGCAAGCCGTAATCTACCATCACATCTCTGCTTTATCTCGTAGAGTTATACCTATGCCTGAGTATATTTTGCCCCCGTCTCTTACCTGCTTATTCTCCCGAACACCCCAATCGTCTCTTAATTATCTTTTGATTATCATTTAACGCTAGCCTCATCTTTGATCCGCAGTGCTATGGACGTTCCGTACGGTTCTGGATGGATGAATGGATATGTTGACATCACATTGCAAAGTGCAGTCTGGATTTCTTATGCAGCAGACAGAAGTCCCTACATGTTGCGAATATTTGCTGCTTTATCTTTTTGTCCTCATGGCAGCCAACTTGATCCTCAGAAGGCAAGGCACTACCCTTCGTGTTGACGAAAATGCTATGGTACTCTAGCCATACACAGTTCCGCTGTAAAAGAAGAAAAGAAATCATGTAGATCCAACGCAGATTTGGAATCTATGTGAAAAAGCGAAACTTTCTGGAAGCGGTTAATAAAACGCCGTAAAACTGTTCATCTTCCGCAAAGCGCTTTGGCAGCATCACGATTACGTGCTTGACCGTCAAATTATCCAATCAGCATCGCTGGCGCGGCGACCGCGTTCTGATGGGGGCTGAGTGCAAAGCCGCTCATGTGCCGTACATCGGGTGCTGTTACGTCTCAACACCACTACGGCGTTAATTGGACGTTTGCCACGAGTCAAACTACAGCCACCCATCCATCTCCGCCTATCCAGAAGTCAGCGCAGCGTGGACACCAAATTTTGACGGGTCCCACAAAAGGTTCTCATCCCGCCCATTACCTGACAGCCTGAGCCAACCGTTGTCAGATGGGAAGAGGACTTGGCACCTTTGAAGGCATCGCGTCCATGAGCGTACATATCTCATCAACCCATCATCATCCGATACATTGACCCCGGTTCTCCCCCACAACCCGGGCTGACTGGGTGGGGGGACTTGGTTCGGGCCAACGGTCCTTCCCGGACAAGGGGGCTGTTGTGGTGCAGCAACACAGAGTTACCGCACTCAACACACAAACAGCCATGTCGGTCTTACAGGACTTAAGCCTGAATGACCCTCGGACTGCCTCGGCGCAAAAAAGGCCAAGGCATACAACAGTACAGAGCACCAAAGCCGTCCGCGGAGCAGCGCGACCAACCAAGGGTGCGCCACCACCGGTTCTAGCTCTGGGTTCGAAGGATTAAAGGGACGGGAACAACGTCGACGACCTGAGGCGCAAGTTGCTTTCTTGCCACAGATTCCAAACTAGTCTCTTCGGAGGCGGAGTTACTGGGGGCGTGGGCGTGGTATCGCAACAGAGTCAACGGTTATGATTCGCTGTTGGACAGTCTTCAGATTCCCTAGTCGACTCTCCTAGGGAAAACAACGGTATTAAAAGCGGGGACTTTTCGTGCAGTGGGGGACAGAGGGTCCTGATGCGAGCTTGGACGTTTAACTTGCTCCTGCATAAAGTGGGCTTCCGTACTGGAGCCGTGTACCGTGTATACTAAGCCAATAAAACCATTTTCCTTCATTTCCTACAACCTGACGTAGCATTCGATGGGCTTGGTGGACTCTTGCCCTAACGCCACCCTAAGCCGCAACAGGGCCCGTTGCAGATCAGCTGGTCAAAATTAATCCGGAGTCCTCATAACACGGCGTGCTTCATAATCAGGCTCTGGTTTTGGCACGATATTTAGCGAGGAGGATGTGGAGGTTGGTGCTATCTACGGGCGGATCTAGCCTTGTAGAGGCATGCCGGCAATCAATCCGACCGCTATCTATAGCGCCCGCGTCGTCTTCCTTGTATTCCTGGTCGTCGCGCGCAGCTTGTAGCCACAAATCTGCGGACGCAAGGCCCGAAAAGAACTGGTGCAGTCAGAAGCAGCGCATGAGACGTCGGTGCAAAGGCGGGAGTGTGCAAGAATTCAGCGTTTCCTTATACGATGCATGAAGGAGCGCAAGCTAAGGAACGCCTTTTCGTTTGATGCAGTGTATTGGTCAGCGTCTCACGGAGTCAGTCTTTAAGGCGTGCCATGCGAGAGCTCTATACCTATGGCATTATAGCAGGCGGTTGAACCGTGTTGTGTAGAGGGTACACGCACTATCGATATAGGCAATGTGTTTTTTGAGACTATACATATTTTTTGAAAACAGCTATGAGATTACCAAACATGGAGCTTTTGCAGAGGAGTTGTAAGGCGGAGTAGATGTACTTTGCCACTAATAACGTAAGTTTCAGAAGACTAATTAGTAAGCACGCGTTCATAAGCTCTCTTGTTGATACATTGGGGGTATAGTTCCTTACATGGCAAATTTGGAGGCACTCCTATTCCGATACACCCCTAGTTAAAAAAAAATAGATATCTTGAGAAAACGCACCTAACTCTAGGTATTAACCATCGAAATTCAGTTTAGATCTTGGTTAAATCTTAAACCTTTGTTACTTCGATTGGTAATCACCCCTTTCACCTATAAGTAGTGCATCGATCATAGCGACTGTCTATTAATGTTCGTCTTAAATAACGTTTTCGCTCACCACTGTCTTCTGCTTTGAAGAGTGTTACGTCGAAGGCCAGTCAAGCTGACTAGTTTAACTTCTTCCCTTGGCTATACCACTTCGTCTTCTTAATTTTGATATTGAATAAGCTTTTGAATCCTCGCAATATCAGAGCGCGCTGGGAGCGCTGAAAAGGCAGCACCGCTATTAACTCAAACGGAAACGCACGGCAAACATCGCGGCAGGTGCTTTCCACGCAAAACGTTGGTATCGATACATGCCGCGACGTGAAGTAATTCAAACTTCGTCCCGTGTTTCGTCATGGCTCGCTTCCGTCTGATGTAACAAAGGGCTACCTTTCCTGCGCTCCAGGTGCTCGGTTTCAATATTGCCTGGATTGAAGTGATTGTAATTTAAAGATGATTATCTCACGTTACGTGCGATCTTCAGGATTAAAAGAAAACAATTAAAGTGCATTGAAATGTGACTGCCTCCAAATTTGCCACATTAGAAACTACCCACAACGTTCGAACAAAAAAGGTACTCAACAAATTATTGCTAATTAGTCTTTTGAAACATACATACAATGCTAGCGGCAAAGTATGCCCGCCTCGCCTTAAACTTCTCTGCGGAAATACCATAGTCGCTGCGCTCGTAGCTTTTTTATTTAAAATGTGCGACGGCTGAGAAAACAAAAAACAAGAAAAAGCGAAAAGGAATCCAATTTTTTGTCTAGTGGTACGGAAGGTCAGATGAAAACCGAGGAGACGAAGCATAAGGATAGTGTTGACGAGATGAAAGCCGGTCTCAGAGACTGTCAGCATTAGCTTTTCTCTCGAGACAGTGAACTGAACTGTCTACCAAGTATTATATATATATATATATGTTTTACCAGACGTTTACGGTGCGGTTCGAAGTTAATTTTTGGTATATATATATATATATATATATATATAGGTGCCTAGATTAGGTGAACTGTTTTGCTCCTGAAAAGAGAGCAGCAAGCTGTCGTATATATCGCTTTTCGGCAGACAAGGAAGAATCCAATCGTTTATTGCAATAACTGAGCTATGTAGCCCAGCAAGTCAAACTATTCACAGTGAGTAGGCCAGGACATGTCTATCCAGGAGCTATGGACATGTCCATGTTCCTTACGAATCTGCCCCAGTGTCTGGCTTCGTCTTCTCCTACTGGCAGTAGCCGTCTGCGCACCGGCACGGCTGAGTCACGCTTGGGCTCAGAGTCCAATACATGGACAACTCGCTGGAACCAACCTGTGGAATTTGGGACACGGGTGAGCCAGCCACAGCACTACAGGGTATGTTTATGGTGTGCTATGGCTGGCTCGAGCGCAAAGTGAAACGTATGTGCGGCGTGTGGGCATCCAGACTAAACTTTCTAATTTCTTAAATGAAACAAACGTACAAAGAGGTAGGTAGCTAGCAGGAAGGTAGCACAGAGGGAAGACAGCACGTAGTTTTTTTAAAGCTTGCCCTGAGCCCACATTTTTTCAGGGATACAAATGCACTTGAGTAATAGTTATATACCTTATAGATGCAGCACGCCGGAGCAGTAGCAAACTTGAAACAGCAAATACTGACAAGTGAGAAACTGTTTGTAGATCACGGATATTCTCAGCAACAAGGATGTTGCCAATTTCGCCTGCTTCAAGGACTTGTTTGTATAAACTTGCGCGAAACAAGCATCGCTCTTGCATTCGTTCACCATTAGAAGATTTGCAAGGGAACGTAGAGGGACCGACGTGCGATGCATTTTCGGAAATAAAATCATATTTCTTTTTAATCTCGACGCAACATTGGTAAAATCGTAAATTTTACAATCAATTAAGGAAAGTTGGCAGGTAGTACCCCAAAACATGGATAAGTTACCTTCGGTGTGTGAGTGAAAGGCGTGGTTCCTACGTCGAGAAAAGAAAAGGTCGCGCAACAATATATAACGTCAGGCTATTAACGAAGCGAGGCCATTCCAGCATAGATGTCCACTTTTGTTTAAAACATTTCAATGAAAAGGGCTCTCGCGCTTCGCGCAACCACACGCATTTTGTTTCTTTCCTGCTGCTCAGCTTTCTCTCCATCTTCTTTTCCAATTCGTTTCCTTCTGCCCAGCTTATGAGCATCTTGCGCGAGAGTGGTACGCGACGATCGTTCAAGATAGACGATGGTAGAGAAAGTCAGCCCAAGCACATTCTGCGCAGCGGTGGTGGCGTATGCGCAGCAGCAGACCGGAGGCAAGAGACTGGAAGACAGCGCGCCACAAAAGGACCACACAGTAGCGCGGTCCGCCCTCCATAGGGGCCATAACTATCACGCAGTGGAAAGTAGCCAGTGGCAGGGCATTATGCGGAGGTCGTCTCCATTAGCGGATTTCCTTTATTCCACTACGAGCGCTTCTCACCCGGGCTGCCGAGGCATTTTTCTCTTTTTCTTGGCCGCCGTCCACACGCGTGTCTTTCTTTTCTCCATATGGTGCTTGCCTTCCCACCCCGGCTTTATCTACGTTCCTCGCCGCACGCGCTACGCGCACCGACGGCCATGTAGGCGCGTCGTGTACGTACGCGACAGCGCTGCGGGCGATGATTGTTTTTCTGTCAGGCTTCGCGTTCAGCCACGGCCACCGTCGCTGGGCTAATGATGCTCTGACGACTGCTGCCGCTTGCATCGGAGGTTTCTGCTGCTACTGCTTCGCACAATGAACGCTGTCGCGCCTCCGAGGAGAAGGAGTCGTCGCGCACGCTGTCCCCGCTAGATTGTCGGCGGCTGCGGTCTCTGCCGCGGCCCGCATGCCTGACTGACTGCACGCCGCCAGTTTCGGATGCGAGCCGAACGCGTCGTGGCGCGCCTCGCCTCGACTGTACGGAGCCTCGTCCAAGTGCGGTGACATTCGCTGGCGTGGTGCGGACGTCGCCGTCTTCCGGCCAGAGGAAGCGTGCCTCGCTCGACGAAATCGAGAGGAATTAGTGGCGTTGTCCAGTGGTCGATCAGCTAAAGTAGTCGAAGACTGCGCTTTCATGATATTGCACCGGTCTCCGCAGCGCCAAGACGCATCTTTTAGGCGACGTACACTAGAAGGGTTATTGTGCGACATGATCTAGGCTGGTGCGAGATCCCCCTTTCAGCTATTCTGAACGCGCTGTTGTAGTCCATATACTAGAGAGTATCATAAATATTTTACTGGTGACGAATAACTTTACAGTTCTGCAAGATAATTTAAGCGTGACGCGCTGCGTTAAAGCGAAAAGAAACATGTTCATTCTGCGGCTCTGTTCACGTATCTGTGCACGCGTAATAAATTTCTGCTATATTATTTGCCTCCCTCTCTTCTCCTCCTGCCCTCCATTTTCTTAAGGTAAACTAAGGAAAGATAAACCGCACCTCAATGGTGGCATTTTCTGCCATTCTTCCTTATTTGGCACAGCATCATTTTATTCCCCTTTTTCTGCCAGAGGTTCTTTGTAGGCTTAAGTCGACTTTCAAGCTTAAACATGAGTAAAAAAATTATTGAATATTTCTGTTCTAGCTCCAATTTATTCTGTTTTCCATATTATTGTCCGCTCTTTTCTCTGAGAAGGCCTTTCAGATTGTGTCAAGTTTCACTAAACAGGGGTCTTGTTGCTGTAAGTGCCCTAAGATTCAATGCAACGGCACCTTAACTCACAAATGAGCTCAAAGATTTCACGTCAACAAGCGGTGCCAATTCCAGTTCCCTGCTGCTACGTCAAGATTGCAGAGCAATATTATAGGCCTTTTTTCCACTTCTGTGGAGGCACAATCACAATGAAGCGGTAGAAAGTAAAGCCGTGTTTCTTTTCAATGGAGTGGGCGGAGAGTGGCAACGAAGGCAGGAGGTAGAGTACGAAGGAACGGGGAAGGGGACGGGGGGTGGGGTGGAGGGGGGGGGGTAGTATTCGTGCTTCCCATGCACGGGACGGTGCTCGGAAAATGAGAGGCCCGCTGATGGTCTCGGTCTCGATGTGGTGACAGGGTCGTTTGGTGCGACGGCGCGGTGCCGACCGCGGCCGCGGCCGCATTCTTTCGGCGAAACTGCTTTCAACTCTAGGCGGTGTATGAGCCGACACATCACGTTGAAACACACGGCGAGCGTAAGTACGCGGCGGGCGGGAGAGGAACGCTCAACGAGTAGAGGCCATCCACCGACGGCGACCTGCGCCGCCACTCCTGGACAACGAGAACAATGGCGTCCCGCGCATTCTTGTCGGCCCTCCCCCGGAAATGAGTCTACGGCATATTGTTCATAAGCAAACGCCCCAGTGGCTCCGAGGTGACGGGCATTCTTACGGCTTCATTTCGTTATTTTCTTAAAGACAGCAGATGGTGGTTCGCGCCAAGAGAGACAGGGAGAGAGAGAACAGAATAAAGGAATGACGAGTAGCAGGCGTTGTCCTCACATAAAGCAGCTGTCGCGTGCAGGACGTGCAGTTGCCGCTCGCGTGAACTTCGCGGGCAGGTTATGTACACTTCAAGCTGATAGAAACGTGAAAGAATCAATATGCAACAGAGGTTGGCGCAGATGGTGGTGGAGAGCAGAGGAAATATCATCAAAGCGAGTGGTACTCACCACAGGTGAAAACGTACTTTTCTATAGTTATATCATAGCTGCCGCGGTGGCTCGTTCGCTCACGCATTCCGTCATTGGTTCGACTTCCAGCAGCAGTGGGCATATTCTAATGAGAGCGCAATGCAAAAGCGCGGGCATATATATATATATATATATATATATATATATATATATATATATATATATATCTATATATATATCTGCGCATGTTAACGAACCCCAGGAGCTTAAAATTAATCCGGAGCCGACCACTGCGGGATCTCTCACAGAGCGGGAGCAATGGGACGTTAAACATCGCTCTCTATTAGAAGTTCTAAACGTGAAAAGACTCCGTAATGTCCGAATTCCAGGCGGACATTGCTGTTATAGCTGATTTACTGGTAGTTAACCTGGGGCAACGTTGCTGTGCCTCCAATTAATTACTGTCTGACTAAGTAGCCCAGAGGGAGCGCTCTATCTTTCTATGGGACTGTTTTATCTTTCCCAGCCGGCGATAGAACGTAAAAAAGAAGAATGTATGAAAGAAAAAAGTGACAGAAACTTACGGCAAGCCTAAAACATTTAGTGAGCAACACAGCATTGCGACGCCGACGATGGCACGATCCTGAGGATGGCACTAGAACGATGAAAGTGGCATGACAACCACGACCCTTCGCTGATTGACCTCCAAGAAAGGGCAAAGCTGCCACTGAGAGGAAAGCTGAGAATGATTGCAGCGTTTAAAGCCGGGCTGCGAACGACCACTTATCACTTGGCCTTTAAATGGCCCATATTTACATTTAATTATGAGGGAGAAGAGAGAGAAAGCAAGGCGAGGAAAAGCAGGGAGGTCAACCAGGCGAGCGTCCGGTCAGCTGCCCTACACTGGGGGATTAATTATGACTATGCTAACTACTTCAACATAGTGAAATTTTTTTGAAGTATGCCACACACACACACACACACACACACACACACACACACACACACACACACACACACACACACACACACACACACACACACACACACACACACACACGCACACACGCACACACACACGCACACACGCACACACACACACACACGCACACACGCACACACACACACACACGCACACACGCACGCACACACACACACACACGCACACACACACACGCACGCACACACGCACGCACACACGCACGCACACACACGCACGCACGCACGCACACACACACACGCACACAGATGCACACATACACTTTGCTTTGGGAAAACATCAAACTTTCTGAACCACTATTGGAAACATTTTTTTGTACGCCCCCGTCGTTTATGATTTTATACGCCTCTGTTGTTTACAACAGCGGCACAACCGACACCATCGTCAGTAGTGGGAACCAAAGTGGTGGGAAAGCAAATGCCGCATAAACGGCAAACGACGAAGTATTCATGTTCTCTAACAAACAGCAAGACAGACTTGACTGAGAACGATAGCCTCATTGTTACTTTTATCCCTCTGTTTCGTGCTAATTTGTGAACAAGACAACGGTAAGACGCCACCGACGCTACGAGAATGCAGGAGCTGGCCGCATAGCAGGGCTTGCGCTTGACAAAAGCCGCATGTGTGTAACAACGAGACGAAGGTGCAGCTGCCGACTGCAGTGTACGAGACACGAAATGTCTGCTCAGACAGCGCTTCGTTCCTCAGCCCATTTTCGAGACATTTTGCGGAAATGTAAGTCAAAGGGCTGGACTTTCGTGTCGAAACGAGAACGCCGCCAAAAGGACAAGCAACAAGACTGAGGCGATGCACAACCGGCTAACCGTACCGCTAGTTTTTGGCCACTCAGACGACTGTGCAGCGTTCATATATGACTTATTATGGCTGAAGCCTGATTCGGTAAAGGTTGTCGGTAGACAATAGGGCTTTTACCAAATAACAATACAGTCTCAGCCGATGTACAAGGTATGTTTGATCAGAGGCGTAAATAATGCAGGCAACAAAAAGCTAGCGTGTGGCACTTGGTAAATAAATAAATAAATAAATAAATAAATAAATAATAGAGTCAATACATGCGTGTGAAGCTCTTTCGACGCGTTCGTCAGAACAGGCTTGTCCACAATATGAGCCATCATGTGGAGAAGCCTACTTGAGTGATTGCTTTGCCGGCACGTCACAGAGTGTGTGTACGAGTATACCATGGTCATTACCGTGACAAAGACAAGTGTCGTTATAGTTAAATAGATAAGAGCTCTGTCTGGAACAGAACATGGATAGCTCTCCGAGTACAGAGGACGGTTCTCAAGTGTTGAAAGGCCGAGAGCTCTATGATGTTCAATATGGTCTTGATAAGCCATATCGAACATCATAGAGCTTTCGGCCTTTCAACGCTAGCTATTTTCCTAGACGTATCAAAGGCTTATGATAGCGTCCTTCAGAGCTCAATACTCAATAGTCTGCAGGCCATGGGCGTGCACGGCTATCTTCTGCGATTCATTCACTCATCTATCAGTGATCGTAAAATTCAAGTGCATTTAGGAAGTACCATAAGCACCGAAAGGGCGGTATCGCGAGATGTACCTCAGGGAAATGTTCTTTCCCCAACGCTCTTTAATGTTGTAATGGCTGGTATTCCCGCTGAAGTGCAAAAATATTGCAGGCATATCCATATGTCGATATATGCGGATGACATTTGTATTTGGTTAAGCGGATATCAACACAAGCGTTTAGCTCTGATAGCTCGACAGGCATTACTTTCAGTTCAACATTACCTTCAAGGTGTTGGGTTGACTCTCTCGGTGGAAAAGTCTGGCTTCATCATGTTTCCAGGTAGAGGAAGACGGTATGCGCGGCTGAAGACAAACCTTGATCAATCTTGCCTTCGTCAATTGAAGCACAAGCGCTTTTTGGGCGTCATTATTGACTCCCGTCTACAGTGGCGACGAGCTGTGGACTATATTGTGACATCACTATCTCCGCGTCTCGATGTGATCCGTAGAGTTGCAAGTGAGCAATGGGGAAATCACCCTTCTACAATGATCAGGCTGCACGATGCACTAGTGACGAGTCGAATGATGTACCAGCTCCCTTTAATTTCCCCCTCACTATCACAGCTGGAACGACTTGAGGTTTTGCACAGGAAGGGCCTAAGGAGGGCTCTTGGCGTTCCGCAGACTGCTCCTAACAATGCAGTACTTTATGAGTCTCTATCGAGACCTCTTAGCCTAGTCGCTTCACAAAGGTTATTGATGCAAATTGGCCACCTCAAACAGACGGCAGCCGGCCGAGCCCTTCTACAGCGCCTTCGAAAGAGATCCAAGTCCCAAGCGTAATCTTGGGACTCGGATTACTCTTGGTTACCTGGGTCTTGACGCTAGAGGTCGAACTAAGAGGTTGAAACCACCTTGGTCTTTCGCGAGCCTAGATTGTTCGTTGACAATTCCTCACGTTCGTGCCACGCGGAGTTATCCTTTGGCGGCAACGCGTTCGCTCGTACTGGAACATCTTGAAACTGAATATGCACGTCATCTTCAAATTTTTACTGATGGCTCTGTGGACAAGGTCAGAGGATCTAGCGCAGCTGCTTTTCACATTCCCTCTTTGAAGTATGACTGGTCGGTTCGCTTCACTGCAGTCGTGTCCTCCACAACGTTCGAAAGCGTTGCCATTGAGGCAGCTCTAAAGAAGCTACGGTGTTGTACGCCTCAACCCGTTGTCATTCTTACAGATTCGAAATCCGCCCTCCAAAGATTAGAGCATGGGTTCCCTACTGATGCTTTATGTCTAAGCTCCCTACGCTCGGTGCACAATCTCCATATCAAAGGCTTCTCCATACGATTCCAATGGGTGCCCTCGCACATAGGTATCATAGGCAACGAGATGGCGGACAGCCTCGCCCATAGAGCGCTGTCTGGGAATCCTTTGAGAAAAGTGCCTCAAGAGGACAAGAGACTCTTCAGAGAAGCGGTGTCCTGCCACTTCAGCTCTTTGGGGAGCTCATCTCACAAGCCATGTGTGACTGAGGGTCTCAAAAGAAACCAAGCCACTTTACTGCTCCGCATTCGCACGGGCTCTGCTCGTACCCCTGCGTGGATGTGTAAGACTGGCCTGGCGTTGTCTCCATTATGTTCAACGTGTGGTGTGTGCGGTGACATAGAACATTACCTTATGTGCTGTACTCTGTATAACGCGGAAAGGAGCGTGTTATTCGGGTCCCTCAAGAAGACACGAATTCCCCACAGTTCTCTTCAGGACATTGTTTTCCCGCGCGGGAACCAGTTAGATAGGAAGGAGGTTTCTCGCCTTCTTTTAAATTACCTGCAGGACACGGATTTGGCCTCCACACAGTGACCTTAGGAGTGACCATTTGTAATTGTGAGGTCTGTATTTATGTGATTTATTTATTTTAAGTGTCACTACGGTGGAGCAATTGCCGGCAGCAACTGCAAGGCTAATCCCACCAGTAGCCTACAACCACTTAACTCAACTCAAGTCAACTCAACTCAACTCAACTCAAACGATTGGGGAATATAAGAAAAATGCCACATGAGGATCAACTGCCTAGGGCGCAGCGTGCAGAGCGAGGTATTATTTTCGCAGCGCAAAAATTTCAGAAAAGGGAAATCCCGTGAAAGGAAAGGGGTAGACGAAGGTGCCTCGATGCGCACGTCTCCGCATCGCGTGCGCATCGAGGCAACCTAGAGCAGCTAGAAAAACAGGCGCTCTGTAGGGCGTCTTTCCTTTTCTGAGTTTTTCAGAGGAACACCAACTCATGCAAGAAGTTACCTTGAAGAGTGAGCGCCGGCATCGATGTGCCATGATGAAGACAGTGCCTTTAGACAAGTACAGCGATGTGTCAGTTGGAAATTAGCGGTGTGTGACGGCGTTGACAGATGGTACACGCTATATGGCACGCCCTGCTCGTCACAATTCATTTTGAGATTATTCATTTCTTTATTGTTGTGCTGTCACTGCTCCGGCACACTTCAGTGTTGATCACTTCTGGCTGTAGCACATGACTTTCCTTCAGAATGTGCCGAATATGGGGCGTTCAAGAGAGAAAATTGTGTGCTGCTGCCAGAAGCGACCAACGAAGAGAATAGGTTGGAGCTCTTTAGCATTTATTACATGCTCCATATCAACTAATAAACATCGTTATAGGTTTGCGAGCGTTTAAGGTCTCCCGAGGACGGAAAATTTCCCTGGGAATTCACCGTGCTCACTGCAACTTCAGCTACATCGGCAAAACCAACAAGTTCTCAAGAAGACTGAATGGAGCCGAGAAGATGCATTGTATTATACAAAAATTGCAGCGAAGTTACTATGTATAACGAAATTTGGTTAACGCCTGACGTCAAGGTACACAAAAAAGTTTCTGGCTGTATGAAAGAATATTCAACAATAGATTCCTGTCATCAATCAGGTAATTGAGAAAGAAAGAGAGAGAACGAGAGAGAGAGAGAGAGAGAGAGAGGAAAGGCGTGGACGTTAAACGGATGCAAAATCTTATGAGTGTTACCAACTTATCTAGTATATGGGTTTCATAGATTACGAAAAGGTGTTCAATTTACTCGAGATACCAGCGGAAATTGAGGCATTGCATAGTTAAATAGTATAAGAAGCATGCATATGTGAATATTTTAGTAAACATTCACAGAAAAGTTGGAAAATACCGATTAAGAAGGGGGCCGGGCAAGGAGATACAATCTCTGCAATACTGTTCACTGCATTGTTACATGAAATATTCAAGCCGTTAGACTGGGGAGGACTACGTGTGAGAATCAACAGGGAACATCTCAGCGACCTGCATCTTGCATGTGACATTGTCCTGTTTAGCAGCGCTGGGTAGCAGTAGCAGCAAATGATTGAGGACCTTAGCCGAGAATGCTTAAGAGTAGGTTTGAACATTAATATTGAGAAGACTAAGGTAATATAAGAATGTGAATTTGTAATTGAAAGTCAGGCTCTAGAATCATGTGCAAGAGTACGTTATCAGGCTAATCAATCGTAGTAAACTCGGATCGTGAGAAAAAAAAAATTACCGAATATGAAGAAGGGGTTGGAGTGCACATGGAGGTATTACCAAGCCATGACCGGTAGTCTAAAACTATGCTTGAAAAAAAAAAGGGGGGGGGGTGCGGATGCACTCATTCTATTTTACTGGTGCTAGCATATAAGACACAAACTTGGTGGATAACATAGAAGCTCGATAAGTACTTAAGGACCACGCAACGAGCGATGGATTGAAATATGAACGGCGTAACGTTAAGAAACAGGAAGACACTGGTGTGAATTAGAGAAAAAACGGGCGTATCCGGTATTCTAATTGCCATTAAGACAAATAAATGGAGTTGGGCTAGGGTGGCCCTATAATGCGTTGAGTAGAAAGGCGGTACTCCATTAAAGTAACAGAATGGGTGCCTAAGGGAATGGAAGTGCCGTTGAGGATGATAGAGAACAAAGTGGTGTGATGAAATTAGGAAATTTGCAGGCATGATGTGGAGTCAGATGATGCAAGACAGGTCTAATTGGAGGTGGCTAGGTGAGGTTTTCATCTCGGAGCAGACATAAATGATGATGATGATGATGATGATGATGATTTGTATTAAGACTGGCGTCACCTTTGTGTTCGGTGGACTGTGATCAAGGCAACCGGGTGGTTGCTTGTTCGCAGTGAACCCGAGCATTCTAGGAATTATAATAGGGATATTGACCGGACGAACCTTATTCAGACTTTTGGCCACCTGTATTACGATTCCTCATCTTTTTTTTTATGTGTTCTCAGTAGCACAAAAAAAAGAAAAGAATGCTATGCTCTCAGTGTTCTTTCAGGAACTCACCAGTGAAGGCTCGCTTCTACATACGATAGGTAGACACTCTGAGATTTTCCTTTTATTTATAATTAGCTTTATGTTATGCTTTCTCTTCCTCTTCGGATATTCCTATATTATACTCCATTCGGCGTTTCCTTTCCTTTCTTTCGTTTATATCTGTCTTTGCGTTCCTTCACAATTTCCCTGTATATTCACGAGCGATCGTGTTTCTATGCAACCCAGTTTCCTTTGATACCGCCGCTTGTCTTTGTCGTTGTTCTTCAAATTGAGTGCCTCGCGAGACTATTGTGTCGAAAGAAACGAGCGGCATATTTCTCGGTATTTCCTGTAGCCGTGCCCATGTTCTTGCTCGTTTGCTCGTAAATTTATTCCTCTTTCACCCTCGCACTGATTTGAGTGCGATTGTCATCTTGTCACTTTAATTGCTTGAAAGCATAGAAAATATAAACCCGCTGTTTTGACGATTCATGGACTCTCGGCTATACCTGAGAGCGCGATGGTCGCGTTTTTTCAGCTCATTTCTTTTGTGCAATGTGGCCTTTGTAGTTGCATGAAGAAGTGTCAGTCGACAGGAACATAGGAAAAATATTGTGCCCTTGGAGCATTCGGTTATGTTTGCTAAGCAATGAAGGCGTTTTCACTGTTTGTTTATTTGTTTTATTCCGCTTTTTTAGTTCAAACGCTTGTTAGTGACGGGTCCAAACCTTGTGGGCACGACGTAATCATTGAGCACCTTTTGTGTCACTGCCCTTTCCTTGACGTAGAACTATATACTTACTCTCTGTTAGTCTCAGCAGCTTAAACGACAGACCGCTAGCGGATGAAAAGATTCTGAAACCTTGGCTGAAGTATTTTTGGGTGTGCAAGACTACAAGAAACCTATACCGCGATTTTTGAAGGCGGCAGTACTGTATGACGGCGTGCGACTGTCAATGAGCGCTCATCTCGGGGTGTGTGCACCCTGACTGACTCTGGCTTACATTTTCCCCCCGTTTTTGTTTTCGCCAATTGCAGGGTCGCCAACCTGGCGCGACCTTGGTTAACCTGAATATCTCCTCCTCTTCCTTTCTTCTTTTTTTGGTGTTACAGTGGAGTGTCAGATTAGTGCACAAGTAGGATACGACCACTCTCTCTCAAGCCAAACGAGTCTATCCACGTATGTTCTTGATGCTGTCAATTTCATATTCCAAGGTTTAATTAGTGACTGACGTACACTTGCCTGACAGCTCGTCTGCACAGGGCAGCTGACTTGGGGGAAAAAAGGGCAAAACGTCAAGTTGCTCGACGCTTGAACGAGTGACAAGACTCAAATGCGCAACATGTCTGCTGAGGGCCTCGCCAATGCCGACTTCTGTATTTACAGAGAATGCCAGTGTTCTTAGACGCACTTCAGTTTTACAGCTCCGCTCGGGAGACGACCGAAGTGGCGGTCGCGCAATGCAGTGGCGGTGCGATCGCGTCTTTCGTCACTTCTGTCGCTTCCGGTTTCGCTTTTGCATTCATTTCGGTGGTGCTGTATCGTCCGTCGGTATGCTTTCATCATATTGTTCGTGTTGTGTGATGTGGGACGGTTTCGTCCAGCGAGTAGTTTCACACAGAAGCGTTTCGGCGTCTCAGAACAGGAAAGCAGTGCTTCCGCCTTGCCCACGGCTGCTCCAGCGGCCTGACGCATACTGGTGCTGGTGCTCGCTATTTCTTTCGCACCGCAAGAACCTTAATAGCGCGAGTAAGGCCTTCAACGCGGATGTTCTTTGGGAGCATTGGCCTAAAGCTTTCAGTTCTGAAAGTGGGCGATTGTCCAACTGGTCCAGTACTCTGCACATCACTACGGGGCTTCACGACAGACTCTAAGAATGCCGCCCCCTACCGCTCTGTAGTGTACGCGCTTTGTTCGTGCTTGTCTCCCTTTCTTTCTATCTCCCCCTTCCACTCTGTTTCTCTTTTTATCCCCCTTAACCCTTCCCCCTGCGCAGGGTAGCCAACCGGAACAACCTCTGGTTAACCTCCCTGCCTTTCTCTGCATTATTCTCTCTCTCTCTCTCTTCGCACCGCTACGACGGCGGAGAGTTTTCCATGTGAAAACTCTCCGCCTGAGATATGAAATGCCTGACAGATAAGTCTGAAGTGAGTGAACGTCATGTTGAGGACAACAACCGATATTTTCCAACGTTATTCTTGAAAAGAAAGATATACTAATTCCTCGCGGGAAATATGGACGCTGGTTCCCGACGCGATTCCTCGAACAAATTTTTTCCGGTCTTCATGAACACATCTAGAAGACAAGAAGTATGATGGAAAAGCGAAGTTCACCGAGAGAAAGAGCTCGAGGGTCGACAGGCCCTTCGGCGGAAGCTTGCAGTGACGCGCTTCAGGTTCAAACCAATTGTGCTCGGTATATTGTTGTGCTGACCTTCGAAACAAGCACTACTGACTGTGGGCGACAGGTTCATGACCGTGACTTTGGCTACGCTGTACTCTGAAATATCGAATTTATTGAAGACGATACCACACAGCAGCGCCGTGTGGATCGTTTTACATGAGGCAACTCGTAGGTGGGCCTCTCTTGAATTATGTAAACTGTTGTCCTTGAGGAGTATCGCACCTAATTTGCTACATGAAAGGCAATGACAGAATCCACAAGACGATATTTCTTGGGCCTATACTACCATCAAAAGCTTAATTGAAATCATCCTTAGAGGAGCAGACGGATTGAAAATTGAGCACGTATGTGCATAGCATCAAGCCCAAGTAAAACGGTGACATATATAAGATCACATGTGCACCACAAACAGTGTAGTGCACAGTACTTACAGAAGTGCGTGAACCTTATCTCCATCTGCAGAGGCAACTTCGTTCGAGGAAGCCTCCGAACACAACCCTCAAGCGACACCAGAAACATGCATGTTGGCAATATATCGTGAAGGAAAATGTCTGTGGCTTCAAATGCACGCAATTCTCGACCCCCACAAGCCTCTTCGAAGAGGTATGAGGTCGTTCAACATCATCCTGAGATATTCACAGTTTCTGAACGCGTTCAGATAAAAAAAAAAGTATTAGTCACACATTCCGAAGATTTATTCTGGAACACCCAGGCCAGGCTAGATAAACTATCTATGAGTGACTTCATTTGGATGCAATGATTTACAAACCTTCGCATGCCTAATCAAATTTTAAGTGGTCGTGAACATGCACTTAAAACAAAACAAGAAAAAAAAATGGCCATCGTTTACAGAGCTCGTGCACGTAACCCTCCAGAAAAAAGGCAAAGTTACATTGAAAAAAAAAAAGAAGGTTGCTCAAGTAAATAAAAGACGTCACTGTGTTCTTTGCCAATTTTGTTCGTAAGAAAGTAGTTTCGACCGAAAGCCGAAGCATCGATTGCGATAGCAAATTCGTAGACAGCTATACGAAGTAAGTATAGAAGTTTTATCGTCCGTATAAACTTGGAAACCTTCGCTTACTAACTGAATTGACAAGCATGGCGTCAGCGGGCACAAACAAAAATTGGCCGACGATTACGCTTCTTGGTAATGCGATCTTTGAGCGCAGCTGCTGCCTTACTTCAACAACAGGCAACCGCATACAGAACAAGCAGTGCCGAACGGAGGCGGTTCTGCGTTCTGGATTGGGCAGCACACATCGCGATCCGCCGCTATCGAGCCGGCGCTCCGGCGACGTACCATCGCGCCATATTATAGTGGCTCACCGCCGCGGAGAAGGGGGGGGGGGGTGAGATTAGCAATTATTATTTAATGTTTCTTCTGAGGTGGGACGCAGGAAATGGGTGGAGAACAGGGGTATTGAGTAGAGGTAACACATTCATTCACTCACGGACAGGCCTCAATGTGGCAGCACAAGGTTGGGGTGGGAAGTAAAAGTAAGGGGACAAAACGATGTAACTGTCTTTCGAGTAACCGCAATAGCACTGCGTCAGGTAAGGGGAGGTACAGTGCAAGAGTGGAGGCGGGAGAAGGACAGCCAGGCGCAAGCACTGCCAGAGGCGACAAATTCCGCTGAGGAACGCGCCCCGCAAACGGGGAAGCGAGAGACGTGGCTGAGAGCCGTACAGCAAAGCGACGCGTAGACGGAGGAGCGGAGAGCCGTGGATCACGCGCGAGGCGAACACCCGCCTCCGGCACCGCGGCAGTGCCGCGACAGCGGGAGAAGGGACGGCGAGGGTGGAGTGGACGGTAGCGGCGAGAGCCACTGCGCTGCGCGGAGGGTGGCGAGAGGATAGGCGAAAACACATGATACGGCTTTGAAGGACACGGGGAGAGAAAGACGCGCGCGCGAGAGAAATGGCAGCAGGAGCGCGCGCAGCTAGAGCAGCGCGCGGATGATAACCTTGGTTACGGCAGGGGACGATGGCGCCGCGAAATGCTGGAACGGGCGACAAAGAGCTCTGCTCTAAAATGAACGTGTTGCGCTCGATGAGCGTGGACACTCTCTGTTAAAACACTGGTGTGAGCAAGCACGGCAGCAGCAGCGACCGATGTGACGTTCGTGCGGTCTATCGCTTAATGGCACGTTCGGCGAGAATAGAGCGCCCACAAAAGTATGAGCCGTCTGCGGACGTGCAGCCGTGCAAAGTACGCACTTGTTGGCGGAGTCGAAGCCACCGCCCCTCCTTCACGCGCTGCCTACCCGCTTTCCTTCATATATGGCGCGCGAGAATGAGCCGCGGTCGTCAGTTCCCCTGGCGCCCGGTCGCGAAATGCGCAGTTGTTGCCGGAGCACGACGCCGCACCCCGCCTGCCCTCTCCCACGGCCTCTCGCGCGACGGAGCACGGCGCATTTGCTCTCCCCTTTCTTTTCACGGGTTGCAGAATCAAGCGTCCTTCCCATAAAGGAAGGAAACGTTCTTCCTTTCTTTAGATCATTATCTCCCCTTTCTTCCTACGTGCACGCGCGCGCCACATTGAACCACGAACGTCGGGCTTCTCTCGCGTGCTTTCACTCTCACTTACAGCATACAACGCGCGGCGACGGTGTTATCACTCTTGGCCTATTTACGAAACATCACAGCGACCGCGACGGCAGAAAGAAGATTGGAGTGCCCATGTAATTGCTATCGCAATAAAAAAGAAATAAACCTTCGACCTATGAATGTTCAATTCATGCCACTTCCTTGCCGATCGCGTTATTTCCGTGTGTGACTTGCCGATCGCCTTATATCCGTGTGTGACTGTAAAAAGGCACTCGCTCTTAATAACGGTGCTTCTGCATAGACGCTCGTCGTCTTTATTACAAATCCTAAGAATAAGCTATCAGAAGAAAACACTGATTAGGGCAGTGTGGCGCTTCTAATTTCCAAAAGTCGATTGGAAAGCAGAGTCATCGCACACGACGGCTCATTTTCGCAGTACCACTTCAGCTTCGAGGCACCAGCTACACGTGTTATTTCGCGGTTGGTACAGGATAACTTTTTTTAGCATCATCCTAGGCGTAATATTTTGAGAGGGCAGCTAGAGTACATTCACTGACGAGCAAGCGGTATACACGGAAAGAGGGAACGATCCACCGCAGCAATCATATGGCAGAGCAGGCACCGTGCATGAAGAGAGACGCGACCGCAAGGCACACTGACAGCGATACACAGACGCAGTAAAGTCTGCTACTTAAGCGGGACAGGTTTATCACAAAACTCAGAGTGTAGCTAAACTACATTTACCGACGGACAAGCGGTACAGACCAGTAGGGGGCAAACGACGCATCGCAGCAAGAGCAGTCGACGCGCAGCGCGTGACGAAAGACGCTACTGCAGGGCAGGTATATAGTTCCAGAGACAGCCGCTGTGACCATGCCAGCCAGTGGGCGTGCATAGGGAGCTGTGAAATGGAAGTACGTGTAAAAAAAAACAAAGTCGCAGTTTCACCCGAAAGAGGAAGCGTCGATTGGGATAGCAAATTAGTGGACAGCTATACGAAGTAAGGATGTTAGATTTATCGGCATATAAACTTGTAAACATAGGCGTATTAACTGAATTAACAAATAAGGCGCAAGGGGCGCACGAGCAAACATGAACACATCTCACTAGATGGACCCGGAAACTCGCGGTCAAAATGCTGAAGTGAGGAAACGCGGCAGCAGCAGCGAGCGAATTGAGCTTCATGCTGTGCCGCTCGCATCAATGTGAATTAAGGCGTGAAAACACAGCGCAGCGCGGACTCTGCACGCGACGAAAGGCGGCACGCATCCTCCCCGCCTTCGTGCGTTGCGTGCGCGAGATTGAGCCGATCTCGCCGGCACCCCCTCGCGCGCTTTCACTCGCACGTGCAGCATTACGGCGCGCGGCGACGATTTTATCGCCCTTGGACTTTATACGGAACCTCATGGCGGCGCCGACGGCAGAAATGCGCCTGGGGTGTCTATGCAATTGCTACCTCAATAAAACGTTGGGGAATACCTCATATGATATTCACGCTTTTCTTGCACACTGTCTCTGTGCACTTTGCCATGCGCTGCTGTTCACGGCAATTTCATTTCGTCAGCAATGACAAGAAAGAACAACACGGCATGGTGCTCGAGGGTAAATGCAAAAGAAAACTGCAAAGAAAAAGAAAGAAAGATAAAAAGAACAGACGGATGTGATGTGATAACCTTATTTGGAATCCGGCGATTGGCACGCCCGGGCCTGGGGCCGCCTAGATGGCCACTGGGAGCTACTGCTCCCGTGCGGCCTCCATGGCTCGCTGCATGCTCAGAACTCCAAGTTGGCCTTGGAGTTCTGAGCTGAGCAGGGCGGCCGACCACCGCCCCCGTAGATTTTCCGGGGAGACTGCCATTTTATCTCGATATAGACGGATGCTACGAGAAATAAGGACGCAAAATATATTCACCACCTGTTGTGGCACTGTGCAGGAACGAGGGTTACTCGAGCGGGGATGATAAGAGCTGCCGAGCTACCAAAGTTATATGAAATATGACCGACAGTTACAGGCCTTGAATCATGGGCGTCAAGTCCGGTAAGCCGCTGCAGCTATTTCTACAGGAGGAGGGCCTCTCCGCTTTTATTTAAATACACATGCATGCGGCAGAGCAAATCGCGCGATATATATATACGAAAACTAAAACTGTACCATTCACGTTTCTTTCCCTAAACTGGCCTCTTTGTTGCTTGCTCGCCATATAAATTAATCAAAGCAGTTCATAGGGTCCACGCGGCTGACTGACTTGCGGCGCCGATTGACAAAATTTGAGCGCAAAACTCTTAATTCATCGTAACTCGCTCTGAAGAGGATTGCGGGAGCCCTCAGGTACCTACACCCGCACACGGAGAACAAGCCACCTGTCTCACTTGCGTCCGGTAAGGCGTGCGTGTACACACTGACGAAACGGAGAACGCAAGAACGTCGAACCGTTGAGCTCGTTTATGGCCTGTCTTTCTGTGCCGACACCGTTTCCGCGTATTTGCATCCCACAGATTTGTTCTTTTTTTTCCTTTTTTTTCGTTACGTTTCTTTACCGCTGAATGGGTGCAAGCGCGTCACGTCTCCGTGATCGCTGTCGGGTCCATCTCTGAATGAGGATATATACTTATAGTGTCGGCGGAACCAATATACACAACACGTATGCCACTACGCCGATAGCCCTAGCCTTCCGCGCACGCACGCAAGATACACGCATGCACACACGCACATACCCAGAGACAGACACACACACACACAGACAGACACACACACAGAGACCCTGCCCCACCGTGTCGATTCCGTCACGTGGTGTCACGGAGCGACGCACACACGCGAGTTTTCTCGTGAAAGCCGAAGGGTAAATGCCGCCAGTGATTGCTGTGAGGGGCGGCGCACTCTAAGTCTGAAGAGAACACTCGTTTGCCCCATTGAATTTATTGTGATTCGCGCCAGTCCGATGCGCTTCCCATCAATGCCGCGCGCGCGCGCGGTTTCTTCTTTCTCCTTCGCCGCTCCCTCTCAGATGTCTCCGCTTCTTATTGCTCCTTTCTTTTTTCCTCTCGTTCATCTCTGTCCCCTTCGCCCACTAATTCTGTGTTCTGTTTCCTTCCTCTCCCGCCCGCCCGAATTTCTGTTACTTTCCTCCGCATCTCCACCACCAGCTCCTTTCCTGCGAGAGCGGCACATCGAAGACGCACAGCTCGTCGTCCATTCACAGCGCGTGTATGCGGTGTATTCTCTCCCTGTATACAGTATACATGGCGTACAAAAACGCGTGCGCGCGCTCTTCATCTCTGTATGTTTATCTGTCAAGCGCTTCCATCAGCGTCGCCGCTAAGAGCCGTTTCCCGGGAAAGGACGCAAAGTGAAAAAAAAAAAGAACGAGAGAGAAGAAGAAATACAAAATACAAGAGCGAGATGTTTCATAGACCGTCGTATATATACGTCTCATCGAACGACAATGCGAGCTCGTTAATGCCGACCCACGGAGCAGATGCTCAGAGCTGTCTTCGGTTCAGTACCAATTTAATTCGGCGCGGCACAAAAGAGTTATCTTATCAAAGGGATGTTTCGCTCGTACGTGCGTACGACATTATATACGGGCGATGCCGTCAAATAAATGCTGCGCGCGCCGCTGCATGCTGCAGACGCGACGTGCGCTCTTGTACTCAAATGGTCCGGAGAAAACGCTCTCGTGTCATTGGGTGTGTAGTCGGTGGTGAATGTAAATCTTCGCGAGACACGAAAGAGACGTCCCACCCTCTTCTTTTAAAGTGCCGAACGACTCAGACCACCATATATATATATATATATATATATAGGCTCCATCCTTACACTCGCCTGCTCGTACTCCCATTTCTTTTTCTCGCTTTGGCCTAAAGCGAGCTGAACAAACGCGAGCATTGTGAGCGCTTGTTTCGAGAGATAGACAAGCGCACGACTGTCTCTGTTTACTTTCTTCTTTCTTCTTTTTTTTTTTTAAATCTGCGAGCCGACGAGAGCGAATCCATTCGCTTGTGACATGCATAGCACGGTCCCATTCAGCGAGGCATATCTCCTCTTATTGGAAGAGTTGTAAAGCGTGTCGTCCGCATTGGAGAGTGTATGCGCGCATGACACGACTTCACTTTTCAGTTCGCGACAGATGTCGTTCTGTCGCAGCTGTTCGAAGTTCGCGGACGCAGTCGGAATTATCATTGTACACGAGCCGTGTGTCCCCGCTCTTCTGTCCCTCTTTATTTCGCACGCCGCAATCGCGTGTGTAAACACGAATGCTGGCGCTCGTAAATAAAGCGCTTTGCCAATTTCTCCCCGCTTATTGTTGCATGTATGTATAGATTTACACATGTGGACGACGCTCCGCATCTTTTGAATCTGGAAACGACTAACGCGGCATTGGTATTCTACCGATGCCGTGTCATTCTAATGGCACTGGTATTCTATCGAATACGCGAAACGTGGGCTTTCTGCGAATTAAAAAAAAGGCAATTCTGATTCAGTCGCGCCTCATTTCGCACAACCTAATCAGCCCCACTTTGAGCACCCATTCGCCAATGTGCTTTTAAGTCGTTGATTCTGAGCAGGTCGTTATATAGATCAAAGGTGCTGCTCAAAGCATTTGACGAATAAAGTTAATTTCGATGAAGTCAGCAGCGAGAAAACTTTACTATTAGCAGCGCAGCCAATGATGTTCATATTAGCAGCAAGGTTATTTTGCAACTGCCGAAATGTCTGGTATTGTTATCCTGTCAAATATGTTTAAGTCGACAGGTTTGCACGAGGTTTGAATGCGAAGACTGCGGTTGATATAAACGCGAAGATGGGTACCATCGTGTGGGCGATGCGAGGGAAGAAGGCGCCATAGATAAAATACTGCAGGCACTTTCAGAGCATCGGCTCCTCACCCATTTCTTCCTTACAAAGGCGCAGCCAACGGCATGCCCCTACTTGTGTTTGCACGGGCAATCCTCCGCACCAATTGCATCTACAGTAATATTACTCACTGAAAGAGGGCGAGGGTCAGGGTACTAGCTACGATTCTTGAAGACGAGGGCTGCTTGCGGTTAACTGTTGGCTGCTAGCTATTCGTTGCAGGCTGTTGGCTGCTGTGTCGGCGAGTACGCAACAGCTCGGTCCACTGGGGTATGTGACACAGGGCGTACTCCCGAGTAGATAAATTTGGTCAGTGACTGTGTGCAGCTGCGCATGCGAACATTCTTAGCCACAAAAGGCATATGTGCTTCTGGGTGCGTACCATGAAGAGAGCAGGATGCAAGAAGCGAAGAAGTAGGCAAAACGATATTGAAGAAGCCGCCAACAAAAGCTGCCGAGTGTGGAGAAATCAGTGAAGGGAACAAAATGGGATCGGAGCGTGCATCAGGCTAGGAGCGTTGAGCTACATAGCATTCGACTGAGAAGTGAGGATAAAGTGAATTGAAGACATTTCAGTAAACATCAAAGAAAGCTTCGCTAATCGCCGATTCCTAAAAGACACACATGCATGAGATGCACGATTTTTTTACACGTCGTCCCTCACCTTGAACGGACGGACGGACGGACCAACTGACAGATCCTGCTGGGATTATTTCAGACAGCACAAGTCCGAAACGCCCTCGATAAGGGTCGCAGATTGCGCGTTGAAAATGGCGACATCGAGGGGTAAACGCCGGACGCGGTAGTATTTATTGTGCCAACGGCTCAAGCACTGTTCAGGGGTGCGAGCTGGCGGTTCTTAGTGTTCGCCAATTTTTTTAAAGCAAAGAAAGTCACAGCGGTGCCAGCGGCGGCACGTTCTCGCTTCTATAGTTCCCCCTTTTCTCCCCCGGGTGAGCTCGGAGTGCTTCCCCTCCGAGGCCATGCGCCAGCAGGCGCAGCGTTCTTTCCCTGCAGAAAGAGGAGGGTTCGAGCACTGCGAACCGGCTGACGGCACATGCCTTCACGCCACCCCACGCACAGCTTGGATAATAACCTTCTTAGGAAGCAACTTCCGACTTCCGCCCTCTTTCGTCGGGGCTAAAAGGAGGAAACACTAGGGAAACGGGCCTCGGGGCATGCAGCGGAAAAGCTGGATTCCCCAACCGGGAGATGGTCGTCTCTTCGACCGAAACTGGCAGTGCATTGCCTGGCGAGTCACTCCAGCTCGCTTCTCGTCGACCCATTTGTATAAAGCGACGAGCCGGGCCCGGCACCGACGCAACACACTCATCGTTCCAGCT
Organism: Dermacentor andersoni; assembly: GCF_023375885.2. Lineage (NCBI taxonomy): Eukaryota > Metazoa > Arthropoda > Arachnida > Ixodida > Ixodidae > Dermacentor > Dermacentor andersoni. The sequence goes on from NC_092815.1 coordinate 101,744,176, forward strand.
TCAGGCGCAAGCAAACTTGGCACCCCACTTGTACAAGGCAAAGGCGAATTGGCAAGCATAAAGGAGAAGCGCACTTCCGCCGAAAAGAAAGGGGTTCGGTCTTTCGTGTCTCTTGTTCGGCTTGCTCTGTTCTCATTTTGTTTCTCTTATTATGGGAACCGAGCCCGAGTCATCGCCTTCCCTCGTTTCCGCGCGAAATCTCTGTAAGCGCTTTCTCTATCGCCATTCTGGGGCACTTCCGGCCCTCGGTTCCTTTATAACCCTTTTTGCAGGAAGAAGGCCGCTTTATTGAAAGTGCCGCAAGGCATCGGGCGGTGTACGCCTACCCGTGGCAGCGGACGCGTGCACGCTAACACGACTCTGCTGCCTAAACTGAAAAGCAGATGGAAGCTGTGATGGCCGAGAACGATAAAAGAAGACACGTTTTATAACGCCGCTATCTCAAACACATGCGTTTGTCCATTAAGTCCCGGCATTTCGCTCCCAGACATGTTGATACTGAAAAGTGGTTTAATGAACTAATCTCATTGCTTCGAAGTCGAGTATCTCTTCACTTCTACGGGTTCCTCCGATAATGCGGCCACGCTATGTGTAAGGAAATGCGAGGTACATTAAATGGTAGCAAAAAATATATCTGGCAAGCTGGAAAGTGTTAGGGTGATAATGTCACTTACATAATTATTCCATCAGTTAATACCACTGGCGACAAAGTAGCAGTCATCATCATCAGCCTAGTTACGCCCACTGCAGGGCAAAGGCCTCTCCCATACTTCTCCAGCTACCCCGGTCATGTACTAATTGTGGCCATGTTGTCCCTGCAAACTTCTTAATCTCATCCGCCCACCTAACTTTCTGCCTCCCCCTACTACGCTTCCCTTCCCTACACTGTAAAAAAAATTTCTTCAGTTTACGGTCAAAGTTGCAGGTAAAACGTTGCCGGACACTTTTCCGTTAAATGAAAAACGGTCTTTCCGTAGAACGGACAGGCCGTAAAAATTATTTCCGTTAAATGGAAAACGGTGTTTCCGTAGAACGGACAGGCCGTAAAAATTATTTCCGTTAAATGGAAAACGGTGTTTCCGTAGAACGGACATGCCGTAAAAATTATTTCCGTTAAATGGAAAACGGTGAGCTCCGTAGTTGTGATCACAGAATTGACCGTATTTTGCAAATAAGAAAAACGGTGAGTTCTGTAAAACGGAAATGCTGTAAATTGAGCCCCGTACTTGCGATTATAGTACATGACCGTACTTTGGTAATGAAGAAACGGGGACTTGAATGCTCGTGTTCTCGAGCCAAATTGTTTCGTTCATTGGAATAAGTTATTTTGGGCAATGAACCACCCAAGTCGTACATTACAATGTGGATAACGTGCAACATCATTTAAGATATAGCTGGAAATGGGGCAGAAATCATAGCACACAGGAAATACACCACACAGAACGTGCTGTGTTTGCATGTTTCCTCCTAGTGTCATTGTTTTCTACACCGCTTATTCTTCGTGTCAGTGTTGTCATGTTGCACTTGGGTTCTGCACCCCACATGTACACAGCATACATACAGATTTGTGTTCGAGAAACAACAAGCCACCTGAATCTGAAAAAACCTGTGTTTATTCTGCTTTACTGAAAAAAGCAGGGTGTGAGACCGGGCTAGTTGGTATTCCATGCTGAAGTGACCAGCGCAAGAGTGAACGCGGGACACTAAAAAAGTGACAAGAACAGGTGCGAACTTCCAATTGGTGTTTATTACGAAAAGGCATGTATATATACTCTTGTGCACTTGATCATAATCAGTTACAAGAGCACACTAAAGCCGCCCCAAGGCCTAAGGCGGCCTCCCACATACAGACCCCAGGTATGCAAATTCTTTAATGTCAACGCTAGGGATAGTTTGCTAATGCAGTTGCCTTACGCGATATCTGCCCCCTCAATGATGGGCCTAGTGCTTTCTTGTGCGTTGCTTGCTATTATTTCTGTTTTTTCAGAGTGCATGACATTTGCATTGGGAGTTGTGGATTTAAAGGAAACCCTCTCTCCCTTTTGTACTTTTGTATTATGTTCCTGTAGTCTCATATTTAGGCACCTTCCCATTTGCCCCACGTAACGCTGCCCACAGAAAAGAGGTGTGCTATTCACTACTCCCCCCCGAGCATTTCACGAAAGCTTTTCTGTGAGCAATGTTGCATGAAATTGATTGTCTGCTGACAGGGCTGGTTTCGGCACATAACTGAGATAACTTGTAGGGTGCGGGAAAAACGACCTATACTCCTGCCCTTTGGCCTATTTTCTTTAGTTTATGCAAGATAGCCTGAATGTATGGGATGACTGCTAGATTCCTGTGAACAGTATCACATAGGTGTAACTAAAGAAAATAAGCCAAAGGACTGCAGTCTTGGTCATAAAACCAGCCCTGTCAGCAGACAATCAAAATCATGCAACATTGTGCACAGAAAGTGTTTCATCAAATGCTCAAGAGGAATAGTGTATAGCATACCTCTTTCCTGCGGGCAGCGTTACGTGGGCCAAATGGGAAGTTCCCTAAACTTGAGACTACAGGAACATAATCGGAAAGTACAAAAAGGGAAAGAAGGTTTCCTTGGAATCCATTGCTCCCAATGCAGATGTCATCGACTGTTTAAAAAACAGAAATAATAGCAAGCAGTGTGAAAGAAAACACTAGACTCATCATTGAGGCAGCGGCTATTGCAGAATGCAACTGCGTTAGCAAGCCATCCCTATATGTAGCACTGACTGTTAAAGAATTTGAATATCTGGGGTCTGTATGCGGGAAGCCGCCTTAGGCCTTGGTGCACTCGTTTATTTGTGATGACCATGTTGACTTGCACGATTGTACCAGATTATGATCAAGTGTGCAAGAGTACATATACATACCTTTTTGTAATGAACACCGGTTGGAAGTTTACGCCTGTCCTTGTCGCCTTTTTAGTGTCCCGTGTCCACTCTTGCGCAAGTCCTTTCCGCATAGACACTAGAAATTGGCTGACTAGAGGAAGGATTGGTTGAGACTTGGAATGACTGGCTGCTTGCAGAGGCCTTCGGCTTTGTCTGAAAAGAAAGAAGCACCAATCAATTAAGGCTGTTCAATTATTTACTATCATCATCACTATTGTTACTCAGATAAACAATGATTTCGTATTCACAACTGTCCCTACAAGTGCTCTTGTCAAAAGAAATGGTTCAGACTCAGCCATGTTGATATATATTCATTCGTAGCCTTATAGCATAAAAAGCTTCAGATAGAAAGGACCCAAGTCAATTGATGGTTTGCTTGGAACAGCCAAAGATGTCACGTGCACATTATGACATTTGGAGATTACATCTCCCATATTTAGGTAGAGCTGCCATGGCCACATACTGCAGACCATAGCTTTCAACTTTCACTGCTCCATTGCTCCATTAAACAACCTTGCAGATTTTACTGTTCCCCAAAACAATGAAGCACTCTTCAAGCAAGCGCAAACCATGCATGTTATTTACTTCCGACGCAGAACAAGCAAGCCAAAGATATTGTCCAGCTGACAGGCTGGTAGAATAGCAACAATACAAAAAACCATGCTTGCACCACAACTGTGTCACGACAGCTGTCAGCCCCTTTTGGATATGGTTTGTTGTGTCACAGAAGAAGTACCAATGTGTAATATTCTTTTTACTCAAGCAGTGAAAATTGAAAGTTACGGTCGTGAATGCATCAACATACCCTTCCCAGCTTCATAAAAAGTTATAATATTGCACTGTGTTCACCGAAAAATTTGCCCTTTTTGTTAAGAAGCCTGCAATTATGCCTGGACCCAATACATGGCTCTGGCAGGCAGTACTGTTTATTCTGTCCGTTTCTTGACTTGCAATCCCATAACGAAACAAATAATGCAACTTATTTTTCCAGATTGCATTGCTTCATGTGAATGCGCTTAATTCGGGAAATTTCTGAAATGAATCCAGCCTCTACTAAAAAATTTTAAAGTAGAGTAATTCATTAACATGCCTAAACATGAGCACTTCCCGTAGATTTTGAGAGCCAATCAGGACAGAGCTATTTGCTCAAATTTCTACGACTCATGGCAACAGGATGGCCAAATTCTGCGCTGTTAGTAAATGCAAAGAAAAAAAACTTTGGTCAATTTGTGCAACGTTTCGTTCCAAAATTTTCCTTCTTTATACCGTAGTGGGGATACTCTGAGGTAATTGGTTGGAATTAATGCTATTGGCCTGCAGTCTGGTACAAAATATTTTTAAAGCCGCAGCGACAACACTATTTCCTTCGGGTCTATCCAAAATGCACATTCGGTAAAATCCAGGGAAAATGCTTCTAACTAAACAGGTCATTCTATATTGTTTTTTGCAGAGACACCTTTTTTTTTCTTGGAAAACTAAGGTTAATTTCATTCTCGCCAGGCTCGGAACATGCCCTACTGTCTGCAGTACACATGTTGCCACTTTAAAGGCCTGCAAGAAGGCACCAGTTATATTTTCTAGGGCAAGAAGGCAATGAAGTATGTTACTTAAGGCAATTAGTCACAGGAGTCCTGGATCAGTAGAAGAAAATTTAAAGACTATAAATTGTTTAGAAGACTTAAGTCACACATTACTGAGTCACCATCTATAGCTTACCATTAGTCTTAAAAGTACCATCATTGCATTGTGCTAAAACTAACAGAGACTGAAACCTGGCATGATAAAAATGGAGCTTGAGAATGAAGGCTTGCTCAACAAGCAACGGAACGCCAAAAAATGATATGCATGATAAATTTAAAAAAAAGGCGCTGTTGAGGACGGTAAAGAACTAGGCACCATGACGAAATTTGTAAATATGCAAGCATAGGATGGAGTCAGTTGGCGCAAGCCATATATATTTACAGATTACTAGGAAGGGCCTTTGTGCCGCAGTGGACATAATGTATGTGGGAGCACTGCGCCCCTTCAATTATGCAGTCCCAGACTGTCCGCAAACCACCTGCGGCTTCTGGTCTGGCTAGCATTGACAGAAGGGCGAATCACAGTCATGTGATCCCGCTGCCTGGGACTGTCCGAGGTTTTGTTTGAAAGCACCGTGATTGGAAGCCGCTCTCCTGGCTGCTGTTGTCTGCTATTAGCTACTTAAACTAATAGGGTTTTACGTGCCAAATCCACTTTCTGATTATCAGGCAAGCCGTAGTGGAGGACTCCGGAAACTTCGACCACCTGGGGTTCGTTAATGTGCACCTAGATCTAAGTACATGGGCGTTTTCATATTTTGCCCCCATTGATATGCAGCCACCGTGGACGGGATTCAATCTCGTGACCTCGTGCTTTTAGCTACTTGTAGATAGCACCCTACCCAGCAAATTCAGTAGCGTCGTCATCAAAATGGTGCAGTCTCAGAGGCCATGTCGCCGACACAACCATAAAGCTTGCATAATGGAATCGCAGCCTGAGCACATTGAACATGTTAACAAAGCTCAGTTTACATCGTGCTCTCGCTCTTCGGGCCCCTTAACTGCTGTATTTAAGCCAGCTCATTCATTTCCTGTAAATTTAAGCGCCATTGCCACACAAAAATAAGCAAAAACACGGTTATGCCACATCACAGTTCACCCACAAAGCACAGGCCGATATCCTCAAAGCTCGTGAAACCGTCTACTGAAGGCCTGACGTGTGTCTAGGACAGAGCACGTCTACACTGTCTACTAATCCTGCACATCCAAAAGCAAAATTTCGAATTTGGTTAACAGAAGGGATCAGCACACATGTCAACAGCTATCGGTGAAGCTCTGATTATACAGGTTGTCCCACGTAACTTGAGCCAAACAATAAAAATATGCAAATGTGACGTAGCTCGACAGAACCAAGGTAATGTTGTTTGTTGTCACTTGGAGATACTCAGATATTTTTTCATTCCACCAAAATAAATATTTCATCTTCGTTAATTAATCAACTTTTCAAATATTATAATTAGATTAGAAGTGTCCATGAGAAAATTGGAGAGCAACATGAAAAGCTCCCCATACAGCTTTCTGTTGTTCGAGACATGCTGCGTAGAAGTGTTCTTTCGAGAAAGAAGCTCGTGAATACACGCAAAGTGCTGCGAATGGACAGTCACACATCGATTTAGTGTGTATTTGCAGGCTTCTTTCACGCTAGGAAAAACACTTTTATGTAGCATGTATTAACCATAATATTTGAGAAGTTCATTAATTACCGAATACAAATTATTTAATCTGGCAAAATGAAAAGAATATGAGTATCTCGAAGCGAGGGCAAACAACATTACCTTGGTTCTGTCCAGTTACGTGGCATTTGCATATATTCAATGTTTGGCTCAAGTTACGTGAAACACCCCGTATGCCACACCAGCTACCAGCATGAAATATCTACATGCAATATGATACGTTTCCTCGTCCACCAGTTTCACTCATCTGAAAAGCGAAATCTACCTGTTTACTATGCATATAGCAATGAGCATTACAGATTTCACGAAACACATCAAGAAAAGCAAGCATTTGCGCCTGATCACTGTGCTTTGTCTTAAAAAACACAAGGACTAAGGTTGCAGCAATTCGACCACTCATGAAAACATCACATTATGGCACACGAAGCATCGATTTAACGGAAGCAATAGCTGAGTGCATGATATTTGCTGTCTGGAACGCGCAAAGTACACATAAACACACAGCCTCTTTTAAAACATGGCGTCAAGCCCGCGTGCATCTTTTTAAGACAGCCGCCGTCTGCTAGCTACTTGCATATGTCTGAACAAATATCTGCTGACAGCTCTGAGAGTCCGCAGAGTCTGTGACTTCTGGTAAAACGAATGCGATACTGGCTGCTCTCGGACTGGTGGATGGGGCTTCCAAAGCTGATTGAGAAAATCGAATGCGGGACAGCAGTGCTAAGCAGTCCAGGACTGTCAAGGACTGATAACCGAAGAGGCCCACTAATGCTTTGTGTTCCTATCCTATGTAATCTCTTCATACTGATCAGCTCAAGCTGCATGGCAAAGAAGTCTCTTGTTAGTGCGCTAAAGACAAGCCTCTTGCCCAAACATTGGCTATAGAGACGACCATCGTTCGACAACTGTTGATCTGTTCATAGAAGTGAGAATTCCGCGAAAAACTTTTCAATGAAGTAAGCAATATGATGATGAACTTGTTTCATAAAACTTCATAAGTACACCTGACCTTTGACTCACTTTTGCATGTAAGTAAATATTATGAAATTGCCGCTGTGAACAGTTGTCCCCGACTGCTGTACACTTGTGATAAAAAATTAACCGTATTTGAAAGTTTGTATAATTAGCCAGGAGAGCCGCACTTGCTGGATGGCTCATCATTTAATTCGGAAAAAAATTCAGCAGTGAGCAGCAATTGTATCACTAATGACCTTGAACACCTTTTATAATTATTAATTTGTAAACACCTGTTGTCGCACAGCCCACTTACTGAAGTTTTGAACATATTGTACACAATTATAGCACATACTACACGAAATAAGATCTGTAATAGACCTTACCAAATACAATATTAGTGTGGCGGCAGGTCAAATGGCTCCTCAGCAATGCTTGCGTCCTTTCTGGGAGAACAAAAAACGACATTAGGCTTACACTGACAGCACCAAACCACATAATTTAAGTTTCAAACAAGTGCCCCACAACATAGGAAGTTCTAATAAGATATGGTCAACCTGCTTAACCATGTCACAGACATTGAATGACAGAATGTACTTTTATGGAGCCTCAACTCTATGAAGTACATGCTAATACAAACATGCTAGTACACAGAATCAAATTGGAAGCATGAAAATTCTCAGTAAACCTTTATTTCCTAGCAACCACAAGTTGCTCTTTGTGAAGTGCAACAAGTGAGTGTCTAACGTACACTAAGAAGGTGGAAAATTCGGGATCCTTTCTGGTGAATAACTAACCATATCTCTACCGGTACCCAGCAATACAAAGGTGAATTGTAAGTATTATATTGATTAAAGAAACAGTTCAGTGCTACCAAGCAAGTACAATAAATAAATTATTTCGAATTCATCTTCATGTCAGGCTAATCAAGTTAATTTTCTTTAGATCACATGAGAGAATGGTTCGAAAAAAATATTGGAATCTGTCAACAATGTTGAAGCAATTTTATGACAGCCTGCAGATAGCAGTTGTTGAAATAAGACCTGGGGCACGGGGAGAAAAGACAAAGAAGTGTGATAAAACAAAATGGGGCCTGTGCTGTGCAGCTACTAAATGCAGTTTTATTAAATTATGATGTGAAAAACAGCAGATGTAAGAGATGCAAGACCCTCAGGTGGTATTTTACAATGTTACGGGAAATTGTTTCAAGGAGCATGACTCCTTAACCCTTCGAGGGTCAATGACGTAAATATACCGCACCGCGAAGTACAAAAATGGTCGAAGCCGTATATTTACGGCGCTCTCTGTAGGTTTAAAAAGCGCAACAATTTCCTAACCTTTTCTGTCATGTGCTGCCACTATGTGGAAATACAGGAAATTTCTTTTGCACGCCTCGTTCTCTCAGTTTTCGTTGCATGGTTTGTTATAGCGCTAGTTTGCTCCTGCGCATCTACGTACTACCGCTTGTGCATTGGCGTGCGCGTGGGCGGGTGGCGGTTTGGGTTTTGTTTTCTCGGGCGGTTTCGGCTTCTTGTGCTTGCAACTGATGGCTATCTCGTTACTAATCACTCAAAAGGCTACTGCTTGTTTCTCGCTCATTTAGTGCTCGCAGGGGTGCGCATAGAAGGATGCTGCCGTGCATGCGCTTCTGTTGCTCCTTTCTTTTTCTTTTTTTGAGACTCGTGAAAACTAATTGCATCTGGTTGGCGATAAGATGAAGATTAGTGGAAGTTTGTCACACGTTTTGCTTTTTTGATGGGCACACAACCCCACAGTTTTCTTGAGTGCGTGCACCTACACAGTTCGATTACGCTATGGATGTACTATCATAAGCAATATGAAAGGGAACACAGGAACACGTGGCCTTGAAACAGACTCGGAGCGATACGCGGATGGCACTGTGAAAAACGAAGGGGGAAAGGAGAGCGCTCTTCCACTAACTGTTGGCACTCCCACCACGCTGGCATTTCTATAAAGGAGCAGCTTACGTCATGGATCATCCAACAGCCGATAAGACGGTGGTCGTCGCCAGTGACTTACACCGATTTACTTTCTTTTCTTTCATTCTCTTTTTTTCTTCGTGCAACCGCTTGATAGTACTCCGAGAAAAAGTTTGCCCTGTATTTCAAACCGATTCTTTATTTGAATCGACACACTCTGTTGTCAGTGGCACCTCGAACAGCGGCGACGCTCGAACCAATGACGACAGAGGAATAGAACATTGACAAACTGTCTCTCGTGCAACAAAGTTGCACGAAGTTCATTCAGAAAAATTCACGTCGCACACTGCAGTGGCCTACGCAGAGCAGTCAACTCTGAATTTGTAGCCTCAAGATGCCTCGAGTGCCTCTTAAAGAGCGGGAAGATATAATAGAAATGTCTAAAAGAGGTTATACGCAGCGCAATATTACTCTCGTGACAAGCCGCCCAATGAAAACGGTCAACCGGATTACCCAGGCTTACCGAGACGAAGGACACATAAACGATGCGCCGCACTGCACACGACCTCGATCAACAACGAACGACCAAGACCTTTGCATCGTGGCTGCCGTCAGGGACAAACCATTTCAAAGTGCAAAGGACGTTCGAGGTGCTCTTGGCTTGAAAAACTTGAGCGACAGCATGGTACGATGAAGGCTTAGAAAAGCAGGACTGCGAAGTCGCATCGCCGCACAGGAACCTCTGCTCACCGCAGCCAACAAAGCGGCTCACCTGAGGTTCGCTACTGAACACCGCAGCCGGAGCGAGAGTGGGTAGAAGTATGTAGTTTTCTCTGATGAGTCCACGTTCTCGAGCCGCTGGGACCAACGAAAGAGAGTGTGGTGGACCGCAAACACACGCTTTAGTCCGCAGAATATCCAGGAGGTGGCCGCCAGTGGACGCATGTCTGTGAACGTCTGGAGGGCGATTTCCCATACAGGCCTAGGCCCACTGGTGAGAACTGATGGGAGGTTCACCAGTGCTGCGTATTGCACTCTGCTCGAGCACCAGATGATCCCCTATGTGTTGAACGGGCCGCACCCGGATGGGTGTTATTTTTTCCAGCAGGATTTGTCTCCCGTTCACACATCGGAGGACGTGGCGCGCCTTTTGGAAGAGCGAGGGGTAATGCAACTTCAGTGGTGCGCGAAGGGTGCTGACATGAACATTATGGAGCACGTTTGGGGCCGTATGAGAGTGAACCTTTCGAAGAGCTCACTAGAATTGGCGAACTCCGACCAACTATGGGAAGCAATAGAACATGAGTGGAGGCGCCTTCAGCGTGATACCGCATTCATCGAGGCTCTCTACGCGTCTTTGCCTCAAAGAATGGAGGCCGTCGTTCAAGTCGACGGTGGCATGACGCATTATTAGGCCACCAACGAACAAAACAAAGGATGAGGATAAGCTGCGATAACGCTATTGCCTTATTTCATTTGCTTCAATATCTCTTTAATATTCGGCAAGCGCCAATAAACTTATTTTGAACTCACCCTTAAAGACCATTTTTTCCCGGTTTAGAAGGTTTACCATAAATCAATATCGAAGTCCGGAACAGTGCTATCTTTTCTAACGATTCGACGCAAAAGGTTACGAGTGACGCAATATCGAACAGTGTTATCACTGTCTGCTGGCGATGCGAAATTCCGCACTTTGCAGACGCATGGCGGGAGTGCGAACAGTTGTTAGAACAGCGTCCCCCTTTCCACTTTGTTTCCGACGGTGGCCGCTGCGTATTACCCATATAGCTGGGTCTGAGGGTGTTTTCTACGCGTTCCTGTGTTCCCTTTCATATTGCTCATAATAGTACATATTAGTGTAAGAGCAGGAACATTTGAGTCTTGCGAAGTATTCTCGTGTGCACATTTTCAAAGCCTTGAACTATAACAATGTATTAAAATTTTTTACTCTTATAGGTTTATTTCCTTTTTTATTATTGTTATTCATGAATAAAGAGTACATATATACCAACACAAAATAATTTTTTCTCGCTTTACGGACACCCTAGAAAAATTATGGTAATTTTTTTTCAAAATAAGTCCCTAAGAATTGGAATCTGGAATAAAAAAAATCGACCCTGGGCGGTCGAACATGGCGAAAAAGATCGACCCTCAAAGGGTTAACTATATTCATGTAATCTTTAGAAACGGATGGCATAAAGGACATACTTGATGACAGTTTCATAGCGAGTCATGAACACAATGCATGCGGGAGTTAAAGAAGCATTTTTAAAAAATGCTCAAGAAACTTGCAAAAAGCAAGTTGAAAGCAAGTTTCTATAACCTCTCACAACACCGAGCTTCACCTACAAGTGTTGTAACATTTCCTGGCAATGTGCAGCACCGTTTTCACAGACATAGTTTGAATCACTGTGTCACAAGCTCTGGAAACAAAAGTGCATAAGTGCTAAACAAGCGTATATGATGCCCTACCCCTACTACAGAGACACATTAATCTACACCAACACATGTAGAGGGATTATGTCATCCATTTGGTAGCTTCTGATCATGTTCCAAAGCATGAATCTCGTAACTGCAAATTCTACAAGAATGTGACACCGACTGATTACTTGGGGACAACACGAAAAGACGGGAGAAGGCCAAACAACACGAGCGCAGGCTAAGACTTTTGGTTAATTGCACACACGCACACACACACACACACACACACAAATAAATATTAGGCCTATTTGTCTTGCCTAGTTGCAGCTGCAGGGCAGCAGGATGTTGTAAACAACCACACAGTTGAACTGCTGCATGTGCCTCTTGCTAAACTTTGCGTCAAGGCCTGGTCTGATTCACCTTTTTTAACCTAGATTGCTTGACGTGACAAATAAATGTTCTAGCTCTCCCAACAGTCTTCTTGAGACTATGGCTGACCTTCTGAATGTGATCTAACAGTGGTCACACCACTGTAGGCCAATGTTAGACCTGGGTATAGAAGTTCTCCTCAACTTGTTGAGGATGCTATTTCGTGCTTCTGTGACAGAGCTTCACAGCCGAACAGTGCGTCGATGCGAAAGGCAGAATTCTCTCCTTAAAAGACGGGGCATAGATGCAGTGCACATGACACTCACCAAAGAAAACAATGAGGTCAAGAAATGGAAGATCACTGTCTAGTGGTAGTTTTCCAGTAGAACACGTTGTGGGGCTACTTGGTGCAGAGCTTTCAGAAGATGAAGCGCCAACAGAGACAACACAGTAAGAAAGAACAAAGACAGAACAAGGCGCTACTTGCAACTGTTTATTGAGTCAAAAGCAGCTTAATATATAGCCATGGGGAGAAGGGGAAGAAAAAAACAGAAGCATTGCTTGTGTGAAGGCGCACGCGCGAGAACACAGAAGATGAAGGGAATCATAAGATTAGCCAAAAGCTAAAACTTATCTAAAAACATGCATTCATTTGTGTAAATATTCAGACACAGGCATGCTGACACAGGCATCCCCTCTATTCTTAATCTGGTTGGCCTCCAACAGTTCACGTGCCACAGTGTATTTGCATTTAAGCACGATCGTTGTATCATGAAGCCTTGCTTCACATACTTGCTTATTCTCATTCCTGCAGGCCTTGCAATGAAGTGGCAAGTTTGAGCCATAACTATTTTTCAGCGAAAGCTTGTGCTCCCACAGGTGTTCACTAATACATCGGCCAGTTTGTCCAATATACTCTTTCCCACACTTCCACGGTATACGACCGCTTCTTCACACTTCACAAAAGGATTTGTATGTTTAATAGAACACTCTACTTTTAGAGTCATGAGATGCAATCAGGCGTCACAAAGTAGCAAGCTTTCGGGGCGCAGCAAAAACCACAGGAATTTTATATTTTGCGGCGACGTGTTTAAGATTACGCGCCACTTCGTGAGAATATGGTATCGCCACTGGATACGGCTGAAATTCCTTGCCGGCACGAGGTCGGTATACCGACCCTGCAATTAATTGTTGCAGTATAAGACTATGCACTCCAAGACTGTTAAACGTGCGATTGCCACTATGTGCCTTGATTTACCCTTAAAGAAATGTGCTGTCATAAAGCACACAACACCTTTGACGAACAGATTTTGAAGTTGAAGAAAGCTGGCTTTCCTTGTTTGGTTTTGAGCAAAGTTTCGGAGGCGTTGAAAAAGGTGCAAAAAGAAAGAAACTGAAGCAGTGAAGAAGGTCAAACATTGGAAAAGAAAGCTAAACCAGTGGTGATACCGTATTCTCACAAAGCAGCGCATAATCTTAAACATGCCATCGTGAAATACAAAATTCCTGTGGTTTCTTCCGAGCCCCAAAAACTTGCTACTTTGTGCCGTCTGATTGGATATGATGACTTTGAAAGTAGAGTGTTCTAGTAAACACACAAACCCTTTTGTGAAGTACGGAGAAGGCGTCGTATACTGCATACCGCTGAAGTGTGGGAAGGAGTAAACCGGACAAACTGGCCGATGTATTAATGAACGCCTGCAGGAGCACAAGCTTTCACTCAAAAATGGTTATGGCTCAAACTTGCTGCTTCATTGCAAGGCATGTGAGAATGAGAATAAGCAATTACGTGAAGCAAGACTTCCTGATACAACAATCATGTTTAAAAGCAAAGACACTGTGGCACGTGAACTTTTGGAGGCCAACCAGACTAAGAAAAGAGGGGACGCCTGTGTTGACACCGTCTCCGACTATTTACAGAAATGAACGCATGTTTTTAGATAAGTTTTAGATTTTGGTTAATCTTATGATTCCCTTCATATACATCTTCCATATTTTTGCACATGCACATTCACATAATCAGTGCTTCTTTTTTTTTCTTCCCCCTCTCCCCATGGTTATATATTCAGTGCTTTTGACCTCAATAAACAGTTGCAAGTGGCACCTTGTCCTGTCTTTGTTCTTTCTGACTGTGCTGTCTCTGTTGGCACTTCATCTATTGAAATGTAGTTTTCCCCCTTTCATGAGCTCATCTAGCACTGTAGAGAAGACAGAAAACAAATCACTCAACCCTTTTAGTAGCCTTACTTCACGTCATATAGGGTAGAAAGTTTCCAATGAAGCAGAATACCTTTACTACGCTGGTTCTTACAGCAGCTAGTGTTTTACGACTAGCTGACAGTGTTCTCAGCAGTGAAAAGTCGCAATTAAAGTGGTTGAGCAACTTTTGATGTCTCCTACAAAGTGCCACACATGTTCAAGTAAGCAAAACTACTACTGAAAGGCAAGCTCCACTATCTGGGCCTGAAGATTTTCTGTGGTGAGCATCGAGCTGGAGCTATTCCCTGCACTCAAAGGTGTTTTTACCTTTTCTATTGGTGCACCTGAACACTGAAGCATGTTGTTGCTACAGGAACACCGGAGAGCGCATTTAACACTTGGTACCAGCCAGACGTGGAGGGGAGCTTTCATAACCACGTACAATGTTTGTTTTTAACAGTGCGTTCGCACTGCCTTTTAGCATGCATTGCCAAGAAGCATTTAATGGAGTTGAACATAGCTGACATCTCCGGTCAGACAACTTCGAGAAAGCCAAAGCCTATGACTGTTATGCAATCTGTACACAAAGGCAACCATCAATTCAAGCAAATTGCTCAGAGAGTTGAAACTACCTTTTTATTTTCAGTGCCAAGCAATCTGGGCATGTACAAAATGTTAACCGGACCAGGGCAACACGTGAAGTTTACATAAAAATGTATGTGCTGGAGTTCATAGGTACTACGGTTGGTGCTGTTTACAATATCCCACTGTCCTGCAGCCGCAATTATGTAGGACAAACCGGCCGACGACTCAAGGATTATCTTACAAAACATGCACAGACCCTTGACACAACATGGGGGAGCAACATAGCTATTGATGCTGCTTTGCGCAGTTGTACACCAAATTTTTAGCACTGAAGTATCTTCATGACACATTTTCATAGCAGACATAACTTTCAGAATAGCTCCCATTGTGCTAGCGTGTCATCACTTAACCTGCTTGGCAAATTGAAGTATTCAGATCAACCTGCCGGACCGTTCTGAATTGGGCTGCTTGGTGCATGTTTAGGAGGGAACCGAACAGGGCTACAGACAGGACAAAGGGAATATGTTGCTGTGTACAACGCTGTCACTTCGTACTGGCAGTAGCACTGTTCGTTCCCTTTTAGTATTCATATCTTTTGGTCGCCTGACCACGCAACGCAGCTGCGAGCTCAGGCTATAATTTTACATTGTTACATTGTCTTCCAATGTTGTACTTAATTACATCATCGCATACTCACCTGTTGTAGTTAGCTCAACACTAGCTCACAGTGAGCTTATTCGTGGCTAATCTTAGTTACCATGGAGCCCATGCATGACAGTGCTAACGATCAGTGTGCAGTGTTGTTGCATACTCATTAAGCCAACACTAGACAAACAGTTATTTTATTGGTGCCTGTTTTATCTGGTGCCTCAAATGTTGAACTCTGGCACTATAAATGTTTTTTAAACACCACTCATATGTGCAACCAAGTCAAGTATGAAACAATATCCCTTTCAAGTCGACGTGCACATACTGAACCAATTTGTTGCCACAGGAAAACAAAAACATTAATTATCCTTTGAATGCATCTGCAAAATTACTCTACTTTCATAGGCCTCGTCATTCCACCAACATTTGCAGTCACTGTCTATTAAGACTGCATATGCAAGACAGATATACAATAGAATGGCACAGCTTACCAGAACAAAGAGCACCACTAGACAGACTGCTGTGACACACTACAACTGAGCACGAACCGGCACACAGACATCCTTCACTGGTGCAATAGCTGCAATTGAAGCAAATAATATCAGGTATTTTCAGACCGGTCGTCCACAGTAAAGCAAAAACATTTTCATATACAAATACTCTTGCACATAAGCTTGTCACCGAATTACCGATTGCTGTGGTATTGTTTGGTGTCTTCAATTGTATCGTTCAACTCATTTAAAGAAAGACTTCGTGAAGCACCTTCTATTCGGCAAAACAGCAGACATTTTGCTCTACATAACTCACATGTATTTTAGTATAATTATTGTATTGATGCCTATATGCTGAAAATTAGTCTACGCAACTAGAGACAGTCAGTATTAGAACCAGCCTTTAACATCAGTGTTGACACACCTTTTGATTTTTTTATACCAGTTTGGGACATTTGTAACTTTGGATGTCCATTACACACTTTTGGGCACCGCTATTCTGTGTCAAGGTTACGTTAAAAATTACTTATCACATGCACTTGCTTTACAATTACGGCCGCAGATGGGCAAAATTTACGTGGCAATCCACTCCCAGATTACGTTAAATGCTGACGTATTGCGTCAGAACGTTGATAGTCAGCCTGGTAGCTGTCTGGAGTAAAAACAAAACAAAAACAAAAATTCGCGGAACATCTGATGCCGATTACAAGCTAGCAAAATAATCAATTTCTTCTCCAGCGACCCTTATTGGGTATCACGCGCACACTTTCAAGTGCGATCGCGCACGATTGCTCGGGCTCGATCCCAAAGTGTTCCAAGGCACCGTGTTACCTAACACTGCAGATCGCACGAGGTTACGGCAGCAAGCACGCTACACCGTCCATTCATTGTGATGTAGGGGCATCGCATGCAACATGCTCTATGAGGTCTTCATACACAAGCAGACTTTCAATTCCAGAAGCAGTCTTTCAATTACGGGTATGAACACAGCGATTATGCACGCCAAGCACACTGCGTCCTAAGCTTAAGGAAAAATAGAATTTCGCTGTGATGCAATGCGTCGCCGAATACGGCTAACATAGTGTTACACCGCGCCGTGAGAGACTGCTAAGGGGAACAGTAACTTCACTTTATTTTGGAATGCCAAGAACACATCACAACACGTTGCAAAACTGGAATGCCAACGTCAGTAAACCAGCTGCCACATACAGCCGATAACGAACTGCTACAGACGACATCGTCGCTGATGTTGCCTACGCGTCTCAATGTACTCTATATGAAATCAGCACAACAAACGCTACACCATTTGTCACAGACTCGCAATGCCGCGGCTTTATCAATCCTCATGGCCAAGCGGGAATGTCGTTACAGGGCATTGACAGGGCATGTTCACACAACACAGTTGAGCCCGTCACCGGCTATCGCGGTGCATTTCGCACTCGCGACGTGCACCGACAACAAAAAAGGACACTTAGATCACTTACTTGCGTAGCAGTCCATCGTCGATTCCTTCTTATTCTCTCAGTGAAATCCCAAATGCAACAGGTACACCACCACCGCACACCGCCATTTCCAGCCGCTGTCCACTCTGTACTGTTGAGGCGGAGAAATGCAACCCGTCGTGTAGAAGCGATGAAGGGTGGTAAGCAGCGCCACCGCTGAAACCTCTTCCGTTTGTGTGTGCGTACTTACGATTCGCCTATGAATAATGTTCAAGCAGCGTTACCCATGGTGATATTATGTAACTGCTGGTAAACGTGGGCCGTGTCTTTTCTTTATATTCGTTGCGTGTTGATTTTTCGCTCTTAACATGCTCAGTTGCCCTCCACATGAAATTACGGACGGTTCTCCGTATTTCGAAAACAGAGCTCACGTCCGTTTTTTTACGTAGAATTCTGCCGTTTTTCATGAAACTGAACGGTCTACGTAAATTTTACGGCAGGTTTGACCGTAAAATTACGGAAATTTTTTACAGTGTATACGGAGGGGTATATAGACCACTCCGTATATTAACGGCCACTCGCCGAGCATTAACTCGGCGCTGTTTGTTCCAATTCTATTCGTCGTACTAATGCCCATCATTGCACTCCGTCTTTGGCTTCGTGTACGGAGCTCACGCGTCCAAAAGCGGCGGTGTGGACCACAAACCTTATACGGCGGTTTACGTCACAAGTTCCACGAAGCTCAATGCTTTTCATTTTTGGCTACGCGACAACAAACAGGATTGTGCATATCAGTTTTCTGCTGCGAAGAAATCAGAGCAGTCTTCAACGTGTCTTCTAACAGCCCCTATACTTTCCGGAGCCACCTATAGGAAAACAAACAGAAAGTCATCCATCTTCTCGCCAGAAACGGCGCGCACAGGTTTCCCAGTCTTTCTTGAAATAAGGGGGTTCTCTGCTCACGATTTGCCACTAAGATAGGAACCTTCGTGAAGCCGAAACGAACGGTATATATCGTCGCCTTGAAGAGGAGGGATTGTGGCAGGCGGTATATCTGCATGCACTCAGTGTAAAGTAAATTCAAGAAGGCGTATCAGGGGTGGGGTTCTTCTCTGAAACTGGGTTTGCGCGTTCCCACGTATGTAGGGGGAAAAATGGAGTTCTCGGTGACACCAGCAGGAGCGTAAACGAATAACGGGATTGAAGCCCACTACCGCGTGTGTAGACGCGGGCAAACAGAAGATGTGCATACCTCGCGGCGGGGTGCACGATTATATACGTTTTGATTCAGCAGCTCTTGGCCATATATACTCCTCGCCGCATCGCGCACTCGAAATAAGCCCTTCGGAGTCTAGAAATATAGTAAATAAAAATAATAGAGCTAGGAAAGCAATGATAGCCAAGGGCACAAGAAAGCAGCAAGTCGCGCGAAGCATAGTCCCTGGCGATCACTCACATCCATCCCGCGAGCTTTATACTTTATTCTTCTTTTGTTTTGTAATTTTTTTTTAAGTTTTCGTGCACTTGCGGGCCACTCCGTCGCGTCTGTAGTGTACCGGAGCGAGCAAGGCGGTCGAGAGCCGCAGCGGCTCCATCTCTCCAGAGGTTGTCACCGGTCTGACAGACGGCGTCCAAAATGGATCTCGGCGGGTTGATAAAGGGTATTTATACGGCGTAAAGGGCGGGGTGTAGGTGGGGCGTGGTGCACGCCTTGATAAATACGCGCAACACACAAGATGAGCCGTCGTCGTGGCCTACACCATTCATTTCTCCTTTCTGGACTCCATCAGCCCCCCCCCCCCCCCCTCCGACACACACACGTACAACATCCCCTTTCTTTCTTTTCTCACTCTTTCTCTCTCTTGCTTTTTTTTCGTGTGTGTGTAATTTTTCGCTCTCCACTGAGTGTCACCGGGCTGAGCAGTGCGAGCAAGCGGATTCGGCACTTATCTTTCACTTTGCGCAGTTGCGTGCAGTTCATAAAATGTCTACGGAGATCCAGCGTTAGGCACAGGACGCGCAGCGCCTGTTTAAGTGTGCAACTAAAAAATTATGCTGACAGCAACCGACCATCCGATAGGAAGTTTATGATAATTGCATGACATTTTGAACGACAATATAGTGCACAAGCTCGTCCGCATCAGCGCTTTCTCTAGCACAATGAGTCCTATTCATGTTCCTATCCATGCGGGTGACCATTCAGGTCAGAAGTTGCATGGGTGCCTGCCGCCTCACGAGGACCTCTAAATATCTCGTCGCGAAACCATCGTCGCAGCAGCATGCGCTGCTGAAAGCTGTTTCGTCCACTCGCTAAGCTATGCGTTATGGTGCTGTCGTGTCAGAAATATGGTGCTGTCGTGTCAGAAATATGCTACCTCGCATCACCTCCTGCGAAACCCACATTGCTAACAAACCCCGCAAGCTGTGGGAACGATTTCATGATGGTAACCTGCTGGGTCAGTTGGTACAACATATCGTAAATGCATGAGCGGTTAAACGGCAGGGGTGAACAAAGACTCGACAGGACAGACGCTGACTTACAGCTGATGTTTAGTGGAAAATAGTACCCGATAGCTGTAATTCGCGCATGTGTAGTCGAACACATCAGAAGGTGCAGTCATACAGGACCAAACACTTTTTTTTTTATCGTTAGCCATGTTTGGCCGTGTATGACAGCACCTTGCGATGTGTTTGACTGCACATGCGCGAATTACTGCTATTGTGAACTATTTTCCAATAAACATCAGTTGCAAGTGAGCGTCTGTCCTGTCGAGTCTTTCTTCACCCCTGCCGTTGAAATGCTCATACGTTTACGATACGGGACCGACATTTCTCTGCGCGGTTGTAAGTTAGACAAGGCGTATTACCTTCAACCAGACGAGAGCATGTGCGTCTAAGGTTCGTGCATGCATAGCAAGTTCTACTACAGCTGAAGGGACTCAGAAGGCACTACGCCGTCCTCGCCCCCCCCCCCTTTCTACACACACACACATACACAGACAAAAGAAACTAAAAACAAAACTAAAAAGGAATGAAAAGGAAGTCAATAACAAAAAACAAACAAATGGGAAAAACAGGTTAAGAGGACGAAAGCATGCGAGAAATTGCAGACAGCGTGAGAGGTGCGGTAAATGTGCGCACGCCTATACGTAAGTGCTAACCACCGTTGTCGGAAATTAATGTACGAAGCGCGCCCTTCGCAGAATCTTATTTAAAACAGCGCGCCTAGTTTCTCATTACACGTTAAAGCTTTTCAGAGTATTCCACTCGGTTTTCTTACACGCATACATATTTCATCTTCTTGCAGCTGCAAAATGCCAATAAGGCCCAACATATAACGACCGAGTTATGCGGAAATCCGTAAGAAGGAGGAAGCTGGATGACAGGAAAAAACTTGTCGTCCGCCCGACAGTATAGCGCAAAGCCACAAAGGAAACGAACATGGATTTCTCAGGAGAGAAGGAAAGCTTCGCAGTTGAAGAAAGGAATCGTCCTAGTCTGGGGATCGAGCTAACCCCTTTCCGGCGCGATCGCTCTACCATCTGACCTAACCAGGAAGGTATGGAATATCGCAGAGCGAAGTCCAAATGATGGCCAATCCCAAGTATAGGAACTCTGAACATGGCAAATAGGTTCCGTTAAAAATCCGCGATATGAAAAAAAAAAGAAAAGAAAAAAGAGAAAGAATTTCGTTCACCATACACGGGCACGAAGCTATAGAGTATTCTGCCTCGCTCTGCGCTTTGCAACCTTCCTTATTAGCTCACGTGGCACAGAGCGGCCGTAGAATAAAGGCACTGGTCTCGGGTTCATTACCCGGACCACGACAATTCTTTTTTTTTTTTTGTTACTACGATACTTTGCTTTTGAGAAAACCAAATTGGCTTCCTCTGTAGCTTTGTGAGTTCGACGGGGGAGGAGGGGGGAATGTCTAGTTTGGTTAGTTTCATAAAAAGCCCCAACACCCACGAAAGAAGATGTCAAAGTTTCGTCCGCAGAGGAGTTCGCTGTGCAGTTCGCCATACGCTGCTTGCAGTCATGAGAAGGCGCCGCACGGTTCGTATTTGGTAAAACCGTGCCAAGCAGAGAAGCCAGCTGAATAGCGCCTTTGCATTTTGCGCTCCCCTTCTCGCCGACTGATTTCCTGTTTGGCTAGAGCCGATGATCGCGGCGAGAGCGAGCGAGCTAGGGAGCCGACGCTCACTTCTACCCCCGTCCCTATATACCGGCTCTCGCTCTCTCCCCCTAACTCTGCTCCCCGAAGCGATGGCTTCGGGAGTGGGGAAGCCCTGAGTTATTTACCCGGCTGTTTACTTACCCACTCGCATGTCCTAGACGATTTTTTTTTTTATTTAGCATCATTACTTGCCAACTTTTCCAAAGAATTCCTTCGCCATTCTGTTCTCCGCGCTTCACCGCTTTATTTTAGTATACCTTCTCTTTCCCCAATATACAGATTTATTTGACTATTTTTTTTTCCACGCCCGCCTTTTCCTCCGTTCTAGTATACGCGCCTGTGGACAGCAACCAAACAAAAGTTCCTCCCGTGAAGAGCCGGATTGACACTGCATCTCGCGCGACGTCCGGAGGCGACGACAATATATGCAAAGGGAGAAGACGAAATAGGGGGGAGGCCGCCTACGTGAATTGCGAAACGCCAGTCAAGTGTGACGCGCGCCGACGTCCCCGTGACTCGCTCGCCGACGTGAAACGCTCGCTCGGTTTGCATCCTTTTCGACAAGGAGTATTGGAACGGTCACTCTATATCTTTCTCGCCTTCTGTTTCTTGCGTTTCACAATATATACCTTATTTTGCTCTGTGCCTCTTTCTTATCCACACACACTGTTCACTTTCCGGCCGAGATGCGTGGTGGTGGTAGGTGTCCCGCATGCAGGCATATCGCATGCACCCGCATCGAAGACGTCACGACTGAAAAACCCGCGCGCTTTTCTCGACGTGTGTATATGTATATTGACTGATCCATCCGATATATTCGCCCGTCCCATTGGCGCCCCAATTCCATCTTTCATTTTCTTTATCTGCGTGAGTTCGGAGGGGAGGCTTAGAATGAGCTGACTCGTTGCTTTTCATGCTGGTTTCTATAAGTGCGTTCCTCCCAGCGCACGATAGAAAACGCCTTCGGTATTTTGGAGTTTCGTGTAATACTGCAAACATGCTGGAGCCGCGAATAACCCATTCCGCCATGCTATATAGAATGAACTGAAGGAAGCGAGGAATCGGGAAAGGCTGAGTTCAAGATGGCCGAGCGAACCATGTACTTCCGTTTTTTCCCCCAGATTTTGGGAATTCTTCCAGGAAGTTGCATACAGCAGTGCGCGTGATGCGCTCGATAAGCATATATTGAAACTCATGCGTCAGCTCTTCGCGCGGTAAGGCTGCTAAAACTGGCACTGCTACCAGTTGTACTACGACTAGTACTACTACTATACTGCTAATAAACTATAGTGCTACTACGATAAATATTGGCGCAAGAAGTACTATTACTACTGCTACGACGACAACGACGAGTACAACAGCAACAACAACATCATCATCAACAACAACAACAACATGCCCCGAAGCAAGCTAAAGAGGTCGCGCCGCTTTACGAAATACGGCAAATGCCTTTCATTTTTTTATCGATATGTGTGGATACGCGTGCAAATGCGTGCTTGTATTCGTACACAAAAATTGACGCCTCCGGGACTCCAGCCGCATATAACACTTCACAAAAGTTCGATATACGTCTAATTTGCTACGCGGAAATGTGAAGCGACGTTGCAAATTCCACCATTATTTTCCTTTTTCGTCCACATCGTGTGAGCCATTGCGGCGGTGGTCACATGGCGCCAGAATGAGAAGCTGGCAGGAGACAAGGCCAGTGCACGTGTATATTTAAAAATAAAGGAAAAGAAAACAGTTAGCTTCTGTATCAGAATTAATTTTTATTTCCTATTATATAAGTGTATTTTGGTATGAAATATAGACTCCAAATATACACACTCCAATTCGCCTATGAACGATCTGGCAAATGAATTTCTAATGATGACAGAGGCTAAAGGGAGGATGTTAAGATTAGAGTTTCCACAAGTGTGACCGGTCTCGCTGCTTTACACTGTAGGAAAGCCACTCGCAGTATGGTTTAAAAATTCGAAGGTCACTTTGCTGCAACGCTATTGAACATTGCCCGGAGTCCACACTAGATCCAAAAGAGTTCGTTCACAGGCTAGTTGGTACATTGTCCTTAAAGAAAACTAAGTTTGTGCAACATGAATATAGAGGACATAAAGGAACACTAGGCATGTATACACGTCAGCAAAATCACACAATGCACAGACGAGGATTTCATGGAGTATTGAGTAGAGGAACCCGATGATGAATGCCACTTCTTCTCGACACCGTATCAAGGCCTGTTCTGTGCAATGTCCGTGAATCACCGTCTGTGTACGTCGTCTGTGTTTCTTCGTGTCCTGTCTGTATTCGCGCTGCACAAAGTCCGTTTTGAAGACCCCAGTGGCTAGCAGAAATATTTTCTACGCTATAATTTTGTATAATGCTGTACCGAATCATGCTAATCATAGAGTTTCTCACCATATTACCTAGAGGAAAATCTATGGGAGTTTTATTACGAGCGCTGTGGCATCATCGGAAGGACAGCATATATGTGTGTGCGAGGCTAGTGTTGGCTGGTGTTGTACGAGGCTTCGTCTAAAACGTGAATATGACTACACAGATAATGTGTTCTTAAAATTAAGATCTTCATAAAATGTTTTCATTCCCCCATATTACATCTCTCAGCGAAGTTTCTCGCCTACAGTGCAAAATAAGCGAAGAAAAGCAAGAACAGACGACAAACTGTTCCAAAGCGAGCGCGAATCATGTCGTCTATCTTCCAACTCTAAAGATCCGCTGATACATTTTACGTTTCATATAATCGTACATCCAGTCACAAGTCCTCATAATTAAACAAAACATGATTTTTTTTTTTTTTTGCGCAACGATAAAGCTAAAACAACACTTTACGTGCCGTTTTAGGATGAAATGAATAATGTGACAGACGGAACAGTGCTAGTCAGGCGCGTCTTCAACGTATCCTGTGTCGCCGACGAGGATGCCAATCCGAAGTCTGCATATACCGGCATTCGCATAGAGGAAGGAAAACGTTAGGAGAGAGCATTACTTCACGCAGCCAGCCTTGGCAAGCGAACGCTCCTTGAAGCCCATACATTTGCTCAGTAGTGGCCCTCTTGCGTCGAGATCGCGGATCAGGAATCGAGATTTGCTCAAACGTTTGGTTCCCAGTTGCTACGACAGTAGTTTTTTATTGAGTGCGCGCTTTGACGTGCGATCACGTGTTGGGCGGACAGGATTGGCTGTTATCGCGCTGCGCGATGCTCCCTCCTAACTTTTTCCTTCCTCCATGAGCATTCGCATGCATACAACAGCGCAGAAGCGCCAGATTTCCCTCTATAGGTAGTATAGTTAGAAGCTCTATGGACCTAAAGGATTGGCGATGCCCTGCCGTTAGATTACGCATGCAGGCACGCGACTGCAGCGATCGCATGTAGCGCCGGTTGAAGGATGGAGTACTGCCGCCGTTGCAGCCGCTGTAAACAATCGAGCCGCCCCGACTTCGTTTCAACGCACGTTCAGCCCCACTTTGAGCTAAGCGAAACCGTAGGACAGAAAAAAAAAAGAATGATTAAAAAACAAAAACAAAAGGAAGCGCAACGAAACACGAAGTCACCGATACTTTGACAAGGCACCGCCCGAGGCGACAGGGGCTGCCAATGGTGTTTCAAGGAAAACTGATTTCACCACTTTCTTCCGCGGGACCCCTGTGTTTCGCGCGAATTGTGCGCGCCTCGTTTAAACATTGGAAACACGCCCCTCTGTACTTTTAGAAGAAAAGAAAGTTCCACGCTCTCGAACCGATCGAGCATGTGTTGCTCTGCCCCGTCGAGCTCCAGCTTGCCTGGAGGGGATGTACTCGCATTGGCTCCGAGGGGAAATATTCCGATCGAAAATGTCGGTGGTACCGATTGTGGATGCATGTAGCATTTGCGAGTCTCACTATTCACTTAAGTTTGTTTATGTGATTCTTAAGGAGCCGATAACCGGCTCTTTAGACATAGGTAACAGGCTTTTAACATGGACAAAGGATATCTACGTGAGAGGCAGTACAGTGCGACTGATGCATGGCGGGCGCAACGCCTTGCCATAAATTTGACGCTTGTATTTGCCTCAGATTTAGAACAATGGAACATATAAGTGGCCGCGAAGTATTTCGGTTCTCAGTTATTTGACGGGCGCTACCAGCCACGTAGTGGCTTCAAATTATAAAAGTGCGTCAACATAAGAGTACCGTGTTTATAGGGCACAAACTAACGGCGTCCGGCGCAGCCCACTGCGCACCTTTCTGGCGTTAAATGCTAACATTATTGTTTAATTGCCTTGGCTACCTTGAATGGCCGCTGACAGCTGCAGTTTTTCGTCTGGTCTCAAATCGTCGCCTTTATTGTGAAAACAGTCAAACGCCCTCTCCGTGGCATCGCACGTCCTACGCGGCGTTAGAAAAAGGCAAAGACACTGCGCGGTCACGATAGCGCCGGTTTTAATTTCGACGACTGGAAAGGCACACGGCTTTCGGTTCTTCGGACGAGCCTTGACCTTTGTTAAAGTTGACTATTTGCTCGGTGTCCGACAGTTGACAAGTATACGAGCCAGAGGCCTTTCATTGCTTTGTAGACGACGTACCGTATTTCAGCAAGCGTTGTCGGCGGTATATAGTGTCGCTGTAGCATTTTCTCTTTGGCGCCGCCTGGCTCTCAACTTCGAATGTCTATCAAGCCCTGATACGTACACTAAAGCTGAACGTGTTTGTCGGTAGTCCTCCTGACGACTGCGTCGGCAGCTGTCAAGACGCCAGAAATTGTGCCAGCAATCTCACTGGGGCGCTTTCGTTGGTAGTGTATAAGTTTGTTTCTATTGGCCTATACACCGGTGATTGAACGTTCGCGTACGCTTTAAGGCCGCCCCACATTCAGCGTTTCTACCGGCGTTTTTTGGCGTTGCGTCTCCCGGCGTGGTCGCATGAACGGCGCCAGAGAGGGCGTCCAGCCACACGAGCGGCACGTGGACCAGCGCCAGCGCAGCGTCACACAATGTGACCAGATTTATTTTACCAGAAACCTCCTAAGCTAATTGTGTAATGTCAATGAAAAGAGCTGTCATAAGTATACTTCAATGCAATATTTATGTATTTTGCATAGTTTTACGCTAAATAAAATATTCAGGGCAGTGTAGAAAAATTACACAAGGCTAAGCTTCAGAAAACTGGCAGCAATATCGGCGTGAACATCACGAGCGGTCGGCGCGTGGCCACGCCCTGCCGCGCGCTGATTGGTCGGCGCTGTCGAGCCGCTTCCGACGGCGGCGGCGAGATCTGGTGTCCCTTGAGCACGACGTTTTGGCTTGGCGCCAGCCTCAGCGTCGACGCCGAGCGACAAAACGCCAGAAAACGCCGGGAAAACGCTGAATGTGGGGCGGCCTTTAACGTGGTATGCTTCTGAAACGCAGGTGAGTGCGCCCATGGTATTTGCTGCCTCTGAGAACATGCAAGGTCGCCTGCGTTTACTCCGCCCATCCGTGGAAAACAATAGCTCTTTCCCCTGGTACGGCAGCCGTTGAGAGCCCTGCGATCCCATCCGTACTGCCTTTGACTCAAAGGTAATCGTTGGAGCAGAGTACTGGCTTCCTTTGTCTTTGCAATAATTGGCAGACATCCGTGAGAACTAGAGTCTCTCTAGTAGACCACTCAAAAGCAAAAATTTCAAGAGTGCCATGACTGTCTTGTGTAGTGACGACTGTATAGTTCGGCGTTCCAGGACTGTCTGCTCCGAAACAAGCCTATCGTCAAGACGCGCCAGCGCGGTCGCGAGTGACTGCCCGTGTGCGTTGCGTAGGGGACAATGGCAAAGAACGTGTGCGATAGTTTCCTCGTTGCCGCAGTGGACACACGCGGCACTATCTTCCCTTTTGTTCCGGACAGCAAATGATTTATTTTTTCGTGCCTTCGCTCTTTCTCTCCGCTATTCTTTCCGTCTTTCATTTCCCCTAACATTCTCCCAGTGCAGGGTAGCAAACCAGAATCTTCTCCGATTAACCTCCCTGCCTCTCCCACCCCGTTTATCTGTCTCTCTCTAGCAGAAGTCACTCACATAAGATATCTCAAGCCTGTATCGCGACCATCTCTTCCAGAACGACGGCGCTAGCTGGTGATCAATTTCAGTGCAACCTCGGCCCTTCTAGCGAAACGGAAGAGGACAGCTTGGAGTATCATGCCTGTGAGCTTAGAGACGAAACACCGGCGACAAAGCTATCGCGAAGCTTAGGAATCAGAATATGGTGGTAAGTTAGGAGGTGGCATTCGGGTCCTATAGATATAAGAAAGTGACGTAAGTGCCTGGTGACGAGTGGCGCTCTCATTGCAAAACTTTGACAGTAAGGGCACGTGGAGACGACCCAGTGTCGTGAATAACCGACTCACAAGCGTAGGGCTAACCTTGGGTACTGGCGAGATACGCTTGCGACACTATTATTTTTCTTTTCCCTCCTTACCTGTTCTTCCCTTTTCCCCCTCCACAAGTGTAGAGTTAGCCAATCGGGCATGTCCTTGGTTAACCTCCCTAGCTTTCCCTCTTCATTTCTCTCTCTCCCTCTGCCCCCCTCTCTATCTCTCTCTTATACAGACCCGTAGTAGTGTTCATAGGTCGCCTGATCATATGTTTAAGGTACCTTACGAACAGTTCGATTGAATGAGGCTCGACCTGTTTCGGCATCGATGTTAGGGATAGTATATAGAGGTCAGACGTCGTTATAATTCGCGGAAAGAAATAGACAAAGAAAAATTGGAGGACGCTTAAGCTTCGCCTTCAAGAGTGGAACGCGACAGCGTTCCCGTCGACCCGCCAAGGGGTGTAAGACAATGGGCTACGGCGCAGCGACTACGCGCCCCGCATCGGACGCGGTGAGCGTCGAGCATCGCAGCGTTCGGCGCGGCAACGAAATGTGCGCCTGAGCAAGCGACGCACGCCTGAGCCTTAGAAACAGCTCGTTTCTAAGGCAACACCGCATTCACTAGAGGTGGTGGTATGCAGGTGAGACATCATGCTTGTTTACTTTGCCATTTATAGACGATGACGACGTGGCACCACTGTATCACATTGTGGGGTGCTATGCACAGTGCTGTTCTTGATTTCACTACCGAATGCGGCGGGTGCCGCGCGGTATGGCACATACGAAGGCTCGTGCGTGGCGCTTTGCACTGCATGCAGAGGTAGCAGCAGTTGCCGGCCTCTATATAGTCTAATATAGTACGCATAGACTAACTGTTGTCCCCCTTACCGTCGATGCGCAGACGGGCACCTCGACACTGAGCAAGGCCGACGATGCGTTTAGCGCCTACAAATAAAGGCACGTGCTTCACAGATAACGCGCGCATGACAGTTTTGTTTATTCCTTTGTTAACGGAGCACCGTGCATTGAGTGCGCAACTGAATGAATGAATGAATGAATGAATGAATGAATGAATGAATGAATGAATGAGCGAGCGATAGAGAAGGGCAATGGCAAGTACAAACGTCCGGAGCAACGCGGGGACCCAGACGGGGCCTTCACAACAGATCTCCAAAGCTCGGCGGGTGGCTCTCACCTCAAACGCGCACCGCGTCAATGCACGCGT
The DNA here is from genome assembly GCF_023375885.2 of Dermacentor andersoni. NCBI lineage: Eukaryota > Metazoa > Arthropoda > Arachnida > Ixodida > Ixodidae > Dermacentor > Dermacentor andersoni. Next base: position 101,773,137 of record NC_092815.1, read on the forward strand.
GCGATGTACCCACGCCGCACAAAACACAAGAGTGTCCGCTCGCGCGCGCGCGGGCGCCAAGTTTAAAAGGGCGTGTAGCGGCACCGATTTGCATGACAACACGACCGCTTCTTTCTGTCGCCTAATTCGATTTGAAGCGAGCTCCTTCTGCGTGTACGTGTCTGCACACGCTTTTCACTCTCCTCCCGTGCGAGGAGGAGGAGGATGGCTGTTGCGCGGCACTGTGCCCTTCGCCCCGGCTCATCGCGGTGAAGCCAAGGGGCAAAAGACTCGAGTGCTGCTCCTCGACCTATTGTGCGGCGCCGCGGAAACACTGGCGCGGTGGTCACTCAGCTGTGGCCCGTCGCTGTTCCTATATACATACCGGGTGAGACCGTAGATGCAGAACAGCCTCCCCGGAGAGGATGTCGCATTTGTCCTTTTTCTTCTTCGTTGCAACGGGCTGATGATGACCTGCTGAGGCGACACTCGAGCGCGTCTCGCTTAATGCGCCTGCGACGGGTTGGGCTAACAGCTGCATGCTTGTGACGCAACGAAGCCTTCCAGCTCCCCAGGCCGCTGCGCGCGCACGGGATGACCGTTCTCGGGTTGCAGGTTTCTGAATAGACGCAAGCGTTGCGGTTCTAAGAGTAATTGGGAAACAAAACATTTGTCGACACGCTAGGGACCCTGTCAGTGTGCCTGTGTGAAATCCGTTCGGGAATAATGCACGTCTATATTCTCGTCCTTGCTGTGTTAGCTTTTCCTTCTTCGCAGTGTCTTGTTGCCACAGCCCTCATACCCCGAAAGTTTGCCCTTTTACCCTGTCTTCATCCCGTTCCTCTTCTTTTTCTCTTCCCTTTTCTTCTGTTCTCTTCAAGCGCGTTGGAGTGGCGTATGTTCTGCAAAACAATTGCTGGGTCGCTTATTTTCCTCTCTGTGTGATGCTTATATGTTAAACAACAACAACAACAACAACAACAACAACAACAACAACAACAACAACAACAACAACAACAACAACAACAACAACAACAATAATAATAATAATAATAATAATAATAATAATAATAATAATAATAATGATGTTTATTACCACACAAAAATGCAGAACAAGAACAGGCCGGTTTAGGCCTCGGTTGGCATGTAGGACCGTGCCTGTGAACATTAGCGAAATACAGGCATCGATGAGATATGGAGAACAAAAGAAAAAGATAATATACTGTGGCGACAGAACCAACTTTCAAACTACAAAATTTTATATATCACCGGTCCTTCCAGTTCTCCGCGTCTGTGGATTGTATTTGGCCTTTCCTTGCTTTTGTGTTTGTGTACGCCTCTCAGCCTGTGTTTGCCTGAGCGTGCGAGTGTACGTGACTGTATATGTCTGTGTTGGCGCAGCATGTGTGTGTGCATACGCGTTGCGTAATTTTAGATCGCCGTATGTCCTATACCGAAAACACGCCCACCAAAGCAAATATCCAATTGATGATCCTTGTACACATTTGCTCCCGTGGAAATAGCGCCATATTTAGACAGACAGTTGAGCATATTGGTGGGTATTCGTGTTACTGAAAGGTACGTGTAATAATACGTACACAGGTATATGAACGAAAAGCTGGCGTTTGCGTTGTACTTCTCTTTCCTATAGTTGTGTCCGTGCTAGCACGCCTATACATATCAATAACACGCTCTATTTACTCTCATTGGTGCTCCCTTGTGCCGAGAAGCATACATAGTGCCCTCCTACGTACCACGTCTCTTAAACCGACCATTCTTTTACTTTTCATCGACAACGTATGTTTTTTTGTCGCATATTAGAATGCCTAGAGTCGCCGTATAACTTGTCAATAACTTCAGGCGCAAGCGACAACGCACTGTTCTTGTGTAAACTGACTTACTTTAGTACATAACACCATGTATTCCCGCGGCGTGTGTAGCTTTACAAGAGCTTTTTGCTTGTACAATAACAGCTGTACCCTCCCCCCCCCCCCCCATCCGCCATATTTTTTTTCAGTTCCATTGCAACGCGCATACCTCTAGTCCATATACTTGCCGGCCTTCAAGTTTTGTCTTTTGCGCTTTGTGCGTTGAATCCGCAGCTCAAAACTGGTAAGAACAACAAACTGAGCGCCGTGTGCGGGAACTGCAAGGAAAACAAGGGATTCTTGTTTGTGCACACTCAGTATGTAAGTTAAGAAGAGGCGGGCGTGAAGGGAAAGCCGTATGAGTTCACAGATGCGCTGGCATGGCGGCGGCAGCGACGGCGGCTTGGAAAAACAAAGCCCGCATGTCTGCTTTGACCAAATGAAAGCAAACAGGACTTGATTCCACTCTCGAACAGCGCTCTCTACTTAATGCCTTTTTTTCTTTTATTCGAGAAGCCCTTCTGTTGCTTGTGATACGATAGCAAAGCAGCATTTCTTTTTTTTTTATTTTTTTTTGCAGTGACAAGCATGCGCAGCGAGTTAGCGATATGTAGACGTATATATAAGCACAAGTGTGTTTACTGACGCCGAAAGAAAAAAAAAAGAGAGAAAGAAAGGAAAAAGGAAAAAAAAGAAAATATATATAATTGGACGGGGCTGAGCACGAGTACATGCTTTGAGCATGTAGTCTCAAATCAAGGTGGAGATTCGGTTGCTTCTAAAAGGAGCTCAGGAAAAGGGAGATTAATTGCAATCAAGACGGAAGGACTCTTCGGAACTTCTAGAAGACATTGACATAGCACGGAACAAATTTATAAGCGCTGACGAACCTGTTACCTGCGGGCGTCAATTATGGTATTAATGTTGTCGCTAACACACCTGCAGTGTGCTATTCGTACACCCGTTTGCACGTCCCGATATAGCGCCACTAAAGCTTCTTCGAAAACTTATCTTTGATTCAATGAAAAAAAAGGAGAGCCGGGGGTCTCCGCATCTGTTGACATATTCGACAACTGCTGCAAGAAGATAGAAATTGCTATCTTGCTTTAAGTGAACTTCCGCTTACTGCACAACTGGAGTTTGTGAACGACTCTGTGGCGACAGATTTTCCTGACAAAGGAGACGTTGTCTGATAAGATTAATGGCCGTTGGAGCTTGAGTTACATCAGCCTATATGACGCACATTAATCGCAATTAACAACGCAAACACATCACATGTAGTCAGCGGTAAGAGACGAAAGACAAAATAGCAAGGATAAAGAAGAAGCTGTGTCTCTTCAGATCGAATTTTTTTTATAATGTAGTGGCTTCGTAAAAAAAATGGCATGATCCCTTCTAAAAAAAGAACTTACAATCATCATTACGTCATGTTAGGTAGTACCGACCCCCAAGTTAACAGGAGGTAAAGGAAACCTTTATTAGGTTTCCATTACAAACCCTGGCCAATCCGCCCCTCGTGGGTACGTGCCATATGTTGAAGGCAACGACGACGACGACGACGACGACGAAGACAACAACAACAACAACAATAATAATAATATTAATAACAACAACAACAACAAGTTCCCCGTCACCGGGGAGCGCCACTTCTACAAACGAAGGTGACTCGGAGAAGAGTCGTCACTGAAGGAAGTTTTCTTCTTCGCGAAAGTAATTGGTTCACGCGAATCAGTCAACGGTAAATTTACTCTAAATCAGTACTGCATGAAATAGTGCGAGGATTACCTGCGATCCATGTTTACTAGTACTGTTCTTTGCATGTGAATTATGTTTAATATTTGTGCTTACTAGTCGTTGCGAATCTATAATCAGTGTTGTTTACTCACTTTCTTCATGTACCTCAAAACAGGAGGTCCCCTTGCAGCCTTGAGCTACGGGACCTCGTCCTGTATATTCAACCGAATGTGTACCACCGTTGCAAATAATAAACGTTCTTTTGATTGACTGATTGAAAATATTGCGGCAACAATCGCGTCACTGCAGCGCTTTTTACTGTTGCCTCAAACGCTACTTTTTAAATCGAATCTTCCTTTGCCTACCACCTCCTTGCCTAATAAGAACATAATATTTATACGTAGAACGTTGGCTCATAGATATCCTTAAAGTACAGGACACTTTCGTTGCTTGTCACAAACACCAAAAAATGTTGGAACGTTATTTGCGGACCAAGGAAGAGAAGACACTATCTTTAATTGACGATAACGGTGTAGCCATTTGGAGTGCTGAATGTTGTACTGAGCTTTTATGATGTTTCTTTCCCAGTCTTTCTTGAACATTTGCTCTTTCTTTCCTTTGTACTTCTGAGTGTAACTTCCTTACTGTGAATCCTATCTTTATTGATTGGGTTGATGTAAAAAAAAAATTCTGATTTGAAACTGTCTTCATCTTGTGGAGTGGATGATATCACTCGTACGTTTAAAAAAAAAGCACAGAAACTTACTCATCTATTATGCTATCGAAATTGTTTTCTCAGTCCTTAGAATCTTGTTGTTGGCCAGGTGTTTGGAAGATGGGCAAAGTGGTTCCGTTCTTTAAATCTGGAAATGTACAGTCTCCCCTGAATTACACACCCATATCTATCACCAGTGTCCCCTGTAAGATCCTTGAGCACATTATTTATTCCCACCTGGTTTACTTTCACGGATTTCTCAAATATTTCTCATGCGAGACACAACTTGTTTTCTTTACATATGATCTTTTCCCTGCGTTAAACAATGGACGAATTATAGAAAGCATATTTCTCGACTTTTGAAAAGCTTGTGACCTTGTTTCTCATCAATTATTAAGGTTTTAATCTTAGACTACTAAATATTGACCTTACTATACTCGTATAGGTTGAAACCTTCTTGAGTATTAGAACTCACTTCGTAACTGCTAATGACTGCTAATAAATGCAATTCTTCAGATGCTCTTGTAACCTCTGGTGTACCACAGGGTTCTCTCTTGGGTCCTTTGTTATTCCTTATATATATTAATGCATCCTGTCTAAAACGTTTAATTCTTGAATTCCGTCATTTTCTGACGACTGCGCAATTTACCGAGTTACTTTTAATAGTACTGATGGCACCAGCCTACGACAAGACCTTAGCGAAATTGCGTCCTGGCACGAAGAATGGAGCATGCGACTTATTCCGAATGAATGAGAATTAACGCGAGTTTCGTCTTGCACCAATTCCAACATTCCCAATCATATTATTAAGGGCTGTGTTTTAGAAAGTGTATCATCGTTAATATACCGCCTCTACGCTTCCTTCGCAAACTCCTATCAACTACATAAATAACATGGCGAATCTGTCACTTGAGCACCTACGTAGAAATTTTTACAAAGCCCCTTCCTCATTTAAGCTTTCTCTATAAAGCCTTATTTGACTAAAGCTCGAGTACACCAGCTCAGTTTCGGATCCCGCTATTGACTGTCTTGGAAATATTTTGAAGTCCGTCCAAAATCGCAGTGAATGTTTCATTTCTTCAGACGCGGGCATCTAGTGCATCATCTACTACTAACACTTTCTTCACGTCGAAAGCTTTCTAGTTGATAAAATCTATAAAAAAAAGAAAATGATGTTCTAAAACATCATTTTCTTTCAGTATCATCCTATATGTATAATAAACGAAACCGATCACTAGCATAAAACACACGTGCCATTCTACTGGACAAAGCTATTTCTTGACTCTTTTCTTCCCAATACGTCCAGAGAATGGAATCGCCTGCCCGCCTCTGTCACGGATGTCAGCGACGTACTTGAATTAAAGGCTGCTGTTGAAGATTACTTGCATTCTTACAAGCCGAATCGTATTCTTTTTTCGGTGACGCTCGTTTCCTACTCCCTTCTGTAACAAACACCCTCGGACCTTGAAAGTATTCAAATAAATAAATAAATAAATAAATAAATAAATAAATAAATAAATAAATAAATAAATAAATAATCTCTTCATTGAATAGCGCACAATATCAACGGTCACGTTGGTTTACCTGATTCGATTTTTTTTTTTACTTTGCCACTGGGTATACCTCCAGCTGGGCATGTTTGACTGTGACACAAGATGTATAGCGCCCTTAAAGGTATTTAGATGCGGGTACTTCTCTGTGCGTACGCATCCAGTTACCGTTCTTTCCTCCTCGACAATTGTAACACGTCTCTTCGATCACCGTGACGTCGGTGCGGCGACGCCTCGCACTGTGCATCCATCTGATGCGGTGTTTGCATTTCAGCATAGCTTTGTGGATGGCGTAGCGCGTAAATAGACAGAATTGAATGCGATGAAAGGTATGACCTTCGTGGTGCGCAAACGCTGCATTACATTACACGGCGCACAGGATAAAATGAAGACCATTGTGCGCCCCACCGTTAGTCCTATAGTATTTAATTACAGCTCTTTACATATAGACTGCAACATGTGCGTTGGATCAACACATTTTATGTGCATTTAGCCTGGAACTAGCCTTTAAATTTGGTTTATCAATTACTTGTTCATTAACTTTATGTATCTTGTAGCGACAACTTAGTTATCAGTATCAAACGCTCGTTTAAGGCGGATGGATTATACCACACCTTGGGTTGAGGACTTTGAGTTGTCTCCTAGATAAAGGAAGCTATAATAGAAACAAGAGAGAAGCAATTCTTGGTCAGTGTTGGCGCGCGATTAAGAGCGCCGACGCGACCCTGCATATTGGCTTTTAATTACTCGACGTGATCGGCTATTAAGTGCTTCGAGTAATAAACCAACAGCAGCCGCTCTGATTTTCAGATTCTTCAACGAGCATACCAAGCACACTTCTAAGCCACCAGTTTGACAGGCCTGTAAGAACTCATAATAATTCTCGATGAATATGCCGACTTGCGTTCGGAACGGAATATTCAGTTTGCTAGTGTTACGTTTCGCCTACAACGCGCGGTAATGCCGGCGCGGATGCAACGGACGCCGGGGCTTTGTTCAAAGCGGCGGACATTTTTGCCCGTTCGACGACGCCACAACGCCTACCCGCCAAGCGTGTCCAGGCGTGTTTCAGTGCCACGTGTCTTCGTGTGTGCGTGTGTGTGTGTGTGCCCTCGCTTGTCAAAGCGCGGCAGCCGGGGAGCGGAGTTCCCCGAATGAGGGGCCTGGAGGTCTCTCGGCCCAACAGTTCGCGCCGTCGTGGGGTCATGCTCCGCCGTCCCGTGACCTTCATCCCGTGACCTTCATCCTGTTACCTTCTCTTTTGGACCGCGACGCCGAGGGTATAAGAGCAGCTGCCCCCGGACGCCAGGATAGAGGCTCCGATTTGTACTGTTGAGTTACGTGCTCTCCCGTCTCTCCACTTCGGTCGAACTGACCGGCCGCTCTTTTGCTATGTTAGAATAAACAAGTTGTTCTGTTACCAGTCTTCTCATGCTTTGCCGGGACCTTCGGATGCTTCCAGTGCCCCAGGCCGCCAGGCCAACGCTACCCTTGGGGCTTGCGACCCATTGCCAATAACGGGCGTCAGCACCGAGACCCCAACAACTCGTGTCTGCGGTGCGATTACAACATCTGGTTGCCAGCGGTGAGATCGCGACAACGGAGGCCAGCAGCGAAGAGATGCGGTTGACTGTATGCTGAGCAGCTCAACGACCATCCGGGAGCAGTGCAACGAGCCCTGTGTGATGACTGGTTGCCTGCAGCGGAACGACTGCGCTGAATTCTTGGCTGCGAGGTTTGGTGAGTGCGGGACTTTCTTCTTCTGAGTTTTGCCAGGCTTTTGTTAGTGTTAGAAACAGAGCTGGTAATTGGGGTTGTCGTTGCTGCCGGGTTAGTTTGCGGCAAGACAATAGTAGGCAGTAGAGAAAGCAGCATTCAGAGCAGCCATGGATTTGAAGTCGTTGCGCAAACCGAAATTGCTGGAGCTTGCGAGAGAGTTGGGTCTGGATGTCTCAGACAAACTCAGAAAACCAGAACTGCTAAGGGCTATTCTTGAGTTAGAAGCTGAGGATGACGAGCTGTCGGAATGCCTTGAGACCATTGAGGAGAGGGAGGAGCAAAAAGAGAAACAGGAGCGCGAACGTAAAGAACAAAAAGAGAAAGATGAGCGCGAACTTAAAGAACAGAAAGAGAAAGATGAGCGCGAACGTAAAGAACAGAAAGAGAAAGATGAGCGTGAACTTAAAGAACAAAAAGAGAAAGAAAAAGAAGAGCGCGACCGTCAACACGCGTTGGAAATGAAGCGTCTCGAGTTAGAGATGGAACGCGCTCGTAATGGAAGTCAGGCACACGGTGCAGGAGAACGAGTATTGTTCAAAATGACTGACCTGATGCGGCCGTTTAAGCTTGGAGAGGACATTGGTTTGTTCCTGGTTAACTTTGAGCGAACGTGCGAGAAGCAGGGGTTCTCTCGGGAAACGTGGCCACAGCGCTTGCTCACTTTGCTACCCGGCGAGGCGGCCGACGTAGTCGCTCGCTTGGAGAGAGAGGAGGCAGAGGATTTCGACAAAGTGAAATCGAGTCTGCTAAAAAAGTACCGGCTGTCAGCGGAGGCGTTCCGTCGGAAGTTTCGGGAAAATGAGAAAGGCAGAAGTGAGTCATATACAGAGTTTGCGTACAGGCTTATGTCAAACATGCAGGAGTGGCTCAAAGAAGAGAAAGCGTTTGGTGACCACGAGAAAGTTCTGCAGTGTTTCGGGCTAGAACAGTTTTATAGTCGGTTACCTGAGAACGTGCGGTACTGGGTCTTGGATAGGCCAGACGTTAGTACGGTGGCTAGAGCCGCTGAGTTAGCCGAGGAGTTTGTGACGCGTCGGGCTCGCGGAGCTAAGGACGGTCAAAAGGGTGAATTTGGCTCCAAGTTTGAGAGGCCGAAGTTCACACCCATGAGAGCAAAGGGGGATACACGTAGTGCGGATGCGAGTGAAAGCAGTCCGACCGAACGTAAGGAGACGGCGGCAACCGAAGCCGAACGCAGAAAGCGGTTCGAGATGAGGCAAGCGCGCGTTTGTTATACGTGCCAGAAGCCGGGTCACTTTTCGGCGCAGTGTCCAGAAACAAAAACACAAGTCGTGTTTTTGTCTATATGCAGCACTGACGAGAACATGAAGCTTCTCGAGCCTTACATGCGAGACCTCCTCGTGAACGGGAAAGAGTGCCGAGTGCTTCGCGATTCCGCAGCTACAATGGATGTAGTTCACCCCTCTTACGTAGAACCCGATATGTTCACGGGCCAGTGCGCATGGATCAAGCAAGCAGTGGAAGCTCATAGCGTGTGTCTTCCGGTAGCAAAAGTGCTTATTGAAGGACCTTTCGGAGCACTTGAGACGGAGGCCGCAGTGTCATCTATGCTGCCCCCCCAGTACCCATACTTATTTTCAAACAGGTCCGATCACCTCCTGCGCGAGAAGGGGCTTTTGTTTGGTGAGGCTAGCGTTCAGGCCTTAACCAGATCGAAGGTTCGGGAGCTCGCTGCAAAGGCGGTAGATGCGGGACCGACGTTGTTGAACGATGAGAAAGGGTCAGAGGCGCAGCAAGCTGGTATTCAGAGCACGCCCGAACGGGATAAAATTGAGCCTGTAGCGTTAAAGGCACCAGATACTGGAGAGGAAATTCCCGATGCGGGAAAGTTAGAAGAGCTTCCGGGACTAGGCTCAGTGACGAACAGGAAAGACACCGATCAAGTCATTAGTGACTTAATAAGTAAAGCATCGCTGTCGCCTGAGCAGAAAACCGAACTACACCAGCTCTTACAAGAGTTTCAAGGTCTGTTCTCTGAGAGGCCTGGTAGGACTTCTGTCCTTACTCATGACATAGAACTTACCTCCCCAGAGCCAGTACGATCCAAGGCGTACCGGGTGTCACCCCGCCAGAGCGATATTATGGAGGCTGAGGTAAAGAAAATGCTACAGCTCGGTGTTATTGAAGCGGGTGAGAGTGATTATACCTCCCCTTTGATTTTAGTTGAGGTACCGGGCAAGGAACCTCGTCCTTGCGTCGACTACCGCAGGCTTAATTCCATCACTAAGGATCAAATTTATCCGATCCCTAACATCGAGGAGCGCCTTGAGAGAGTGAGTAGCGCTCAGTTTATTTCCACCCTAGATCTTGTCAGGGGTTATTGGCAGGTTCCACTTACAGAAGAGGCTAGTAGGTATGCGGCGTTCATTTCACCAATGGGGACATTCCGTCCTAAAGTTTTGAGTTTTGGTTTGAAGAACGCGCCATACTGCTTTTCAAGCCTCATGGATAAAGTGTTGCGGGGACAGCAAGAATTCGCTTTACCGTATCTAGACGACGTAGCGATATTCTCCGCATCCTGGCCGGAACATATGGCGCACTTGCGGGCAGTGCTAACCCGCCTGCGAGATGCGGGCTTGACAGTCAAGGCTCCCAAGTGCCAGTTAGCACAGGCCGAGGTTGTCTACCTCGGACACGTGATTGGTCGGGGTCGTCGCCGCCCCTCTGAAATAAAGGTGGCCGCTGTGCGAGACTTCCCGCGACCGCGCACGAAGACCGATATTCGGTCGTTCTTAGGTGTCGCCGGCTACTATCAGAGGTACATCCCCAGGTACTCTGATATCGCGGCTCCCTTGACGGATGCTCTAAGAAAGACAGAGCCGCAAACAGTCGTCTGGGAGGAGACGAAGGAAAGGGCTTTTAGCGCCCTAAAGAGCGCCCTAACAAGCCAGCCGGTGCTACGATCGCCCGACTACACAAAAGGGTTCGTTGTTCAGTGTGATGCTAGTGAGCGAGGCATGGGCGTTGTACTGTGCCAACGGGAAAATGGAGAAGTAGAACACCCCGTCCTGTATGCTAGTCGTAAGCTGACGAGTCGTGAGCAGGCGTATAGCGCCACCGAGAAAGAGTGTGCGTGTATCGTGTGGGCCGTTCAGAAATTGTCATGTTACCTAGCTGGCTCGAGGTTTATCATTGAAACGGATCACTGCCCTCTCCAATGGCTGCAGACCATCTCTCCCAAAAATGGCCGCCTCCTGCGCTGGAGCCTCGCTTTGCAACAATATTCCTTTGAGGTGCGTTACAAAAAGGGGAGTCTCAACGGTAACGCCGATGGCTTAAGTCGAAGCCCCTAACGTGGGAATCAGCCTCAAAATTGCTTGTTACTGATGTTTTTCTTCCTGAGGCAGGATTTTTTTTAACTTATTGCTTTTGTGTAGTGTTTCAAAGTGATGATGTGCTTTTTAGTGCAATTTTTCCGATGTGTGGACGCGTTCTGAGTGCTGCTAAACTACTGTAAGGAACTAGGCAGCAGTAAAAAAAAAAAAGGGGAAAGAGCCTGGCAGGGCTTAGTGAGGGTTGTGCCGTGCTTGCTGACTGAGCGGTTGACTTTCAGGCGTGGTTCTAACGCTTGCCGGAAACGAGAACAAAAATGTCAACTCTCCCGACGTCACTTTGCAGTGTCCTGTGTGCACCTGAACGTGAGAACGAGGCCTTCTCTGTGCGCTGCGTTCAAGAAACGCCAAAGGACGCCCGACTTCGGTTATGAGCATCATCGAGCGACATCCCTCCGGACAGCGGATGCAGTCCCCTGACCATCGGGATCTCCTTCCCCCGGCGGGGCGGTCTGTTACGTTTCGCCTACAACGCGCGGTAATGCCGGCGCGGATGCAACGGACGCCGGGGCTTTGTTCAAAGCGGCGGACATTTTTGCCCGTTCGACGACGCCACAACGCCTACCCGCCAAGCGTGTCCAGGCGTGTTTCAGTGCCACGTGTCTTCGTGTGTGCGTGTGTGTGTGTGTGCCCTCGCTTGTCAAAGCGCGGCAGCCGGGGAGCGGAGTTCCCCGAATGAGGGGCCTGGAGGTCTCTCGGCCCAACAGTTCGCGCCGTCGTGGGGTCATGCTCCGCCGTCCCGTGACCTTCATCCCGTGACCTTCATCCTGTTACCTTCTCTTTTGGACCGCGACGCCGAGGGTATAAGAGCAGCTGCCCCCGGACGCCAGGATAGAGGCTCCGATTTGTACTGTTGAGTTACGTGCTCTCCCGTCTCTCCACTTCGGTCGAACTGACCGGCCGCTCTTTTGCTATGTTAGAATAAACAAGTTGTTCTGTTACCAGTCTTCTCATGCTTTGCCGGGACCTTCGGATGCTTCCAGTGCCCCAGGCCGCCAGGCCAACGCTACCCTTGGGGCTTGCGACCCATTGGCAATAACGGGCGTCAGCACCGAGACCCCAACAACTCGTGTCTGCGGTGCGATTACAACACTAGTAAACAAAGTACTACTAGTGAAACTTTAAATGACTCACGTTAGCGTACATGTTGTAAATGTAGCCTGGAAGCCGTGCAGTGATATGGTCACGCCAATTTTGTCAGAATTCCGGGTACTAGCACCAGATTCAACATATTCGTCCCAGGAGTGTGCCGCGAAATCCATCAGAGTTTCAATTACTGCCGTACTTCATCGATCGTCATTCGGTAATGTCCGGAAGTAACAAACTCTGGTGCATGCAGTTGGCAACGCATTTTGGAGCCATATATTCTGAGCCTGCAGGTGCTAGTAGCTAGAGCAGTGCTAAATTGACATGACTCTAAAACTGCATGACTTCAATTCTGTAATTTATAAAATAAAAACCCATTTAGGGGAACTCTGTTAACCTCTTGAAAGATGGAATTGCGCTACCACCTACGGGTGACATTTCTTTTAATGTTTGAGGAAAACCAACTATAAACAGGCGGTACTCGAGTGACCACTTGAAAAATGCCGCACAAGCAGGATGTAACGATCTTTGCTAAGAATTTGAGCTATTCACGTGACTCTAACATTGATTACCATCATCTGCAATGTCTACCGATGTCCTTACATGACCTTGTGTTCGTTAACAGGTGGGACAAAATAGAGAGGGAGAGGAAAGGCAGGGAGGTTAAAAGATATCAGTCTCCGGTTTGCTACCCTACACTGGGGATGGGAGATAGGGGTTAGAAAGAGGACAAAGAGGAAAACGGTAAAAAAAACACGCGCACGCGGAGGCACACACACACAAGAGGCGTTCTAGTTAAAGACGTTCACAAAGGCCGGTAGGTCGCAAAAAGCGCAATAGTGCTTGCACGGCCTTCTTCTGTGAAGGTATGTCCTTTCGATGGTGTAAAATTCTTTTTCCCATAGCGGTTAGTCGTCCAGTTGGTCTATAGTCCGTGGCAAAATAACGTCACAAGCGGCCCGGCGTGCAGCGCAGTTGAATTATGCCAACGATTTTGACAAGGGGGTATGCGTATACCAATATTGTAGCTGAGACACGTATACGTCAAGTTGAACACATGTAGCCATGCACCGTCGAGCAGTCAGACCCCGCACCTCCGCACAAAAGAAGCGGCACTTGCGCCTGCACACAACAAAAATAGGCCACATTCTATACCGCCAGGCGAAAGCAGTTTTTTCCCATTCATGTCACTCGCAACATCCGCTGGTTCCAGCGTTTATTCATCATCGTTCGCGCGTGCTTCTGTTTGCGTATGCCTCGCCACGTCCGTTGTTCCGGCACCACCTCTTCCCTCGCCCTCGACCACTACTCCCGAGTTTCAACGAGCCACCGGGCGCTCGGTCCCTCTGGCATCGCGCCGTCTCAGCGGCGGAAGTCAACTCGCCCGCCGTCGGGCCGGCGCATTAATTGCCGCCGCGGCAGCCACACCAGCTCTGACCTCGGAGAGAGCGCGGCCCGTTTAATTGGCGGCCTGCGAGATCGCTATCGGCGGCTGCGGCTTCAGTCGGTTCCCCTCCTCGCGCGCCCATTCAGCCCGGCGTCCGGCCCGAGCGATTGCCATCGGCCACCGGCGACGCGAGGTGTCATCCGGCGCCGATTGTGTCGGCCGCGTCGCAGCCTCATTCAGCTTTAGTTCAGCGTTGAATGCGACGTCTGGCTTTGTGTCGACCCGCCGGTATATCTCCCCCCCTTACCTAGTCGAATGACGACGAGACGTTGCCGTGTCCGTATAGAGAAACAACGGCCGTACATTGTACCGCCAGTCCTTTGGCGGAGAATTGCGACGCCGGAAAGAAGGAGGAGAAGCCTTCTCCTCATTGCGCGTCAATGCAGTGCTTCTAAATGTCTCGCCGGTGATGCGCAGGAGCGGGCCACAGGCTGTGCCACGCGCTGTGCCCCGTGTATCTGTACGAGCGTTCGCAGAGGCGAGAAGGATTAATAGTTGAGGCCTTACTTGAGTTGAGGGGGGGGAGGGGGGAGACTCTGAAGAAAGTTGCGCGTAAGTGAAACGGGCTCGCGCGTGCCTTCGCACGCGAAACCGCATAGCGGCCGCTGTTGAGAGGCGCAGAAAGCGGTCGTTGCGGCGTGTGCGGTGTATACAGTGGTTCTTTCATCACGCGCTCGTCAAAGAGCGCGGAGCGTCTCCTGTGCGGAACGCGGTGATGTGTGTCGTATAGACATTCTATACGTCGGCATTGCTGCACCTTGCCTTGCGCTTGTCTCCCTGCTCCCCTTTCTCGCAAGAAACAATTGCTCGCTAGCCGAGCCCGCGCCCGGTCTTCTGGGTCGGTGGTTTCTAGATGACAGCAATAAGATAAGCTTGCGAGTAACGCGCTTGCGTTGTTACTGCAATGAATCAGATTAACAATGGTAAAAGAGGACGCTGCGCCACCTGGTATACTGTGGGGTCCTTCCGTAGATCTAGTTACATCGTCACTATCAAGCTGTCCACCGTCGCATATTTCCGAGCTGCATGAAGAAACAAGAAACACGTGTCTGCTTGAGAAATGAGGCGAGCTTCGAATTTGCTATTACGTCGTCTTGAAGAAGCAAATTTTCATGCGCTGAGTTGCCGCAGGAACACTCATGCATCCAAGTCCTGCGTAGAATAGCGTCCGGATGTTTTCTAAAGCCACAGCGCATCGTCTAGGGCAGCAACTCGGGCTATATGCGTAACATCTACCTCTGGATCACTCCTGAATACCAGGGTGACTATGTGCCATTTCGGCGTGAAAAGGTCGCTTTCATTAATACGTATCTGTTTTAGAAGTAGTTGGAAAGGATTTACGACGCCAAGGTCGACAATAGCAGCCTCGGTGGTCACCTGCGTCAAAACGCAATAATAATTTCTTTGCCTACTCTTACCCATTTTGCTGAGTTTGGGTTGCTACGAAAACCTACTTTTTCCTCGTTGGAATGGCATACACGCTCATGTGCGACTCGTGCACTTGTGAAAGAACAATCGAGCACGTTCCTTCTTTCTTTTGTACTCGTTATGACATTTTAAACCAGTTAAACTCAGTTAAACTGGACTCAGTTAAACCAGCTAGAGTTTAGATCATATTCAGAGACAAATATTTTTGGACCATAGCCTCATGCTTTGCAGGATCACTAAGCAACATGGGTAATATTACAATTTCTTTTAATCGACTGACCGCAGTGAGTGATCGCAGGAGCAAGGGCAGCCCACATCAAGCGGGGACAGTCTTCGGACTGAATTAACCCAGCTAGAGATTAGACCAATTTCAGAGATAATGATTCCTGGACCATGGCCTCATGCATTGCAGGATCACTAAGCAACACGAGTAATATTACAATTTCTGGAATCAACTGACCTCAGCGAGGGATTGCAGGTGTGAGGGCAGCCCCACATGCGCGCAATGTTATAGTGTCTCCTATTATTTTCCCTCCATTGCTGCTTCCTTCTCTCTCGCCCTTCCTTCTTTCTCCGTCCTTAACCTCTTATCACGGTGTAGGGTAGCAAACAGGACGTTAGTCTGGCTGATGTCCCGGCCTTCCTTCTTCCTACTTCATCTCCTCTCATCTATGAACTTCTGGCTTTCATTTGGAGCTAGGGCTCTAGAGATATGGCGCCACAATTCTGCCTGATGTAGCCTGATGTGCACACATCGCGTGTATCGAAGCAACGTTATCGCATGATGACACGCAGGTCGACATGAGCATGACGACTACAATTGCATGACAACGACTGCGACATGACGGCAAGACGGCGATGGCCTGACTACACCAAACTGTAAAATGACGATGATGAAGGTGATGAAACATAATGACGTCGATAACGACGACAGCGGCATGACGAAAATGCCAGAACGTTGATAAATACACGTAGATGACGATTATATGACGGCGACGACGTGGCAAGTATACGGTGATGTGGCGAAGATGACTGAATAACGATTACAATGGCATGAAGACTACGTAAATGCCCTCGTTAATAATGATGTTAATTATGGTGATGATGTCTGTACGATTATGTACGATTATCATGCGCCATGGGCCCTCATTGTAGTGACGGGGACTAATATTGACATAGCTAACCCCGGCAACAATTAGTTCGCGGAATTGATGAAAGAAAAGCTATCGTATCTGACCAGCTCAGATTAAGTGCCCACCGTAAGCACAGATGACGTCAGTGAGCGCGTCTTTTCGGGGGCTATTCAAAATTTAGAATTGTGCAGGTACGGTTCGTGCTTTATCACGCACGGCTGTTATATCTGTTGTGGACAGCGAATCGACGGAATGCCAAAGCGACTCAAGATGAAAAAAAAAAACAGCGTAGTACATACACCAAAACAGTTTGCAGGCGAGCGAGTTTTCATTCAAATGATATCGTATTGATACTGGCAGTTAGCAGTAGTTATATGTTCTATCAGAATTTTTAATCCTTCGTTGACACCAGAGGTGTCGGCAGGATGAAGACAAGTGTCAGAGGCACTGTAAAATCACGTTGTTTTATGACGTTGTGAATTGTGAAATGGCGTTGTGAATTTTCTATTGAACTTAGGACTTCCATTGCGCTTATATCACAATGATGGATTTGGAATATACTGAAAAAGAGAGAGAGAGAGAGAGTGAGAGAAAAAAAATATGATGCGAGCAAGGTACAGATGTGAACTGCAAAGCTTCTGGTTGACTACTCTACACCGTGAAAAAGGGAGGAGATAGATGACAGAGGGAAACCATGTTCTCTGTAGACGTCTGAGAGTATACAAGAGAGACAACATATATTCAACTTGAATACATGTATTAATAAGTATAGTGTTCGTCACAGAGGTCACGATCTACGGGTGGAAAGATATCCAGAAAACGACGTTATTGCCACCTACGGGCTGAGCGAGATACCAGGGTGCGTGTGAGAGGGGATCGACACCTTTGTACAAAACTACGACTATGCGTATGATACATGCACTGCTTGCGGGTTTTTCTCCGGGCTGCATTCTTCTATTGGCCAGCCGCAAGCACAGTCGCTGTAATGTCCATATGTATATGCACAAAGGAGGCACAGCGGCGCCAGCTCTTTTTCTCTTGAAGTGCCTTTATTAGCGCGACCCCTCTCATCAAGTAGCGTTCGCTGCTACAGCCAACGAACGACCGTCTTTATAATCCCGACCATCGGGGAAGGCTTTTCTGTTTACGGCCGAGCACGGCGCGCGTTTCTCATTCTGTGTAGAAAGGAGGCCTAGGCGAACGGATCATCGCCTCTGGCCACCACGCACTCCATCGTTCCCCCCTCCTCCTCCTCCTCCAGCCCTCGTTCCCCCGTGGTTGAGCAGAAAGGGAGAGAGGGAGAGGAGGGACCATAAACAGGCGTTCCTAATTGAAACTCCTGACTCGACACTGTCGACGGCACTCACAATATGGCCCCCTTCTATCTCTTTGTCTGTGTGTTTGTGTGTTTGTGCGCGTCAATGCGCGAGGTGGCAAGGAGCGAGTACGCGTGCCGTTTTACGACGCACTCGTCGCTTATGACCGTGGCTTCGCCGTCGTGCGCGAACCGTTTGGCGACCGTGAGGCCTCGTTCGCTCGCTTCTCCGCGGTTTTCATCCTGCTGCTGCTGCGGCGGCGGCTGCGGCGGCGGCGGTGGGGAAATGATGGCACGAGACGCGTGTTTGCGGTCGCCCGATGAATGACACACTAAAGGGAGACCCCCTCCACGCAGAGGCTGTGTCAACCCGCGGCGGGTGACGACAGTGAAGCGCGACCACCCGAGAGCCCGCGCGGCGATGGCGACGCATTATTCTCCTTTGCCGTATGTCGTGTCTGCAACGGGCGTTCGTTGACCCGCCGGCTTACTCGTTGCCGCCGAAACGGTTCTCTCGAGTGCCGGCGAAAGCAAACTGAGGAATCAAGTGCTACAAGTGCCGCCGGTTGTCGTTCGGCGCTTCTGGGTTCCTGTAGCCTAACTGCAATCGTGCGACAGGGCTGACAAGTGGCCCTGAAAACAGGTTTCGCTAACCAAGGACCACTTTTTACAGCGAAGCTGTATATGGCTAGGGTTCCGCGCATTTTTGTTCTCCGTGAGCAAAAACTATCATCATCAATCGCTCATACCCCCGTAAGCATTCATACTCCCGTAAGCAAGCAAAAAATGCAATGGCTCATAGCTCCGTAAGGCAAGCACTTAGCAAAGTGAAGCGAACAGTGCTTAATTTTTTTTGCAATCACGCACACAACATACAGAACAGCATGTCGAAAACTGTCATCATTAATGGCTCATACTCTCCGAGCTATGGGGGGAAGACGACGAAGTCGAAGATAGCGGACGTGCTCCGCATGGGCTCCCGCTTTGAGACCGTTTTTCGGTGGAACTCCCTGTGCTGTGGACTTGCTTTTGGTGGGATTGTCCACAGGAAGTTGCCCTCTCCCTGCGGACACCTAATTTCGGCAAGTTTGCCCCCTTTTTAGGGGTTTCTTCCCTCGCTTCTCGTGCTCAACCACCGCGCGGCAAAGTTAAGCCTCATCATTAGGCCGAGCCGCCGCCGACGGCACCGGGCTCCGGGGCGGTGACTTGTGGTTGTGGGCCTCTGTGAGGCTGAAGACAATGGAGTACTCCCTTGAGGGAGAGACTATAACGCCCGAAGAGTTCGAGGCGGGAGAATGGGCCTGGGTTTTGCGGGCTCAAGATCAATTCAAGAAATCTGTATACGGGAACCATCCCGAGAGTAGGCCTAGCGAGAAGCAGGCGGGCAGCGACGGGCGCCAGACGCACGGAGCAGAACAAGTCAAGCGCGGGAAAGCGCCGGTGTGGAAGAAACGGGGACCGTTTCTGAAGATGCCACCCAAGGACTTCAAGGTTGTGTGCCGACCCAAGAATTGGGACTTGAGTATGGTGACGTCGAGGGAACTCGGATATGCCTTGAGAGCGGCAGCGGAGCTGACGAATGCGACTGCGACTGCGGCGGAGGAAGACCTGGTACGGGTCAACGAGACAAATAACACGATGACGGTGAGCACGCCGTGTATGCATCGCAGTGGGGCATATGCGAATGTAAAGACGCTCAAGCTGAGCGGTCATGACCTTGAGATTTCGGCGTACGTGGCGGCGCCGGAGAACTCTGTGCGCGGAGTCATTTACAACGCGTACAACGGATGCCCACTGGCAGAAGTTCGGGCGGGATTCTTGAAGAGGAATGACGGCATAGAAATTTTGGATGCCAGACCTTTGGGAAAGTCGAAGGCGATTCAGATAACGTTCGGGGGGAAGCATGTTCCCTGGCAGGTTATATACTGGAACTGTTTGTACGCGGTGATTCCGTACAGAGAGTTAGTCGAGACCTGCTATAACTGCAGACGAGTGGGACATCGGGCGGACGTTTGTTATCGTCCGAAGACTAATCTGTGTCGCCGTTGCGGAAAGGATCATCCTGCGCCACCGGACGGAGAGCCGCTGACCTGCACTCCGGACTGCATCGTGTGCCATGGGGCGCACAACACGGGGAGCCGGAACTGCAAGTTTCGTCTAGCCCGTAAGCAGCCGACGGGCCTGCAGCAGGGCAGTGAGGACAACGGCCAAACTGACAAGGAGGAGCGGCGCTCGAGGCCCAGGAAGCGGTCATCCAGCGGTGCGAGAGACGATAACAAGAGCAGGGACCGATCCACTTCCTTCCCACCACTGCCCGGACCCGAGCGTGGCAAAGGAGAACAGGGTTCCAGTCATGGAAGAAGTCCCAGTGCCACGAGAAAAAAGGTGAGCTGGCCATACGTGGCCTCCCAGAGTGAGACTGCTCGAGAGAAGGAGCTACAAAGGCAGGTGCAGCAGCAGGCTGAGACGATTAAAAAGATGGAAGTCAGGATGGCAGCGATGGAACGCGCGCTTAAAAGCGACAAAGGACAAAGGGTACAGACGCCGGTGGTCCAGGCCCCACTGAAAGCAGCACAGGCGACTGCTTCTCGCGAGAGCGAGAGCACAGCTATGGAGGTGGAGAATCGGAGGAAGCTTAAGAGGCCGCCATCGGCGGATGAGGGAGCTAATGCAAAAAGAGTGGCAGAAACTTCAACGGCGGACACGCCGCAGCCAGTCGTTAAAGTCACTAGTCTTAGGGAGGAAATGTCTGCCCTTGCGGACAGAATAGGAAAACTGGAGGAAAGACAGGATAGGTTGGAAGCTCGGGTCGACAGGATCGAAGCCAGACTAGACAAGATTGAGGAGCGTCTTGACGCCTTCACCAATGACATGCGGGCTTTCCAAACACAGGTTATGGGCATGTTTCAACAGCTCAATGCTACGCTACTGGCTAGATTGCCTCCCGTAGTCGGCCAAGCGCCGATGTTAGTGAACCTAGTGCCTAATCATGGCCCCTCGCCAGCAAATTGAGGTTTGGCAGTGGAACTGCAGGGGCTTCCGTCGCAAGCGGGGGAACCTGCAATTGCACATACAAAATCTGGACAGTAAGCCTGACATTATAGCTTTGCAAGAGGCTAGTGGCTGGGTGAAATTACCGGGATTTAAGGCATTTACACCGCCAGAGATTGATCGGGGGGGTGTATCGAGCGTCTTCACGGCCGTGCTAGTCCATCGCAATGCCACGGCGATTCAGCATACCATAGATAGCAGCAGAGAGGACTACGTCCTGCTAGAGGTTCTGCCCAAAAGAAAGGACGATAAGAGTCTCTTTGTACTTAATGTATATTCTTCTCCTAAAGATAAAGGGCTGGGCTTGCCAGACCTTTTGATAAAGACGCAACGGCTAGCGGCTAGGGCTCAACTCATCGTGGTTGGAGATTTCAACGCGCCTCATCCGGAGTGGGGCTACATCCGAGCCACTCCAAAGGGAAATAGGCTTTGGCGGGTAGCTCAGGACCTACAATGGACAATCTTGAACAACCCGCTAGATCATACGAGGATAGGCAACAGCATTAGCACAGACACCTCTCCGGACCTCACATTTGTTAAAGGTATTAGGGATGCAAAGTCGGTATTTAGTGCTGCTAAGCACAAAGACAGGGTAAAAGGACCTGGAGTGACGGATTGGGACAGATTTCGCAAAGTCAGGAAAAACACAGTGAGCGGGGAAATCGAGGACTTGGGAGCCTGGGTTGAGGCGCTCAAGCAGGACGTGAAGGGTACCACAGAAGAGGTTCCGACGGTGGAGGAAGGTTTTACGGCGGACTCTAGACTGTTACACATGTGGGAAGCGCATGCGAGTCTCCTTCGGAGATGGAAGAAACAAAAGCATAATGGGGTCCTCCGTAGGAAGGTGGCCAAGCTAGAACGAGAAATCGAAACCTACACGTTGGACTTGCAAAGCAAACAATGGGGGCAGATTTGTGACAGGATGAATGGGCAATTCGGATGCAAAAAAACATGGCAGTTGTTGAGGCACCTTTTAGATCCGGTGGCAACCAAATCGGCGCAGAAGGGTCAAATGGCTAGGTTAGTTCATCAGTATCAAGGCACGACTGGGGAGTTCATTCAAGAACTCCGAAGTCGTTACATAAACGGCGAGGCGGGCGGTTTCTTGCCGGATTACTCGGGAGAGGAAAACTTCGAATTAGATGCGGACTTTACGGTGGCGGAGGTGGAGTTTGCAATGGGGCAGCTTCGTACTACGTCGGCAGCGGGTCCGGACGGGATTACTAATAAAATGCTGAGGAACATGGATTTCAAGTCAGTGGGGGCGCTCACGGACTTGATGAACAAATATTGGGTGGCTGGGGAGATCCCGGCAGAGTGGAAGCATGCTAGGATTACATTTATTCCTAAACCAGGGAAGAAGATCTGTATTGAGAATCTTCGACCCATCTCGCTGACGTCCTGCTTGGCCAAATTGATGGAGCATGTGGTCCTCAACAGGCTTCAGGGCTATGTGGAGGACAAGGAGTTGATACCTAAAACGATGATTGGCTTCAGGGCTAATTTATCAACGCAGGACGTCATGATACAGCTCAAAAAGGACGTGGTTGATCCTGGGTACGGCACGGGCACCAAGGCTATCTTGGGGCTCGACCTCACAAAGGCCTTTGACAATGTCACCCATGAGGCAATATTAAGGAACCTATCGGACATAGGACCGGGGGGTAGAACCTTCCGATACATCAGATCATTTCTGGAGGATAGGACTGCGGAGATTGTAGTCGGAGAATTTAAATCGGATCCTTTCCCGTTGGGGGGCAGGGGGACACCACAAGGGTCGGTTTTACCGCCGTTTTTGTTTTAATCTCGCCTTGATCAAGATACCACCCAGGCTGGCAATGATATCGGGACTTAAACAAACATTTTATGCGGATGACATTACTCTATGGGTAACAAGGGGAAGCGACGCACAATTGGAGGAAACTTTACAACAGGCAGTGGATATTGTGGAGGAGCTAGCGGGGGAGGCAGGACTCTCGTGCTCTCAGCCCAAGTCCGAGCTTTTTGTGCTTAGGCATAAACCAAGAGGGATACATGCGAGGCACTATGTGCCGCCACCACCGCTGAAGGTGAAAGTGGGGGGTGCACCGGTCGCTGAGGTCCAAACGATCAGGATCCTGGGGCTGTATCTGCAGACTAACAGGAAGAATAGGGAGGCCTTGGAAAGGCTCAAAAATACTGTCAATGCTACCGTGAGACTTATCAGGAGAATCGCCAATCGTAAACAAGGCGTCAAGGCAAAAGACTTGTGTAAGCTGGTACAGGCGTTTGTGCTCAGTAGAATAGTGTATGCGACGCCTTATATGAAGATGGACGCGACGGAGAAAGGCAAGGTGGAGGCTATGATTAGACAGGCGTATAAGGCGGCCCTTGGGTTGCCTAACAATACTTCTACCGAAAGGCTGCTGGGATTAGGGGTGCACAACACCTTGGAAGAACTGCGGGAGGCACACTTGGCGATGCAACTCAGTAGACTTTCCAAAACGAAAGTAGGGAGGGATATATTGGAAGGGATTGGCATTGGAGTTGATCCTCCTGCTGGGGACATGAAAATTCAGGTGAAGCGAAAATGCACAAGGGCTTGTACATAAAACCTTTACCTAAAAATATGCATCCGATACATAACGAGAACCGTAGGAAGGCAAGAGCCAGAGCTTTACATGCTAAGTACGGGAAGTACAACGGGGCAGTCTACGTAGATGTCGCCGAGTATAAGAACAAGGACGCATTTGCAGTTGCGGTGGTGGACGGGCGGGGACGCTTAGTCACCTCTGGATCAGTCAAAACCCGCTCCTCAGAAACTGCAGAGGAGGCGGCGATAGCGCTAGCTATAGGTAATACTGAAGCTGACCTGATCTTCAGCGACTCTAAAACAGCCATCCGAAATTTGGCGAGGGGCAGAATCTCTATCACAGCGGCAGGATTACTAAATCGGGCTACGGGGCGAGGGACTACGGAGGTGGAAATTGTCTGGGTACCGGCCCACTCTGGGAACCCTGGGAACGAGGCGGCTCACATGAATGCTCGAGGTTTCGTCAGCCGAGCAGGTGAGCCGGACGTTCCAGGGAGGTCCACGAGAGATGGGCTGGTGTCCTTTCACGACATTACTAACCATTACAAACTTGAGCGGAGAATTTACCCTCCACCGGACAAGCAATTGGTGAAGGCGCAGGAAAGCGTCTGGCGAAGATTGCAGACGAGATCTTTCAATAACTCATACGTGTTAAACAAAATCTACCCGGACGTTCAGCCGGAATACAAATGGTGCCAGGAACTGGCCACCTATGACCACATATTATGGAGCTGTAGCATAGCGCCGCCACCGGCGGATATTATGCGTGATCCTTCTCTCGAGCAGTGGGAGGCCGTGTTGGCCAGCTCAGACCCGGTCGTCCAGACCAGGGCCGTGGAGTGGGCCACCCACGTCGCCGTCAGCCATGAGCTGATGGCCATCTAGCACGGAATCGTCCGCACATGCGTTCTGACGAAAATAAAGTTTTTCCATCCATCCATCCGAGCTATGGCTCATACCCCCGTGAGCAATGGCTCGTACCCCCGTAAGCAAGCAAAAATGCAATCACTTATAGTCCCGTAAGGTTCATGGCTACTCACTTCGCATGAATTCGCTGCGATGACACTACCCCTGTTATCATTGTCGGTGATTTCAATGAGGATGTGTCGGTACCAAAAAGGGAGCGGTTCACGCGTTCCGTGTTGCAGACATATTCCTTGCGATGCCCCACCGATCCGGCCCAACCGACCATCCAGCGGCGTACGTACATCGATGTGACATTATCAAAGAATGTGATTGCAGTTGCGAGTGAAATAATGATCCCCGATCAAAACAATAAATGAGTTCGTACATTTGTTCAAAATTATGTGTCACCTCCGTGTCGTGTGCTAAACAGCTTCGCTGGTAAACCACCTTCACAGAGTGAAATGGCTCTTGATCTTTTTTTTTTTTTTTATCTCTAAACACACTGTCTTGGCCAATAGTTTCAGGACAAGAAAAGGCGGAAGCGATAAATATGCATGCGTTTATGACCACATATACAATTGAGCGTGGTTCCTAGTGCTAGACAGGGAGGGTACTAATGTCTTTTCCCACTGTGGTCATAAAGGACTGCTTGCTATATAGTTCATTTGCAGTAATATGTACGTGTGAGTTATGTGCACCTTGAAGGTACTGTGGGTATAACCATAGTCCTTAAAACATGGAAGGAGTCTGGTATACCTATACATTCTGGTTATAATGCAATAGACGCAAAGTGTCTCAAGCATCCAGCCGCACGGCAATTTTGCGTGCATTTGCGGGTTTCTTTCACGCTCGAAAAAACACTTATGTAGCACGTATTGAACAACAGAAAGCTCTATCGGGAGTTTTTCATGATGCTCTACAATTTTCCCATTGACACTTTTAATCTAATTATAACATTTGGGAAGTTGATTAATTAATTAAGGTTAATTATCTGATTAGCCGGAATAAAAAAGAGTAATTTGAGTATATCCAAGTGACGGCAAACAACTTTATCTTGGTTCTGTCCAGCTACGTGGCATTCGCATATTTTTAAACTCTGACTAAAGTTAGCTGGATCATCCTGTATACATACCAAGCATGCAGGTATTATTTTCACTTTACGTTAAAACTGGTCGAACATATAAAGAACTGCACCCAAAGTTAACATATCACTATCTATATAATTCGCAGGTACACGTTTAAGAAACAAAGATAAACACAAGCACTTAAAATATCAAAGCATTAAATTACCGTCAATATGAAAATGTACAAGCAGTAGTGAAATAACTCTTATGAATAACTCGCTATATCTTCTGAGCGCTAATTTTCCTCACAGGTAATTCAAGCCCAATTAACCCAACAATTAGTTCTTTTCATCAATAAGTTCGCATCATAACGAATTACAAAGTGTATTACCATGTGCTGAAAATGGCAGATAGAGGCCTCACGATAAGTAACATCAAGAAGTTTTATTTAGCCCAAGAAATTTTTTTTTTTTTTTAAGTACTGAAGAAAGGTTGTTCGCCTGTCTTTTTCTACCGGTAGTTGTCCCAAATTACAGGCCCAGTAAATTGAATCAAACGCTGACGATAAACATTCTTAGTATATAGTATAAAGATTAAGATATCCGAACGTTTGGTTTCTCGTCGCAAAAGAGGAGGAGTAAAAATTAATACAGACAGATGAAATTGTAGGTTATTTTTGACGACACTAAAAACATTATGAGCAATAAAACAGCGCTAAACAACCGACCGAGGAGAGGGACACAGACACTAGCGTCCCTCTCCTGGTCCTGTTGTTTAGCGCTGTTTTACTGCTCGTAATCATGAACCAACCAGCCCAAATGCGCACTCTTCTATTAAGAACAAACGTGGCAATTTTTAATTCATGTGTCATATCATAAGGCGACACATTCATTCTGCTAAGCAAAGCCAGAATATGCTTTTTTTATCTTGAGTGAGTAGTTATTCTGAAAGCTTGTTTCTGTAGTTAGCGGGTCGGTTCAAAATAAGCTTTGTAAGTCGCACCCCAAGGTTGTTACAATACGTCAGATGACTGGATGAATGCAAAATATAGATTACGGAGAGTGTTTGTATCAAAATGATGCTGTCTTTGTGAGAGTGCGTAGCAGTCTGTTGACAGCTTTGCGCATACTGTACTTTTTGCTCTTGCCAGCGCAGGTTGTTATCAAATAACACGTCGAGATATTGAAATGAACTAGCTTCATTCAATGGGATATTGCTTATTAATAACTGTAAACGTTTTGGAAGTGAGAACTCGCTACGTGTGCGAAATGCGGCATATTCAGTCTCTTTAACGTCATTTGCAAGTTTGTTAATTAAAAGCCATTGATATACCTTTTTCGACTCTTCGTTTGTATTAGCTTCTAAATCATAAACGTTGTCAGTTGCAACCGCAATGAAAGTGTCGTCGGCATAGGTAAGGAATTTAGTTGATTTTATTATTAGTGGTAAATAGTAAACAAATAAATAAAATAATATTGACTCAGGACGGATCCTTGCGGCACCCCAGTGCTCACATACTTGGATGGTGATGTAATAATGTTCACACTGACTATGCTTGTGCACGGTTGTGAACGTAACTAGAAAGAAGATCAAATGCGGTCCCACGGAAACCTTAATGCTTTGATTTATTAAGAAGTACAGTGTGATGAACCATATCGAAGGCATTTTGGTCCAAGAAGCTTACTCCAACAAGCATATTATTTTGCAAAGCAGCATTCAATTATTTGAGTCTATGTTAAGGCTGCTGACAAAGTAGAATAATTTGGACGAAACCTATGTTGCTGCGGGTACATAACCTAAGGCTTATCAATAAATTTATAGACTCCTCAGGCGAGAATCATTTCGAAAATGGTGCTAATTATACCGAACACTGAATATTGGTTTGTAGGTACAAAGGTCAAGGCGATTTCCATCTTTGACAATAGGGACAACCTTAGCAATTTTCAGCGCTAATCGATACCTAGAGCAGTACAAAGAATCATAAAGCAAGCGACATAAAACCGGCCCTAAAATATTAGGAACCTAGACGATAGGGCAATCTAGATAGTCCCGGCCGAAATAAATGAGGTATGGAAAACTGGACAGCTCCCGATAGACTGGCGTACCGCAAAAGTGGTACTCATACCCCCCAAACAAGGAAAAACCCCACATATAAATAATCGGCGGCCTGTTTCTCCTACATCATGCATCGCCAAGGTTGCGGAGCATGCACTATACATAACAGGATCACTGAACATATTAAAAACAAGGAGCTCTTTAGACACAACCTAATCGGCTTTAGACAGGCATTGTCCACACAGAACGCTATGCTTTTGCTTAAGAGAGATCAAGAGGGATCAAGAGCAAGAGGGATCCTCGCACTGGACCTCTCCAAGGCCTTCGACAGGGTCGCGCATAAACACATCCTGACGGAGATTTCCACTCTGAACCTGAGTCAGCGGTTTAATGATTACACCAGATCTTTCCTCGCGGATCGCAAGGCACCTCCGACTGGGCACGGTCACGGGAGGACCCTATGAACTAGGCACCTGCGACACACCGCAGGGCTCGGTCCTCTCCCCACTCTTATTCAATATAGCCATGCACAAACTCTCCACTCGCCTCGCTGCAATCCCGAACGCGGGCCACGCCATTTATGTGGACGATATCACGATCTGGGCACCGGGCGGATCGCTAGCCATGCAGAAACACTCGTTACAAAGCGCGTTGTAGGCTACCGAAGACTTTCTTTCAAACACGGACCTGGAACTCTCCCCCACTAAATCAGAACTACCAGAGAAGGGGTCAGAAACCTTGCGCCTCTGGAAACTCTGCCGATAGAAATTTGAGTTAAAAATGGGCATCCCATACCTAGGATGTACTCAATCAAGATTCTAGGTCTCCTCATTGATGCCAAGGGCTGTAAATCGACGGCCCTCAACAGTCTCACTGGACAGGCTAATAATGTCCTAAGACTTGAAGCCTGCGTCTCAAATCGAAGAGGCGGTATCAAAGAGAACAATTTGCTCAGAGCTTATCAGGCATTCTTCCTGAGTCATGTTATCTACATCGCGCCTTACCTTAATTGGGGTAAAGCGGAAACAGTCAAGCTCGACTCCCTAATCAGAACCGGCCTCAAGCGCGTGCTCGGCTTTCCGCACGCGCTTGAGGCCGGTCCCGCTAGGACTCCATAACACCATCGATGAGCTAGTAGAAGCTCACACAGCGGCTCGAGTAATGAGACTTTCATCCACTATAAGCCAGGGATCAATATTTTAGATGAAGCCGGAATCCAAGCCAGACATGAAGCGGCGACCAAAGTTAGCTTGACCCGGGAAACCAGAACTCGCATCGTGGTTGACCCCGTCCCGCGAAGCATCCATCCAGTGCATAGCGAGGGTAGAAGATTCGCGAGAGCCAAGTCCATCCTTAAAAAGATCAATCAGCAGAAACTAGATGCCCTCTTTGTCAATGCTGCCAGATATGACAGTGGGGATAAGTTCGCTGTCTCAGTGGTATAGATGCGGGGGGCAAGCTGGTCAATGATACGAAGTTTGCCTATGTGGCGGAGGAAGCGGCGATCGCTCTGGCTTTTCGCAGCTCAAAAGTTCCCCCTGTCGTCTTCTCGGACTCGCGCACGGCGGTTAGATCCTTCCCGTCCGCCCTCGTGTCTGAACAGGTGAACAGTATTGTGATTAAAGCACTTCAAAGGAATAGGGAGAGCATCTAAGGAGGATAACACATCTCGTGGTTCTCAGTCCATTTAGATAGCTCAATTAAACCACTTGGATGTAATCCTAACGAGCAGGCCCACCGGAGAGAGCGCGATTTCACGTACCGCGCTGTCGCGGGTAGCCAGGCTTGGAACGAGATCAACATCCACAAAGATCCATTATGTACTTTCCATGAAACTGTTTCCCATTATCGACTGGGCAGCAGGACATTTCCACCCCCTCATCCCAAATTGAACAAACCTCAGGCTATCACACTTAGACTTCTGCAAACCCGTTCGTATCCTACTCCTCGGTCCCTTAATAGGATAGATCCTGACCACTCACAGTCGTGCCCCAAATGTGGTCATGACTCATGCTCTTTTGAACACATGCTCTGGCTGTGCCCAGCCCTTAACGCCTCTCCACCCATCACGAAAGAACAATGGCAGGAATCTCTCAAGAGCAGCAATCTCCACATTCAACTCCAGGCGGTCCAGAGGGCCCACGACATTGCGGCGGGACTTCATCTCCCGGTCCCATCGTGGGCGGAGCCACCGACTTGATCTTCGGGAGCCTTGGGCTTTGGCTCCCAAAGATCTCTGGCCCTCAGGACTCAAATATTCTTGTCATGTTATGTCATAATCACTACACTTCACAGCTAAGGAGGGGCCGATACACGAAAAACATGTGTTGAATTATTCTACAGTGTCCTCGTCAATATATCGTCGGCAAGGACGATTTGTTTACGTTTCCCTGTAACTTCATGTACAATCTCCCACATATTTTCTTGTGTCACCATATGGCAGCCCAATTAACTGAGTATAACAATATTTTTTGCGCGATTAAGGTAAATTTATTCCGCCGTGTTCTGAATTGTTGCAAATATTATTCACTGGATTTGTTATGCCGCCATCTATCATGCCAATATTCTCTGGTTTTAAATGTTTCAAGTATACCTGCTTTGTTATCCAGGTTTATCATGTCAGCCAACTAAGACTGTGCGTTTACTCCTGGCTATAGCGATATTAAGGACTGTAATCAGATTTGTTCGTGCGGTGCCGATATCCTCATTGCATATGTCAGTGCAATATATAGAGTATCTCACCTTAATGCCTTATAATCTATTTTGGCTACAATATTAAACCTTGCGGATTTAGTACAAGCTGGAGAATCGAAAGCAACAAATATAGGAAGATGATCAGAGGTTGGCTCTGAATGTACGCCTCCGACTTTTCCTGTGCCTAGATTATTTAAAGCGTGATCTATTAAATACACAGATGTATTAGTTGTGCGCTTGGGTGACATAATTAAGTTAAGGTGGTTCTAGGCGTCCTCGATGAACTAAACATGGCACTTTATTTACATTTGGCGAACATAAGATGCACATTATGGGTAATGTGTAGGCAATATTCGAAGTACGTATGTGGACAAATTGCAGCCTTTGCAATAGATTACGTATGCGAGTACTCCAGAACGTTATGAGCGTGTTTTACGAGTGGTGCGAAATTTGGCACGCAGCTTTGGCATAACTACAAATACCACCAAAGTCAAATTTAGCATACATGAGAAAAACTCAACAGAAAGTTTGTGTGCAGAGTAAGACACGTGCTTATCAAATTCAACTTTTGTAAGAAGTTTCTTTAATTGACAAACGCTCGAAATCGTTTAATGACCATTTTATGCTATGTTTCCCAATGGACCGATGTTACACCAATTTTACATATTGCGAAATTAAGGGGCACATTGTGGGTTAGGCGTAGGAAAAGTTGAAATTGTTCACTTTGAATAAGGCCTGCCCAATAAATTACGTATATAAGTGTTCCAGTGTGTATATGATTGAGTTTTACGAGCGGTGCAAAATTTAAGATGCAGCCTTGGCATATAACTACACTTGCTACAATGGAAGATTAAACTTAAAAAAAAGATAAAGGAACGAGTTTGGTAAATTTGCGTGCGAAGTTAAATGCGCTTGGACAAAATAAAGCTCTTGCAATAAATTTCTTCATTCAGTGTTCGAAAGCATTATATGGCCATTTTACGCTATGTTCCCCAGGATTCAGAGGGATTCAGTGTGTATATGAGTGAGTTTTATGAGTGGCGCAAAATTTAACCCGCAGCCTTGGTATAACTGCAAATGCTACCAATATTAGACTTAAACAGAAATAGGGGGACGACTGTGGCAAATTTTTGTGTGCGAAGTTAAATGCGTGTGAACAAAAGAAATGCTTCGGAAAATTTTTTTTCAGCAAGCGTTCGAAAGTGCTGCACTGTATGAGTTATGTCTCCCAATGTGCCGAGAGCTCTGCTCTAAACCGAGTTCATATTTTGTAGAAATTGGGAACTACATTTCCATGGAAACGAAATGCAAAATCCGCTCGTTTACTTACATTTAGATGCCTTCTACAGAACCCCAGCTGGTATAAATTGAAAGTTGTATCTCCACTACGGCGTCTCTCATAGGCCCAGTGTTTCTTTGAGCTGTCAAACCCCACGAATCAATCAGTTAGATATTTTCCCCAAGAAACGTTAAAGCTTTATCTGTTTAAGCGCTAACAGGATGTATTTCTTACGGTTTTTACATACCACCGAAGAGCAGCAGTTACACTATGTAGCGTTGCTACAGAGGTGACGGCTAAAGTCCAATCCTGCTAAGTTCCTTGCGCCGACGTCGAGCCATTCTTCTGCGCATATTCGCCTTCGCCAAACAGCTGCGGGGTTCCCGAGGGACGTGCATCGATCCCCCACCGGCCGCGGTTTCCTGCCGGTCATTCAGCGTTCCTGTCCGGTTGATGGATCGCCTTACAAGGAGCCAAGGTGTGAAAACGACCGGTAAAGAAAGAAGCATGTCCCCACTCCGGGCGATAAAGCAGGCTGCACGCGTCTTCGAAGTGGCCCTCCACTAGCCTCCGGTTTCGATTTATCACGCACCTAATCGAACGCACGCAGGTGTACGAAGCCATTTTTCTTTCGCACCAATCTCTTATGATGCTTCATGCGAGAAGACACCGTTGCTTTAGACAACTTGGTGTTTTAGAAGAAAGCCTAGCCAATATATATATATATATATATATATATATATATATATTGCGACTATTACGATGGTTATAATACTGTTGCACAGTATTAGGCTTTGAAGCACCGCTCAGTCTCCGTCCATGTATGAGTGTAAGGCCCCATATCCTACAGACATGCGAAAAGCGTTCTGTTCAACTGAGCCTGAGAGCGAATCAACCTGTTACTAATCCGTGCAGCTTTTCTTCGTCCCGAAAATCAACTGTACTATCTATCCGTAGACGGCAACTTCGGTAAATAGATGGAGCTTATCACAGAACGCTTCCAGAGCAGTGCAGAAAGAGAGAGAGAGAGAGGCGCAAAGGAAAGACAAGGAGCTTAACCAGAGGACATGTCCGGTTGCTTATGCATTGTACAGGCTTATAAGGGATAATGAGAGAGAGGGAGAAAGAGAGACAGAGAGAGAGAGAGAGTAAAGATGCGTGAGGTGAAATCTTGCACGAGAGCCAACGACACCATGCAGTCAAAGGTGTTAACACAGGCCACTAGCCCTCATGAAGCACAAAAGCATTTTCACTGCCTTGTGGAACGACGAGCGATAGGTGACAGTATTCGAGTGTAGGTAGGGTAGACGCAGCAAAGAGAAGGCCAGAGTAAGGCAATAAAATGAAAAAACTACCATCCCGGGGTGCCTTTACACGGTCTGTGAAGGCGCCTCATTAGTTGCACATACAGTATCAGTGTCTCACCGAGAGACACACAGTGTCACACAGTCACCTTTTGCCACACAAACCGGTGTCTTCTAAGGAAACTTAGCAGCAGCTCATTTGTAGCTGCTCACACTGATGTCCGTGTAGACGAGTGTCCAAGAATTTTGCTTTCGGTGAATGAATCACGTGTCCAGCTGGTCTGGTGTGGAGGAGAGCGCTGCTCTTTGCTGTTCGAAACGAGGGTACACGCAAGGGAGGTGGGCGATCGTTTTGCTGCACCCGCAAGGGTCACAACATGGGCTACTGGCAATTCCAATCACAAATATGCATACCGCATGCATATGAAAATGGTACTCCAAGCCAATGACAGGCTATAAAGGACGCCGTCACGTCGCGAAAGGCCGGACGATATAGGCGAAGGTGTAAATTATAGAATCCACGGTGTGAAGGCACGCGGTTTTAAGTTTGCATATGTTCCACTGATCCAATGTTAGGTGAGGCGTAAGCGTGCGACGTTCTTCGCTGCGTCGGCTCTCGAAAGCTAGATGGCAGCGTAGCTGACGCCGTCGTAGGAGGACCGGGTGGCTGCGTCCGCTTCATCATTTGCACGGATGCTGCAGTGACCAGGCAACCAGTTGGATATTCTCTCACGTACTTTGCCAACTGCGCGATGGTAGATGTATTTGACCTCTACGACGAGTTGGTTGTGGGATGTGCGTGACGTAAAGCGCGGAGAGTAAACTTTGCAGATCTGCCTGCAGTCACAAAATCTTCACCACGGAGGAGGTGGTTCATCACTAGGGAATTGAAAAACAGTGCCAGGATGCTTGAAGGCATGCATAGCATGGTAAAGGCTGCGCCAAGGGCCTTCCAGAAATAAGGATTCCGGAAGCTGCCGTTCTTCTTTTACCATTTCACAAGGTTGATTCATCGCAATTTTACTACAGAAGGTTTCCTGTCTTTCCTCTCTTCTATTCCTTTCTCTCTATATTAAAGCAGGCCACTTTCCAGGAGCACAAGAAATGACAGCACTGTTAAGGTTCTTTTTTGTTTCTATTGTTGGTTCTTGTGATTTGTAATTTTTAAGCATTCTGCAACAACAATTTCACAGCATTTTGAAACAAGACTAACAAACATCTTAATACTTCAATGTTGCAATGTTGCTTTGCTGGATGAATCTAGAGCTTGTGGCATCTATTTCTTCTTGTTATTTTTTATCATTTCTTGCGAAATTAAATTTATAAACTGCTTTACATGGTCTTAAATCTTGCGGCTTACGTCCCTTGTTCTAAAATATACCATGCTACAAATGGTGTTTGTTATATGGGAAAAATGGAGCAAAATCAGTTGATTTATCCCCATCGGATCGAATGCTAAATTCTGCTCTTTTCGAATGCGACAAATTTCATACAAATTAGTCCAGTGGCTATCTAATGAGAGCATCCCTACGTTTCATATAGATTCAAAAGCATTTCAATATTCCATTTACACATTCGGGAGGAAGGGTGTGACAGGAGGTTAAATCAGCTCTTGAGACAAGGACGTGGCATGCTGTCGTTTCGTGTTCACAGACGGTCGGACAGCGCTTAGTTCAAAGCCCTAATTCAGGTGGACAGTAATCTGTTTATTTATTTACAACACCTGCCGCGCCCGTGTGGGACATAGTTAGTGTAGGGAGGGGGGATATTAACACTCAAATACAAAGAACTACAAATACGTAACAAAGCGCAGATTGGTAACAGGTCATCCGGAATTGTCTGCAGAGCAACAACTCTGAAATGTGGTTTAAAGATGACAAAGGGCAACAAAAGATCGTAATGAGTAAACGCGGCTGGTTCACCTGCTAACTAGGCTGTTAGCAGCGCCTAGTTAGCCACTGCTAACACTAGGCGTAACGATTCCGTTAGAAATATAGCTGTCGCCCTTTGGCATCTTCGGGCGAAACTGCGATTCCTTAACGTAGCGGTATGGTACGCTGTGGCAACACTTCCGGTAGTTTTCAGTAATCTGAATATTTGGCCGCAGTTCCCACTAGATAATGTGCACTTCCCCTATCCTCACCGCTTCTCCGCCACGATAGACAAAGGACGCGCGAAGCACTATGTTATGTCAAATTACGACCATGTGAAATTACTCCACAGACCACAGGAATCCCTCTAACAAGGAGGAGCCCCGAAGCCTTATTCTTGACGCGCGTGCATAGGAGGCAAGCATTATATACGACCAGCTTTCATTAAATCCTGGACACAAGTGTTCATTTGCCAGTCCATTGACGTGTGCGCGCAGAAATACGTTCTCGTATTTATGTCTCAGCAAAAAGAAGAAAAAAACTTTTCCTGGACTGAACGGCAAGAAAAAAAAAACCGTAATAAGAGCCCTTTCCCTCCAGCATTCCCTGCATGACTTCAATTTTTCATTTTTTTTTTCCTTACTGCTCCTGGATTTTCCCGTTTGTCCTGTTGGTAAGACCACACGCAGCACGCGGTTTTAACTGCTTCATTTCCTGTATTTTTCTTGGTCGAAATCGCCCACAGCTACCGATCGGAAAACGCTGTGGAACGACGCGACGTCGTGCCGCGCTATAAACACGAATAAAACTCCCTTTTTTCACTCTCACTCCCCCTGTCTTTCTCAATCAACGAAGGATAAAATAAGAAACGTGAAAAGGGTGGGAAGGGGTGATTGGGTACTACAGAGATCAAGGCTAGAGAGAGAGAGGGACATAGCGGACGCACAGCGACGTAGAGTGTATAGTATATATCTGCCAACAGAGACAGACGTGCGGTTTCACTATAGAAAGGCCTACACTGCCTCCTTTCTCCCCCCGCGCTAAACGGTTATGACGGCGAGGGCGAACGCCTCCTGAATGAAGGAGGTCGTCCCTTCGTTCGTTCGAACGGGCGCCGGATTTTATGCGCGTCGCTGGGCCGCGAGGATTAAAAGCGCATGATTTATTAGACAGACGCGCCGCGTCCGCTGATATTTAATACGCCGCCCTCGCGTCTACCATTCGCGCACCCCCCCCCCCCCCCTCCGATGCATCCCAGCTTTCCCACAATGCTCCCCTTTCAAAAGTCCATAGCATCCAGGCGCGTATGGGCACAACAATGTTAGCGGCGACAGGCACACCGCGTGAGAAAAAAAAAAGAAGAAAGAAATGAAGACAATGGATTAATAAAAAACACGGCGCAACTGAGCGGCGCGAAAAGAGAGGGGGTCAGCGAGAAAATAAACGTGGGAGAGAGTGAGCGAGAGAAAGAGAATAATGCGTCTCCCGCCTCGGCAACGTTGGGGGTGAGGGGGTCAATTCGCGATTTAAGAAAAAAAAAATGGGGAAGACAACTGCGTTTAAAAAACAAAAACAAAACAAAACTTGACATCTGTGAGAGAGGAAGTCAGTGAAGCAAATGAAGGAGGCGGTGGGAAGAGGAGTCAAAAGCGACGCCCAAAGCGCTCGCGCGCGGACCTGCGGCTTTATGGCCGCGGACCGCGTGGCGCGCGCACCACTTTGTTCCAGCGCTCGTGTGACGAGGCCCGCAGGAGTGGAGCGCACGCGCGCAAGATGAAGAGGAGGACCTCGGCGGGAGCAAGCTGTCAAATCGAGGCTTCCCGCAGTGCGCGCCTTTTATCGTCGGCCCCACGCTGTGCATCGAGTCGGGCGCTGCAGATATGCACACACACACGCACTCCCCGTACACTCCAGTAGTGTACACCGCGCGAAGTGTGCAGTCGCGCCACGCCCGCACCGAAAGCGCCGCGGGCTCGAGACAGCTTTATACAGGCAGCGTACGGTGGGGAGGGGCGTGCGGTGTGCGTGTATGCGAAGCGCGTGGGCCCCGCGCAGTAGATGGCGTAATGGATGGTCACTCGGGCGCCGCGTGCCGTGCCGTGATGACCTTCTGTTCGAACTCGGCGATATTGGTGATACGTTCTGTATACGTATAGCGCTTTCCCAGCGTCAAAGGCGCGTCGAAGGCGCGCCGATCGAGTGCGCGGCTTTTTGCGCACTGCGCGATTCGCGCGCTGTCCATTGTCGGCCGGGCGTGTCGAGCGTTCTCACAAGCCGACCGCCGCCCACTCACTGCAGCTTTCCATGTTTTGTGCACCTTTCTTTCGTTAAAAGAAAAAAAAAAACACGGAGTCTTTCTTAGAGGGTTACCCCCACTTTTCCGTATCGGGTATGTTTCTAGCCTCTTTCGTGGGCAGACTGCGGAAATAGTGCAGCCTAAAGATGCGGACCGATGTGTCCCCCTGGGACCACTGGTCACGGTGATGTGCCGGATATACCGGGTATTTCAACGAACGCTTTCAAAAATGTTTAAATAATTCCTGTGGCAGATCGCACAATTCTAGTTCATGAGCTGGTCTACTTGAAGAGGCGGACATCAGCTGCACAAAAAATTGAAATGCATAATCGACTCACTAACAAAAATTCAAAAATTGGCAGTGGCTTAGCTCGGCTATGCTAGGATATACGTAGCGAAAGCTAAGGCATAGCATGGTTAGTCTTGGTTAATCTTGATTGCAAGTCCAGGTTAGTCTGGTTGTCTAGCTATGTTGCGGCGTTTAGCCAGTCGTTCGGCGCGCTGTTCGTCTGTTTCCTGGGCGATTCGTTTCCTCTTCATCTCGTTCCGATGTCGATTCCAGGCCTCCTCCTGCTGATCGGAATTGTCGCCGTCCATACTGCCGCCTCAAATGTGGTTGCGGCGCACGCGAGCTTTCATTTTGAATCCTTCGACATGTTATCAGGCATGCGACGCAGCTGGCGATCGAAGCGAGCGGAGTCGAACGCAACGACGAGGAACGCGGTGTGACGTCATGTGCCTCCTCGGAGCACGGCCACGGCGAAGTCGCAAGTTCGCGGCCAGTAAAGCTTTGGCTTTAATAATTAAGTTTTTAACTAATTACCTTATGGCACATATTGAAATTGCACTTTTACAAATTCTAGCCGGGGAGCTTTCAAGGCGGATCCACTTGGAACGAATTCTCAGGATGAGACCAGCCTCGAGATATTAATTCCCGAACTTTGCGGAGAAATGCATTGACCTTCCAAGTACTTTCACGCTTCAATAAATAAAAAGACGTTTTGTTAAGAAAGTAACTGGAACGACAGTGCATTCTTACCGCAAGTTTGACGGCGCATACCTCGTAAATGGTGTCATCCACACAATTCCTTTCAAGTGGATATTCTATCCCTTACAGTATCACCCGCTAAATTTGTAAATTGCAATATGTGACATAACAATTAGTTCGAAATATAATTAGTGACTTTTTGTTAATATGTCGTATATGCATTTCAGCTTCTTGCGCAAGTAATATCCGCCTCTTCGAGCAGACTACCGCATAGACTAGAATTGTGCTACCTGCCACAGGCAATCTAAAAAAACAATTTAAAGTGTTCGCTGAAACACCTTCTATATATATATATATATATATATATATATATATATATATATATATAAATAATGTTTTTCCCCTGTTTCACTTCTACAGTGCCTGCCATTTTCTTCCTATGATTCGCCACCTCGCCTGACACGGAGGGTTTCAGCCAAGGGGAAGCGGAGTGACCCAGTGTGAAAGGCGGTGGTGGGGGCTTTTAGGTGCAGATGCTGCTTTAGCGCCCGCAGACCTATGAATAATGACACGTTAGTACTGCAAATTCGTTTAGTGTTAAGTAATAACTTCTTGTTCATGGATGGGCGACGCACATGGAGAGCCTGCCCACGTGGCCCGTATTCCTCCCGTCGCCGACGACCGTACCAATGGCTGAGCGCCGAAGACACGACAACAGTGACGACAACATAAAACTGACGCCTCACTGTTACACACTCTGCATCGGTCTCTATGATCCCGTTTGGACGGGAGTTTATGCGGCGGACGAAGCAAAGCGTGTTGTCCTTCCTCATTATGCAAAGGCACATTTCGAGGCGCAACAGAGGCAAGATTTCCCCTAGCTAAATAAGTCCCCACATATGTTTCTGGTGACCTTTTTTGGGTCGCGCAAAGGCGAGGAAGAAGCTCGTTTGTAGCCCTAATTCGGTTGACTCAGCTAGAGGCATGCATCTAGGAGGGCTAGTGAGGCAGAAGTCTAATATGCGCGGCATTATCGCCGGTTTCCATAAGTTAGCTTCACCACTGAACAGTATTGCTTTGCGGCGAAGCATTTTAAGAGTGGAAGGGGGCCACTGTCACAAGCGTCACGGGATATGCTACGTGTTTCCTAATTATACACGAGCTCATGTGCTATCCCGGGTCACACTACGAGCACCGAGATGTCTAATAACTGTACTGGCCGTCACTCAGAGCTGTTTCTGACGTTGCGGCGATTTCAGCCCTTCTTTTGCCCACCATGCAAGCACCGTGTATGAGACTGCAACGGGCCCAAGCACGTGTCCCTTAATATCACAAGCACGCATGTGCACTCTATAGTCAGAGCACGAGCACCAAGACGCCCAATATTTATACTGGTAGCCATTAAGAGCTGTTCTTGACATCTTTTTCGTGTGTCTTGCGGAGGTGCAGATGCTGTGGTCTGTGGTGGGTTGTGTGGGTGGATTAATGCGATTAGCATTCTTAGCCTACTTCCCCCACTACAGAATGTATATAAAAAGTGCTTCAGAAATGCGGAGTGTCACTACATTGCTTGAAAGCTAATCGCAATAAGGCCGACAGTCATCGTGAGAGGGGCTCTGCCGGAATTTGCCTTCTAATGCGTTAACGCATTCTTTGGCGAGCTCCCCAGCCCCGTCACGCGAAAAGTGTAATGCCTCATATCTGCACAAAAATGCGTAATTTGCAAAGACATTCATTTGTTATGATAGTGTTAGTAGATGATTGGTAGCTTTTAGGCGATAAGGAACAAATTAAAGCAAGAAAAAAATGTGGTTGCGGCTCAACGTGGCTTGAACCTAGTTATGCGAGCGAAAGCTCTGTTGAGCATGGTGAGGCGCGGTTCTTCGGTGCTCCTTCCCGGCGAGCTATATCGGCAGGGTGCTCAGACTCAGCTTGGCGCCTGCGGCGAAGAGTTGACGCGCTCGCACCGGCGCATGCTTCATCCATGGCGAGACTAATGTTGTTGACGCCGCTGTTGAGGCGCGTTTATAGTTCGGCGTTATCGGCGCGCGAGCGACCGTCGCTCGACGCCGGGCGCGTCGGAGCGCGTTGGCAGCGTCCGGTTACGCTGGCTGCGCCAGTGCGTCGAAGCAATAACAAAATAGTAAAGATAATGCCCATACAGATGCACAGGGCCCCTTAGAAAATCCATGGGGAAGCCTATAATAGGAGTGGGCCAACTTGAAATTTGGGGGTGGGCCAACTGAAATTTGAGGGTGGACCAAGTTGAAATATGTGAGTGGGCCAACTCAAGTCAAGGGGCGGGCCAACTTGAAATTTCAAGGTAGCCCAAGCTAAATTTGGGATTGGGGCAAATTAAGTTTGGGGGTGGGCCAAGTGAAATTTGGACATGGCATAACTTCAAATTTCGGGGTGGGCCAACTTGAAATCTGGGAGTGGGCAACTTGCAATTTGGGGGTGGGCTAACTTAAATTTGGAGGTTGGCGAAGCTGAAATCTTGAGATGGGCCAACTTAAATTTAGGGGTGGGTCAACTTGAAGGATGGGGGTGGGAGGTGGCCCAACTGAAATTTGGGGTTGGGCAAACATGAAATTGGAAGGTTTATACCTAGGGTGGGCCAACTTGAAATTTGAGTGTTGCCCGACTTGACACTTTGCGGTGACCCAATGTCTAATCGAACGCCGGTGAACGTCCTTCACTTTAAGAACACCTCGCGGGCAAGCGGGCGCGTTGAGACGCTTGGTGCCTCTTCATAGGGCCTTGCCGAGGCGCAGGCAAAACGCAGGCGAGAGCTTGCTTGGACAAGGAACGCGCTCGCAGCACAGGCTTGCGGGAGCGACAGTGAGGTTGCAGAATCAAGCGTCCTTCCTTTCATTAGATCACTATCATCACATTATGATTCACGGCGAACGACTCCCCCCACGCATAATTACTCACGCGACGCCTCACGCGCTATACTACGCTCTCCCTCCTCCTCCCCCCCCCCCTCGCAACTGGTGTTCTCTTTCGTTCACTCTACTACGTGGAGGCGCACTCGGGCACGGCGTTCCGACTCACTTGGTATACGATTGTATTGAAGGGGCCGGAGCGGCGACAAAACATGGCAATTGTCTACTTAAGCCTAAGCATTCTTGCTACCGGAAAGGCCGTGAGTAGATACGCAAAAGCTAGGAGAAGCAAGTAATCATAACTTGGCAGAAACGAAGTCACAGCCGAGCCAAACAATCTTTACGCATTAGTAGACAATTTTCAGAATTTCTGTAGCTTCTTTCATTTAAAACCGATTACCCCTGTACTAACCATGCGTGGAAATTAAAGCATACAGGTGCACCAAACAACACCGCTGATGCTTGAAATGGTCTTGCCGGGAAAAATAAACAAGCACACATCAGTGTCTTTGCTTAGATTTCTTTTTAGCTCGCGTGAAGCAGTACGAGAAAAACAGAATATAAGCTTCGCGGTGAGCTAAAATGGGGTGCACTTGTGGGGAGCGATTATGCCTTCCGGTAATACCGATTAAGCATACCGGGGTATGCACAAGTGTACGCGTATACGCGCGCGTACACTTTTTCCTACACCATTGCATTTACTATACCACTGTAGTTGCTACACAAGAATAACGCTGTCATGGCAGAGGCGCTGTAAAACAGTAACCCAAAGGAGCCACCCAAGGAGCTCAGTTCTATTTACCGTTCGATAAATTGATTGCAGACTGTGTTTCGTATTGTCATACAGTGGGTTTATTTCGTGCAACATCCGATATATCATATACTTCATGTTATTATCTGATTTCAAACAACCATATATCGCTCGCTGCTCTGTACAATGGTGCCTTTGCCATTTACATCTCCCACACTTATATAAATGTGGGTTTGTTTACTCTTTGAAATATTATCTATTCCGCGGAGCTATTCTGGAGCATGTGAGCATACGTGTCTGCTGTGGCTGAGGTTTGTTTAAGTGATCGGCCATTATCCTACAGTCGGGTAGACCTGAGAAAGACGCAGATCGTACTACGACCTTTATCCGTGCGTCATAATGCCTCGGTGTGGAATTTGTGGTTAAATGCAAACTTAAGACGTTCTTGCAGTCCTTATCTTATAGGGGCGCGTCAACAATAACTTATCTGCGATTTCCTCCCGCATTCGAAGTAAAGTGCAAGCAGAATAACTGCAAAATAACGAGTTCAATGAGTTAACTTAAGTATGTTTTCCGAATCTGCGCGGATAAATAACAGCGCCATGTACTTCTGTCGCCGTTTAACGTAGGATTTCTGGGCCCGCATGCATTTTTGTGTCCCTCATTTACTGTTTAGTGGCAGTAAACGCTATCATGAATGCGGTGCTCAAAATTAGATGTATTCAAATTATTCTACTTAATTCTAAAAGTGCCTTTAGCGAGTTGTTGCAACGGAATTGTGAAATGTGTGCATGATATCAACAGATGTGTGTCAACGGACGGTCTCAGCAGAAATTTTGTTGTTATAAATATTAGCACTATTTTATTTTATTTTATTGCTTTCTTTCTTTTTTTTTTGCTCTGAAGATTTTTTTTTTTTGCGAGGCCTTCCGCGGTCGATTGAAGCTTCCGCACAAATGCTATGCCATTGTCATGTAGCTTTTACAAAAGGCAAGGCGCATTTAAAAGGAAGGATCCGGCTATACTTTTGCTGGCTAATGGAAGTGCAAAAAAAGAACTTTACTTGGGTTACCTTACTTTTTTTCTGCCTCATCATCGCCTATGACAAGCTTCAAGTGAACAATGGTGTTTACGAGACATGTGGGCTTGGCCACACTGTATGAAAAAGAAACCATCGGGTAAAACAATACTTGCGGTCGAATGAAACTTCTCTTGCCCATGCTCTATGCACGTACATTCGTCACGGCCTTCGCAATGGCTCGAACTAAATGTCGCAGCAAAACTTTGTGCCTACCTCTTTGTTCTTTGTCTCGCCGCGGCAGAGGTTTCAATCTAACAGTAAGAGCGCACAATGGAAGCTGACCCGGTTAAGTTTCCGCTAATCCCCGGGAGATGACGCAGCCTGATTGACGAGACTAGTGTCCCTGTATACGCACTCAAACGCTTTGGGAGCATATATATAGGGACACAATACGAGACACGGATGTACTAGTGAACCTACCAGTATACATATGACGGGCAAGCGGGATCTCCATGATCCTTCCTGATTACGAGCGTCATCGAGAGCAATTTCAACAATGCCTTCGGTGGCTCCAGAAAGCGTTCCCGAAGCGTAAAGACCAAATAAAACAGATTATTTGACTATATATATATATATATATATATATATATATATATATATATATATATATATATATATATATATATATATATATATATATATGTATATATATATTATTTAAACTCAATACGTGCGTTAACGGCGCTTCAAGTGCTTCAGGACAATGGGAAGAGATAACAAAACCGACTTTTTTTTAAAAGAATGTTGTCAGCGGCAGTGGAAAGGCGGCCAAGTCAAGCAGCTATGATCATCAGCAAAACTCACTAATTAACTTTTTGGCGGCTAATGTTGTCGGTATGTTCCATTTGTGCAACGGAAGTCAGTCATTGCGCAAAGCATACACAACTGCAGCGAGTGGTATGAATTTATTAATTATGTACAAAACAAGTACCCAGGATACTTAACGGGTGGTCTGGTGATCTATATTTCTGGCGGTCTTCGCTGCGAATATTGTGCTAGCGATAAAAGGATGCTTCTTTCTTTCTATTCCACTGCGTTCGTTGAGAATGCGTTATGTATTTATTACCCTTTCTTTTTCTTTTACTTTTTTTTTAGAAACGCGAGGCTTCCCCGCATGGAGGAAGCCTGTCTTCCGAGGATGCGGGCTTGGGCGGCCTCTGCACTTTTCGTCGGCTCGACCGGACGTCCAACGCCTGAAGGCCCAGTGCACTGTCTAAAGTGTGCTGCTCTAGCTTCTACAGCAGTCGCTTACCGCATGTTGTGGCTCTGCCTAGAAACGATGGCTACTATGAGAGAGGATGCTAAAAACTGCCAAGCTATATACGAACGAGTTGCAAAGACAATTATAGGCGTTGGCTCATAGGCGATAAGTTCGCTAAGCCACTACTTCAATTTCTACAAGAGGACTTCCATGTTTTTATTTAAATATACATTTGTGCTGCACTACAAGCTCCACAACAACAAAAAAATAAAGAAGAGAGAGAGAAAAGAACAACGGAGAAAAAGGCAAACGCAGTACAACGACAGCCTTGATCATCTCTATTAGAACAGAAGCTCTCATCTGATAGAAGGTAAGCATACGTAAATTGTTAGCTCTGAATCCCAGCGCCAAGCACTCTAATACTTAGAATATTGTAGCCAAGCCGTCGTATTTCTTTTTTATTCGTATTACTTTAATTACCGTGGTCGCAACCGAAAAGGCAATCCCACAGCAACATGTGGCGAAAACGTGCATTGTACGGACTCGTATTTGTCAATGCGGCGTGCGCAAAGCCGTCGATCTCAGAGGCCGTGCTGTTCGATCAAGCGATGGAGATAGCAGAGCATAGGTGTGACTGGCTGTACGAATACATTTAGGCCCCTGAATCTGGCTCGCCATACACTACAGTAGCAATGGAAAACATTGTGTTTTCTTTGAGGCGTACACGGACTGAATCTATTAGAGCAGCGACGAAAGCCTATATCCAGGAATGCGCACGCGGGCTCGCAAAAGCGTCATCGTCAGTGAGCAAACATGCACTGAGGCGCATCTAAAATAACTAAATAGATAAACAAATAAATAGTGGAAAAAAATGGACAGCTGTCGTCTGGCACGGATGGCGACCGATTTCGCCAGACAGCGGCCACGCGACGCGCGGCAAAAGGATGGTTAAATTGTGACACATGATCGCATGACGTAGACATTGCATCCGAAATCTGTGCACGTGTACACAAAAGGAGCATGTGCGTCACAACTTGCGGCAACAGCAGCAAGCCCGCTCCGTCGGAGAATTTGTCCGAACATAGAGTACACAATCTCAAGCTGGAACAGTATGCATATGGCCTTCTTTCTTGCTTGCTTTATTTCGTGATTGAT
The DNA here is from genome assembly GCF_023375885.2 of Dermacentor andersoni. Lineage (NCBI taxonomy): Eukaryota > Metazoa > Arthropoda > Arachnida > Ixodida > Ixodidae > Dermacentor > Dermacentor andersoni. The sequence goes on from NC_092815.1 coordinate 101,817,680, forward strand.
TGATTGATTGATTGATTGATTGATTGATTGATTGATTGATTGATTGATTGATTGATTGATTGATTGATTGATTGATTGATTGATTGATTGATTGATTGATTGATTGATTGATTGATTTAATACAATACTGAAACTGTATTAGGGGACACGGCTATCATTTGCCAGACTAGGCCATGCACCGTACAATGGCTGCAGTATGGCAGAAATGGCAAACATCAAGAAAGCATGCACGAAATTAAACTAGTACACATCTTTTTAAACAGTTCAATACGCAGTTCGCAAAAAAAAAGAAAGCTTCGCCTTATACAGCTCGCTACGAATCTGAAATATAGAACAAGAACACATACGAAATATTACAGTACTTGTAATCTGACATTACTATTAGTCTTCCGATAGTAACAAATTTTTTTCCCGTCCTTCTTAAATTTTGCTTTGAAATTCCAATGTTTAGGACGCCCAATAAGAAGGGGTAGTCTTCTAGAAGTTTAGGTAGTTGCACTACCAGTTCTTGATCTCCGTATTATGTTCGGCAACGTGGTTTAAATATGAGAGTTTTTCTGAAGTTATAGCCCGTCGTTTTAGCATGGTATTTGCTTTGGAAGGAACAGTTATCGGCCCAGAATTTCAGCAAAATTTCGATAAATAATTTAAAAGTGTGTAGGCTTGAGGCTGTTAGTATTTCATATTTGTTATAGTATGCTTTAGTGGTACCAGTACATCCTAAGCTTCTTATTGCACACAGTACCCGGTCTTCAAGTGTTTGAAGGGATCTTAAGTTAGATTGTGTAGTTGCCGACCAAACCAGGATACAATAAGTTATTCTAGAATGTATAAGCGCATTATAAATATTACGCTTCACATTTATCGGTAGCAGAGAGAGAGAGAGAGAAGTTTAATGTTCCTAAAAATTTCGCTGTTGGTGCCTGTTCAATGTTGACTTTCTTGAAATTGAAGTTGTAGTTGAGGATGTGTTATTGTTCCTTTCGATTTAGATACTAAATACTTAGTTTTATTTATGTCTAATTGGAGCTTATTTGCATTCAGCCACAAACTTAGTTGCGGCAACCATATGTTAGCTTGCTCAAAAAGATTTTCTATTTCTCTTCCTGAGAAGAACACGTAGGTGTCATACGCGTACAATATAATATTGGAACAGTCTTGAAGATTTACAATATCATTAATGCACAGTAAAGATAGAACAGGCCCTAAGACGGATCATTGCGGCACCCCGTATTTATTTAATATATACTGAATTTCGGAGCTAGCCATCTCCGTTTATTACTCTGTACAGTGTCCTTGAGGTGAGACAGTTTTTTATTAAAGATAATGCTAAACAACGGACTCCATAAAGAGGTAACCTTTCGAAAAGAACGTCATGTTGCACACAATCAAAGGCCTTCGTAAAATCGAGAAAGGTAACTGTAGAGTTACCATTAGCCTTTCTCTGGTGTCAGTCAGTCAGTCAGTCAGTCAGTCAGTCAGTCAGTCAGTCAGTCAGTCAGTCAGTCAGTCAGTCAGTCAGTCAGTCAGTCAGTCAGTCAGTCAGTCAGTCAGTCAGTCAGTCAAGAACTTCAGTGAGGTCCTGAGGAGTTTTAAGCCGTTAGAGATCCCATACGGGGAGCTCCTCGGGCCGAAACCGTAGGCGACGCCCAAGTCGGGACGGGAACGTGGTGACGCTCCGCCAGTTCTTGGGCCCTCTGGACGGCCTTGAGCTGGAGTTTGAGGTCCGGGCTTTTGAGGGCTTCTTCCCATTCGGGCTCACTAGAGAGAGGGCCCTTTGGTAATGCGGTACATTGCCATAGCATGTGCGAGAGTGAGCAATAAAGTTCTTGGCAGTCTGGGCAATTTGCCGGGATGTCTCTGGTGTCAAGGATTTGTTTTTTTACTTCAAGTAAAGTGGTTCCTGAACTCTTGCAGAAACTATATTGCTATTGTGCTATTATTTTATACGCGTTTAAAAACCCATGAAGTATTCTCTTAATAACATGCTCAGCAATTTTCGCGAAGGCAGAAAGTACGGAGATTGAGCTGCAGTTACTCATATCGTTAACTGGGACACCTTTAGGAACGATGGTCACTCGGGCTAGCTTCATTTTATCTGGAAGCGCACCGTTAGAAAGAATTAATTACAGATATGGGTAAGAGGATTACAACTTCACTGACGGCTTTCAGTGGACTTCTTTGTAAAGCTAAAGGAACCACTAGTGGGTGCGCAAGCATCTTAAATCATGTATAAAATGTTATTCCGACAAGCGACAGGTTTATCGTTCGAAGAGAAGCCATAGCCTTGATTTTTTTCTGTTTAGGCATCTATCGAGTATTTTATATATATGTACAGAATGAGTTACTGTTGGCATTGAAACGGATGCGTACGGGCTACTTCTTCTATCGTATTGACCGGAAAACAACTTGGACATGGACACAGAGCGTTCTTCCTCGATTGCTCCCTGTGTCTGTGTCCAAATTTCCTTTCCTTTTTTTTTTAGCCAAGTTTTCCCGTTTAGTGTGACACTAACGAGGAGCGCTAATTAGGCTTAGACTGGTAAAGTAGCCTGAAAAGTCGTTCTCATTCATTTGGCAAGAAAAGATCGCATATTTAGGAAGTGCCTGCCAAAGACTATATGTACTATATATTATGTGTGGATTTATTATGTATTATATGCATTATGTTATGTACTTGTGTTGTCGCTTCTTGCGCGCTGCCTCTCTGCCAGTGGAGGTGTGGCCCGCGGCTCGTCAGGCTACCATCTATGACGGCTTATTTTGTCGTTTCTCCCGCATCATGTAAAGATGCTTGCCGCAAATAAATTTTAACGTTCAAATATTTCATTTATTTTTAAATTTCGCGCTAGACCTCTGGGTTGGCATATGTCAGGAGGGGGCAACATGATGGATTTTAAAATATTTTCCCGAATTTCGACAATTGTGCCCACATGTATATCTAGTTCCCAATATTTCCTAAGTTGAATCGAGTCATTGGTTTCTTTAGAATACAACGGGGTATTCAAGTGCATTACAGCTTCCGCCGCCCTGTCGATAGAGATAAACATATAACAAGGCCTCAGCTGAGGCTGTCAATAGGTGCGACGTCACGGAGAGCTCTCGCAAGAATTTCGACGAGGCGTCACCCCCTCCCTTTCGCTTTTGCGTCTTTTCTGGTCTTCCATAAGCCTCCTCTCGCCGCACGAGTGGCTGTTTTGATATTGCAGAGATGCGATTTATAGAGATACAGCATAACTTAACATTCTCCTTTAGTGTGTCTTTAAACACCTGAGACGAGGTTGGTGGCTACATTCATAAGAAAGAAAGAAAGAAAGAAAGAAAGAAAGAAAGAAAGAAAGAAAGAAAGAAAGAAAGAAAGAAAGGAATAATTTTCCAGACTGCACGGTACATCCGCTATGCCGCGCGTTCCTTTCTTTTTTATTAGAGTACGTAGGTCCATGCGTTTGACTTTTACTTCCTCAACTTGTTTGCGAAGCCCCATTCTGCTTGACTTGACAGCAGGCGACCCGAAAAGAAGCGCGAGGCGACCAAAGAACTTTGCGCAAGGCTTGTTCAAAGACGTCTCCCCTCCAGCCCTTCCAGCATACAAAACCGCGCGCACAATCGCCTGGCCCTCGGAAATGTCACGCCATTTCTTCTGACACCTGAAACCTCCCGCATCTGTACGTAGACAGCGTCCGAGCGGAATGAGAAGGAAATGTCGCTCTTCTCTTTATACCGAGTCATCTCTCTTTATCCCCAGGCGGCGGCGGTGGCGACAACAGACCCGGGGCTCACCTAATCTATAGACAGCTCCTCGAGCAGCACAGACTACACCGCGCTCGACCGCGCCTCGATCCAAGTCTCCCCCTAGCGGTGAACGACGAAGAGGAAGCGGGCAAAGAAGGCACCTGCTGATCCGGAAGCAGCGTGCGCGCCCGGCTGGTAAAGCGTTCGCGCAGAGGTATACCGGCAGGGCAGCTTTGGAAGAGGCGAAAGAAGAAAAAGAAACGTGCTATAGGACAAGGAGGGATACGGCGGGGCGCGCTGGAACTCAATGGTGACAAAGGCCCCAGCGCGACACGTTGGACAAAAGCTGCGGCGTCCCTGCACCAACCTATGCGCTCCGCTTTGCCGTTTGTAACGTTTCTCGCCGCTTGGACGAGCGATAACGGAATAAAGCGCGGCGGATCGAATTGCGAGACCACACAAGCGCGCACACACGAACACACGCGAGTCTGCGTCGTCGTCGTTGCAGAAGAGGAGGGCGTACGCGCGGGTGTCTTGGAAAGCTAAAACAGCCGGCTTGACGCTTCGACGTATTTCGTCTGAATATATATATATATATATATATATATATATATATATATATATATATATATAGCGCATACGGTATGCTGGCATCCCCTTGGCTCGACGGGTTAAGAGAGATACATCTCGTTTCCACCCAACGTCGTGCTTTCTATCGCGCTTCATTCTGTTGCTTTGCAGACGGCGTTCAAAAGAGGCTCCGAGAGAAAAACGAACGACGAGCGACGCGCATAACTTCCAATCTGTGACTCTGCGGCTTTACCTGCTGTAAGCGCGCGCGCGCCTGTGTGTACGTGTCGTGTCCACGCTTACTCTCCAATCCGCCGCAGCAGCAAGCGAACGGACGCCGCGACATAGCCGCTGTTCGCTTCGCAGAACTGCGCGTACAAAGGACTGCTTCGTTCGAATACGTGACACACCCAGAGAAACAAGCTGCAAAAGAAGTAGAATCCACGCGTGAGCCGTCAAAAAAAACGAAAAGAAACGAAAAAAGAAAAAGCCAACACCACCGTTCACCGCGGTTTTGCCGAGTGTCGCTCTATGCTATACTATTATACTGCAGGAGCGCCGTGAAAAGCTTCCGCCGCCCCCGCCACCGCGAAATTATACGCGGACGACGCCACTGCACGACTGTCGTCTAGCTGCCCGCAGCCTTTGCGCCGCCCCCGCTGCAGCCGCCTCTATCTAGACATCACTGGTGTTCACAGAGAGGCGTGTGTGTGCAAGTGTCTTTCCACCGTCATTTTATTTGCACAAACAGAACCGCGGCGTTTTTTTTTTTTTTTTGTCCAGGACGTCGCTTGCCGGCAGCGCGCGTCAAGAGTTGTCACTTTTCTTTCGAGCGCTAGCGTGCGTTTGGCGGACGTCGATTTCTTTGCGCGTGTACCGCACAGCTTTCGCGTATCGACAATTTCTGCGCGTGACGCAGGACTGTGGCGTTCTTCTTGGAGCGATGGCGCGTGGTTGGTGGTGGAGTGTCAGGAAGATGGCGCGCACGATGACTTTGTTACGCATGTGACTGCCAGAGGTTATATTTCAGTTCTGTTAATGCGGCAACGAGTATAGAGCACAGGTTTGTGAAATCGGCGTGGTTAAGCATGTATAGTTCGCAATGACAGCTCGCGCTGGTGGGGCAAACAGAAGTATAGAATTTGGTTTAGTCTGATGGGGGGGGGGGGGGGGGAGAATGGATATTCTTCCTTGCTGCGCAACCATACGCGAAAAAGAAATGAAAAAAAAAACCGCAACGCACCCACAGTCACATGCGCAGAAAGAGCAGTGAACGAAAGCAAGCTGAATAGAAGCAAAAATCTCATTCGGTATTTCTTCCATTGTATAGCTAAATCGCCCCATTTTGTTATACTCTCCCCTGAATACTTCCTCCATATGCAGAATATAGCATGACAACTGTCAAATGCGCGTCGGCGAAAATCTTAGCGTTCTAGAACTGCTTCCCTCTCCCTCTCTTAGCGCAGGCTCACAGGCGTGCAAGCTCGCCGCACGAGAAGTCTCCGCCTCACCTAAAATTTCATTTCGTTTTATTACCTTAAAGACCCGCGAGGGGTGTTACATAATGGGTGGGAACAAACATTCGAATGTCTTAATTATAGTGTTCAGTACAATGAAAAGTGATTTGTAATAATTTCCGCGTGAGTTAACGAGGACGTATAATACCGGCAGCGATGTCGTTCGATAGGTCATTCCAGTCTTCTGCGACAGGGGAAAAAAATGAGGCGGCAAAAGTGACACTGCGGGCACGTGGCCAGGAAACTTAAATGGCTGATGTGTGCGGTGAGATATGCGGGTAGGCGGGACAATGTAGGGTGCGCAGTATGGTGAACTGTGGAAAAACTTGTGAAATAGGCAAAGACTGCCAATACAGCGACGGAGCCAAAGTTGTAATAAACCCGATTCCGCTTTCAAGGATGATGCACTGATGTTGTATGAATATGAAGAGTGAATAAGTCTGGCTGATCTGTTTTGAAGTGATTCAAGTGCATTAATAAGGTAGGCGTGATGCGTGTTCCAAGTGGGTGATGCGTATTCTAACTTCGATATGACAAGAGTTTTGTATGCTAGTAATTTTACGGATTGAGTGAGGGGCATGGCGCGCAGATGACGCAAGAATCCAAGCGTCTTATTAGCAGACGAAATTACATATGTGCACGGCACAGGGCAAATCGTTAGACAGGGTGACACCCAAGTACTTATGTGATAGGACAGAGTGTATAATACAGGGACATTGGCTATTGCGTATGGGAAATCAAGCGAATGACGGCGGCGGTGGAAGGACAGGCGTTTACATATATAAGGATTAAGTTCCATTAATCATTCGTCGCAACATTCCTTGATGTGGTTAAGGTCGTCCTCAAGCATTTCTTGCTCAGCGGTATTGGCAACAGTGCGCTAAATCACGCACTCGTCGGCGAACATGCGTATATAAAAACATACTTTGGTCGGTAAATCATTAATGAAAATTAAACATAGGAGTGGACCTAGTACCGACCCTTGGGGAACGTCTGGTGTTACAGGTAGGTTAGGGGAATTGCGATCGTTAATAGCAAGAAACTGTGAGCGATTAGTCCAGAATTCTTCGATCCATTTTAAGATATCGGGCGAGATATTAAAATAGAAAAGTTTTAGCAGTAAACGTTTATGTGTAACCTTGTCGAACGCTTTTGCAAAATCTAGAAAAATGGCGTCCGTCTGTTGCAACCTTGTGCTTCGGAAATAAGTTTAATTTGACCAGCAGATCATTTTTCTTTCTTAATTCAGCAAGCATAACTTCACATATGTTAGGACCTGGGTTAGTTTCAACGTCGCCTTATAGGAGCAGCAAACAGCGGATTACATGACTGCCTTCAATCACAGGGCAAATGCAGAACTGCGGGCTCGGCAGCTGTAAAGCAATAATTACTAGACTTCTTAACCAACAGAGAACGCTGATCACCAACCTGAACGACGAAAATGAACGGATTAGTGGCCTGCGCTGATGTACCGCCACCGAGCCCACAGAGCAGCGGTGATGGTTCGTGCGCTTTTATATCCACGGTTGTTTATAACTGTAGTGATGAGGCCAACCAGGTTGTTTCGGGGGACCGGTATATCGATATGGGCGTTGTCAAATACGAAATGTTGAATTCGGGTGGATTCCAGATGCCATGGGGTGATGCCACACTGCAGTGAAGTGCAGCGGGCGATGTAGTAGCGGGCAATGTCGTAGTGGGGGAAAGGGTCAGCAGAGCCGGTAACATCGTATGGGCAAGGATGCTAAACACCTGCATGATGAAAATGAACGGCTTAGTGGCCTGCGCCGATGCGCAGCCACCGAGCCCATTGGACTCGGCCGTACTCACTTGACTTTAGAATTCACGGAAACAGGGGCGCTATAACGTAAAGCTATTCCAAACTTTTTTATTCCAATGCTGCAATCAGCCTTCCACGATTGGTCAAACACTTTTTAGAAACACCCCCACTTCGCCTGTCTGTCACGCGACGTCACGAAAACCGTGATGGCTCCCCATCTGATATGAGACGTACGAGGTGTGACACAAAAATAACGAGACTGTTCCAATAACTTATTGTACTTACTGAATCAGTTCTCTGTGACATTATCACCTTCAAAGTAGTCCCCTTCAGCATTCACACACTTTTGCATTCGGTGCTGCCATTGCGGGTAACAGTTCTGGAACGAGACTTTTGGAAGGCCCTTCAGGGGATTCTCCGTTTTTGCCTGAACCTCTTCAAATGAGGTAAAATAGGTTCCCTTTAAGCAAGATTTAACTTCAGGAAGTAAAACAAAGTCGCATGGAGCCAAATCAGGTGAATAAGAAGGATGCCCCATCACAGTAATGTTTCTGCTGGTCAGAAACTGCTTGACAGATAGGGCCGTGTGAGCGGGTGCATTGTCGTGGTGCAACAGCCATCCATCACTCCACAGCTGTGACCTTTTTTCCTAATTTTTTACGAAGTCTTTTTAGTACTTCAATGTAGTAGTGTTGATTAACAGTCTGACCACTGGGAAGCCACTAAATTATTACAATCCCATTAATGTTGAAGAAGAAAATTGACATTGCCTTGAATTATGATTTTGACATGCATCCTTTTTTGGGTCTTGGGGATCCTGGAGACTTCCACCGCATTGACTGGCGCTTACTTTCTCAGTCATAGGTAAAAATACATGACTCATCACATGTTAAAACAGATTGCAACAAATTTGGCTCATTTGCAATGCGTTCTAACATGTCCACACACACGTCCTTACGGCACTGTTTTTGGTCAACGGACAGAACTTTTGGAACAGGCTTCGCACAAATCTTCCTCATGTGTAATTCGTCCGTTAAAATGCGTCGAACAGCTTCCCTATCCAAGTGAACCAACTCCACCACTGCACGAACACTTAATCTTCGGTCACCACTGATCACATCACGAACTTTGGCAATGCTTTGGTCTGTAATCGCTGACCTTGGGCGCCCAGCACCGTTCATCATCTTCCACACTGTCCCTTCCCCCTGAAAACCGCTTATGCCATTCAAACACACGTGCACGAGACAAAGTTGCATCTCCATAAGCCTCGGATATTATTTGAAATGTTTCCGTGGCTGATTTCTTAAGTTTCGCAAGAAACGATGTTGATTCTCTGTTCGGTTTTTACATCAGACATTTTTCCGGCAGAATGCAGTTGCACATGTTCACTCGATGATGCAGCACTCCCAACTGGCGTGATCGGTTCCATCGAAACTGGACGCATGAATAGAGGAGGTGTGTGGGATTACGTCAGCGAAACAGTTGTTGCCAACTCCACTCCTTTTTTGTTATTTCTGATTCGACGCCTTTTCGCCATTAGCCCTTGGCTATTGAGCAGAAGTTTTCGGGCTGCAGCCACTTCACCCGCCTGTCACGCGACGTCACAAGACCACGATAACTCATCGCGTCAAAGTGACGTGTACGCTTGAAAGATGCATTAATATGCCGAACAAAACTGATTATTGTTTTTTTTTTTTGGGGGGGGGGGGTTATAGCCGCAGGCTGCCCCGTTCCGAAAGGAATAAAAGATGGCTACCGCCAATCGCTCGGGCACTGGCTACTCGCACATGCCGGATAACGGGGGTTTATTTGTGTACAATAAATCTTCTTGCGTGGCCATGTAACGTTTTCAAGCAATTTTGGCACGTTTGCGACCACGCTCTGCCAACTCTCCTTTGCTGAGGATCCGTTTTAGCGGCATTTTTAACCTTCAGTTGCATGCCGCCGCGATTTTCGAACTGCTACCTCAAGCTAAGTAAGGAAAAGCAGACCAATCGCAGACGCCGGCACCACCCTCTTCATCCGTTTATCGATTTTCAGTACAGTGGCTCGAGTCCTACAAATCCCTCTCCACATGAGCGTGCTCCTCGCCTTTTGCCAGCCAATTAGATAAGACATGCCGCTCACCATAATCAATGTTATTCGTTTTTAGAGCAAACAAAAGTGACCCCCTGTAAACGAGGAGTGCGTTTGATATTGCTCTGTTCAGATAGCCCTGCGGGTCACCGCCCGATGGTTGCGTCGGCGGTTACGCAAATTTGACGTCACGAGATTGGAATAAAACATATTGGAATAGTTTTACGTTATAGGGCCCCAGTTAAAGTAAACGCGAAACTTTTATCATTGATCTCGCGCACACAACTTGAAGACTACTCGAATGGTTTAACTAAAGGTTCATTGTTTCGTATAGCAGCGAGGTGGGAATGCATTGAGTACAATAAAACAAATTTTAGCGGTGTTAGAAAAGTTCAACTGGTGACACTTCCCGTGACGGCCGCGGCACGTGAATACAAAAATAATGAACAGCGATCGCGACCGGTGACCATTTGCCATAATTTTTTAAAGGCTGCCGCGAACGTGAGACATGAATGTGGCTGAATTCCCGCTAAATTTTGCTGTAAAGTCGATAAGATCGTGGTAGAGCGTTTGAGTAAACGTTAGGTAGCGTACGTGTTTTCGAACACCATAACATACGCTAGCATGGTGTAAATTATTTTCTGAATCTGCTCACTTATGTCTAGGGTCCGCCATGTGAGTGAGGAATAAACAGTGTATTTACCGGCAGTGTGTAGTGGGTTTTAGATTACTATTATAACTGCATAACAACGGACGATGTCAGGTGATTTGGCATTTACCTTCAGATTACCAGGTTCCAATTACAGCACGATTCCAAAGAGCACAAGCAATCTTATTTTACTAACACTCAAACGCACTTGGTCCACATTGGCCCTGAAAATGTTCTAGTTCTTGGCGCTCCTGAAAGCGCCGCAAAATTCTGCAAGACGTACAAAGTCGCATGGTAACACGCCGATGACAATTACGTGACGTTTAGACTATGCAGGTTATTCGTCTCCGCCCCTTGGTCTACCTGAAGGGTATTCGCGGGGCTAATTTGTCCAAAATTCATGCGATAAGCAAGTGTGTTCATGCTCGCGCTAACGAACTGCAGCACTCTATATGCATGCGCCTTTCTATAGTCAAACCACCTGCGGTGTTCTAAATCTCACAATAAAATTTGTAAATGTCCACCAATCGAACGTTGTTAGCGTCAGTGTAGTATACAATATTTAGTGCGTGTATAAATTGCTATCGCACTCGAAGCACATCGCAAATAATCTAAACCTTACGTAGAAGTTTATCAGAGACGAGGAAAGCTGCTGCTATGGATAGGTCATTTAAGTCAAGCTGGTTTCGAGCAAAGTGAAGATACATTCTTCACCAAGAATGAAAAAGAAAATTCAAGTTCGCTCGTGTGAGAACAGTGGCGATTGCATTATATATATATATATATATATATATTAATGTCTTTTTTCCAACTTCAGCTTTTGTGAAAATTTGCAGTAGGTACTTGTTCCTCCTGGACAGACTGTCAATGAATAATTTTACGTGGAGGTACTGAAGTGACTAAAATGGAATGTGGGACAGACACGCGCAATATTATGGAATGCGGCGTGATTTGGTTCCTCCATCACACTGCGGCCCATGCAGCTCACACTGCTTTTTCTGTGACGCGGTATGTAGCCTCTCAAGGATGGGCCAGCGTTCTCCACCCTACTTGTTCATCGGAGCGAGCTCCCTGTGATCTTCCTTGTCAATTTTTATAGAAGAAATTTCAAGAAATGAAGAAAATTTGCCACTGGGCGCGAGGGGAAGACAGCTTCGCAGGGCTGACGCAACAATTAAAGCTTCATGATTTGCACAGTTGCGCCGAGCCGTGCGAAAAACGTTGGACAGATGTACTGACTGCTTTGGAGATTATTTTGAAAGGAACCAGCCAGTTTTAAAGCGAAGCATTCTTTGCAAACCCTCTCGGACCATGGTTGCTGGGTGCTGCTGCTGCTCTCATGCCGAATAGCTTCACATTTAAAAAAAAAAAAAAGTCGGCCACAATCGCACGTGCCAAGGGCAACTAGCTCTCGAGAGGATCTCGCTTCCAACGGGAAAGCTGTTGTTGCTTCCTGAAACATTCGTTCGCTTATTCCTGCGTAATTATCTTGAAGACAAGGTCTTCTTAGCTGACTTCAGATGGGTTTGGCGTATCTGGGATCTGGCTATATTGTCTCTGCTTTAAGAAAAAAAGAATCGTCATTTAAGTGACTTGTAGATGTTGCATGAAGATAAAAATGGCATCAAATGATTTCTCTCCACTTCTGGAACACGTATCGATAGTTGGCAACTAAAGCTACAGACATGAGTATAATTAGTCGTATACGGGGTGGGATGTAAGTGCCTGTGTAACTGTCACCCTCGCCCTGTCGCCGCCAAGTGCTATCCATGGCCTCCGAGATTTGGTGGCCCGCACCTAACGTACACCTTCCAGAGGCGCTTGGATTTAAAGTGGACGGAAGCTTCAGCCGGTCAGCAGTCGAGATAAGCAGGATACGTTTAGAGTATTGGTAGAACAAAAGCAGAGAAGAGATTTATACGACCGGATCCGCTGCTGGCATAGGTAGCGGCATAATGTACACAGAGAAGTTTTGAAGAAGAGAAATGAGATTAAGGACATGTATACAAAAATGCTAGAATGAAAGGCATCTATAATAGCATACCTGATTAACTCAAGCGGCTTGGTGACCATTTCTCACCGCCCCGTTTCAACGTAGATGCTAATAAATAATAATAATAATAATAATAATAATAATAATAATAATAATAATAATAATAATAATAATAATAATAATAATAATAATAATAACGGGGCGGAGGAGAGCTAGGAGAGGTAGAGCGAACCAAGGCCCAAGCTGCGCATGCGTCGCCTGAGACTTTGTATGGGTGTGTGCTTTGACAGTCATAAACACTATAGGTGCTCAGAAGAGCTTTGGCTCGCGGTAATGTGAAAGGGGAACAAGAAAACCGAGGCGAGGGGCACATCCCATAGTGTCAAACGTTGAAAACAGAACGGTTCAGTCAATTGTCGACGCTTGAAGGGACACTAAACTAGAAGAGAAACTTGGGCAAGTTGGTGGTGATTCATGTTTCGCAAATTAACAGCGCAAAACAGACAAGGAAGAAGGAAAAGAAGAACATGACACTGGCGCTGACTCACAACTGAAGTTCATTTTGAGGAAAGTCACATTTATATACACAGGCCAACAGAGGTCAGCATGTCAAGAACTAAGCGACTGTGCATGCGCACTAGGAGCCATCATGGTGACTTGTCGAAACACACGTGGATGACATCAGTGCTTCATTACGTGGACAAAACCAGCGCGTCAAAACATAAAAAAAACCATAAACGCAATAGAAAACTTCCGTATGAAACTCAGCAATCTACTGCGAAACACTTTCTTCCAACTATGTCAATTCTTTTTTACTAAGAGTGACAGACGATCTACTGACGCACCTTTCCCCTTCTCTATCAATATGAAAAGCTTCCATAATCTCTCTTGTGGTTTGATCTTTATGCCACAACAAACAAACAGTTTTTTCCGCTAACGGTTGGCATCCACACTCTCTACAATGCAAAGGCAAGTGCAAAGCCCCCGTACCTTTTAATGATGACAAGTGCTCCTTTAATCTAATGTTCACGCAGCGGCCGGTCTGGCCCGCATAAACCTTGCCGCATGACAGGGGCAACCTGTACACAACGGACGATCCACATATAACGTATCTATTTTTTTAACTTCTCGGAATAGAAACTTCATTCCTTGCCATAGCTCAATATTTTTTTTTTTTTTTGTGCAATCGAGAACAAATTGTACCAAGTTTGTTCGGCGCGGACATGACTACACCTCGCCCCGTACACCTACTAGCCACGTTTTTCAAGCAATGCGAAAACTTGTGCAAATATGGCACCCCCCCCCCCCCCCTGTCTTTTTTTCATTGCGCGTGGAATCTCTTGATTTTTCCCTTTACCTTATCACTACCATTTACCCCCTTGATAAGATTATGACAGGCCCTCAAGATTTCACTTTCCAGGTAACCAGCGCTTTGTAATCTCTGAATGTGGGCAATGAATGCTTACATGTCTTCTGAAACACGGCGCGCAGCGCGGCGTTAACGATATCGGCTTTTCCTATTTTTGAGTGTCCTGAGGAAAAATTTAAAAGTGCCTCTGCCGAACGACGCTTATATACCCAACACAAATGGTCCTCCTGACACCTCGTTATAATATCCAGGAATTTCATCTTCGCCAGGCAACTCAAAAGTAAATTTTAAACCTTTACCGCATTCCTGAAAAATCTTTAAAACACCAGCTACATTACTATTTAGGTTCTCTCTTTCTGTGATGATCAAGGAATCATCAACGCACCTAAACACATTAAGGGCCAAACTTAAGGGCCTAAATTAAGGGCCTAAATTACTGGCAACACAATTATCAACTCGACTCAGGAAAATGTGGCTTAAGGCTGGGGTCACCCTCGACTCTATACCAATTCCCGACTTCGGTAATAACGTGCTCCTTTTCCATTCAACATACCTAGAGCGATAATAAAATGACAACAATTCTAAAAAACTTTTCACAGATGTTCCGCAATTCCCAATAAACTTGGTTTCGTCATTATCATTAACGACACAAGACTTGACACTCTTCCTAAATTCATTATGCGGTAGCGAATAAAACCTATCTTCAATGTCAATACTAAAAACCAAACAGGATCCAGGATTCTGTGTCTCGAAAAACTTAACCACGCTATCTGCATGACCTATTAAAATAAAAAGGGTCAACAACATTTAGAGCCTCAAGCTGCTTGTGCAATTGCCCCGAAATTACAAATTGCCAAGTACCCCTTTCCGAAATTGTGGCCCTGAATGGGGACTCTGGTTTATGGGTTCTAACTGAAAAAAAATACCTGCAGTTTTAAACCTTTAGTATTCTTGACTCGAGACGTGAGCCCTTCCATATTTATATCCTGTAACATCACAAGGGCCTGCTGCTTAACTTTACATGCTTTAACATCAATCCGGTAAAAATTCTTTAAAGCTGCCTTTTCAGAATTTTCCGCCAACACACCTTCTGGCATCCCTACAAACATTCCTTCCTTATCCGACACACACATTCTGATTTTGTTCCTCTCCGAAAATTGAAGAACAGAATTCACAGGCGAAGTGAGACACTAAAGGCAAACATTAAGTCAAGCTAAAATGGTAGATGAGTACTTGAGAAGCTTTAGGGCGTCAATATTATCGCGAACAGAGCGTTAGTGATGGAGAAATTCAGGCAAATACAAGACAGGATTAGAGATCCTCCCATGCAGGACATTCAAGTACTTGCCCGATGGCGAAGGCACTCGTCATTTAAATTCTGTCACTCGTGCCCAACCACTTGTTGTAAAAACATTATTATATTGCATTATAAGACGAAAGGAAATGCTACTTGTCTGCTTCTTTTTTCATTTTCTAGAAAAAAAGAAACTCATTGACATTACCCTTTACAACAACGAGGGCAGTCGAAAGGTTTCGTTTCCGCTCGACTGCGCGTCGCCCGCGCTTTCGCGTTTCAGTAGTTATTGCGTAGTGCCGCGCTGGTATTGCGGCTCGTGAAACTCGCACAAACTCTACCAGTAGCAGAGAATTCCACTTCCATGTGACGTCGCGGGATGCCCGAACGGTCGACGCCACTTGACCAAAAGCAGCCGCAGCAGCTAACTCATCGCTCTGTCTTCGCTCGATTTGTCCATGGCCGCGCGTGTGCGTTTTGTGCAAACAAAAAAGAACAAAAAGCACACCTCCTTCTGTCGGGCGCCATCTTACTCATTGACGGCAGCAAAGGGCGGTGATGGTGTATGCAATGTCGCCAGTCCCCGGTTGGGTGACTCGAGACTTGGATTACAATAAATGTATTCGTACCCCTGAAATGCAATTTTTTCGTAAACGAAATCTTTTCTTGACACGGAACAAGCATTGCAACGTTTCTGGAATGGTAGATAAATAGTCCACGTCGACTTAGTATTTGCATTTAGAGTCCCTTTAACAAGACAAGGTCGACGCGATTGCGCGTGAAATACGATGCGAATGAAATACGAAATGAGTGATTAACGAACATGAAAAAGAAACAGAGATACAGAGTAGCGAGATATAATTCACATTTCATCATCGAATCATCTGAACCCCCATGCAGGTCGATCTTGTCTTCTTTAGCGTCGACACTTAGTTCACGATTTATTTTAGAGCGCAGCTCTAAGGCGCCCGTTCTTGTGGCGAGCGTCAGCGTAACCTAGCGAACGAGCGCAGCGGTTGAAATAGGGAACGCGGAGCGCAGCGGGGGATAAAAAAAGCAGCGAGAGCGAAGAGAGCGCGAGGAGGAAAGCGGAGGAGGAGGGTAATGCGAAAGCGCGAGAAGTGTAGTGCAGTAGCAATAGCTACGATGCGGCGCCAGAGTCGCGCGTGTCGTCTGGGAGGTCTGGCTGCGGCTGCTGCAGTGAATCACGCCGACGCGTCACCCACGCGCTGCCTCTCGCGACATCCAGATTAGCGAGGCAGTCGCGCCACGCCGCGCTCCGTTTGCAACGTGCCGCACGAGACAGATAGATTGTCCGCGCCAGCCAGTATATCGCGAAATGAAAACACGTATAGAGCATTGCTCAAATTTCGCATCAGGGAGTATCGTAATCGTCGGTGAATTCTTTTTCTAACTTTAGACGCATCGCGCGAATTAGTGCCGCGAGATTACGCACCCATACATCGCGACACTGACGGTATACCAAAAGTGATTTCAAGAAACTAACTACATTTGTTGTCTTCGTTGCTCTTGTAGACATCGTTCTCAGAGGAGTATATATCTTACAATGTGTACAACCCAAAACACCTGTGAAAAGATAATCTACAAACTAAAGGGTCAAAACGTCTAGCATCTGGAGCCTAGACGATGCAGAAGCGACAATCGCACTACGATACTGCACGGTATTAAAATCTGGATCTAACGCGCGCAGTCGCCGAACCTCGGGTCAACCGCGCCGAGTCTCTCGCGAGCAACCAATTTCTCCATCCACCGCTCTATATACGCGAAACAGACTCCCGCTCCCCTCACTCAGTTATCCTGGTCAAGCACGGATCGACCCAGTAAGCGAGAGCCAACGAAGGCCGCCGCAAGGAGTCGGGTGCCCCGTCGTGTGGTGCGCGCCCAGCGCATGCTCCCTGGTTCCGCTAAGGCGGCCGATGCCGGCGCAGGCTCCTCGGCGCCGAGGCGCGCCTTCGCCCCAGCCGCCGCCACCACCACCACGGCGGCCGTAGCAGTCCGCGAGAGCGGAGACCCCGCCCGGGGGAGACTCCTTTTGTTCTGGGGCCACCTCCCCTTTGTCTGGCGGACCGCATAAACAACGGGGCGCCCCTCTTTCCCCGAGCAAACGCGCGCGGTCGCCGATGATCGCCGCCACGCCCACCTTTTTCGCCTGCCCGACCGAGAGGGACGCGTGCCGGCTCGCCATTGAGTTTCCTACAGAAGTTACGGTAGAAGGAACTCCGGTGCGGCGATCGTTCTGCTGCGATGGGAGTGATCGGTATAGTACATAGATTTGTTTAATCGTCCTGCTTCATACATTCGTGCTGCATTATTAATACGAAGCCATCCTTCGCCTCATTCCACGCTCTTTGCGGGAAGTCGGGGGTAGGTAGGTAGATATATCACTTTTCTCTCTCGCAAGAAAAGTGGGATGGGTGAACGGAAAGACTTCATTACGCAAGTTGATGCACGCTGGCCCATTTTAGGGAAAATGGGGATCGGTAAACAGGGTAAACTTACATCCTTCCGATGATCCGCGCTTCACGGGCGAAATCCCACAGTGATTGCAGGACCCGGGTGGCGTTGGCTGGCGGTGGGGGTGGATTCGAACCGCTGCCTTCGAGCACGGCAGCCAATTACTCTAACTACTAAGCCACGATCGTTCTTTATGTTTCTTTTGTTGCCGACTTTGCAGCGTACCAAACAGAAGATATTTTAACAATATATGACGGTCACGATAAATGTGTCCGCCATTAGTTGGCCAACATGCGGGCTAAAAACGCTTGAGATTCGCAAGGTCTGTCATCGCACTGAGCCATGCATGACGGTCTCATTTTTTTTTTTTGCAAACTGCACCATTCCTTAATACAACAAATGCTTTCAATAAAATATTCTCTAATTGGCCGGGGCTTTGGTTCCGCGTGTATCATTGGTGTTCTAGATTTCCATAAAATTTGCAATGACCCCAGCATGGACATGTCGTATATGGTACAGTGTCTACATTTAGAGTAGGCAAGCAACGAAAGGCGTAATTGGTAAGTCCTTTAAGGTTCTCTGTAAAATATCCAAATGGAAAACCGCATCTCAACAGCCAAGAAAGATGTGTTCTACTGTCTGGGGTTTCCTGCATAGTAAACAAATAACGCATCAAGCCAGAAAATTCCACTTCCCTCTAGCCATGGTTTCAAAGGTAAAATATTGGTGTGAAACTGAAGAACGGCTTTCACCGCTGGACATACTGTCATTCGTTTTACTTTTTAGCACGCCATTTTCAGGCCTCATGCAGAAAACCGAGCAATACAATGGTACCGGAAGCCTTGCATCTATGGGTCCTTATGCAAACGCTCTCGTGGTACCCGACTCGAGTACACCATGGAAAAACAAACCTTCAACAGCTAAAATGTCCAGAATACTTCCTTTAGGAAACCGCGCACTCTGCCAATTGACTGCACCGACGAGACGAAACAATGACTTCTGGTATAGCTTCGCTCAGCCTTACTTGAAACATAGTTAACAGAAATGGTTCATTTAGTAGACAAATAAATCTCAAAACCATGTGTCGTACAAATGCGTTAGACGTGGTCCTTGCCTTTTAACGAATGAAACGGTTGGCGCGATTGGTGCACACCCAGCCCACCACGACCGCAGGTATACTATCTCTTTGAGACAATTGGCGCGCGCGTGTCAGGTACCAGTTGGTTGTGTTCTTTGCTCGTGACAGCTCGCGGTTTGAGACGTCGTGTTATACTGTGCCCCTGTCTCCGGCATCGGTGCAAGTTCCCCGGTACATTCTTCGCAGCGGTTAACTCTACGTAGAAACTGCTGTGTGCCGCTGTACCGCATTCATGATCGCATAGGTCGAACAGGTTTTAGTGCTTCATAATCGGAGTGCAAATGGCATCCTCGCTTTAACATACAAAAATAAATTATGGGGTTTTACGTGCCAAAACCACTTTCTGATTATGAGGCACGCCGTAGTGGGGGACTCCGGAAATTTCGACCACCTGGGGTTCTTTAACGTGCACCTAAATCTAAGTACACGGGTGTTTTCGCATTTCGCCCCCATCGAAATGCGGCCGCCGTGGCCGGGATTCGATCCCGCGACCTCGTGCTCAGCAGCCTAACACCATAGCCACTGAGCAACCACGGCGGGTCGCTTTAACATACAACTACATGGAATAGTCATAGGTTCGTATGACTGTATAAAATCTAGTCGCTGATAACATCACAATCCGTGTTTCTGTCGTTTACATTGATCCAGTCCCTATAAAGAACCCAACAATGGACATGTCCCAAGTTCGCCCCGAACGGCCGGAGTAGAAATCATGCGGTTGCCGTCACACGATCGTCGTCACCGTCGTCTTGCTGCTGGCGTCACACACACTATCGAGTCAGACACACAGATGCTCGTCTTACACAAGTACGTTGGTTCAACTGATAACGCTTTGCATAATCCCAAACGCCGATTCCCACATTGCGCGGGATCTGCCTCATAAAGATTTAGTATGCTTTCATATTACTAGATTTCCTACACACGTGCGGAATCAGTGAGGTTCGTTGCATTTGTAACGCAATGTATTGTTGAAAGTGATAAATTTGCAAAGTCACAAGCGCGCTTGAAGCCAGAGGGAGGAAGTTTGTGTAAGCCCAACGTACAACCCATCATTCCTATGCTGGCTCAACCGTCTGAGTTCCGTATACATGCAGCTCTCGTAAACACTCTATAGCGCAGCAGTTCCCTCTATACATAGTAGATGTTGTAGAAAACACTGTAAGCCAGCTCGCCCACATATATACACGGCGGAGATCTTCACCGATGGATGGATGGATGGATGGATGGATGGATGGACGGACGGATGGACGGACGGACGGACGGACGGACGGACGGACGGACGGACGGACGGACGGACGGACGGACGGACGGACGGATGGATGGATGGACGGATGGACGGATGGACGGATGGACGGACGGACGGACGGACGGACGGACGGACGGACGGACGGACGGACGGACGGACGGACGGATCGATATACGGATGAACCGTACCACGGTTGTGCCTAATGAAACAATAATACACGACAACAAAATATACATATTTCGCCTGATAGGTGTCTAAATAATTCTTAGTGAAACAGCGCATGCTATTCAACAGTATCCCTAAAATGTCTTATAATATTGCGACGGCAATTATATGGCTGCTCGAGGATCATTCACGCCATTGGTGCCACCACCAGCGTCGCCCTGTCCCGCTATCAATGGCTCATGCGCGGCATGCTCTAAGGTTCCCAGAGACATGGCTTGACGTTAGACTGCAAAAACCAAACCAAGTGCCCGCACCGCCAGGCTACTTAATACGGTTCCGCTTATTCGGATCGGTAGTGGGGCTATATAGGCAATGTTAATTCTGCCTTCTGCTATGCTGGCATACGACTTTCGTGGTGGTGGTGGTGGTGGTGGTGGTGGTGGTGGTGGTGGTGGTGGTGGTGGTGATGTTGAAGCAGGCGGGGTTAGCCTGGCATACATAGCCGGCAATTGTTCCGCCTGATCCTCCTTCGAGTTGAGATCAGGGGTGTGTCACCAGGTGTCGATGAGCCCCGTGTCTCGCAGGAAGGCTATCAGCAGTCGTTGCGCTCTCTTCCTGAATGCCGCGGGCCCTCCGGGGAAAACAACGTCTTCAAAGGTCCTGTGCGTGAGACCGCTTTTTTGCAGGTTGTCGACCAACGCTTTTCTTTCTGTGTCAAACTGTGGACATAGCCAAATGAAATGTTCGATGTCACCAATGTCACCACAGAAAACACAGAGCGGGGGAAGCGCGAAGCCCAGTCTTGAATAACCAAGCTGGGGTGTATGCGGAGTCGGTCCTGATGCGGTATAAAAGCGTAGCTTGTTCGCGTGTAAATCCATGAGCCACACAGTATTCGTGTGGATTCTTGTGCATCTGTCTAAAGTGAAGGCGGATTGCATCCTTATTATATAGGGTTTTGAAAAGCTTTTGGAGCTTTCACTTTTGGGACACATGTCAGCGCTAGGCGTGCAAGGGCGTCAGCTTCCTCGTTTCCATCAATTCCTACGTGTGATGGAATCCACTGAAACCTTATGTTAAATCCTTTGCTCGTTAGGTCGTCAATCAGTGCCAGAGACTGCCTTGTAAATTTCTCTAGAGGTAGGCCCCGATGTAATCTTTGTAATGCTGACTTGGAATCCGTCAGCACCACGACATCTCGTGCAGAAAAGGCCCGTAGTTTCCGCAAAGCCGCGGTGATTGCGGCGCTTTCTACTGTTGTAGAGGAAACTACGCAATCCAGTCGGCCAGACCATGACACATCAAGGGATGGTATGCAGAATGCCGCTGCACAGCTATCTGTTTGTGCGCACACCGAACCGTCTGTGTACACTTGTAGATGGCTTTGAAACACAGTGCTCAAGTGGTCCAGCACAATAAACTTGGCTTCGGCAGTTGAAATGGTGCGTTTCGTCGGTAGGTGGGGTACATTGAGGCTGCAGGTAACGTCCGGAAAAGACCATGGCGGGTCAAGGCGACTTCGTTTAGGCCATTCCAATCCTGAAAATCGGAAGGTGTTCAGCGCCGCATGGAAATGTGAGCGAGTTCTTGATCTTAGCCGCCGGAGAAGCGCCGTGCCTGCGCATGACTCGCCCAGCCTTAATAGCTGCGTCAGCAAGGCCTGAGATCCCAAGAGGCGGAGTGGAAGAGACTCTGCCTCATTAGTGACTTTCTTGTTTGAAGCCGCCGTTGAAACTCCCATCGCCAAGCGAAGTCCCTTTCTGTGCACTGCCTCCAAGCGCTCGCATTGATTCGATGACGGTGATATCAGAGGGAGCTGATAGAGAATGCGGCTTGTTATCAGTGCAGCGTTCAGTTTAAGCCTGGATATAGGATTGTTTCCCCAACGTACACCTGCCAATCGACGAAGTGCGTTGATTCTTTGCACTGATGCAGCCACAACACTTTCGACCGCACCACGCCATAGTAGCTTGTTGTCGATGGTGACGCCCAGGAATCGAACATGAGTTGCACGAAGAATTGAATGCCCTCTGATATTCAGCGTCAGACGTGTTGACTTGCGTCTCACTCCCGGGAAAAGCATGAAGGCTGATTTTTCTGCTGATAAGGATAGGCCAAGCGTCGATAAGTGGCGATCGATAGTGGAGATTGCGGCCTGGGCTATCCGGGCCAAACGTTTGTGTTGGTACCCCGAGATCCAAATGCAGATGTCATCTGCGTAGATGGACATTTTAACTGCCGTCCGACCTACTTTCAGGGCATCTGGAAGGCTGGCCATCGCAACGTTAAAAAGCAAGGGGGATAGGACACTTCCTTGTGGGACGCCGAGGGAATTGCGTCGCTTGACACTCATTATGCTTCCCAGCTTAACTTGTACACATCGATCACTGAGAAATTCATGGACGAATCGAAGAGCATTTCCCGAGACGCCCATGGCTCGGAGTCCGTTGATGATGCCTGTATGAAGCACACAGTCGATATATGCCTTGGCAACGTCCATAAAGATGGCGAGTGTGGAAAGGCCGTCTACGCGATGGTGCTCGGTATGGCTTAGTAGATCCAAGACACTGTTCTGGGCACTTAACCGTGGACGAAATCCGGTCATACATGATGGCAGTCTATTTCCTTGCTCAAGATACCATGTTAACCTCGTACATATTAGTCTTTCCATCAACTTTGATACGCATGATGTTAGCGATACTGGCCGATATGAGGTGAGGTTTGCAGGATCCTTTCCGGACTTGGGCACTGGCACCACCCATGCTGTCTTCCACGCTTCTGGGATCTCTCCTGTGCTCCAGACGTGATTAAATATGTCCAGAAGTGCTCGTTTTCGTTCATATGGCAGATTTGTCAGCATCTGATTGCTGATCGAATCGGGACCCACAGCACAGCGTCTTCTTAATTTGCTAAGCGCCAAATCCAACTCACGAAAGGTGAACGGCGTATCCATGGTATGGAATGCTTCAGACAACAGAGGATTCGATACTCCTGCTGATCTGCCAGATGTGTATACGTCTGCAAAATCTTCTGCAAGGGTTTGCAAATCTTTTCCTTGCTTTAAAGCAAGTGCTTCGAATGGCCTGTGTAGGCGAATCTTTCCGGATAGGCTATTCATTACTCCCCATATCCTTGTCATGGGAGTAAACGCCGATAAACTCTCACACAAAGCAGCCCATTGAATTCGTCTTAATCTTTTTGTGTGACGACGGATGACAGCGTTTATCCTGTTGTATTCAGTTTTCGCAGATGGATTTCCCGTTTTTCTCATTAGTTGTCGCTCCGCTCTCCTACGCGCTGCGCAGAGGTTCTTTAGTTTCAAATCAGGAGTAGGGAAATGATCTGGCAGTTTCAACATTGAGGTAGCCACTCTTTTGCTCCGCAGCATATCTGCGAACAGCTCACCAGGGGATTCGTCCAACGCTTCTCTGTATGTGTCCCAGCAGGTCACAGTACAGAATTGTCGCCCAGCAGTGTGAAATCCGGTGATGTTAGTGAAGATCGAAAAGTGGTCACTGCCCATCCTGTCTGGGGCCGTTGTTGACGATGCGACAAGGTCTGTAGAATGGATCACGAGGTCTATGGCACTCCATGAATCTGGTGGTCTGAAGAAAGTCGGTTTGCCATCGTTCGCGATACACAAGTCAGCAGCTTCCGCGGCTGCGACTAGTTCCTTGCCTCGGGAATCTGCAGTCTTATCTCCCCAAAGCGAATGATGCGCGTTAAAGTCCCCACAGATTATCATAGGAGAGGGGCAACGAATGCAAAGGTCCTTTATGAACGCCTCCATGGAGACCTTCCTGCGCGGACTTATATACACCGACACCACACTGAGTTTTCGTTTTCCTAGGCACACTTGCACAGCGGCGACTTCCAAGAAGGTAGAACAAATGTCTTGCACTGGTAAGGTGACGTGAGGTATTTCTCGCCTGATGTATATCATCGCACTTCCATTTGCAAATGATGGTATACTCGGATTTCCATGTCTGATGTACCCTGGTATCGTCCTTCCATTTGGGAGACCGGCCTCCGAGAGGGCTAGAATTGGTATAGTATGTCTCGAAGGAAAAGGCTGAGTTCAGAAAGACGCTGTAGAATACCGGCGCAGTTCCATTGCATTATTAAGGGCACTTTTTGACGACGGAATGGACCAAGTGGGCGAGACATTGCCATTATGCTACTGAGTGTATGTGGAAGTAGAGCAGAGTATTACTGACTCAAGAGCCAGCACTGCTTCCAGCATATCCTTCGTTGAACTAGCAGGCATCTTCGCGACGTGGGAACGTAGTGCCGTGAACAAAGCGCGTATCACATGCTGGCAGTTTTCCTGCTGACTGTTGCCAAGTGGTACTTGAGGTCAGTTTACTGCGGCCGCATAGGTGCGCTTTTCGGACTCTTTTCGAACAGCTTTCTCAGCCGCTGTGACCGTTTGCGTTGGCTCAATAACTTCGTTTATCGGTGTGAGACGCGGGAAATGAGATGCGTACTCTGTTTCCAAACCAGTTAGTTGTGGCGCTCTGGACGTCTTCTTCGTGTTCGATGGTGCGCTTGCACTCTTCGGACCCAGAACAAACATCTTATTTCTTCGCTGAGCAGCTGTCCGCGCCGGGCATCGACCGTAGCTAGCAGGATTTTCGTGCACGACTTTCGTGCGACTTTCCTGCGACTTTCGTGCGCACGAACACCATAAGTGTATACACTAGCATTCATGATCAGTCTGTGTGCACTGGTGTGGGATTAGCCGGGTGCGCGTTTTATCGCGTTTTGCTGGACCAAATAAAAGTTTATTCACTCACTCACTCACTCACTGGTTTGAGCGGAACGGACACTAACCATGAAGCTGAATTAACTATAGAATTTCAATTTGTGTAGACAGTTTCACGTCGGACTCACCTCATGCAAAGCCCCCAGGTGCGAGGCCACGGGCGGGGCTCTTCACCTACCACGAAGGCGTTGTGAGACGCCTGGTATAGCTGCCAGGGCGCTGTTTCTTCTGCACAGCAGCAGGAGTGCCTTGCATGTTGGCCTCACACCAACATGTCGGACCCGAGCGTTGTAAGAACACGGACCGAGGAGCTCGAGCGCTACGCTAACTTTGCTTAATTTCGCTGTGAATGCTTCATGCTTCGGGCGAAACTGCCGAATTTTTTTGCCTGTACAGCCATGCTCGGGCCCTTGCTATGTGCCACTTCGCCTGTGCCCATTCCTGGCAAATCCACTGAATAAGGTGTGCACGAGTAAGACACAGAAAGATATATTAATGTTTACGTCTGTATACTTTGACACATTGGGGGCGTTATGTGTCGTTCTTTCCTATGCTTGCACACCTCTCCTCAGCCCGACGAGGATCAAGCATCGCCTTGTTCGTCGTTACATCGCTATGTCACCATGTCACAGTGTGAATCCACCTGAACTGATGCTTGCATCGCGGCATATATAGCTTGTGACTTGTGCGGTGCATAAACATTGAATGAGATTACAGCGCTGCATAAAATGAACATATATAGAATTGTACGCACTGCGTTTACTTGAATACCATTTAGTGAACGGCTGCACGACAGCTTCGCTTCACATACGTGTTCCAACGGGCGTGTTGATCTAGCTAATTTCGCAATGATAATTCTAAATTACTGAAATAACTGTATTATATAAGATAAGCAATAACAAAAACAAAATTACTTTACAAATTACAGGCATAGTCCGGTTTTACCAGTATTGTCTAAGGTTATAGAAAAAAATTAATCTCCTCAAGAATAGCTGCCTTCACTCAGAAGTATTCCGATCTATCCAATGCACAATACAGCTTCCACAATGGCGGGTCTGCCACACTTGTACTGTCTCAACCAGAGGAGGAGCAGAAATAAACGTTTATTGTGTGAAAAAGCGAGAAAGTCCTTTCTTGGAGAAAACTGATTTGGCCTCCCGTTTATAGACATTTTTTTCGTGTTCCTACTTTCTTTTCTCCGTGTGTTTGTCATTTGTTTATTTCCTGTTTTCTTTCCTATTTCTCTGTTTCCTATCTTCTTCACATCTTCTCTTTTCCTTCCCTCCTCCCGAAAGAGTAGGCAGGCATTGTGCCCCTCTCGGTGGCAGTTGTCAGCTTGCTCCCTCTGTTTCCTTTGTGTGCTTGTATGTTTCCATATAGTAATAATAATAATAATAATAATAGTAATAATAATAATAATAATAATAATAATAATAATAATAATAATAATAATAATAATAATAATAATAATAATTTTCTTCGCCCTAGGTGGGCGGCTCTCTCAGTCCAGAAAGCCGCTGGTTAATGCCGCGGCCCGGCACCGGTCCACCAGACTTCGCTGATCCAGAAGAACTAATATTTAATGTATTTGATTTTAAGTTAGTCATGACTGACATTTTTTCTATATCAGGTTGATACCATAATGATTATTCTCGTGTCAGACATTTTGCACTCTTTGCTATGAACTAGACATTTAGCATGATTTAGCATGCTTCATATAGGTTTTTTTTAGCTGTACCAAGTTTGTGAAAATTGCATGTGGCACATTACAAATTGAGCTAAATTACTCGATCAGGCAGCTATTACTTCTACGGGAAATCAACATACTTAACTAATTAATTATGATGATTACACTAAGTAACTTTTCAATTGATTACTTTAGGGCACATATTTCAATCTAAAAATGTAGCTAATGAACTTGCGAAGCATATCGACCTGGAACAAATTCTAAAGATGGCTCCAGTTTTTAGATATGATTCGTCAAAGTTGTGACGAAAATGTACTGTTGTTCGACTTACTTACTTCAGGGTTTTAGACATTGAAGCACAAAAGCAACTGGAACGCCAATGTATTTTGTCGGACAATATGAAAATGAATATCTCGAAACTGGTATACACCTGAGAATTCGTTCTAAGTGGATATGCCTTGTGAGCTCACCGGCTACAATTCGTAAATTGAAATATGGGCCATAAAGTAAATGATTAGAACATTAATTAGTGCAATTATGCTAATTATTCAATTAAGTATTTTGATTTCTTATAGAAGCAATGGCTGCCTCATCGAACAATTTAGCTCAAGGGTTAGAATTGTGCTATCTGCGCGAGGCATTTTTTAAAAATTTTGGGCAACTAAAACAAGAACTCCCTGTATATTGCAGCTTGTCATAAGTCATACTCTGGCTCTACGTAACGCACTGTGTGAATACATTTATAGCTTTGCGTCTTCCGTGTCGCATGCAGTCAGTTTCGCTCTCTCGTTTTTCTTTTTCAAGAATTGTAAACGTTTTGAAATATTTCTATGATATCTAGTGTAAAGATGAAACGCAGCGGGTCGCCTTGGAAAGGAAGGGCAACGGAGAGGGAGTCAGCGAGGAAAACAGGCGTTAGGAGGAATGAACGACTGTCTCATCCTGCCGAAGGCGAAGTCGACAGGGCATTTTCATCGTGTTGAGCGATTTGTGTTTATCTAAAATATTCGGCCGGCAGGTTCTTCAGAACAGCAAAATGTCCCCTTTTGTCGTTGTTAATAAAAAACAAAAACGTGTCGATGTATATTAGCTGAGATAGCGCTGCTTAACTGCAATGCAAAACATCTACAATTTTTTTAACACTCGTCATCGCCACGCAGTTCACGCATTCACACTGACGGAATTCCGAGCACGACGATGCGTTAATGGCTACAGCGTTCGACGAAAAAAATTACTGATTGCGTCCGTTTTCGCTCTTCGTGGCAGTCCACGATGTTTGTCTTGTTTTTTTTTTAAATTAATGATGAAGACGCATGTGGTGGTTATGAGAATTCTCCTCCTTGAGTTGGTTACTAAATAGTTGGCGCGGCGCTACCTGTGAATCTCACTCCACGCCGTTGTTAGGCCGACGTATGTTCGTAATTCATTTCGTACATCGTCCGGTTCAGTTAGAAAAGACCACACGTGCGAAGAACATTTTGAAGGCGATAGCGTTAGAAAGCCCGTGTCGCAGAAAAGGCTGTGTCGGCGTCGGACGTCGCTTCGGCAAAACGATTTTCGAACAACACATACCCAGGCGCTCCATGTGACGCAAGAAATTTACTGAACTAATTGAATTTGTCTAGCTAAAATACGTGGAAGATCGTAAACTACGACTTACACAAAACCTGCACACATGATAAATCTCGGATTGTAATTCAACTGTACGAGAAAACATAATTTTGCTACGTGAAAACTTAAAGAAACCCCTTTTACAGCGTTTCTACAATCACAGACCGACCGCGGCGTCCGCCATTTGTGCGCGCCGGCGCGCGGGTGTCTTGGGGGCCACCGAGCGGTGCGGCCGGTTCCTGGTAATACCTCCAGATGGTGCTCGCCTCCGCCGCACCGCATCTCGGTCCACACAAGAGGCCGCGTTTCTACCGCAAAGCCGGCCTTCACTCATAGAGCGTTCACGGCCAGCGTTTCCTGGTAAACATTACGGTTACATACCCTCCAGTTGCCGGGAAGCGTGATAAGCAGTCAGGGATCTTTGAATGCTGTCGCGTTCCACTCTTAAAGACGAAGCTTTAGCGTCCACCAACTTCACTGCAATAGCCATTACATGGACACTCCAGGCGCATTTCTGCCGTCGCCACCGCCGTCACCGGGACGCTGCGTATAAAGTCCAAGGGCGATAAAATTGTCGCCGCACGCTGTATGCTGTATGTGCGCGCGAAAGCTTATGAGGGTGAGCCGGCGAACGCGGTTCAATCTCGCGTGGGCGAGCGAGGAACGCGGGCCGCAAGCGTGCCCTGTCCTGTCGCGCACGAGGCAGGGGGTTCAGGCGATGGAGGACGGGCTATCTTCTCCGGCGACTGCTAGGGTGCCTCGATGTCCTCCTCGCCCACAGTTCCGTACAGATTGCAGACAACCACAGCGTCTATCTACTACGGCGTTGGCCACGCGATTGGTGGACGCCGTAGTACACGCCTTTGGCGGACGCCGTATAGGGACGCGTTGCCGGCGCTCGTTTGTCTTGAAAGCGATCTGCGACGTGGCCAAAGTACGCGTACACACGGGGCTCATCTTCAAAGCGATCTGCGATGTTTGCAGAGTGCCCGTAGTGCCGGCAGCTTCGTATGCGCTGAGCTTTCGACGTTTCATATGCGTTGAAGCGAGAGATGCACGAAGGTGAATTCGCTTGCTGCTGCCGCGATTCCTCACTGCGGCACTTTGACAGCGAGTTTCCGCGCTAATCTAGAGATATGTGTTCATGTCTACCTGTGCGCGTGTTACACCGTGCTTGCCACTTTACGTCAAACCCGTTGGCGGGTTAGTTGGTTTGAATCGATGATAGAATGTGTAAGCGCGACTGAACAAGGATAGAAAGAAGCAGACACACATAGAAAGTGCTGTCTGTGTGTGTCTGTTTCTTTCTACGTCCTCGTTCAGACACACTTACAAATTCTATCATTGTTACTTAGTAAGCGAATGTTTACAATTTTATACAGCCGCTAAAAGTACTATCCTTACTTCGCACAGCTATCCATTAATTTGCTATCGCAATCGGTGCTTCGCCTTTCGGGCGCAACTGCGATTTTTTTTTGTGCTGGTTTTGGCGCATACAGAGTCAACTGAAAGAGCGACGCACCGTCTAATGTACGCGGGTAATACATTCCATGTGGTGGACGATTTCAGCCACATTGTTCAGCGAGAACAGCGCTAACTCCTCACAAGGGCTGCACAAAAGGTACGCGCGATTGTTCAAAGAGTGTCTCGTTGGCGCCTCTTGTCCTCCGACAGCCTGTTGTCGCGAAAATGGGAACAACACAATAACTGCACTGAGTTGCAATTCAACTGCCATCGCTTTAGACATGCATGCTGTTTTTCTTGCGCTTGTCTACATGCAGGGCCACACGCTGCCGACACTTGAGTTCTTGGAAGTGCACTTTCTGAAAAGTATACAAGTGCCTGTATCGGCGAACCGGAGACTCGTAAATGTCGCAGCTTGAACAATTCAAATTCAAATTCAAATTCAAATTTATTTGCCACCATGGTACAGATGATGGCGGGGACCCGTAGTAAAAGCTGCCGTTGGACAGCTTGACAAGGCCACGGGCCCCCACTTTGACAGCAATACAGTGGTTGTTTTTCTTTCCCTTTTTTTTTTTTTTCCAGGAACAATTCCACTCCATGGAATTGTTCCTGGAGCGGCTTCCTTTAAGCCAACCCTACACGTGTAAGCGTATAAAAAAGCTATTTCTTTTAAACCGAATGATATGTTTTTGTGAGGACCTTTCTCCGCCACGCTTGCACCACGCTCTTTGATGTCTTCAAGAAAGTTTGGTCCTCTACTTCAGCTTCTTGTCTCCTCGACAGGGAAGACGAGGTGATGTAAAAACAAATAGCAGAAGTTTAACACATCATATTACGGGTGTGCGACGCGCTCTAAGACAAAAAGTACAGAAACGTTCAGCGTGCGTGCTTCTGCACGCAAAAGCAGAGATATCCGCGTGGTGTTTTGCTGGCTTTATACCCTACACCATCCGGGCAATCCCATTCTCTCTTGCTTCCTGGTAGACGGCTTGGTCAGCCCACTGGTCAACCCACACAGAGTAATACGGAGAAAAGCCACTC
Source organism: Dermacentor andersoni (assembly GCF_023375885.2). Taxonomy (NCBI): domain Eukaryota; kingdom Metazoa; phylum Arthropoda; class Arachnida; order Ixodida; family Ixodidae; genus Dermacentor; species Dermacentor andersoni. The sequence continues at coordinate 101,848,255 of NC_092815.1, forward strand.
ACTGGTATAGAAGTGGCGAGAGTAGGTCACGTCGGGTCAGCTCACACAGAGCAATACGGAGGGAAACGATTACTTGGCGTAGAGGTGGCGGGCGTACGTCACGTTGCGTCAGCTCACACAGAGGAATACGGAGAGAAACCACACCCTGGTGTAAAAGTGGCAAGCGTAGGTCACGTCGGGTCAGCTCACACAGAGCAATACGGAGGAAAACCACTCCTTGGTCTAAAGGTGGCGAGTGTAGGTCACGTATAGGGTCAGCTCACACAGAGCAATACGGAGGAAAACCATTCCTTGGCGTAAAAGTGGCGAGCGTAGATCACGTCGGGTCAGCTCACACAGAGCAATACGGAGGAAAACCACTCCTTGGTCTAAAGGTGGCGAGCATAGGTCACGTATAAGGTCAGCTCACACAGAGCAATACGGAGGAAAACCATTCCTTGGGGTAAAAGTGGCGAGCGTAGGTCACGTCGGGTCAGCTCACACAGAGCAATACGGAGGAAAACCACTCCTTGGTCTAAAGGTGGCGAGCATAGGTCACGTATAAGGTCAGCTCACACAGAGCAATATGGAGGAAAACCATTCCTTGGCGTAAAAGTGGCGAGCGTAGGTCACGTCGGGTCAGCTCACACAGAGCAATACGGAGGAAAACCACTCCTTGGTCTAAAGGTGGCGAGCATAGGTCACGTATAGGGTCAGCTCACACAGAGCAATACGGAGGAAAACCATTCCTTGGCGTAAAAGTGGCGAGCGTAGGTCACGTCGGGTCAGCTCACACAGAGCAATACGGAGGAAAACCACTCCTTGGTCTAAAGGTGGCGAGCATAGGTCACGTATAGGGTCAGCTCACACAGAGCAATACGGAGGAAAACCATTCCTTGGCGTAAAAGTGGCGAGCGTAGGTCACGTCGGGTCAGCTCACACAGAGCAATACGGAGGAAAACCACTCCTTGGTCTAAAGGTGGCGAGCATAGGTCACGTATAAGGTCAGCTCACACAGAGCAATACGGAGGAAAACCATTCCTTGGGGTAAAAGTGGCGAGCGTAGGTCACGTCGGGTCAGCTCACACAGAGCAATACGGAGGAAAAACACTCCTTGGTCTAAAGGTGGCGAGCGTAGGTCACGTATAGGATCAGCTCACACAGAGCAATACGGAGGAAAACCATTCCTTGGCGTAGAGATGGCGAGCGTAGGTCACGTCAGGTCAGCTCGCACAGAGGAATACGGAGGAAAACCATTCCTTGGCGTAAAAGTGGCGAGCGTAGATCACTTCGGGTCAGCTCACACAGAGCAATACGGAGGGAAACCATTCCTTGGCGTAAAGGAGGCGAGCGCAGGTCACATTGGGTCAGCTCACACAGAGGAATACGGAGAGAAACCATTCCTTGGCGTAGAGGTGGCGAACGTAGGTCACGTTGGGTCAGCTCACACAGAGGAATACGAAGAGAGACCACTTCCTGGCGTAAAGGTGGCGAGCGTAGGTCACTTCGGGTCAGCTCACACAAGGGAATACGGAGAGAAACCATTCCTTGGCGTAGAGGTGGCGAGCGTAGGTCACGTCGGGTCAGCTCACACAGAGGAATCCGGAGGAAAACCATTCCTTGGCGTAAAAGTGGCGAGCGTAGATCACTTCGGGTCAGCTCACACAGAGCAATACGGACACAAACCATTCCTTGGCGTAGAGATCGCGAGCGTAGGTCACGTCGGGTCAGCTCACACAGAGCAATACGGAGGAAAACCACTCCTTGGTCTAAAGGTGGCGAGCATAGGTCACGTATAAGGTCAGCTCACACAGAGCAATACGGACACAAACCATTCCTTGGCGTAGAGATGGCGAGCGTAGGTCACGTTGGGTCAGCTCACACAGAGCAATACGGAGGGAAACCATTCCTTGGCGTAAAGGAGGTGAGCGTAGGTCACATTGGGTCAGCTCACACAGAGGAATACGGAGAGAAACCATTCCTTGGCGTAGAGGTGGCGAACGTAGGTCACGTTGGGTCAGCTCACACAGAGGAATACGAAGAGAGACCACTTCCTGGCGTAAAGGTGGCGAGCGTAGGTCACTTCGGGTCAGCTCACACAAGGGAATACGGAGAGAAACCATTCCTTGGCGTAGAGGTGGCGAGCGTAGGTCACGTCGGGTCAGCTCACACAGAGCAATACGGACACAAACCATTCCTTGGCGTAGAGGTGGCGGGCGTAGGTCACGTTGGGTCAGCTCACACAGAGGAATACGGAGAGAAACCACTCCTTGGCGTAGAGGTGGCGAGCGTAGGTCACGTCGGGTCAGCTCACACAGAGGAATTCGGAGAGAAACAACTCCCTGGCGTAGAGGTGGTGAACAGAGGTCAGAGGCGAGTAGGTGGTGCATAATCCCGTCACACACACCCGACAGACAAGTATTTTCGTGCCGACGAACGTTACTATTAGGCACGTCGTGTCTCGGGCGCTTGGCATCCGTTCTATTCGTCTCCACACAGTGAAACGTAACACCGTGGGTACGTCAGCATCGAAAGTGCCTTCGCCTGTTGTTCACGTGAAACGCAATGAGCACTCCACAGAAAATAATTAACATATAAACTTACTAATGCCTACCAATGCACTCAACGTATTCGAGCTCATCGACTCCGAGAAGCGCTCGTATACAGGGTGAGCGGCTGCGAGATACCGCTGCTGATACTATGTCGTGGGCGTTTTCCATCCTTTTCATGCCACCCCTTCCCCCTTCCCCTCCGTGCTGCGTTAAAGAAAGTTCATTTACAGCTGCCATAAACATACCAAAAGTAAAATGGACTTGTTTCCACTGAGCAATATCCGTCAACTCCGTCAACTACCGGAGTTTGTGCATTTGAGTGTCAGAGGCTTGTTGCGAAAATTTTAATCGCAAGTAAAATGTGTACACGCGCAGTCACCCAGGCTTGAGTTCATGTTCATCGCGAAGTTTTCGCTCAGAGATTGATTTTCCAAACAGCTGTCAGATGATGAGCGGAGACTATGAAGCCCTACACGGCAGATTCTGCAGAATCTGCCGCGTATACAAATATACACGGTTATACAAGTACACACGGTAAGCATGTATACATTCTCCTGTATACGTGTATACACGGTATACATGCATTCATTCTCCTATGTACACGTATACAGAAGAAACTGGTATGCGACGGATTGGATGTCGGCATCAGTGTCGTGCACGCAGTGATCTGGCGCTGGCACACGGCGAGTGCGGTTGCACTTGGCAGCTATATATACCGGAAAGACTCACTAACAATACTCAATTCGGATAAATGTTTAAATGTGGTGTCGGCAGTTCAGTGTAGCTGGATGGCACATGCACTGCGGGTCGACGACACGCCGGTGCTCCACGGTTCTTGGGATCACACGTTGAATATGAACATCGCGGTCTCTCTGAGTGACAAGAGCTTAGGAGTTCGCGCTAATAAATCGAGCAGATAATTTTTTTTCATTAATTAGGGCCCACAGGGTTCTGAAAATTATTTGCTAGGTGGGATGACACACACACACACACACACACACACACACACACACACACACACACACACACACACACACACACACACACACACACACACACACTTGTGAAGTAACGCCTAAGGACAAAGCATGAGGCATTACAGTCGGGGCGACCTAAAAGCGAGCTTCTGGGGCCTCTCGCTCGACACACGCGCGCCGTCCTTATCTGCTCTGGCTTCTCAATGAGCGTCCATAGAGTCGCGGACAATATAACGAACCCGAGAGTGGTTCGCTCTTTTATGACGCGAGAGATTAACATATCAATGGCATCCATTGCGGCGGCACAGCGCGCACCATATGCCAAAGCCTCGAGCGAGCGCAACCAGCGCGATGCACTGTCGCAGGTTGGCTCGGAAGAACCGTCGTGCGCGCAGAGAAAGAGCTCGCGCCATTTTCCCTTTTCTTGCGGCAGGGCGCCGGAGCTCCCAAAGGAGCCGAGAACAAAACCCATCTCCATCGCTCCGCTCGACGGCCAAGTACTGCGCGCACCGCCCACCGCACGGCGCATCAGCGGCTGCGCGCGCGAGCCCAACAATGTGCGGCCAACTTTTGCACCCGCATATACGGCGCGGTGTCGTTGGCGCTCCCCTTGAATAGCCCGTTTCTATGAGGCAGCATAAAGCAGCAGTCCCGAGAGAAGGTTTCCTATGTACGCCGCTTACACGGGGGGGGGGCACAACAGCGCGTCTTGCAATGCACCTTCGCCGCAAGCCGACCCGTCCCGTTCATTGTGCGCCCCGTCGGACGGCGTGGGGTCGCGTTCACAGAAGCAGCACCGGCACACCCGCCTCGCGCGCCCCCTTGTTGACGCGCATAACGCCCGCAGGATGCCACTGGGTTCCGCGCTGATAATGGACACAATTAAGACGAGCCGGTGGCTGTATGGATGCGAGACACTGCTCTCTTCGTTTTCACGGTGTGGTCCGCGGGCATATATACCGCTATAAGGCGGCGGCACAAAAGCCAGGCGGGATGGGGGCGGCGGCAGCCGGTTTGTTAGCTCGGCTATTGTGCCAGCCACCAGCGAAGAGTGTGCTGCCCCGTGCTCCCGTCGTGAGGAGAGTAAATTACGCGAGCTGAAAAATGAGAGCTCCGCCGCTGCACTGTTCTGCGCACTTAATATATAAAGCTGCGGCTTTTGTGGCATATAGGCTTTGAGTTCGGGTTAATCTGGTTGGTGTGGAAACGGATTTGCAAGGGCTGCGTCACATGCCGGGGTTAATAACGAAGTGGCACCGGTGCATTTGAATTGACGCTGAGCGCTAAGGAGAAGTGTTTCGTTCCTCGCATGCGCTCAAGTTGTTTCGTCGGTCACTTTACCTGCATCTGTGAGAGTGAGGCGGCAACGTATGGAGTGGACTGCAGCAGGAAAATCGAGGTGCGGGGAACTAATTGAGGGGCTCGCTGATTGATCAATTTCGATGATCGACCATCCCTCATATTAAATGAAAGCAGGCTGTCTATAAGACGCCAAGGCCGCTGTCAATTTAGGCTGAGGAGGCATCTTTTAAAGAGACACAAAATGAGAAACACTGAGTCAGTTTAAACGGATAATGTGTATTATGTAGCAACCCTGTTTTCGTTAACTTCACAGTAATATATTGATTATGAGAAGTGAAAACGAAAGTCAAAGATTTTTAAATGTCTTGAATGTCGAGCCGGGACCCCAGCTACCGCACGTCAGTGTGAAGTCGCAAACACCGAAAGTGTTTCTTTTTTCTTTTTCGTGTTTGGGCCATAGTGTCACCACGGAAATTCTCGAAACATTGCGAAGTTTCCTTTAGAATAGAATGCAGTTCATCTTTGGCCGATAACACACCAACTATAGGCCCCAGCAGGCACCGTCAAAATCCGTGACGTCACAGCCAGCTGGTCCGGAAAGGTCAAGGCGAGGTCACCACCCGTCCTACGTGGTTGAGCCTCACCTGTCTTGCTGAACCTATATTATCAAGGTAAGAGCGGTATTGGGTATTTTAGAAGCATAAGTAACGTGCGAATTCGTTCTCGGGAGCGAAACGCTGTGGCTTATATGGAGCACCAGCACCAGCGGGTGCATACTCTCCGCGCACTTGCAATTTGATAACCCTTTGTGATACGTATACACTGCAGATAGAGAGAAGACCAACCGGGAAGGTCGTATATAGTTACAGTCAGAAATGTTCCTCTCGGTGAACGCCGCGGAGATACTTCGGTATAAGTGCACACACCGCATTTTGGACATAAGATCGGGGTCCCGGCTTCAATCGCCGCTTTTAACCATCTGTCTATCCTTAGTTTCATTTGCCCTTAAGGCCGAAGAAAGTAAACGACTGCCCATTTTTTACGTGCAAAAACACCTCCAAGCTTGGTTGGTTTCCATAGTCTCCCATATATTATATTCTTCAAGCTCTATACAATGTGCAGTAGGTGTCAGGTGGCAAAGAAAGCAGAAAACGTTTCTCATTATGCTTCACGTGCAGCAATAGGCGCTAAGAATGTGCTTCCTAGAAATAATGCGCGTTGGTTGTCATTTTGCGTGTTCAGTAAAATTTCCGAAAAAAGAGACTCCTCTCCCACATAAACCGAGCTTCTTTTTCGCTCGCAGCCTTTCTAGAAGTTCAGGTTAGGGACTCACTATAGTGCAGGTAATTGATGTCCCCAATTCCTGGAATTGTATACTGTAGCCGAATTTCTCAAGCATGTATTTGACCTCACACCGTCTCTATTCTCAAGGGCAGCGCTTCAAAGAAGAGCACGGCTGTACACGGCGTACTGAGGGGACACGGTCTTAAAGCAGTAGCAGCGGAATTACGTCCTTTAACAACTGCGCACTTGTTCCGTAGATGGCGACACCGACGAGGGGGTCAAAACGCCGCTATCCCGTCTCCGACATTGGCCCGTCTGTGCGGCTTTTGACCGTAGTGCGTCATCACTCCAGCGCTATATCGAACTTTTATTCCGCCAACGTTAAATTTTCATTGTGTTTGATGTAGTTCTCACAGAGACACACGAGGTCCCAGCGTGTGTGTCCATGCGAATGCGCGCGCATGCTTGCGTGCGTGTGTGCGCTTGTGTGTACGTGTACGTCTGTCTGTGTGTGTGCATCTGAAATCTGAATGTTTGTGCGTGCGTGTTTATGTGTGTGCGTGTACATGCTTATGTGTGTGTGTTAGTACGTTTACATACATGCATCCAATTAAATTGTGGGATATGCACTCAGCGAAATTGTGAGCACCATTTAATGTGTAGGCACGTACCTGTATCCCTCAAATTAAATTGCGGCAGCAAGAACATGCGATCGCGTTTCGATCGCGCCGATGCAGCCGCATTTAAACAAAAGCGAAATGCAAGAATGGCCGTGGACTTAGATTTGTATGTGCCCGCATGGTAAAATTTATTCCGGAGACCCCCCTATACTACGTCCCTGGTGACCCAATGGGCAAGTTCATGAAGTTACACACCACAATTTTATTTTATTTAGCTGAAGCTTCATTCCTTGCCCCTCCCCCCCCCCCCCCTCCTTTTTCTTTCATCCCATCAATCGAGCCTTTGAACAGGTAATAACGCCTTCGACTGGTATAGGGCATATTGTTATGTGCACCAAATTCTGGTTTTAATAAGGCAACGGCAGTTTCTTCGCAACAATGAGCACTTATTTCATCAATTACTGCTAAAGAATCATGCCTATTCTTTTGCATTCACGAAGAAAACCTCACTCTATTTCTTTGACACGTTCGTGAAGAAGTAACTGTAATTTCCACGTTCTAGCAAAATTAAAAAAAACACGGTTAGCTTCACCGAAACGCAGAATGGTTTTCAGTTTCTACAGCCAAACAGGATGACTCGAGCCATTTTTCGTTCTCGAAACGGGCACAATGAAAGAATGGGAGCAACGTAAAGAATAAAGCTATATTATACTGTCCATACATCAAGGAATGCATTCGTTGCTGAGAAAAGCGGGGCGGAACGAGATATCGCGATCAAATTTATGGCGCCAGAAAGGAGGTGCGCGAGATAATCTGGAAGGAAAACGAAGACGCGCCGAGGATTTGCATCAGTTATTACGAGCACCTTGCGCGTGAAGAGCGCGTCGCTTCTCGTTTTTGTCGGCCTGTATATATGCATAGATTTCTAGCATAGGCGTGTATTCTTACAGATATTAAAAACATCACGTACTAAACAGAACAACAACAACAAAAAAAAAGAAGCGGGTAAGACGGTTGCCGTCAGTTAAAACCGTTCGTCATGCATGCATGCGTGTATTTGACACGAATGCGTGATGGCTTCGCAGGCGCACAACAGGGAAACCCGACGCCAGGCAGCGTGCAGGCTGCAATTCGAAGTGAAAACGCTCTCCTATTTCATTCAGAAACATAATGCGCGTTTTATGTGCCGCACAAAGACGAATAGCCCAAGGACGTGCGAGGCATGTAGACCTGAAAATAAAATAAGAACGGGGGAATGCGAGAGAATCAAGATTGTGCAGGGTGTCCGGATGCTTGGGAATACTTGAAGGCGACAAGTTTCCGCATGATTTGAAGGAGCCCGTTGCTACCACGGATATATTAAGTATATAGTAACAGCGGAAAGACTGGAGTGCGCCAGTCTCCTGGAATCCAACGCTTGCACACAAAGCATGCTCCCCTGCGATCAGCTCAGAGAACCTGTTTACCTGAACTTATTTGCGCTCGTATAATAAATTTAGCACGAATCGCCCATAGACAGGGCAACCTTGGACAGAGTCCCATCGTTCATGTTCATTTGGGTGAAGTTTGCTATGGAGAAAACTAGAGGTGGGCGAATGTTCGAAGTTTCTATTACGAATACTAATAGTTAGTATGTAGTATTCCATTTGTATTCGAAAATGAACTATTCCCAGTTTTGAATACTTGGAAGTATAACTTCATATTTCGCAACAACCGACTGTTTAAATCTGGTTACAGTCGTCCGCCTGCTAAACAAAATACCGCTGATTATCATAATTATGATAATGACAAAAGCTTTTAAGCAATGCAGAAATTTTTCATGTTGTGTGAATGTTCCTTTCATTATATATACTGAGGCTCTTTGTTTCCTGATTCCATATTAATATGTTACCGTATTTCCCCCCCTTACAGAATGCTTTCCCGAAGGCCTGTAGGGTACACGTAAACAAATAAATAAATAAATAAATAAATAAATAAATAAATAAATAAATAAATAAATGGGCAATAGAAGCTTTGTTTGTGGTTTCCCTGTGGACGCCAGCACGAAAACCTGTGATTTTTGCTCGTAGACTGCCATTCCCTGTTTTTGGGAGCCTAACTATGTAGCAGTTTCATCTTTTAAGCTACAACCAGTGACGTTTTCCTTGCAACAAGCTCTGTTACGTAGTGCACGAGTCCTTCCGCAGCGTTTTCATTTCCACGACTTCGGATCTTTTCTTCGGCAACCGTTTATTTAGCGTTTTTGATAAGCTAGTGATACAGCAGCCATCGTTTCTTGGAGAAATTGCTTGCAACCATGCCCTAATGTTGTTGATCTGCTATTCATGTAGATTTTATAATTATAAATGGTGATCTCGTGTTTAAAACTGATCATTTGTCTGTGAGAGTTTGCATTTTTTTTTTTCATTTTGTCAGTTCAGGCGCGCGGCAAGTAATCATGCCAAAATAAATATTACTGGTGTTATCGTCGGCGTTTGACTGTTCGACGGAGGATTGAATATTCGATACTTACTATTCAGTACGCGATTATTATTCGGAAAAGTTGGCATTCGACCACTTCTAGGGAAAACAAATATTGACCGTGCATCTTCGTGCTTCGCTACAAATTACGCATAAGTGTATCGGTGTTTTACACTGGTCTTACATCGCATCTGCTTTTACACTGTTACATTTTGTGACGTAGGTCGGGCGCCCACCTTACCAACGTTTCGAATAAGGTTCCGTACAATCTTGGCGCTATGGTCAACGTGCCAAACTACTCTGAACAACAACAACAAAATATTTCCTTGCTGACGTCATTTTTTTTTCTATTAATGTGGCTCCATGCAGGAGGCTGTGTCATTGGCATACCAACCTGAACTGCGACGTCGTTTCTGCTTGCGTCCGGTGCCTTCATTATTTGAATACTTTAAAGTGAGCTCAGAAATAAACTTAAAATATAAAATTAACAAACAAAAATTTGTAAGGATAGTCTGGCGGCCTAGTTGGTATGGCATTATTTACGTCGCAGAAGCACATGGACGACGAAAGAAAGGAAGGGACACAGTGCTAACTAACAAGTGAATGTTTATTGCACGCGAGCATATATATATATATATATATATATATATATATATATATATATATATATATATATATATATATATATATCCCCGCACAAAAGGAAGGGAAAAGGAAGACACAAATCAACCCAGCAAGATCAAGTAATGGACACTGGCGGCTAACTTTGCAGAAATTGACAGAGATCAAGGGAAACGTTTTTTGCCCGAGTTAGGGGAAAACTGGCTTCGGAGGTTGGCAGCACCAAGGTTAGGTCAGCACTTAGGGACAAAATCAGCTTTGTTCCACACACCAGAATAAAGTGTAGCGTGAACTGTTCTAATCGAAGTGGTCGACAAACAGAACGGCTGTAAAAATTTGACAGAGCCCAATTTGGCGCCAACCCTGCATGCCCGTCGCGTTGAGCGTCCGCAACACAAGACACCTCCTGGAATGCGGAGTTTTCGAACATGCAGTCGGATGACGCTACCCTCTCGCGTTGCGGTGGTGGTGTATACACTGTAAACAGGTTTGACCCTTTTAGGGAGTTTTGGCCTCGTTGCATAACTTCAGCCCTTAAGGGAGGACAATATCCTCCATTCGAACGGAGTTTTTTTTCACACCCTTGTGTTTGGTGGTGTTATGGGGAATTATGGGAGTTTTTTAATTCTCCTTTGAACACCAACCCCTGAGTGGTTGCAGGAGTCTATATGGGGAATTATGGGAGTTTTTTAATTCTCCTTTGAACACCAACCCCTGAGTGGTTGCAGGAGTCTATATGGAGAATTATGGGAGGTTTTTAATTCTCCTTTGAACACCAACCCCCGAGTGGTTGCAGGAGTCTATATGGGGAACGTTGGGAGTTTTTCATTCCTTTTTTGAACACCAGAACTATGGAAGTTCTTATGAGGAGCTTTTACAAGTTGACATGGGTATTTTATTTTGCTTCTTATGGGAATTTATAGGAGAAGCGATGGGAGTTCTTACGTACATATTTTCGGAAACGTTTGGCTTCTTAAGGGCGTTTTGAAGGATACCTTTGGGAAATTATTTTACCTCTTTGTAGGAGTGCTTAGGTGTAAACCTGGGAGCAACCGTTCCCATATTTTGGGAGCTCTGCTTAAGGGAGCACTTATGGATAGTTTTGAGAGTTCGATTTTTGCTTTTTATGGGAACATATAGGAGAATGCTTGGGAGTGAATTTTTACAGCTTTAGGGAGCTGTTTTACTAAGGGAGTTTTAAACAGATGTTTTGGGAGTGCATTTCAGCTCCTTATTAGAGCTTTTACAGGTAGGTCTGGGAGTTTATTATGCACTTTTTGGGAATTTTACGAGGTTGAAGGGAGTTCTTTTTGTGTGTGTGTTTAGTAGATTGTGTCTGACGAGTGCAAAAACCATGACAAAGCAATAAAATGTCTGGAAATTTATTGCAGTTCGAGAATCAAATGTGCCAGCATGATAGTACAATCAATGACTATTAGCATAATGAAAGTGAAATAATTCAATAAATTGGATACAAACAAGCAAACCAGTTTGACAGGAAATTCAAGCATATTGCAAGCTTCAGTACAGTTGAAAATCCAAGAGTGCAGCCAAGACTGAAATTCAGCGGCTCAAAACATCATGAGCTATTGGGCAGTCCTTGCATGCATTAGAACAGGCCACATTTGTTTTTGCATGTAAAAAGCATGCTACAAAAAATGATGCGAAGGAGGCCAGACAGCACCAATGACCTAGAACATAATGAAAGTACCTTTGAATACCTATGCTATTTCTAATAGACATCTACGTACAACTTATTCTCTCATGTAACACACAGCTGCAAAGAAAACGCAGAGGTGGTACCACCCACTCTGAATCAATTTCCTTAGCGTGCAGCACCTGAAATTCAAGCTTGCCAGCTAGAGAACATGACAAGTTCACAGCAAAATGGGCATAATGTGATAACAGTAGACAAACAGGTGATATCTCAGGCTGAAGTTAATTCAACAAGGGGACTAGTCGTCGTCAGGGAAAGAAAATCCAAGCAGACAATTCCAGCTCACACTTACTTGCATACACAGATGTCGCTACATAGGTTTGTGTTGTGATGCCCCATGACCTAAGTCAGCATCAAAGAGGTTCATTAAAGAGTGGCACATATGCAGTGGCACACACCCAGTGTACATACACAAGTTTGTGTCAAAAAAGTTCATTGGAGAGCTGCATCTACCCAGTGGCCCCAAGTGCTCGTAGTAGCCCCAGGGGCACATACTGAATTTCCACAAATATAAGGAGTTTTTTTTTTCAATATTTCTGGCCTCAGAAGACGCCTCGTATTATATAACTGACATAGACACAAACAACAAGATCACTCATAGAAATTGGTGCCAGCAACCTGCCAAACTCCCATACTTCTACACACCTTGCTACCCCAACTAAACCCCCATGGTGAGCATTTAAACTTACCTCACCTTCTCTATGCACTCACTCATTTTGCTGGATATCCATGGAGTGGAGAAAAGTGAACTATATAAATACTGCCAAGGAAAACGGTTGTTACCCTAACGAAGAAGTCCACTTCTCAAAAAAATTTCTCCACCTGATATAACACTTGTTCGACCTCTGCTGATCACCTTCAGCTGAATATTGCATATCACACAAAGCAGCAATTCAACTATAATTTTTAGTTTTATAATGAAACAAAAATTTCTTATGATGTGAAAGAAAATATGATACAGGAACCCTTGACAGTATCCATAAGTGTGAAATTTTTACACAGGCAAAGAGGCAAACACTTTGCCACCAGGGCACACATAAGGCGTCATTACATTCTCTCTGCAAAAAGCCTTAACACCCCGACGACAGGTGGTGTTGCATGTAGCCATGCATGCATTTCAAAAAATAGGCATTTTGTATTTTCTTCTTCCGCAAGATCAAGGCAGGCAGGCTGTGATGCTGTGCAAACAGTGGTGGCCTTCAAAAGGGAAGGAATCCACACAAAAAGCCATGGTACTGTTGAGATGGCAGTGCATGATAGGGAGCATTCTGGAAAACCAAACGTAAATGGATTATGTAGTATTGTATTGCAAACAGACACCGCATGAATATTTAAACATAGCATCACCAATTATTCAACAGTGCTGGGCCATTCAATGCTACCACTCCAAGTGCATGTTGGCCACCTCAGATTTTAGGAAAAATTACAGCCCATTGTACAGTTGCAGACTGGATGAAGTGGAGAGTATGACGAAAGCCCGTCTGGTCGGGATGATGCATACTAAAAGGAAGAGGTCCAGACACCGACCAAAATGTTTAAAATAGTTTTTTACGTTTTCAAATTCAAATAAATTCAAATACCTTCAAAAATTCAAATAAGTACTTTAAACCATTTTGGTCAGTGTCCGGACCTCTTCCTTTTAAGTCGCAGAATGCACAAACAGAATACTTTGCGAAAATTTCACATGGTGTGAGTATCGTTATCTTGTAGGCTAAGGTTGAAACATCACGGCACTGACAAAGCTACAAACAAGTGTTTCTACGAATGACCACAAGGCCTTCCAGAATGTTTCATTATGTGAGATAGACCATTAATGTTTTTTGTCTGCAAAGAGTATCTTCTTATTCTGACTTAAGTATAATAGACCTTTCAGCAATTTCTGAAAAGTATTTTCATCCAGCTTGGGTGGTTTATAGGCGCAAATAACCAATTTAGGAACCCCCATTTTGTAGTGAAGAAAGCTTATATTAAAAAAACCTATAGCTGCAGCGATTAAAAGTTTCTGAAATTTTGAATCAACTCTTTATATCTGCAGAAGCTCTTTAATTAGGTATTAGGACGCCTTGCAGCACTGACAAAGAAAGGAAATCATGACAACATATTACAAAAACTAATAAAATGAATGTGTTCTTGATAATATATGTTGTATTATACACAGATTATACAAAACACCAGCAGTAATGTGCATATCTTCAGAGTGCACACACAGTTCACCAACGTAATAATAAATACAGGTCAACATCATAAAGCAACACATAGGTACTGGCGTTTTTCTTTCACATTGGCCTAAAAACCAATCACATGAGCATTCAGCCATCATATAAGCAGCACCTGCTTGCATGAATTCAAGGAACTTTCAGATGTGCAAAATCGTTTAAGAGCTTTTAAGCAATAGGCATGACACTACTATTATGGTTAATTTGTTGCCTGTAAGTGGTAAATCAAGTGAACTGCTAGTTGTCCTTCCGGTGAAGGATATTGCAGAAAATGTGAGGACAAAAAGATTATAGTAGCTATTTGGAACTCATGAATGTTAAGAAGATAATATGCAATGTTACCATGCTGACAGACAGTCAGATAAAAGATGATACAAAGAAAATATTATATATAGATTACACAGATGCAAGCATTCTGCTTCTTTATTGCTGCAAAACTCTGTAGTTATAGAAGTGCTTCATCCCCTGAAAAATATTTTTAGCAATACATTCACTATGGAGTTCTATTGAGGATACATCAGATTTGCATGCTACAAGTGGTTTGAGCTGTTCAGAGACAGACATCTGGCTTGTAAATGCAAGAGCATGACGAAATACTGCAAGTGCTCCAGAAAAATGCTTGCATGGTAAGGGAAATGACAAAAACAAGAATGTGGATGAAAAGACCAAACTGCCCCAAAGTCTAATTTTAGCAATGTAAGGTTTTATGAAACATAATTACAGTTCTAAGACAAAACAAAATACCAACATGATATGCAGAGAATGGGTGCTGGACATCAAGCAACCTCACTAAACAATGATTACATACATAAAAACGACACATTCGCAGGAAATTTCACAATACACGACATATAAACTATGTGATTCATGATGCACCCATGTCATACATCATATTGTTCAAGTAACCAACTTCTTTATTCAAGACCCCTGTAGAAGGTTTGTTAATGCAGTTATTGGTTTCTTGGATGGAAAAGACCTAGTATACAAATCTGCACTTCCCTGCCTTATATTTGCAAACTGCATGTGTACAGTCACAGTTTGGCATGTTTTGCAATGTTTTGTGAGATATCCAGATGCTGTTACCACCTACATCTGTGCACAATGCTCCTGCAGCCTGCCATTACCACAAATCCTGGTCTATCCTACATAATACCCCAGTCACACGGGCACTTTCAAAGTCCTTTGAACCAAAGATCCTTTACTTCAAGGGAGAATGTGCACTGTCACACAGGCACAGCAAAGGAGCCCTACTGGAAGGGGGCTTTGAGTCAAAGGAGTGCGCGTTCGTCCTTTGAAACCTCAAGGGAATACTCCCAAGCCTAGAGGGCGTCTGACAGTAGAAAAAATAATCTAAAGATATGGAAGTTCAATTTTTACCTCTTCAGAACGAGCTTATAAGTACTGAATACTGTTACTAAAGTACTAAACACTTTCGGGACACCCGCAATCTCCATCATGAAAGCGCCGGTACAGCAACACCGGCACGGCCTGTCGTCAGCAGCAACCTCGACACAACACGGTTGCCATGTGCGATTTGGTTCTTTGGTTAGTGGCTGCTATGCATCCCAGTCTCCTTGGCTTTTTTCTGCACATCTTTCCTTGTCACTTTTGTTTTTTAGTTCTTACAGCGTTTACGTGTACCTACCGCTACCTAGCCACAACGAACGAAACAAAGCAGCTGAAGCAAAGGCAACAATGAATAATCGACGCCAATGTGCGGTGTACGAAGCGGTACACATGGTGGCCATCATTACAATAAATACATCTGTTTGTGATAAAGTAATGCCTTTACTACGTGTGCATTTTGTTTTGATGTCTCTATGTATTAGGAAAAATAAATGTTGCTGAAAAAAATGTGACAAATTTATTATAAGACGCATTGGGCCATATTTTTTTATTACTTTCAAGGTGATGGTAGCGCTAAGGATACATTGCGGTTTCTGTTAAAAGCTTCAACGGAGACTACCTGGAGACCATGTAGCACCGACATATATCCGTTGAACTAATGTCTTTGAAAGCTCAATGCTCCTTAACTTCAAACGACCTTTGGCATGCTCGTGTGACGGGTATAACACTTGCTGCTGAAGGCATTAAAGGCACTCAAAGGTGCCTCAAAGACAGGCTGAGCATTCTGCGCAGGTTAGCGTGTTAGCAAGGCCTGAAACACTTGCAGGACATTGTAAAAGATGTCAATACATGGCAAAATACAACAGCACAACATACTCAGAAAATGTAAGGCTAAAATTGCACACCGATATATAAGGGCCTTCCCAGACAAACCGATAAATGCAATAGGACACCTTCTATTGAAATCTCGAATATAAAAATTGATTACTTGAAAAAGATGTACGGTACATGCAAAATAGAATGAGTGATGTATGTTATATGTCACGTATAGTCAAATTTTGCTGCAAATTTGAGCATTTCATGCATGCATATAATCGCACTCATGTACTAAAACAAGTTCATGCGTAGTGCTCATCCTGTGCATTTCATGTGTTTCATCTTATAGTGTAGCAACTATGTTTCCTAATGCCAGTAACCAACTCTCCCAGCTTTCAGCAATAGTATGCAAGATTATTTATTCTTAGAAGTATGATAGCAGGAAGAAACAAGGATAAAGACCTGTCAACAGGACTAGCATCAACTACAAGCTGATTTGGCTCCTGGATGGAAACGAGTATTAGTAACCGTAATCATTATCAATGTTTCAATGAGGGAGTGGGTGAACACAGAACTTGCACAAATAACTACAGTAGCCACATGGCTGAACATATGAGCCGTGGGTGTTTCCCTATCTTCCAGCACATGAGGTTAGTTGCAGAGCCCTGAGAGAGCTGAGAGGGAAGTGATTGTGGTTTTCCACATTAGCAAATAAAGATCGACATGTGTCGGAAAATAATCACCATCTCGCATCGAAAACATGTAATTTTTTATAGAGCACTTATCCTCAATTCATGACACAGATTGCGTTAGGTGACTAATTTGTTTTACTACTGTTCTTAGTGCCCCATACAAGATTAACCTTTTCCAAGCCAATTTTATTTTCAGAAAACCACTGAAATTTCTAAAATATTTTTATTAGCTATTCTTTGTGAAGCAGTTCGTTTAAAATTTTCTGCTGCCTTTTACTAGCTGTTTTTCATGTTTTTATGTTCCAAACAGACAAGGACGCAGAAACTGTGTACATGAAGCATATTATTTTAAAAAAAGTCAAGCGTGCTTTTGTTATCCTCCATGAAACATGTTATTGCAGGAAGAAAGGTGGTTAACCGAGGGCCCCTATTTTTATTAGTCATATCATAAGAAGCCAACAAACACTGACACCAAGGACAACATAGGGGAAATTACTTGAGCTTAATAAATGAAATAATGAAACGATAAATTAATGGAAATGAAAGTGGATGAAAAAACAACCTGCCACAGGTGGGGAACGATCCCACAACCTTCGCATTTCGCATGCGATGCTCTACCAATTGAGCACCGGGGCGCCGTTTACCGATCCACTTTCTTGGGTATTTATGTTTCCTTGTAGAACCCTGGGAGTGTTAGCCAGCGTTACCACTCACAGACCTTGGCGGCGGACATGGAACATCCTTTCTGCCGCAGGCGTCACGAGAACGTGATCTTTTTTTAGTGAAGGCAACCGGTCAATAAACCCACACATGCTACCTGAAGGCATCAATGTTGCCTGATTCGAGACACTCGTTATGTAATAAATGAGAAGAAAGAGGGTTAACCGAGGGCCCAATTTTTACTAGTAATATCATAAGAAGCCAACAAACACCAAGGACAACATAGGGGAAATAACGAAATGATAAATTAATCGAAATGAAAGTGGATGAAAAAACAACTTGCCACAGGTGGAGAACGATCCCACATGTTCACTTTCTTTTTTTGGGGTGGGGGCAAAAACTGAACAGATAACTAATCACTGATCTATCATGCAAGTGGTGTTTGCCTATCTCAATAGTCTATATAAAGACAGAAAACTAGGCTCAGGTGTTTTTATCTCTAAAAGAAAAGACAAGCTTTTATACGGCAACCTATCAACTTGAAGCCCACGGTAGTAGTTCTCTTCTATGGCATCTAGCTGTTGAGCACGAGTCAAATAAAAATTAATGCAAATGTATTAGTGTTCGATGCTTTTAATGCATGGAAAAGGGACACTAAAGGAAATTAATGAGTTAAGTTAGATTAAAGGTTAGCCTTTTGTAATAACAAATTCATCATTTATACCAAGAACAGAGCTTTTATAAGCAAGAAAATTAGAACTGGAACATCAAAGGGCACCAACTAATATATTGAACCAAATTCTGTAGTTTTATTTGCCAAAACCACAATATGATTATGAGGCATGAAGTACGAGGGATCCTGGAATAATTTTGACCCCCTTGGTTACTCTACTGTGCATACAGTGCAAAACACACATGCATTTTTGCATTTCACACCTATCAAAATGCAGCTGCCACAGCTACAATTTGATTATCCACCATCAGGCTTGGCAGCGCAACACCAAACAGCCCAACTCAGAGCCCATGCTTGTCAGCAACCTTCTGCAGTGAGTGCATCACTTGGTGCTCATGAGGCAGTACTTCCAGCTGCTTCAGCTGCTTTAAAGTGTGCACACTGCTGGCTTTTGCTGTTTTACAGCCCTTAAAGCCCAACTACAACAAAAGTTAGGGCTGCATAAAAAAATGATTCAAACAGTGTAAATACAAAACAGCATTCTAGCAATCTTGATACCGAGACTGAAATGAATGCCACAATTACCAGTAACTGGCAGTGAGGCATGACTCAGATTGCAGGGCACCTTAGTGTGGCCTACGAGATAAGGGACCACCTGCAGCTGCCTGCAGTGATAAAAACCTGGAGGCGATGTGGACTCTCGTCATAGCCACTAACCACCAGGTTCATGTGTCGTCTGCTAATACAGTATTAAAAGAATATTAAAAAGAAAATTAGATACCAGCCCCGCAGCTTTGCCAAGATCACTACAGTAGTATTTACTACTAATTTATTACCTATATAGCCAAAGTGAAATTTCATTGCATTTGGAATTTAAGCTTTTGCAGTAGGGGTTTTGAGATGTGATAATCGCAATGCTCCTGTGCTTTGTGACATTACATCACTAGATATTTGACAACGCCGTGGTTCTAAGTGTTTTTACATACATCGATATCTTGATTCTTTTACAACCTAACTCTAATATGACACATGAGAATACGGTAGATAACATTTGAAATGTCTTTAATGGGCACGGAAAAGGACTAACCTTCACACATGAGACACGCATGGTGAAAGCATTGTACGCAAGGCTCCCACGTGTCTTTAAATAATTTTTCACTTTGGTCGGTGTCAGTTCTGTTTTTTCCCTTGACTCTTCCTAACCGGACAAGACTTCGTCAGACTCAACTTCATTAATCCATTGACAATATGCTGCATATCTTAGGTAAACATTTGATGCTCACCCTAACGCATGTTTCCTGAAGATACCAACTAAGAGCAAAGAAAGGTTAGCTACTGTATGAACCAGCCTAAATCCATGTTAAGCCCACAATTGCCCAATGTGCCTTGAATAGGCTCTAAAAATGTGTATTAACACAAGGCGCAATAGATTTTGTGCTCACGTTGGCATGTTCATAACAGCTGGCTTCCCTCACTCTCATCATCGGAATCTCAGAATCCCTACTGCGAAAACTTCAGGAGTGGAAAGCAGCAAAGGTAACAGTGCACAGTTTGAAGCAGCCAGAGGCACTGCCTCATGAGCACAGCAGTTGCACTCACTGAAGAAGGTTAATGACAAATATGGGGCCCCATTCATGCTGCTGGTTCCGAAGAAGCCATCTAAGCTTTTTTCCCACGCTTGAGTGTAAAAATACAGCTGCTTTTAACAAAAGGCATGCAACACTGTTCATGAATTGTGCCATTGGAATGGTTTACCAAATAACCTCTTACTTCTGGTAAGCTCTACACAAGCCAAATTGGACGCTGCACTGATGAAAGGGCAAGAGAACATTTGCAGAATATAAAAACAAAGTAAGACCAATGTAGGTGAGCATTGTAACACATGCACTTGTCATCCACAACTTGAAATATATTCTTGGCAGAAGTAGAAACATGAATTCACAACTGATATCAGAAGCTCTTTTAATATCAGAGAATGACTGTGTAATTATTCTTTTTTTTTTCTATTTCTCACAAGTATGTGTATGAATGTTTTTTGCTTTCGGTTTACACAGGTTGCTACACCTCAATTTGTTTGACCCTGTTCCCTTCATTGCGATCTTTCCTCCCTCCCCCTCTTTTATGAGCTTCCAGAGAGATTATATGAATAGTTCCTGCTTTCTTAGAAAACATGGCACGCACGCGGTGGATGTGGAACATCCTTTCTGCTGCAGGCATCACAAGTACGTGATCTTTTTGGGTGAAGGCAACTGGTCAATAAAGCCCCACATGCCAACTGAAGGCATCAATGTTGCCGGAATCGAGACCCTTGTTATGTAATGAACGAGAAGAAAGCAGGTTAACCGAGGGGCCCGATTTTTATTAATCATAAGACGCCAGCAAACAAAGGCACCAAGGACAACACAGGGAAAATTACTTGTACTTACTAATTGAAATAAAGAAATAACTTAATGGAACTGAAAGTGGATGAAGAAACAACTTCCCGCAGGTGGGGAACAATTCCACATCTACGCATTACGTGTGTGATGCTCTACCGATCGAGCTAACACAGCATCGTCTTCCCATCTATTTTCTGGGGTATTTATGTTACTACTAGAATTAACCCTGGGATTGTTAGCCAGTGCCACCACTCACAAACCTTGGCGATATGTAGAGCATCCTTTCTGTCGCAGGCATCACGAGTATGTGATCTTTTTGGGTGAAGGCAACTGGTCAATAAACCCACACGTAGTACCTGAAGGCACCAATGTTGCCAGATTCGAGACCCTCGTTATATAATGAACGAGAAGGGGGTTAACCAAGGGGCCCGATTTTTTACTGCTGGTGTAGTACACACTTTCCTGCGTTTAGGGTGATGCCAGCTTCTTGCAGGTGCTGAAATACTTTGTGCAGTCGTGCATCATGTTCTGCCTTCGTGCGGCCAAACACTATTATGTCGTCTTGCAGACATGTTTGGCCGTCCAGGCCTTCTAGCAGTCTTAGCATTTCCCTGTGGAAAAATTCAGTTGCTGTGGAAATTCTGAAGGACAATCGGAGGAACTTAAAATGGCCAATTGGCGTCAGGAAAGTGTTGTACCTCTGGGACTCGGGTAACCAGTAACCAATATCCGGCTATAGCATCAAGTTTGCTAAACCAGGCAGCTCCGGTGAGTTTGGCCAGGCAATCATTGATGGTGGGCACTAAGACTCATTCTCACAGAATGTTCTATTTTAACCCTCCAAAGTCACTGCAGATTTGAAGCTTGCCTCCTTCATTTTTAGCCACTACCATAGGTGCATGCCACTCTGTGGTTTCTTCGACCTTTATGATGACACCCAGGCTCTCCGTTCTCTCCAACTCGCATTTGGACACTCGGCAACATGGGCAGAGGTACTCGCCCCGAGTACATAATAGCACACCGCTTGACATCAGGGAGTAGCGATATATTGTAATCGGTCCTGAGAAGGTAGGCCCAGGTCTGTAGCCAGGTAGAGGTAGTGGCATAAAATGTTGGCTGGGTCGCTGACCTTGCCTTTTGACTCCGCTACTTCTAGGAGACTTGGTTGGACATTGAAGGATTTGATTGCGGGGGGACGTCAAAAAGTGCGTCATGCAGCTTGTCTATTACATAAATTTGTTCTTGACACAACCAGCCATTTCAGCACACGGTAGCAGTCTAACCGTTGCTTTTTTTGGTCCTGCCGGGTCCGAGCAGCTGTTCTTTTGCTTGCTTCAGGTTTCCCGTGACTTGTTCGTCGTAGAGGCTTGTTGGCATGGCAGTCACATCTGCACCAGTGTCTACCTTGAAGCCATTGACCATGACATTGATTTTTCATGGCCCAGGATCCTGTTGGTCAGTTAATTGTCCAAGTAAACCTCTTCCAAAACAGCTTGGTATGTGCATTTTGTTCTGCTTTTTGGAAGCGGAAAAGCATATGGCAGCTGTGTTCCTTTTTACTGCAGGCACTGCATGTTTTGCCATTCGCTGTGCACATAGTGTGTGATGGTGAACCATAGGTGTCTTGTCGAGCCATACCACTTGCATGTCAGCGCAGTTTGGTCACGCTGGTTTTTACGAGAATTATTTGACTTTCCTTTGCTCTTCGAGAAGCTGTGCATGGTGTCTACAGCTTCAAGTGATTGTAGCTGTGGCCGTAGGTCCTTTTGCTGCTGTTTGATTGTTGCCATGTTGCGAGCAGCGTTGACAGCGGCTTCCAGAGTAAGCTCAGCATTAAGTTGCAGCTTCTCACTTACCTACGTGTCTGTGGGACCGACCACGAGTCTATCACAGATCAGTTCCTCTTTCAGGGCGCTGTACTCAGAGGCTTCAGCTAGCCTGAAGAGTTCGGTGATGAACATATCGGCTGTCTCATGCACGTCTTGCTTCTGCCTGTTGAACTTTGCACACTCGTATATCATGTTCATCCGTGTCAGGAAATTTTTTATGAACAGTTGCATTACTGTGTTGTAGTCGAGTTTCTCAGCATCACAGAGCCTGAGCAAGGCTAGGACGTCTTGGGCTTCACGACCCATGGCATAAATGAGTGTGTTCACCTGCGTCTCGTCGTCTTTAGTCTGGAGATAGCTCTATAGCACTCCCTTCTCGTGAGCCACCGTTTCTACTCCTCGGGCTGCCGAAAATCAAGTTTTTCCGGCAGTTTGACGACGAACGAGTTTAGTGGAGCTGCGTGCTGGGCTGTGGACACTGTAGGTGAAGCCATGGGTAGCAAAGTTTCGTATTCACCGCAGTGCACTGTAGGTGTAGACTTCTACTTGCGTGGTGCATTTCTCACAGCGTTGTCAAGTATCCCACTGTTGCCTCCATGTCATGGTCGGGTGACGAGCATACGTGATTGACAAAACGTAAGTGTTAACTGGAACTGTTTACTAGGTTGTGTATGCAAAGCAAGCACGGCTACATGCCGGCTCGGCTTACACGGTCTGGTCCGCTCTCCCAGAGGCGTTGTTCCGCATCTTACATGACCGTGTACATAGCGCCCTCTCGTTGCGGTAGCTCGCATGACACAGTGCACCAGTGTAACTCAATGGACAGCAACTTAAAAAAAAGTATATTTCGGAAGGCTGCCCAAGTTTAAGCAACTCTCAGTTAACGTTAAGGCGATTTGCCCTCTTATTAACATGCACATTTACGCCACTAGACCATAACCTCTTTGCTACATTATAGCACAGTTTTGGTCCGAATTAAAACACTGATATAAGACAGCGGAAAAGTTACGAATAAGTGCCATAAATACGAAGAATATTAGAAGGGCATACACTATCATTCTTGTTGACTGCTCATTTGTTGAAATTCTGGCAGTCTTCTGAATTATGATTTTTAAATGTGCTGCCCATTGAGTTATGATAATGCATTGCGGTGAAATTTGATAGATGGCCGCAGAGCCAATTCAACATTTCAGTTTCAACCACAGCTAGTTACCCCTATGCTTTTCTTCGCTTTATTGCCTGCTGGCTTTATATGGTCGTGATTTAAAAAAAATGAAGCCCGTTTTCCTTCTCATTCATTCATGCGAGGGTTTGAAACCTCATAGCTTTGATGCCTTTAGGTAGCATGCATGGGTTTATTAGCCACATGCCTGCTCTCTTCAGTTCAGGTGTTACGCGACACCATCATGCAAAAAAAGATGTTCCACATCTGCCCACCATGGCTCTAAATGGCGCTGGCTAACACTCCCAGGGCATAAATACCATAAATACCCAAGTTAGCACAATTGGTAGTGCATCGCATGTGTACTGCAAAGGTTGTGGGTTCAGTCACCACCAGAGACAAGGTCCTTTCGTCTGCTTTCATGACTTTCTTTCAATATTTTCTACATTTCAATTTCAACCACAGCTAATTACACCAACGCTTTTCTTGGCTTAATTGCCTGCGACCTTTATATAATCAGCAAAAATAAGGTAACAAGAAAATTAAAATAAATAAGTGGAGGACAGGGTCATCGGTGTTCAAAGAAGCACCTTCCTTTTTGTATCGTTAACCAACATGTGCGCCCAATAGGTAACTCCTCTACCTGCACATCGAATGACAATGCAAGAGATGCAGCTGGAACCCACAGTCAAATATATGTACAGCATACCAATGCATCTCTCCTCCGAAGGTAGTGAAGAGCACAGGTGCCTGTAGAGTTGCGTGCCACGGTTCCTCTTGCCAACCCATGGAAAGGAGCATAAGTGATGCTGTAGAGCTTGCTCCTTCAAGCAGTGTTCAGGTATCCATTCATAATCCTGCATGTAGTGTCCAATGTATTGTAGATATCAAGACAGCTTCAGACCTGCAGCAAATAAAGTGATCAGTTCTAACCAAAATGTTGAGATGTGGGCACTTTGGCAGGCGGATGTTAAATGTTGAAGTTTCTGGGATGCCAGTGATAATTTCATTAAACATTATATGGGCCACTCATACAGGGATGGAAGCAGTCAAAGAAGTTTTGGAGCAGCTCTGGGAGGTGGCAAATTTGACACACTGGAGCATGAATTGCCCGTTTTCGAGCAGTAAATACATGTTTACATGACTAGCTTGGTAAAGGTCAATGAGTGAAATACAGGTATATGAAGAAAAGGTGTTCCTTATTTTACTTTACAGAGCACTATTTGATTATGGCAGATCAGTTCTGTGGAAGCCTGCAAGGCAAGTAAAATTCATGACAGGAAAAATTTTCACCCACCCTACTTTAGCATGAAGCTACGAAGGAGACCTGTACAGGTTTCTCGGAAACCACCATTAAATTACATACTGGATGTGACAACTAACTATGGCCAAGAAAAAAATTAATGAGTGCTTTCCGTGAACATCACCCACTCTATGTTGATAGGTTTATGTTTGTGCTACTCAAGTTTTTTTTTTTCCATTGTGAACAAGCAATTAATATGTACTTGTAATGAATGTTTATTTCCTTACTTATCGAATATGGTGCCATAGCAAAGGTTGTGGAATACGCCGAGAAATGACCGATAACAGCGTTACAACGACCTAGTTCATGTGTGGTCTTTTTTTTTTTTCGACAAACAAACAAACAAGCGAATTTTTTTTTAGAAATTCATGTGACAATGCGCTCCGCATCAGTAATATAAGTGGTCTCAGACAGAAACAGTGTCATCAGTGCACTGCATATATTATGAATGTGCAAACCTGGGGCACAGTCTTGTAAAGGTTCGCAAAGCGAACTGTTACCAAGATCGCGCTACTTCGCATTTGGTAGGGACTGTACTTGCACGCCAAAAACTGCTGACATGTCGAGAAAAAACTGCAGCTGCTCTTTCCCAGTGCCCCTATTTGACAAAGTTTTTGTAAAGATTGATGCAATAGTGCGCAGAAGCATTGTCATGGTAAGGGCAGTTTATTTTCACCTTTTATTTATTTCACGGGCTTTCATTCTCGTGCCTTCACAAATCCTAGGCTGTCTTAAATGCTGTTACCGGCCATTTGTAACCATCATACAAAGCTTTTCACTGGCATTTCATCGATTAGGTAAATCAAGACACTCATCAGATACAGTGAACACCATTCGAGTAGTGCACTCTGGTAATTTTTCATTCTTGGCAACCTGCAGTTGAGATAGCAGAATATCGCAGAATGAATGTGAAGTGACGTAGTGGTCATTGCATGTTTGCGAGTATTTTATATCTGTTTTGACACACTGGTTGGAAAAAAGACATGAACGGGCATGTTAATTGCACTTGAGCTATGGTATACAAGTTTCCCTTGTTGTGCAAGGGCGTCTACATTAGACAGACGGGAAGGAGTATCAATGATTCATAATAAGGTTCGTTACGGCGCAACCTAAGACAAGGACAACAGAAGGTACAAAATAACGACACGGCGCTGTTTTGTACCTTCTGTTGTCCTTGTCTTAGGTTGCGCTGTAACAAACCTTAGTATGAATCCCAACCAACTGGCCCAACTTGCCGTTCTGATGCAGTATCAACGATTGCTTGGGCGAGCATAGTTACAACCTTCATAAAAGTTAACGAAGTAGGCCCCTTGCCATGCATTGCAAGACTTGTGGATGCAAACTAGTTTTTTTAAAGAATGTGTCATCATAGGATGCAGTAACATTCAACTGATGCGCGAGATTACTGATCAGGCTAATGCCATTGCCAAATACGTTAGGGTGTGCGTGAGTACACCCTCCTTATCTTTATCAGGCAAGGAACTTTACTTTCTAAGTTGGTCGGCACGTTTTCAGTGAACTGCAGCCGTCTGCTTCTTGTAAGGTTGTTGTTTCAGTTGTTTTTCTCATGTGTGCTATGAGCGGCGCATATAATGTGCAGTAGGGTCGTGGAATAAGACCAGTTAGAAGTTAGTGCTCATCCTGTCACCTGTACTTTTTCTTCCATACTCAAACTGAGTTATGCTAAAGCAAGACAAGAATCCATTCAGTCAGTTTGTGCCTTCGAACCAGTTCACCTCCACAGTGCACAATGATGCTATTATAAAGGGACATTGAAAATATTGTTTATTTTCTTTGAATAAATAAAGTTTAGTATGAAGTTTCACACTGCATTTTGCAAGTTTTAATTACCCTAGTATAAATTTGTATTCTAGAATGTGAAGGATGAAAACAAGCATTTCCAACCTTACACATTTCCAATGACATCTAATCACTACAACTTAGAGGAAAGG
This sequence comes from Dermacentor andersoni, assembly GCF_023375885.2. Lineage (NCBI taxonomy): Eukaryota > Metazoa > Arthropoda > Arachnida > Ixodida > Ixodidae > Dermacentor > Dermacentor andersoni. The sequence goes on from NC_092815.1 coordinate 101,874,795, forward strand.
CGCTACGATCTCAAACAGTCGCAACTTCTATCCGCGGTTGTTGTATATAAAGGCATTACGCACCGAGAGAATATGGTCAAATCTTAAAGCTAAAACTACGGTAAAGGCTTGTACCAACACGCTTAAACAAGGGAGAACATTTCAAAACACATAGTGCGGAGGTAAAAAAATAGATCATGGAGTTTTACTTGCCAAAACTACAATCTGATTATGAGGCACGCCATAGTGGGGGGACTCCGAAATAATTTTGACCACCCGAGGTTCTTTAACGTGCACCTAAATCAAAGTACACGGGTGTTTCCGCATTCTGCCCCCATCAAAATGCGGCCGCCGTGGCCGGGAATCGATCCCACGACCTCGTGCTTAGCAGCCCAACACCATAACCCCTAAGCAACCACGGTGGGTACAGTGCACAGCTGTGAAAATTTTTCCTATACCAGAAATAAGTTTTTGGCCAGGGGCTCAAGAACCGGGGGAATCGCGCCCTGTCTGGCGCTGTTCACAGTGCCACCTCAGCCAACTGGGACATTTGCACGCGAAAACGAGAGCACCAAGTCCGGCCATGGCTGGTAAACCCATATGACGATACATTACCAAAATATACAGTAACTAAAACAAAAGGACGCGTACAAACGAGATGTGTCCTTTTTATTCAACTGACATATTATCTTCGCGCCTTCTCCCCTTTGTACGATATAGAGGTTACACAGTTCTGCTTATTCTATCGTCTTACATCATGCGCAATGAGCATATCAATACGTTCTGGATATCGCAGAAGCCGTTGTTCACGGCGTGAGACTCACGATAGCGAAGTCAAATGCGATCCTTCTAGAAATAAAGAAATTGTTTGCCTGCGACAAACTTTGCAAACAAGAAATAAAATACGAGCTTACCAAAATGCTTCGTCCAGGTTGGTGGCGGCACGCAGTTCGTTGGCGTTCACCGTTGCGCATTACGCTGTGTTGTTAATCACGCCGCCCTCGCTTGTAGGCGTGAGAACAGCATCAAAGTATTATTCTTTTCTGTCAAATACTGCTGCTTCGTAAGTACAAATAGAAAATTTTGAGTTGTCAAGCCTACCCCAGCATACTGGCACATAACAGCTTCCCGCGCTCAAATCTCGCTGTGGATTCGAATTCGCGCTGCGTGCATTTCGATGAGCTGTTGGGGCGCCACCTAGAAGAGTTTGAATATGGACAAAACGAAACAAAGTTCTAACATATGTCCGTCTAGATTATTTTATATTTATTTATTTAAGATATAAGGCACATGCTGTTTAGAAAATACTCACGGCAAACAATGTTTTAGTTTAGTTTCTTTGGCCCCTCGGCCCCTCCGATTTATGTCCATTGTCAGCTGGCCTGCGGCCTTTAAACGATATTCCTTACATTTTGTGGCTCAATGTCGAGGACATTAAACCTGGTTGAATGGGGTTTAAATGGAGGGACAATATTTCGTTTTGTAGAGTATTGCTGCTGGGGATAAAGCGAGAAATAGGCTGCTTCTCGTCGGCAAAAGGAGCCGGACGAGCAAGTCACGAAATGCAAGAAAACAAACGGCTTGCATGATTACTAGTACAGTCTCGCTTGGTTGACCAGTGAGAAACAGCATAATTAACAACCTAACAAATACAATGGACAGCCGCCAAATCGTTGGTCAATTAGACATGTTAATGATGAGTCAGAGTGGTTGTTATTTCGTGTTTGTCCGTCTGTAAACGTGTTGCGCAAAGCTTCGTTTATTCGATGTTGTGCCCCATTTCCACCAGAAAAAGAAAGAAGGAAAAGCGGCGTGTTTCTGTTGACGCGGCACGCGCAAGTGAAACGGATTTACGGGCAAGCCGCGCGTGTCACGTTCACACATATATCGCTCAATAAAGCATTCCGGCGGTATCGATCGACATACCGGCCGCACCACTGGTGGTAACGGCTATAGTACTGGTACCGGTGGTAATAAGGGGAGCCGAAAGGACCTAGAACCTCAGGGCACTACAAGAATATATTTCATGGTTTCACACCTGCTTACTGCAAAAGTGTACAAAGTACATGCATGGTATAGCACTGTACTCGTAATGCAAAAATAAACGAATTAAAATTAATTTGTAAACTAATTAAGAAACCAAGGTGAACCTTCAATAATTCACGAACAGGTAGGTTCACACTCAACTGACTCATGAAACAGTATGCTAGCTATGCCAAGAATCTTAATTAGTCGAGCAATTAAGGGTGGTGACTGTCATGTGCAATGCCTTGGGGAAATGCATGCAGAAGTAGGACAATAGCTGTTGCTCTGTCTTTGCTCATGCCCTATCAACTGATTAATCACTTATTTATTTATTTATTTTTATTTTCACATACTGTAGTCCAATTGGGCTATCGCAGGAGTGGGTTTGTACATTGCATATAACAAAATATTTTTCTGCACAAATCAACTTCAATGCCTTAAAAAACATGATAACTTCAATATAAAAGATACAATCAGCATAATAAACGCAGCATGAATCAAGTAAATACAAAGATTTTTCTAATTTACCTAGTTTCACCTGGGAGTAAGTTCCATTTTTCAATTGTATGAGGAAAGCTATACTTAAACAGGTTAGTATGCAGTTGAAATGGTGCAAGGTTAAGTTTGTGGCTATTCCTAGTAGGTTTCAAATTATCAGGAGACAGATAGTTGTTCTTTAATGAGTAGTGTGGGGTGTTATTTGAATTATGCAACAATTTAAGGCATTCATAATCACGCCGCTTGGACAGAGGTAGTAAACCGATTTGTTGTTTATTTAAGTCATTATTCCAAAAATTGGAGAGTTGGAATTTCCCCTCACAAGGCACTATTGGCAATAAAATCACCTACAGTGCTTGTCGAATGGGTGCCGCAGTGCTACAGTTGACCTGCAAAGATGGGGCCGAACCCCTGCTTAGGAAACGGAAGAGAGGCCGAACTCTCTCGAGCCCTGGCTAACTTTGAGCACTGACTGTGTTGAGCGGTATACTATATATTGTACTACCACACAGTACAATGATGTATATTAATGATTAATACAGTAATAATATGTATATAATAATAATAATAATAATAATAATAATAATAATGATTCAGATCTGCTACCATATCTGCATCTCCTTCCTTCATGCTACAGAAAATGTCTATGGAATTCTTGCTGTCAAATCAATAAATATATACTTCAGAGCATTGTTGCGTTGTCGTGACAGTGTAGAATAAGGCACTGGAAACATCACTTCACAGCATTAAATCTTTATTGGTCAAACCTGTGCTCAGAAAAACACGTGGCACTCAAAGCACAACAAACCAGCGGCGAGCATGGTGTGTCATGCGCGTCACATGACTCGTCAAAGGTCGTAACATAATTGCTGGTGCTATATATATATATATATATATATATATATATATATATATATATATATATATATATATATATATATATATATATATATATATATATATATACATACCTTCCGCAAAGTACAACACTATTTGCATCTCACGTTGACTGATATCTTTCAATTGTTAGCAGGTGAAATGCAATCCACAGAAAAAGGATAAACAATTGTATGCATATCTATCAGTATAATCACGGAGTACCAGGCTGGGCATCAACCAAATTGATTCTTAATATCTGTAACTGTGGCGAGGAAAGCATATGTCGCCTTGAAGAAGACCAGTCCACTTGTTGAAACGTTGGCTCCTGCTTTCATCTTGTTCTCGGTTTGCTCATCGTCTTGAATTTCCATTTCCCGCCTTCCCCATGTTCTCCCTGGGTTTTTATACATGGTATTTTCACACGCAGCCTAAAAGATTGCAGATTATTCTCCTATATGCATAGTTGGTATATAATTGTGAATCAGCAACACACTAAAAAAACGTTTTCTTCTAGCATAACACTGAAGCATACAAAGTTGAAAATTTACTGTGCCTACCTGGGCGTCATTTCACATATTTAAGAGGTGAATCATTTTCCTTTGTGTACATGTGCATTGGGCTAGCTCCCAGATCAAACTATATGTCATCAATCTGCACAGTTGGCACAGTAGGAATTCACAAGACAAATTTTAGCACAGTGCACCTTGTTTACACTTTTCTGCATTTCTGTATGCAAGATATAACACTACAATTTCCGCTGAAGATACTGTGCTTGTTGTGCAAGCCATGTTTTGATGCTAATGGATGGCACCTGTATAATCATGTAAGACTTTTGTGAATATATTGGCACAGCAGCACCTTCTGTTATTTTGTATGTATATTTCTGACCAGCAACACAACCAAGCAGAGGTATAGTGTGCTGTAGGCAAAACAAGTGGCCACTTAGATTTGGCAGCTCTAGATGGGCACATCGCATCTAGTCGTTCCTCACCCCACTTTAACATTTACATTTCACCAATGGCAAAGGACAATGTTGGATTCCGTAAAATATCCAATTTCAAATGCACTATGGATGACTGACTTTTGAAAGAACAATGAAGTGATGCCTGGAAACCTGTGTACCAACTTTCTTCCCATATTAGTTACTATAATGCCTTACAATCTGTCTTAAAATTCTTCACATGGTGCACCTAAATTTGGTGCTAGAGTGAAGGGGAGTGCAGTAGTTTGACTTTACCTAGGGTAGCAAAATGCTTCACAACACTGCTACATCAAAGTAGCAGTGTTGCAGCGCTCAACGGTGCCCTTAAAGGCATCATTTGCACCCTTCACATAACAGGGGCAGGGGGAGTACAAACATAAATGAGATTACAAAGAAATAGTTACAACAAATAATAGGACAAAGTACAGAACAAAGGTATGCTAACATTGTTTAGGTATGAAGAAACAGAATGTAAGAAATCATAAGAATTGCAAAACAAAAGTTATGCACACAGCAAAATCAAATGTTTAAAATATGCATGCACACATAAACTACGGTATTAATACAGGTATTTATTAGTAACTCACAAAAACAACTAAACAAGAATGTAATAAAAAAGGCAACTAATTAACAGTGCGTAGCACGTCGTAAAACTTTAATGTCAGATTCTGTGGCAATATCAGAGGGAAAGCAGTTCCCTTCAGTGATGGTGCAGGGTATAAAGGAGCATGCATATTGTAACGTGCGAGATGGTGTACGCTTGAATATGAGGTGGTGATCCCGGCATGAAAATACGACAGGTGGTGACTGAAAGAAATCATTGTGAAGAGAAGTATGATTATAAAGTTTGTCAAGCAGGCAAAGACGCACTGATTTGTGGCGAAGGGATAGTGCTTGTAAATCAGTACGTGCTTTTAATGATGACACGGAAGTGTAAGATGAATAGTCGGAAAATATGAAGGTGAGCAGCCCAGTTTTGAACAAATGTAATCTCGTCAACAATGTTTACCTGCCAGAGTGCTATATTAGCGATGCGTATTCGAGCTTTGTGTGGATTAGTGTAGTGTAAGCAAGTTTATGTATGTTGACAAAAGCATGCTTTAGGTTTAATTTGATGATGCCAAGAGAGTGGTGAGCTGCTGCAAAGATGGAGTAAATGTGGTGGTTTCATGCTAAGTCGTAATGTAAATGAAAACCTGTGCTGGTAGTTGAATGTTAAACTGGGATCTTCGAAATAGTCGATGACTTGTGAATTAATAATGTGTTCCATAAGTTTGCAAATTGTACTGGTTAATGATATTCATAGGTAGTTAAGGGGTGATAAACACTCGCTGGATTTGTAGAATGGGATGACTTTAGCCACTCACCAGTCTTAAGAATGAACCCAGGGGGTATGTTGCGACACTAGCTGGGACACATTCTTGAGTAGCTTGTTATTAAATTTGCTGTGACCTGTTGTAGATGAAGTTTTTAATCTGTTTAGTAAGGTAAAAATGCCCGACCCACTAATAACAATTTCAGACATGTCAGATTGCATGGGGAAGTCAGGGCATGCAGTGATGTCTTCACATTTGGACACTCAACAAAACATGTCATTTAGTAACTGCACACACTATAACTCAGGAACTACATCACCACCAGAATTAGGATTATGTCAGGCTGTGAATAGGGCTTTATTACGTGCCATAATCACTGTTATTCATAATAAATCATAGCTGTAAACCTGTTGACGTGTAGATTTTAGTAGCATCTGGCATTCTTTGTCACATAATATGTATCTTTGCCATGTCTAGGATTTTTTTTTATTTGCCATTCTAGAGAGCACTTCATTTTATTTATGAGGTGCTGCAGGCGTTTATTGAATGTTTTGTTGCATCTAATGCTGAGAAAAAGGACGAACATTTTGATAAGATTTGCAAAGGTGGCTCTAAACATAACCTAGTTCTCTTCAATAGCTTGACTGTGTCTGCAAAGGTGGCTAATTAACGATTATGCCGAGTAATGTTCGCCCTATTGTAGCACCTAATGTGTTTAGTAGTGTTTTCTTTTTTGTTAAAGAGAAGTTAAGCAGACCTACTATAACTGCATGATCAGACAGCCCGTCCAGGTGAGTAATGCCGGAACAGATTAGAGGATCGCTGGTCGAGATGAGGAGGAGGAGGAATAAACATTTATTTTTGAAACAGTATCCCGGGTTAAGCCCCAGTTCTACTCTAGGTGGGAGGTCTCCTCATTCCAGGAACCCTCTGGCCTTCGCTGCCTCCTTGGCCCTGGCGACGAGGTGTCATTGTTGCTCCAGGCCCTCGGAGACGAGCTTGGCCTCTCACGTTTCAATGAGGTCTGCGCTTTCTTGTCTGGCGTTATATTCTTTCGGTGAAGGCGATGCGTCTGTATCTAGATGCCATGGACACTCGAGGGTCAGGTGCGCCAAGGTGTATGGTAAGCTGCACATTGGGCAGTGGTATCCTTGTAGCATTGGGCATAGTCTGTGCATGAGTATTCCGTGGGTGTAAGTGTTACTCTGTAGTCTTCTGAGTGTGGTACTTTCTTCTTCGGTGAGCTTTGGGTGAGGTGGTGGGTGCACCCTGCGTTCCAGCCTGTGATATTGAAGGATCGCTGAGTAGGTGATGGGTACGGTCTCTGCCCCTGCTGACGGAGACCGGCATCTTGAGAGTAAGGAGGGTTGGCCCGGCAGGTGTGGCCTCGGGCCACGGCGTGTGCTGATTCGTTCCCCTCCAGCCCGTCATGCCCAGGAACCCAGGTCACGCAGGTGTAGCGGATCGAAGCGCTGTCATGCTTCAATATCTTTAGTGCTTCTGTCGACACTAGACCCTTAGCATAGTTCCTGACAGCTGCTTCAGAATCGGAAAAAACTACAGCTGCGTCTGCACGTGGTAGTTGCTAGGGCGATTGCCGTCTCTTCTGCAGTCTCAGAGTTTTGTGCGCGGACTGTGGCAGACGCTAGCTCTCTGCCCTTAGAATCTGTGACGTTCAGGGCATAAGCATTTCTTTGCGGGTATTTGACTGTGTCGGTGTATCTGGCATCCGGACCTCGCCTGTGTCTTTGCCGTAGGGCATCCACTTGGGCTTGTCTTCTTTCCTTGTGGTACAATTGGTGCTATGCACTGGGATTTGCAGATGTTTGGAGGAATTCTTTCTTTTCGGTCCGTGGTGGCCTATAAAGGTTTCACTGTAGCTCAGCCGTTGCAGCACTGATCTCCCGGTGGGCATGAGCTTAAGTCATTCTAACTGACTGGCTTTATGAGCTTCGGCTAATTCTTGCCAGGTGTTGTGTATGCCCGTCTTGAGAAGTCTCGTAGTCAAAGCCGTAGATGGTAGGCCCAGGGCAGTTTTGATGGCTTTGCATATTTGAATGTTAATTTTTTTCTACCTCTGATGAGATCTAGAATAATGGGCAGTGTACATGATGAACAGGTTGGGAGAGTCATGAGTTGAGGTAACATGAAGTGTAGACAGGAATGAAGGAAAATATGCCATTGAGCGTGAGCAGCTGTGACAGATTCTGTTGTCCAGTTAATAATCGAGAAATTAAAATTGCCATAAATGATCACAGTAGAATGCCAAAATAGCATATGCACTTCATTTAGAATGTTTTGAAACTCGCTTGAAAATGCACAATTTACATCCGGAGGGCAGTAGTATGCACTTATGAGAACATTCTGCTTGAGCATTGAAGTGAAATGAAAATGTGCTCTAGGAATGAACGAATGCCAGTTGGAACTGCAAGAATTTATTTTTTTAAAGCTATGAGCATGCCACCTTCTATGCAGTTGCATCATTCACAACAAAAAGTGTTGCATGCAGATGTGAAAAGAAAAATTTTATAGGAGATGGTATCGTTTAGCCACGTCTTGATTAGTACAAGAAGAGATGTCACGCATGAATCAATGAGTGATGAAAGTGACATATATTTTGACATCACACTTCAACCTCTAGTGCATAATAATGACAGGTTTGTAGACGTGTTATGGGTGTGTGGTTGCATAAGCAGTCAGTTTCCACACTTGCATAAGATGAAGGTTTGGCTTGTCATTCCAAAGCATGCTGAGACAGACGCACTGCACAGTTTATTTCCGAGTCCCAAACATATGTGTCGTTGTTGACCAAGAGCTTGTTAAAAACCAAGCAAGCTTAGTGTGAGCTGTCTCATACTGACTACAAATTTAAAAAAATTAATAAGAAAATAAATATATCTGTCATCCTGATTGCTGATTTGCTGTCCCTAAGTGATGGAGTAGTGCGAAAGTGACATATTTTATTTGTACATATTGTACTCAACCCACTGCAACAGTAAAAAAAAGGAAAGAAAGGAAGGAAAATGTAATTATGTGAAATTATACAGATGGAGCATCCTTTTTTTTTATGCTGAAGTAAACAATCAATATATGCACATGTGAATACGATATATGTGCATGCACTAGAATAACTTTCGCCAGTCATATTATGTCAGCAAGACAGCAAGGTGGGCGAATTGGTTAGGATTTATCTTAGTTTTGGTAACAGCTAGCGCAAAGGTACGATGAGTAGAAAACGTTATTAAATACACGAGCAGGGCTGTTAATGGTTTGTGAACACTTTTCTGTAACGCTATGTGTTATATCCGCGTCCACAGCGACCTGGCCGGCATGGATAAGCGTAGGTTATGATTGAGCTCTTCCTTGTCATTTCACGCGCTGATAACCACGACTTATTATAATACGGCAGTTTCTTAACGTTTGCTAATCCGGCTTGGGCAAAGCTCCCGTCGTTGTGTGCCACCTCACGTCCGCCGTACGCGGTGCCGGCCGGGCAATAATAGATTGACTTTTGGATGGTAGTACGCTCGCTGCGTGAGGGCACCCCGCAGGTGAAGGGCATGGGAAAATAGCCCATTCTTACGACGCGGGGTTCGGTATGTGACCTGTGATTAGCCCGAGGGTTCAGATTAACTGCGTAGCTGTTGCGCGGCTCAATGCTTCGCGCTGCCCGATTGTAGACGGTGGACATTGTAACATATTTTAATTTCGCTTGCGTTTCGCTCGCGCAAGAACTTTCCACGACTCGCTGACTTCCCGTCTGTCGTCAATGAATGTTCCCCGGCCAGACGCTCCTAGGTCCAAGCCCGGCCCGGGCCCGAGTCAGCAATTGCTTGGCCGCCCCGAGCATCCTTGGACCGAGTTTGGCATATGCGGCCGACAACGCTTTCTGTCTGGCCAGCGCTAGTAGTAAAATCGTGTTTTGTCAACAATTAAGTTAGCGTGTTGACGGTACGTGAAACGTCGATCGCTTCCGTATCGCAGCTCTGTTGGCATTAGCTTTTTTTTTTCTTATTGTGTTACACAATAGGTGCGATTGCGATAACTTTATTCCGACGGTTATGCTATGTTATGATAGAGCAGGCAGGCCGGATCGAGAAGCCGTACGTACTCGCTAGGGCCTTTCCTTGCCGTGCTGCGCGTACACTATCACCGATAGGTCGTTTATATGGACGGTAGGTAATAATAATAACGATAACCCCGAGAAAGGAATCCATTGACATACTGGCCCTGAAGATAGGTTCATGTTTGCCGAATCGCACCGTATGTATGTATGACTCGGTCGAATTGGCACGTACAGTTGAGAGGCTCTCATGAGATATGCTCGCCGACGACATGCCGATGAAGTGCTGTTTAGTATTTTTCTCGCACACAACTATGTAAACGAACTTCCTATTAGCGTGTAGACGAATGATGAGGGCGGCATATAGGTACAGTACCGTACCTATTCGCCTGAAGAGGAACATTACAAATGTGCACATGGTATTCACATTTTATTAATTTAATGATGATATATGTGGGCTGTGTGGACCTTTAGGGTGTAGTGTAATATGCAATGTAGGAATGAATGTATTAAGAACACAACAACAAAATTTCTTGTCATATGCCCAACTGAGTAAAATCTGCTTTTCAAGTGAACAAACATACCCCACAGGAATGCCACTTGTAGCTTTTTCAACTGAGCTACCACATTTTTAGTCACATATGCAGCTAGGGTATGCAATCCAATTTTAGAACATGGCTTAATTAGCAAAAATCTTTCATAATCTTGAATACAGTTAATGCATTAGAGGTGCAGCCTTAGTTACTGTACACATTGCATAATCTGCACACTGCAGAGCATTAATTTGCATAATTTGTTTTGTACTTTCTTCTGCATGTGGCTGCAAGCCTTTGTTTTCAAGAGTGCGCCTAGGAAGAAAAGTGTTTGTGTTTGGTTTGGATGATGCACTTCGGTGGCCAAGAGAAGAAACATGCAAATTATAATATTTTTTTATTAAGATAGCTGCATTGGACCAGCAGGACCTACCTTTCATACCATGATTAGGGCAAGACAGATGGCACCTGACAAAATCCAGAAAATGTATCATCCACTCTGAGTAATTGGTGAGCAAGCTTCAATACCATGAGGGGCCAGTGAGCCTTGGCTTTGGTATGACAGGAACAGTCTTGAAAATACCAAAACATATGTGCATAAGGGACAGGAGTTGCCTCTGTCTGAAACCCACTGATGACTCCATTATAAACGTAAGCAGCAGTGCTTGTGCCATGCCCTGCTGCTTAATTTCAGAGAGACTAAGAGATGAACGAAAGGCATAGATAGAAACATTGAGAGGAGCATTATTTATTGTTCTTTTGCAATATCATGCTGCAATTACCACAAATTATAAACACTGCAATAGTTGTCTCTAGCTTGCTCATTTTAATAATCGTTCCATTCACAGTCTCAACTCAACAGCATAACACAACATATTAACTTATTGCGCTAAAGTCTGAGAGTGTGTTGGTTACATATACTACATTTGGTTACATTTACATATACTGGAGGAGTGAGGGGCATATGAACACACTTAGTGCTGCTTTCCAACTGAGATTATTCAATCCATTGAGCAACCTGACTTTAAACTTTTGCAGGTGACTGTTCAAGTCAATGCACATACATTTACCCACATCTACTGTTTGTTCTATATTGATTTCTCTTTTACGAGTGATCACTGTGGATTATAAGGGATATTACAATTAAACATTGAAGGCCATAATTATGAAAATAATATGGCCTTTGAAAACAAAAAGCATAGACAGGCCATCAAAATGACAGCAAAAATAAAGAATAAATTAATTGTTTGTTTAAAAAGAAGCCTAATAAGCTTATCAAATCACCCATGACATGCCTCTTAATTGGCTCTTGAAAGTTGAGCTCCAAGACTGGCATGCTGTGTATATCACTGACAGTAAGCACCAGACTAGCAATACCAGAGTAACAGGGGAATCACCCATTACAATCACCTCTGAAAATTTAGTCAATGGAGTTGGAGAGCTTTTCTAAATCACCTTTGTAGCAGCGGAGTAACACTGTACCATTTTGGAACAATACATTTGTGTTTCTCTGACATGACCCAAATACCTCAAATGGATCCCAGCACATATGGGAGAAGTAACCATGAATGGCCCTCCCAACCTCAATGAGAAGGCCGACCGAACCGCGCGAGAACTAACCCACCGCGTCTCGGACAGTGACGGCACAACACCCCGCAACCCCCGGGGAAAGGGGAAGGACTGCGGGAAGGCAACAACAACGAAGTAGCGATACGAGACAACAGGGACAGACTGGTCACGTACCACGACATACTGACACACTATACGAAACGAGGAGAAACATACCCACAACCCCGCAAACAACTCGACAGGTTTCAAGAAACAGATTGGAGGAGGTTGCAAACCAGAACATTCCGAAACCCAGTACATTTAGACAGAGTAAATTCAACACAATACCCAGACGCGAGCTGCAAGCTCTGCAAGCACGAACCCGCAGACAATGCACAGATCTCATGGAAGTGCACACAGATCAGATCGATATATCTAGAGGACAAGATAGAACAGGACCTTCTCGAGGAGCGATAGCTAAGCGCTCTGACTAGCTCGGAACTACACGACCAACTATGGGCTATCCAGTGGGCCCGGGCAGCAGTGGAAAGGCTATGCCTCACCGCACATAATGCCCGGGTGGCCTGAGCCTGGGCTGGAAACCTTGCAGATCCTTTTCTCATTAAAGTTATTTCCGTACGTCCCTCCATGGTTTAAAAAAATTTACCTTCCTAAACTCCATGTGCATCTTTAGAGGCATTACTTATAGAGATACACTGGCAATTTAATCTCTTCCCCATGGATGCTAAAAAGTCTCAAAAGGCAAAATGCTACTCGCTGATAGATGCTTCATATCAAAGAACATTTGCCCTTTTTACACACAATGCTTTGTTTAAGGTCACATTCAGAGCAAGTGAAAAGCACGATTAGGCCTATAATTCCCTGCCTGTAATGATACTTTGTACAAACTTGCTGTGAAACAGTATTGCATGAAGCTACACTGACTCTCTACAACTGCAGAAGATTACTCTTTTCATTCAGGCAGCAGTGACATTTCTTTCCATTCATAATAAGTGAGTCAAGATGCCTGTGCTCACATTATTAAAATTACGTATTTCCTGATAATAAATTGCAGTTAAGAATACTGCGTCCTTGACAGTGCTTGCAAAATTGATGCAGCAATGGCTGTCAAACTTGAGCGTAAAAGCATGTGTCGCATCAGAGCAAACTTTTCGGGGTAGAAAGACGGTAAGTGAGCCTGGCACAAGAGGTGCGGGTAGATACATGTTCTTGATGTTGTTGTGTTCTTTGTTATCTGCCATGGCATTGAAAAGGCCAGAGATGTGTCCCTGTACCTAGCGTAAGCAAGCATTAAAAGTGAGTAGTTGTGAAGCTTGTGTATCTTCTGACAAAGCTCTGTGGCTTTACTGTCTTGCTTCAGCTGCTAAATGGCACTCAAGGAATTGGTGTGTCTGTATTTGGGTGAAGTTTGATAAAAATGAGGCTGCCTCATTGGTGTCATGTGTGACTTTACCGTGTATCAGCCCCGTTCTGCAGACTCTTGTCATGTATGGTATGAAGCTCAAGTAGAGTTGCAGACATCCATTGTAGATTCCTTATTTTTATAAAGAGGGAAGTACTTAAGGCTGACTGATACTTAGGCTTCCATCTCTTGTAATAGCAGCATCTGTACAAAATACATTGGTTCAAAGGAACATCAGTGTACAGCCGTGCCATGGCCTTAAGTCTGTTCTTGCACCCAAGCAATCAGAAGTGACTGCAACCTCTTCAATTCAAATGCTCATTCACATTGAATTAGCAATGCTGCCGTGGTGTTCACCTGGGCATGTTCTTGAGCGAACAGAGGGAGAGCAGCTATTGCCCTCATCACGTTCTGAATAATGATCTCAATCTGGTCCCTCTGCTTCAGTGAGGGCCAGTAAAACTGAGCCTGATAAATAATATGTGGCTGGAGTACAGACCAAACAGCATTACTGGCTATTTCGGTACAATCTTCTCCACATTTAGATGCAATCCTTCATATCAGGTGGAAGGTTGACATTGGTGTCTTCTTTATTTTGCCTAGCCAATTTGATCTTGTTCCGGATTGGCGAACATCAAGACCAAGGATCCGTACTTCTATTTCTTGTAACAAGGACCAGTGCCGGTAGCCAGGAATATATTGGTGCATGTGTTGGGGGGGTGGGGGGGGGGGGGGGGGGTGAGCATTGTCTGCACATTGTCCTATGCCAGGTAAACAGACATGTTGGGTTTGGGGGCAAGGAGTTACGTTCCCAATGTAGAGCATGCTGCAAAGCAATGCCGGTCTAGCCTGGTGTGGTTGGAAATGCCTTTCTCAAACTAATTGCCAATAATTGTTAGAAAGCTATATTGTGGCTACTTTTCCTTGCTGAGCAAGGTGTGTATTGTCCAAAATGAGTGATGCACGAATGATGGATGTCGCTGCACCTATTGCTGCCTGCAAATGTGAGCCACCATTCAGGAGCACAGCAGCACTGGACGGTAGTGCTAGTAAATTTACATAATTAGCAAGGCTTCAATATGCATACCCTGGAGTTAAATGTCATTTTTGATTAAAATGGCTGTGACATATGAGTAGGCTTTGTTTTTTGTGGCCATTATCTGGCTTTCGCGCACCCCCTGGATGGGCTGTATTATTCTTGCATCCCTCTGACAACAAACATTTGCTTGTGAGTACTTCTTGCTACCTTTATTACTGATTTCTTTTCTTGATACTCAGATCCCTGTCTTTGCAATGTGGCCTCTGGCTGTTTATGTTCTTAGGAATGCAGACTTGTATGATGTTAACATATCTAAAAAGAAGCAGTATACACACTGAATACTTCAATGATAGAAAGCCACTGCTGTAAAATTAATGGTCAATCTCGGAAAGGGTCACCTGAATTGGCCACAATGAATAATTTACTGAAGCTATAAAAGCTGCTTTTCTGAATAAATTTTCCAAGACAAAAACAGCAATATGCATGTCATGTTTGACGAGAATTCACAATTACCTGAAGCATATTTGCTTTGAGAATTAGTCCCAGGTGCCACAAGCACACTTGATGCAGAAGCTTGAAAGCAGTACAGTGACAGCCACACACCTCTACCATGTGGAATAAAAAAAATCCCAGACGGTAGCACACTACTCACCCAGTTAAAAAAAAAAACACATGTTGTCATTTATTGAAATTGCTCTTTATTTTTAAAAGTTCAATTCAGAACAAGTTACTACAGAGTGTATTAATGTTTATGTCGGTTTCCATATTACATACCCCTCTGTGGCAACAAAATGCTGCACATACGCAATCAGTCATGCATGCCCTCCTACAAAGAGTGAAATGGAAACTGAGTGAATCAAGTGACATGTGGCTCATTTGTAGTTGTAGGTAAACTTGATGGCTGATAGCACTAAGGGCAAGTAATAGTAGTATAAAGTTTATTTCTCATAGTGGTTTGGGCGGTCGGTGCGTCCCTCAGTCCAGGGCTCCACTGATCTCTGTGGTTTGCTGGGCTTGATCGAGAAGAGCTCTCTGGCTCTCTACATCTTCACTAGCAAGCCAAACATCCCAGTGCCTGTTACTTGGCACTTACGCCGTAAGGGGCGAATTGGAATTTGGAGGCTGTAGTTTATACGTTCATGTTACGTGGGCAAGAGTTGGCAGCTCCTCGCACCAAGAACACATACTTTCATAGAATGCAGGGTGTACCTTAGTGAGTATTTGTAGGTGTAGATATGTGTTAGTCTGTACACAGCGCGAATCCCTGGCCTGTTCTTCCATAAGGTTGGAGTGCGGGCGGCTGTATTTTTGTCTCTCTTTTTCCTGGCTTTCGAAGGTGTCGTGTGGGTCAATGGGAGTTCCTTGAAAGGACTGACTAGTGCTCGGATGCTTATTGCTCGAGCAGTTCGGTCCACCCTCTCATTTTCCTCGAGTCCAGAGTGCGCCGGGCACCAAATTACCACCTGGTGCAATTCTGTGAATTTTGTATGGTACGGTACCCGTCATGCACGAACAGCATGCTGCCTTAGAGTCCATCATGGCCAATGCAGATTGTTTCTTTTGCTTCTGCATCTCGAAAGGCCAGCGCTATGGCTTCTGCCTCCACGGTGCAGGTTAAAGGGTTCCGAATGGAAGTTGTTATCCCTGCAGTGGACCAATTGAAGGCCACTATTTTGAATTTGTCTGTTGCCACTCTACATGCATCTGTGTAGTATACGTCTGGATTTCTTTCACATTTCTTTTGTAAAGCCTTTGATTGCGATTTTCTTCTGCTTTGGTGGTGTTCCGTGCTCATATTCTTTGGGATTCGTGAAACCAGAATTTCCTCTCTTGTTTGTCTGGGTAGCAAAACTGTTTTTTCTCAGCCATACTGCGCTATCAGGGGATATCCTGCCTTTTGTAACAGAGCCTTTCCTTGTTTTGTAGAATTCAGATGTTCTCTCTGAGGCATGACCACATGCCGTGTCATGTTCTTCATATGTGTTGTGAATACCAAAAGCCTCCAGCTTTTTGGCACATGTGTTTTTGGGAGCCCTAGCTGCCCTGATGATGGAGCTCACTTTAGACATTTCAGCCTTATTTAGTTTTTGAAAGGGGAGGCTATAGGTCACCCTACTAATTATTAATGCTTGCACAAGTCTGACTGCCTCTGCTTCTTTGAAGCCTCTTTTTTGTTTGTGACTCTGTGGATCATTTGTGCCACATTCCTTATTCTTTGTCTTAATGTTTCTAGCATGTGTGATGCCCTGCTGTTGTCTTGGTACAAAAACTCAGAATACATTCAGGTATGTGGACACCAAGGGCAAGAAACAAGGAAGGAAATTGAGATTGGCTGGGTGGTTTCTTTTGATGCAGTGAAACGTAACTAAAGTCCAAGTATGCATTCACACGACATCTGCACATGAACACGTTACTAAAATACATCAAAGCCTCACCAAGCAAACAAATTCGCAGGCCTATTTGAATTTATTCCATTTGTCCTTTTCAGCACTGGTCAAACGTGCAATACATGACTATGAAAACACAGTTAGTGTCTGTATACAAAAAAAAGAAATTTTAGGCTGTAACTGCTTGAAACTGTGATTTCTAATGCACAAACCTTTGTGCATAGACAACTTTATACAAGGAAGTGCTGGTACAGATTTCCCAGTGAAAATGCATGCAGTTTGAAGCTTATTTGACAAAACTGACAAAATGAACATAATTGTGTGCACACACTACGTGCCTCCATTTAACACAGAAACAGGCTGGCTGTTCGCATTGTTCATGCTGCATAACAGTAATTTGCCGCCTTAAAAATAATGTTGCTGTGACGCAAATCGCTCCCAGTTGAAAAAGACACCAGGAATTCCTGTCGCAACTACGGAAATTTCTGTTGTACGACAGAAGTTCCTGATGTTTCTGTAGTCGCGATAGACATTTCTGACATTAGGACAGAAATTCTGATGTCCCAACAGAATCATCCTGTCGTGAAGACCAAGAGTTCTGAAGTCGCAACAACAACTTTCTATCGCAACAGCGATTCTGACGTCGCAACAGGAACTCTCTGTCGGGACTACACATTTTGGTCGTGGCGTTAGAAATGTGCCACTTTCTGTCGCAGCGACATAATTTCTGACGCCGCGACAGAAGCGCTTTCAGTCGCGACGCTTTAAAATTGTATGTCAATTTCGCATCGGTGGTGTACCCTGTACTTTTCTCTTGCGCGGTATTCAATCGTGCTTCTCTGAAGCCGGCAATGCTGATAGCACAGACACCGGTATTAAAGTCGACGTGGCCAATTGTTATAATTGTGCCGTGACGACGAAGCACCATAAATGCCCTACCGGCCTCCTCAAAATCGGCCGCTGATGAAAATCATATCATCTGCGGGAATGGCTGCGTATCCGTTTTGTGTTATTTGGTAAGATGTGGCACACAGGCCTGTGGACTTACATGTGCCGTTAAACTGACACTGTTAACTTCCCAGAAATATTGCATAAGCTTTTACAAAGCGAAAAAGAAGTTTTGGGTTGTTCCACAAAGTTGCGTGAAAAGCTGTCTCGCTCGGGTCTCATTATTTTGGTACAGCGCTGCCGAGAGATGCCAGTATGCTGTCAGAATGAACAATCATCCACGAATGTTTATGTAGCTATCTTGCATTGAACACAGAATTATATGCGCGCTCAAAAGTGCAGAGCGAGAGACAACTGTCGAAATTAGCAGTAACAACCTAACAGTGTCCCCGGTCACCGTTGTCTATTTCTGTATTTCTTATTTAATATGGATATCCTACAGCAAAATCGATGTTCTAGCACTACACAATGTACCTGTCGATGGTAAGAACACTTTTACTTTTCTAGAGATGCGGCAGTTGACGCGGTGGAATGAAAGGGCATGTTGACTCTTAAAATGCAAATATAAACATAAACGTAAAGTGTTTGTATAGCTCAAATATGCACCAAAGCGCATGTTCGGCGTGGCGTAGTGGTAAGATGCTGGGCTCGGGATGCCTCGGTCCGGAGTTCGAATCCCCTGCGGGGAGATTTTTTTTTCCTTTATTTTTTCTTTTCTCTACAAACAAATTTACATAGCCTTAAAGAGGTCTCTGTCAATTTTTAATTGAATATTGATCAAGAACTACAGGACGTCACACTACGGACAAAAGACCGACAGACTAAAATTTCCTGTTGTGTTTTTCAAGTGGGCTGTCACAACCTATATCGACACTTAAGGCGAAGTGGTTATCAAACACACCTGATGACGAAACTCCAATACTCTTTGACCCGCCGTGGTTGCTATAAGCGTCCTTGGAGTTGTGCTTAGTATTAAGCACGAGGTCAAAGGAACAGATCATGGTTCTGACACGTAAAACACGACAATTAAATTGAAAAAGAGAAAGAAAAAAGTGGAAACGTCTCCTTTTTGTGCGGCACTGGCTTCTTGAGTTTTATTGAAAGGACCGGTAAGTCTCAACACCGCGACATAAAAGGTGTGAGCATTATGCGCATAGCGCAATGCTTCCGCGCCGTACTCACCACCGCAGCTTGAAAAAGCCGCGTCAAACATGAGGCAACTGGGCAAGCGGTAATCCGAAACGCGCCGTTTCCAAAGCAGTCGACACCGTACGCGGTCCGATTTTGTGAGGGCTGTGGGTGAGGTTTCACTAGCCGCTGTCATATCGTGGCGCAGGAGGGAATACCCCAGCACGGCCGCGCGAAGCGCAAAAGTGTATTGCAGTACACAGATCACGTCAAAGCGATGACTACGCAGTGGCCGATCACCGCCGTGCTGCGCAGTGGGGCAGGTAGCTTTCTTGTGAGGTTCCACACTACACGAAACACTCTCCGACGGCCGCCAAAATTACCTCGTAAGCACGCATATAGACACACACGCAGAACTACGATGAGCAAAACAGGTGCCGTCACCGGCGCCGACGACAGTGGCGCTTTGCGGGCTTTGCCTTCAGCAGTTTCACTTTTAGTTGATGGTAAGACGAACAGAAGCGAGGACATTCTGCGGCCTAAGCCGTCGAAGTTTTGCATGGTCTCGCTTCCGAAGACAGCTCGTCAGATGCCGACCGGGGGTTCTGGCAGCGCGACAGGACATTGTGGTCGACGAGGCGAACAAAGCGTCTATTATATCGCCCTAAATAAGTTGGCTTGCACTCCGGAAATGTATAAATTTGCAGAAAGAAAAAAAAGAAAGAAAAAGAACCACTTGGACAATATATCTCTCCTTTCTCGTTTCCTTCTCACAGATGTGTAAAAGAAAAGAAAACAACGCATAAAATAAGAAACAGAACTCCGTTTACGCTAAAGGGAGGCCTGTATCTTCTAAACTCCCTCTTAAAAAGGATGTAGAATTGAGGTTCTGTCTCCTTCTTTCATCCGCATTTTGCGAGGGAGAGAAATGGAGGACGCTGAGCATTTCTACACCACTCTAAGGGAGCACGGTTTTCAGGCACGTAGTCTCAAGGGAGGTCACATCCCTTAAAATGCCTTTTTCGGCTCATTTCCGTTTACAGTGTAGGGCGTTCCAGCTAACTTTAGCCGAGCCCTTCAACAGAAAAAAAAAAGATTAGTGCCATTCCACTCTGTGAAGGCGGATGACCAGTGAAGCTGTGTATGTGGGCCCCTCAATGGCGAACTGTCCATTGCCGTGCGTCAAAACGCGGTATGCACATGAATAGAAGGCTCCACGATGTTGAGCCTCGCAAGATGAACAGGCACCGGGGGGTATACATACCCATGTATTGTTGCAAGACGCCGCACGACGCCTTTCACTAACGAATCCCGGCACGTACAACAGACACGCACTTCACCGCACTCCGAGGTGACACACTGCTCCACCGTAGCCAAGGCGTTCGTGCGTTGGTCGACGTCCCGCAGGGCAGTAATGGCCGTGAGGTCACTCGAGAACCACTAGTGGACACACACAATACAGGCCACACAAAATTAGTTCCCCACAAACTCCCTCTGAAACTTCCGGTGCTCGGGTGAAACGTTCTAAGTTTGCGGGATCGGGGCCACATAAACGGTTCGCATTTCTTTCCGCCTCCTGGCCCTAGCGCACGTTATATAGCGCGCTTGCGGGACCACCACCACGGGAAAGCGGAAGGAAAGGAGATACACGCGAGGGCTTGGAACGCCGACAAAGAGAGGGCGGTGCGAACGTAGACATGGCCGACGCGGGTCAAAGTGTTACCAGCTTAATATCTCATACGGGTTGTATTTGGACCTAAGATATTAAATTAACTTTTGCAAGTTGGCGGTGTGCTTAAAGCCGGCTTCACCTCTGCCGCGGGTCGGCCCGGTGTTGCACTATCTTCGGGGTCGGCCCACGTATGGGGAGAAATTCTCAATTTACACGGCTCGGTAGACGCACGCATCTTCTTTTCAAGAACCCAGGCATATACAGCTTCGCTGTAAAATAACAAAAGAAAAAACCATGAGAGATACAATCGTCAGCACAGAAGCATATCACCGAATTTAGGCAAACAATTTATCAGTTATGTGCAACATTGCTGAATCTGCGACCTAACAGGTGTCAGCTGTCTGTTACTCGAAGCTGTAGAAATTACCGCAGATCTCCGCACATGAGCACTGTTCTACATGTATTTTCTTCGGGACCAAGGCGCCGGCTAACACTGAGCAAAGTACGTCTAAGTGGTACGACGAGATCAATTACACGTAGAAATTATGTCGTTTTTTGAATGCGGAAGGCCCACACAACAAATAACAGAATTCAGTTGAATGGGTCATTGAAGGAATCACAAGAAAACAGGCTTTCTTCGCTGATATAGCCCTTCGTCAAGCTCGCCTGTAGTATGTTGATCTTGGACAATAACTCAGAGCAAATGATCGCGGAGCATAAATCGTGAGCGTAGAAATTTCAAGTAAGCACTACTGCGAAACCTGGTCCCGCGGAATTAAAAAGAAAGGAAAAAAGAAAGAAAGAAGAAGAATACACTGAAAGTAAGACAAAGAAAAGCAAGAAAAGACTACAGAATGAAGGAAGAGGAGGCGGGTTGAGGAGAAGGAAGGAGGATGCGGTTCGGGGCAAGACCATAGTAACTCGAACGTTTCCGTGCGTTCTGCTCGACTTGAAAGCGAGCGAGAACCCGTTTTTGTTTTTTTTTTTCTCTCGAATTCATTTGGAACGTTTCCTTTTTTGTGGGGCGAGGCACGCATGCACGCGTCAATGTAACTTAATAATTGAATGGCTTTAGCGCCCCGCGAGATAATGACGATCGAAACGTTAATTCTCCATCGTCCTCGCTTTACTTGGCGCGCCCGGACGCGTCCAACCTTTTTCCTTTAACGACGTCATAATCACGCCCGTGTCCGCCTTCAAGCGGCGATACGAGCTTCATTATTTCGATCTCATTACGTCGCATAATAAAGGGACACGCTCCCATTCTTCTAGTTTCTTGTGCTTCGATTGCGCTTTTTTTTTTTCGTCGCCTTTCTTTTTCTTTTAACATTCCCGGGAAGTCTTCATTGTTAATCGTGCGCACTAATGCGTTTCTTGTCCGTCCCCCATTCAATGTTCGCGCACTGCAGACTCGGCCGTCGCCTTTGTGCCATCCTGTAGAAGTCACTTAGGGTTCCTAACGTAACTCCCGAAGCGGAACCGTCGAAGGGAAGAGTTCTTGGTACAAAAGAAGAAATTGAAATGCGCAGACAACTTAAGACTAGCGCGTGATGCCCGGAAATGAAGGTGAGAGAACGCCCAGTCGAACAATATTGAATTCAAATATTACAAGCTTTTGTTAGAACAGAAGCCAATAAACGTTCAAAGTACACACTGCAACCTCGGCGCGATTAAAGCCACGAAAGGAAAGCGCCTCGCGTGCGCGTGCTTTTGTTTGTACATGTGTGTGTTTTGTGCTTGTATATGTGTGTGCATGCGTGTGTGCACTTTGTGTGCGTGTGTGTGCGTGTTGTGTACGTGCGCGTTCATGTGTAACTGTTATACGGAGGTAGTCGCGTCGGGAAGTAATTTCCAAACCCTAACGCAGTTTGGATATACGTGAGAAATCAGCTCAGCAACCGGTAACTGCGTGACTATACATTTTTACGATCTTCTGCCGTTGATTATTTTGCGTGCTTTTGGCATATCAAAGAGGCGCCTTCCCTTCGGCAAAATCAGCCTTTTTTGAAACAACTCGTCACGCCAGAGATTATGACCGGTGAGCGGCTATGCATGATATCTACGAGCAACTAACTTGTTTGAAAAACGACTATATCCTGAATTAAGATTTCGCTATAAATTCCCGAAGAGGATCTTTCCGCACGCTCGGGAACTAGTGGTGGAGGCTCTATATGGAGCCACGTTTATCTGTAGTACCAGCTCGGTATTACACCGCGAACATAATTCTTAAATGTATACAGACTTTGGAGAGATATGTATTGATCCCAAGAGATGGAGTGCGATACTCATCTGTTGAGAAGCCAGATGCGTGCCACCATTTCGTTTCATATTTACAACACAGTTTGACATAAGAATGTATGCGACGACTCCCACCTGTAATGTCTGCTGACCTTGAAGACTTTTCTATAACTAAATAAATGATTCTCCAGAGAACCTGCAGAGTGTCGGCAGCAGTCGTTGTTGGCGAACCCGCGACGTGCTTTGCTCTGCTGCGGCCACGCACTCTCCACGTCAGAGAGTGCACTTCGATGGGCGGCAGCGCTCAATGCCGAACGGTATTTGTTTCGGAGCAGCCCTTGGTGTCTAATGTTAACGCTCGAACACCGAGGTATGGACCATTTTTGGATGCTCAAAGAGAGTCAGTATAGAATCGCTCTTTTCAGATGGCTTATTATAATTGTAATGTAATTCTTAAGATTGACTTGAGAACTGACGCAGGTACATGAGGCGATAAGATTCCAAAATGTTTGACTGCGCTTTCTCAGGGATAGCGTGAGCGGCATGAAAATACGTCTTATGGTTTCGTCTGTTTATTATAAGAGTATGCGCAATTTCTTACTGGCAAATGGATTGAAAAACTATAATAATAATAATAATAATAATAATAATAATAATAATAATAATAATAATAATAATAATAATAATAATAATAATAATAATAATAATAATAATCATCATCATCATCACCACACCCCATCATCATAATCATTCCCCCGCGACTACAAGGGATACTCCGAACATTGTTGAATTTCTCCGTATTGTCATTTTCCGTTTTGTTTGCCTTTTGAGTCAACCAGAAGGGGCGTATATGTAGCCACCCTGTAAGCCTATACCAGAGCTGACAAGATGGCGGATTCGACAATATGGCGCATTTTGACAGCACACTGAATTTCCTATCGGCTCACAGCCCCCAGCCCCGTGTTCAGAAAAGTCTCGTTGCATGACCTATTTAGATCTGACCTATCAAGCCGCAACGAGGCAACGAGACAGAGGCAGAGAGAGAAGAAAATGCAGAAACCTTAACTAAAGTTTGTCCAGTTTGCTATGCAAGTTGAGCGGTGGTGAAAGAAGGAGAGAATACAGGAGTTCGGGTCAACCACGCGTTGTAATTGAGGCACAAAGTGTGTACAGCCAAGCACTCAAGTCTGTCGCCTTCAGGTGCTGCGAAATAGCTGTAGGTAGCTTTCTCGGCTGATGAGTTGTGAGCCAAGCTCTCAGGACATTTGCTGTGGTATAAGGCAAGGAAAAGAAACAGTTCTTCTGTTTGGGCTACTCGCGCACGCGCACATACACACACACGCACACCCACCCGCACAAAACGTTTATCAGACTTGTGCCACTGTTGAATCTGTCTTTGCCGCTGGTTGATCACGACTGCCTTTATCGAACGCTGTCGTCAAAGCTATACGAGCTTTAACAATTCGTAATCTGTTAAGGGAACGCTTCATTGCAGCTGTTAACGCTCTCTGTAATACGACTTCGATTTGCAAGCGGCGAACACCAGGTCATAAAAGCGCGCAGCTAAATGAAAAGCAAGACAAAATAAAAACGTTTGTCAAAGAATGCTGTTATCGTTGTCACGTCGCTTAGACGCCGGTAAGGAAAAAGAAATGAGAAAGAAAACATGTCCGAACGGGCAGGGAATAACGACCCGCGTTGGGGTCGTAAAGAACAGTTCGCGGAATTGTGGTACATATGACGATGGCTCACAAACAAAGGGTACGCAGCCCTCGTTTACGACATCAAAAACTCCGTACAAAAAGAAGTCACGCATTGTGGTCATCGCTCGGCAAATAAAAGACGGGGAAGCGTGTACACTAGAGCCGGCTTCATACGCCGCCCTCGTTGAAGTCCCGTCACAGATACATAAACCAACAACGTGACCAAAGAAAAGAGGCAGCACCTAATACCAATGGCGTACAGGAATTACTCGCCACTGATACCCGCCCCCCACCTCCCGCCCTTCCATTTTGCCTCCTCCGCATATACTCTTCTTCTTTTTTCCTACCCTCGTTTTTGTCTTCGAAAGACCCGCATTATTTTCGCTTCTCGCCGCGCCCGCGATTCCATACGCAGAAGTTCCTCTTCGACGTTTGCTAATTAAGCGAATGCGGCGTAAGCGAGGCAGGGTGGCACGGGTTCGTTATCGCCTAACGACGAGCCGGCGAATGAACGGCTGTTATCGACAATTAGCCGGCACGAGGACACAGAAAGAAAAGGGGGGTCCGCAGAAACAAAAGCGAACGGCTGTGGTCGATCCACGCGACATTCGCATGCCACATCGGATTGCCTTGCGCACTCTCTCTTGTCTTTCCTTCCTTCCTTTCTTTCTTTCCCGTCCTTCTTTTCTTTTCGTTTTTGTCAATAGGTCGCAGGCGTGCCTGCCACAATATAACTATAGCACTTTGCTGGGCCTGTCGATCGCAGCCTCCCGCCCCTTTCTCCCTACACCCCCGACGGAGCTCATTTCGTTTGTCCTTTTCCGGGCACTGAATTGCCGCGCCACCGTTCAGCTGGGATATACCCTCAAAACGCTGCGTGTTCGCGAAACGCAATCAAAAGCGGCACCGGTCACAATGCCCCTCGTACAGTTAGCGTAAGAAAAAAAGAAAGTAAAGACAGACCACGTCGAAAGAGAAGGAAAGAGATAAGAGTAATATCGGCCGGTGGGTGTCATCAAGGCTCCGGCGGTCGCAATAAGAACGGCTCGTTTGCGTTAGTCGTCGCTGTTTCTCGTTATTGTGATTTCGTCAAGCCGCGCTTGTGCGCTCGCACTGCCGTTGTTTCCAGGAGCAACATTTACAGGATCACTCGCCTCATGCAGGAGCATGCAGCAGCAGCAGTAGCAACAGAAGCAGCAGCAGGTCGAGCAAAAGCAACGTCATTCGTGCAATTGTATGCGCGCGCTGAGACCATCAATAAACAATGCGGCGTGTCACCCAAAAACATATGCGCGCTGGAGGTTGGAAGAGAAGGAAGAACGCATATGAGCCAACAGACAAAACACGCTGATTTTGCTTTGCTCTGAAAGCTTTCTTTCTTCTTTTGCGTTTATTTTCGCCGCGAAACGACGCAGGAAGGACTAAACAAATTAAGGACCTGCGGCCGCTGATAACGCTATAGGAGGGGGCCGCAAGAAAGAGAAAAACAAAACAAAAAAGCGCTTGACTCATCGGAAATGCGAGTTTGACGCGAGTTTTTGACGGCCACGGAGACAGGCTATATGCAAGCCGGTGGCGCACCTTATGTTGGCCGGTAAGTATAGGGCCGTAAATGAAGCACCAAATCTGGAGCGGCTACAGAAAGGGCCGAACAAACAGGGTGAGTGCGCGAGTTCCTCTTTGTCATGGCGCGGCCGGCTGCAGGGACAAAAAGGAAGAAAAGAAAAGAACAAGTATATACAAAAAGTTTCGCGTCCTCTCTATTTTTTTTCTTTTTTTCCTGTGACATTTGCCTCTTTCTTTCGTGAAAAGCAGCAGGAAAGACAAAGCGATAGACGCTGCAGGGTATGTATACGCTTTCGACCCGGAGGAGTGCATGATTCTTGCACAGATGCAAGCGCTGGCTTGGTGCGCGTGGACTTTTGTTGCGTCTGGGCCGTTAGGGCGCAGTTTTTTCGCTCTGTTGGTTCGCCGATTCATTAGCGTGGGTCCCCCAGAGGGAACATCCGATGACGGCGTTGCGTTTCCGGTTCGAAATTTCCGAGGCTGCCATCTCGCGCACCCTTTTCAACGAAACGTGACAGGCCGTGCCCTTAGTGTGCACGGCTTCTCGAGCTGTTAAGATTTTTCTTTCGTTGTGCTTGTTCACTTCGGATGCGTACATACAGAAAACGAAGGCATCAGTAAGTGCGAAGGCACGGCACCCAGATTCTGTCTGGGCGGTCATTAATAATAACCGCAGGCTGCTAAATGAGAGCACTAACGACGGGGACGACCTCTGGCGAACGAGAAAGAAACGCTTAACGCTGTTAATGTTTCCTGCTCGGTATACCTAGAACGCCGTTGCACCGAATCCCAAAGAAGATTTCTTTGTCTTTCGTTACACATTTTTTTTTTCATCTAATGACGTACTCAACGCTTAGTATGTAGTGGCGCTTTTGCTGATTCCGGAACAGGCTCAGAGTTCTTCCAACGCTTTATTGCTCTGCTTTTCACGACGTGCCTCGGTTCAAGCGACATCCAAAGCCTGTGGAAGCGACGATATGTGGCTATATACCACGAAGAAGCCAATGCGTATGCATGTGACGAACTGCGAATTGGGTGACGCAATTCAATTTACCAGTCGGTTCTCTTGATAAATCGGACAATCTGACAGAATACTGAATGAAGTTCAAGAACGCTTGAAGTCAGTGATCGCATCGAGTCGCAAGACTGAAGCTATTCGTTCGCGGAATAAACTTAAGAGAAAGGGAAAACTGGAGCATTTCTTGTTGGAATTGCGAATGAGTGACTGCCTAGAAAACTTTATTGTTAGGTTCGTTATGATGGTGGTTATTACTAATGGCATCCACTTTGAAACGTGGCGGCGACAAACAGTTACCTAGACTACTTCAGCTATAAACAAATTAACTATACATCAACAGGAGTACAGCAATGTGGTAATGTCTAGTTTATACGTTTTTCTTCATTATATGTTATTGTAAGGTTACCGGTGCTTGTAACGAGCCTTGCTCGGTACCTTCCTTGTATTTTTTCCCACCAATACTCTAACCGTCGCTCGCTCATCTCGACCAGTTCCATCAGCATTGAACAGCAGCGGTTCCAAAAGGTGAACGTTCAGTATACGGCCCTGGATGGATCATAATCTTTGCATATTCTATGAAAACTTACTGTTCACACAGTGCTGGACATCACCCGTGGGTGGTTATGCACACTATAGAGCCAGCTACGGACTCCACTGATGGGGTATGTCCACGTAGCCACTGGAGTGTAATTCCATGTCCTTTAGCGATAACTTGATGGTGGTCTCTTAGTTCATATGTCAGCTGCTTATGAGTCCTACGGGGCAAAATGCAGACTCTGAAGTGCTGCCTTAGAGTCGCAAAAAATGACCCATTTCTGAGGTGTCTCTAGCAGGAGATATTTGACAGCAGCACGCAGGGCAGCAAGCTCTGCCGCTGTTGATGTTGTAATGTGGGACAGCTTGAATTTGATTGTGGTTTGCGTAGCCGGAATCACAACGGCACCTGAAGAGCTTGTAGGTGAGACTGAACCATCAGTATAGATGTGTATTCGGTCCCCGTATGTCTCATTGATTAATAACAGCGTCATCTGTTTCAGAGCTATTGTTGGGTTATCGGCCTTCTTCTTTACACCCGGAATACTTAGGCATTGCTGGTAATGACTTCGCCGACGAAGCCGCCCGGTCTGCCCATCTGGAAACCCGACCCGTTCCAATCCCCTTATCCAGAATCGACGTTACAAGAAAGCTTCAAATTGTGG
Organism: Dermacentor andersoni; assembly: GCF_023375885.2. Classification (NCBI taxonomy): domain Eukaryota; kingdom Metazoa; phylum Arthropoda; class Arachnida; order Ixodida; family Ixodidae; genus Dermacentor; species Dermacentor andersoni. The sequence goes on from NC_092815.1 coordinate 101,902,939, forward strand.
TTAAACCTATGACACACAAATACTGGTCTTCTCCCAACTTCCCGATGTGTCATCTTCATAAGCTGGATCAATCCTTAAAGCTACAAGTGCCATCAAAAGTTTCCCGCTCTTAGGCGACAGTACTGCACCGCCTCTGGCTCGAGCTGGCATTTACGAAGGCCTACTCGTTACGCATTGGAATGGGATCTTTGTGGAATGGGACTCTTGTAGAGAGCGCGAAGCTTTCCGAACAGAATTGAACCAGCTGAACTCTGGACCATTTTCGCTAATGAAGATCCTTAGACGACGGCCGTACGCGTCGATGGCACAGAAAGCCACGAAAGCGCTGTTGAAATAGCTCACGTCGACAGGTCTTGGCAACCGTGAGTAGACTTGGTGCAAACCTTCAAATTGTGCGCAAAACTGTGCTCTCTCTCTGCGCATTATAGCCTGCACGGCTGCTGCGCCGTAAAAATCCCAAATCATCATCATCATTCATCATCATACCCCTTCCCCCAGTGCCGGGTAGCAAACCGGACGTGTGTGTGGCTAACCTCCCTGCATTTGTTGTCTTCTATTTCTCTCTCTCTCTCTCTCTCTCTCTCTCTCTCCACTGATGGGGTCATCACTTGCAGCCGTGATCCGCTGTTAAGCGATAGTCGTGTTGTGCTTATGTGTTACTTCCTTGAACCACGGCGTATGCTAACGCTTACTGTGTTTTCATGTGCGTTTCTAATTATTTGAAAATGGATTTGAAGAAGAAAATACACAGCCTGATTCTCCCAATCCTGTTTTTTTTTTTTTGCGTTGAAATAAGAGATCGCCAGAACGGAGATAGAAGAATACAGGGTGAAGAAAAAAAGTCACCGTGATAGCAGGGGGGAGCCTTGCTGCCAAGCGCGCTTTGAATGCTGCGGTCCGTGAATGCGAAAATAGTAGGAAGCGCCTGGAGATTGACACGCGCGTGCGTTGTAGCGCGCAGCGGGACGGCAACAACGGCATCGAGGCTCGGATTACGCATCTGTCGGTCAGCGAAATTCCCTCAACGTCGGGTTACAAAACAGCTCCATAAAGCACTAAAGGGTGGGAAACGGGGTCCCGTCTGCATGCGCGCCAAGCCGGCACTCAATTCGGGAGGACGAGAGTGGGGCATGCGGTGTTCGCCAGGCAGGAACATGAGGGGCAAAAAAGGGACCGGAAGAGAACACAAAGAAAACAACGCACGGTGTATGCTACATGATGCGACAAAGCTGCGTGCCCTGGAGAGAATCAATATAATCTGCGTGCAAGATTGACAGCAAACATAAGGGCGCCGGTTCGGCTGTATGTATGTGACGAGGTAAAGAAGTTAAAGAAAAGAAAGAAAGAATTGGGGGGGGGGGAGGGGGGAAGGTTGGAAGATTGGAGGCTGAGGATCATTCTGGGCTGCCCGTGGTTGTAAGAAGGTAGAAGAAAACAGACGAAATTAAAAGGGCAATTTTTTCCTTTCTTTTTTTCCTTGCCCCTTTTCACGTAACATGTGAAGACATACAGTCAGTCACAAAAGTTTACGGGACATAGATATTCCTGCGGTAGCCTGGGGACGTGGTCTTGAATTGAAAGTTTCAGTCCGTAGTGGCTTCGTGGCCTACAACGCCTGCAGTTTCAGGCATGCCTAACTTGTACGATATATAGGGCACTTATCGACATCCGGCACACTTCTTTAAAGGCACTGTTCTCGTGTGAGTGGGTGCCACCTCTGCAGGACGGTCTCCCCACACCGAGCGAGTGAACTGCGTGCCTACATAACCTTTCTTTAAATGGCGAATTTCTCTCAAAGTGAGCGGTACGTTAACGGTGAACCGTACATCAGCGCGAGCGTATGCGAAACAATATTGTTCATGTCTTCGTTCATGTCAGAAGTATTTGCTGGTAGTAGCGTCAGCACGCACCACGAGATAAATGAAAAACGAAAAAAAGAAACAATAAAAGAAAAACAACGTCAGTAGAGAGGACGTCTTCTATCGGTGCTAACGTCAACTCTTAACAGAAGCTGTATACAGCTTCGAAATGTTCATGGAAAAAACGTACCATATAACAATATGTAGTCTGAATTCGTGGCTCTCGCCGTGCGAACGAAGCAAGTATGACGAAGTCAATCCCCTGGACATGCACCAACGCTTTTCCCGAATGCCTCGAGCGAGCTAAGCGCCAAGCAGCGAGCAAACAAACAAACAAGCGTACTATATACTGCGGGAGCAGAGTTGGGGAAGCCGTCGACGGGCACTTTGGAGGCGACGCTCCAGGAGGTTTGCAGAAAGAAACGCAAGCGCGCAGAAATCACACAGACGTGGGGAGGAAGAACCTATATGCTCACTAAGCGTGCCTGCTACGCCTGAATGTAATGTGCATTTCAAAAAACTTCTAACCGTCGGTCCGCGATGAACCGTATGCGAAAAGATAGAAGGCTACAGCGGCCACGAACAACAACGGGACAAGCTCAGGGGGCGCGACAGCACCCCTATATATATGCGCCCGCCTTTGCGACATAGGCATCGGTGCACGGTCGGTGCATTGATGTACACAACGCACTCCTTTGCATCGTCGACACGACTGCTGGGACGCTTGAAAACAGTTGCCAGTTCGAACTCGTCGAACGTCTCTCATGGCTGCTTTTATAGCCCTGGCTCCAGGCACGCATGTGAAGTAAACAAGCTTTGTGCACTTCCTCGCCAAGCAATATTTTTCTTCACCCTTTCCACCCCGCTCCTTCTTTTGACAAGTAGTTGCGCCACGAATAACGCGTGTCCTGGTGTACCACCACGCGCGTACCGCGCCAAGTCAGTGTGAACGGCTTCCGGAGGCGCAGATGCTGCTCGCGAGGCGCGGGCGTCGAAGTGTGCATGCTTCGTGTTCTCTTGCGCGCTACCGCTTTTTCTCAGTATAGACCTAGACATAAATGCATATACGGCGAGGTGGATGCAAAATCATCTCCGAAGGCTTTGTGCGCTAAAGTTTGCCGCCGAAGCGACGACGAATGTCTGAGTTCCAAATGCACTTACGCGAGCTGTATGCCAGCCGCAGAGGCACAAGGTCTGTGCTGTTCTCTGTGCACGCTTACGAAACTTGGGCGCAATGTTGTTAGAGGCTGGAACGAAGGCTCGAAAGGTTCACCGGAGCTAGACTTGTATGGCTGTGCGCGTTCCTGAGTGAACCAAGACCTTTCTGAAGCGGTGTCCTTAAAGAAGTGTCAAGATGCATGTGCTGTATGTTTTCTTTTTTTTTTTCAGAATTTTCAATGTGGGACGGGCACATCATTGGCGGCATTGCTATTGCTTTGAATAAGCAAGAAGTGAGGTGGGAATAGGGCCCCCCGTGCTTGGACAGTTTTACTTTCTCTACTCGTATCACGTTAGGCTTTCTTTGAATTAGTTCATTCCTATTTTTGGCCCTATATATATTTTACATTCTGAAGGATAATTATATTAACAGTATATGTTAACGGCGCGCGTCTTAACCCTATACGGCATACTTACCGAACAGGAACTCAACCCAAACGTGCAGCCGTCACAATAAGAATGTTGCAGGTTATATGGTGCAGCGTGTACAGACGGACGGGAGCGAAACATCTTAAATGGACCGGACCTTGTGCAGACTTCCCGATTGATTCCTCAAAATGCTTGATATTGAATATACCCACATTTGTAATCCTATCACGTATACGTTCACCGAATTCACAACCTTAGTTAGAAGCCTGCATACATACGTACCATCCTGCCCGTTTATATATCTTTATTTATCGAAGTCTAACCTTTCTAATCAACCAGTGCTACCGATATAGTTCTTTTGCATGGTATTTACTTCTTTGAGCTCCGAATGTTGGCAAATAATATGACATATGGAGGAAATATTTAACCACGGGGACTTCCTCCTAGAGTCTCCATCACAGGCACACTGGGTACAGAAACACTAAGTAGTCTCAAACAAGAAGGGTACCGTTTCAAAGGTATATTTGCGGATTTACGACGAAAAAGTGTGGAGTAAATACCGGCCTTTTTCGGGGAGTAGGTTGTGCTAAAGCACAGGTCTAGAAACTACGGTTCACGGGTCGGATCCATCCTGTGGGGCCTCTCGACCGGCCCGCGGCCGGCGGTGGTCCATACGATGACGGCCAGCCCCACACGCGGGCCTGCAAAGCCACCAATGCGCCTCCGCCTGCGAGCAGTGCTTCTCCACAAAGCCTAGCGCTATTGCGCTTCTTTCTGAGAGCGGGTTTCTTTGCTGTCACAAGATCACACCACAGTGCCACCTCATCCGAGTCAACGCCTGCGCATCGGGAGCCTCATGCGACCATGCCGTGAGGAGCACGTTACGCTCTAATTGGCCGATCCCAGCCCCAACGTCGAAAGACGTGTTGAATTTTTCTCGACTTCGCCCAAGCGCACTGGGCCCCTTCTGTGGCTCGTTCGTCCGCCAAACTACAGCATGTAAATAGCGATATAGAGTACAAAGCTCCATTCTTCAGTCCACAGAATGCTGCTAGTTTGAGTCCAGAACATGTATGGTACGGTAGCAGTGGAGGACATCTTTAAATAATTATAAAAGCTGTTTGCGTACTGCTTGTAGTAGGACAAACTAAACTCTTTCACCATTGGTCGGTGGAAACATCTCCGGAGCTTAAAAAGAAAAACTTGTGAAACAAAACAAAAAAATTGCTGGCTCTCTGGTAATCGAGCGTATGTGTAAGCATGAAATCGCAACCGGCCAAGCAGATTGGTTGGAGATACTAGCCACAATCTTAAAATGGGTGTAGTGCATGTTCGCAACGGCACACCCCACCCCACCCCACCGATCCATGCCTTACAGTGCACTGGTCCACTTGAAGGCCCAGCTAGAAGAAGAAATCCTGCTCAAGGCGGCACGACAGGCAGCGAAAGACACCAGGGAGACAGAACGCACGGCTCATCTAGAAGAAGCGCCTGAAGGAGGTGCCACGCAAAGTGGCGCCATCTCTCTAGGCAACGCAAGACCCGCGCCGTGGAACTCACGGACCGCTGGCGTTCAAAAGAGCACAGGCAACCCTGTCTCAGCTGACAATGAAGTGTATGGTGCCATGTATTTGCCTTTTCAATGTGGCTATTGGAAATGACAAACAAAACTTCAACGTACTAGAAGTTACAGCTTGAATGGTAGTTTGAACAAACTCTAGAAAGAACTCGGAAGCAATATTTTTTGTGAGTTGTTTGTACAGTAACCAGCGTATGTGTAATGCGGTCCTGTACAAAGGGTTGAAGGTCAGAGACCGCATTTCCTTAGGTTTTGACTGGTTGTCCGGATGATCTCCTTTTGTTCTCGCAACTTGCCTAGATGTTCTCGTTTGAATGCCCAGATAACGACTGTGGCTTTTGGCCCAAGTTCACTTGAAGGTTGCGGACAACGGGAGCTAAAAGCATTTCATGCTTATTAGTAAAAGCAGCTAAAGCTGGGGGATTTCTAAAAGCCAATGTCTTTTGCACTGCATGATTCTCGAGCAAGTCCACTATGGGAAGTACATGGGCCAGCCCTCTACCTGCTGTTTCAGCTGCAGATGTTATGAGGTCGCACCGACTCAATCACTGCCAGTTCCGCACGTTTCTAAAAGCGACGGAAAGCAGTGAGTTCGCAGACGTGACGCATCACACACGGCAGCTCGACGGTCAAGCTGCGAAAAAGCTTTGTCTCGTTTCTTTAACCTTAGGGAAGAAATAACGTGTTCCTTGCACAAAAGGTTGCCCCTAACCACTACTGTTCAATGGCGAGCGCTTTGGAAATCGGCCTTTTGCCTCGACTTATGGGACCACATGAACAGGGTCAACGTGAAACTGCAAGGAGAGGCACACCTCATTCATGGACATAAACAAGCTTCAGGGCAAAACTGCATTTTGAGAGGCAGATGCAAAATCGAAAGTGGGATCATTTTCGTTGCCGATCCAATGATTAGTGCGGAAACAAAAGCGGCATTTTCTTCCCTAACTGCGACAAGAATCATCGGCGATCTCCACACACAATATTGACCGCGATTCTCTGACCTTGACGCCAGGACGAGGAAACTACAAATATACCCAAATTTATTTAGCTGCGATGTGGCTGGATTGCCAGGTTCTTTTCAACTAGAAGTGATTGAACTACAGTAAAACGACATCTTGAAGTACAAATGCTAAGAAGACAATCTAATCAATACATAGAAGAATACAGGCTCTGAACAGTTCCTAAACTTAAAGCTATAATTGTCCGTGGGCACATGTCAGCTTTTGGCACTATACCCATACTTCTTAAAGCAAACATTTTCCATAATGGGAAATGGAGTCTCTAGATACAGGGCTAATATATCTAACGTACGCCTGAGTTATCTGATTATTATTGCTCTATCTGGCTTGCGCCAGAGATTACTGAAATATTAAAGTCAAAGCATCAGGTCCATCACTTATATTAGCCCACCACTGATATTACGTCTTGAAAATGGGATGCAATTCCCATGCATTGAAATATAGTACACCCTGCTTGGTACCCGTCGTGGTTACCCAGTGGCTATGGCGTTGTGCTACTGAGATCGAGGCCACGGGTTCGAATCCCGACCGCGGCGGCTGCATTTCCATAGGGCTGAAATGTGAGGGTGATTAGCTACTTATTTAGACGCTCAGTTAATTAAGAACCTCTGGTTAGTGTCCTGTGCGGCATTTTGCTGTCATTACATGCTTCCCCATTTGCATTGTTAGTATTGTTGACCTCCCTGACTTTCCTGTCCTTGCTCTCTCTCTCTCTCTCTCACTTGGTAGGGCGACATGTTAGTATTACAAATGGGCAAATATGCTAATGTGAACGCGTAAATATTTTCCTCCCTCCTGCCTTTCCTGGTTTAGAATTCAACTCCATATTTATTTATTGGCATGATTTTCAACTTTGGTATTTTTTGTTAATAAGCTGTTTCTGGTTTAATGTGTTGCAATTTGTATCCGTTCCGTTCGATGACATTCTGATACTACAGCTTCTTATATATTGTGCGTAGTCAGGAGGCACCTTCATTCTTAGTTGAAAATTTAAAGCCTTCGGAATTATGCTAAATTTTAATTCCAAGCACATACGTATTAATTGTGCTTCGATCCTTATTGTTTCAATGCTGTCGTACATTGCCATTGCCGCATGTGCTATTTAGATTCATCTACTGTTCTCTCTAAATACTGCGAGGTCCTTGTGGAGGTTCCTGCTATAGAAGGCCTTTTATTTATGTTCGATGTGTTCTGCATCCAAACTATACAATGTGGTTATTAAACAAATAGGGAGTTTCCCCATAAATCACTTGTAACCACCTGCCTTAGCTCGTTTATTTTATTTAATATTTCTTTTAGCCTCACTTGAAAACCTGAGATGAAAGGCTTACGTTTTAGGTCTTGACGATTTGGTCGGTTAATTGCCAAGTACTTTATTAGTGGCTCGATCATTCGCTGTTAATTTTTCCAGCCAAGTGAATCCGTTCAGTTGTGCAAAAAAAATTAGCTTAACTAATGCGCCGCCCGAAAATCCTTGTCCTAAAAAGTAAGGTGTCCAGTACAGCAATTGTTATCGTTCACACAAACCATACAACAATATATATGAATTAAGGCTTCATGGCTACGTTCACAAAGATCTGAAAAAAAAAAAGAAGAAAAGGTGGCTTTTGAAACGCGTTGTCGCATAAGATTTCTAAGTTTAGCTTTATTAAAAGTAAGCTTAAAATCCAACTTACACAAGTCGTTTTAATCTCTTATAATGTAAACGTTGTCGAGGACAAAACGGCGCAATGCGACAGACTAATACGAAGCAACACTTGCGTTCTCTGTCCCGTATATCGCGTGATTTTATTGATGACGATGCTACACCAACTGGCCTACGCTTTTATACTATATAGCGAAGCGTATAGACTATGCACAAAAGTCAAAACAAATTCGTAGTATTGCCGGAGTTACGGTAACGGCACAAGAGCAACAAAAAAGAAAAGGGTCCTTTGTAAAGAATGGTGATACTTCTAAGACCAACTCAACGTAACGTAGATATCTGCTAGGTGCAGATAGAATGACTGCGAACCATCAGCACTTTATACTATAATGCTAATGTTATCTTAGTGTGATGCTAATGTTAATACTCATGTTATGCTTATGATATGGTAATCCTAAAGCAGTTACTTCACTTCTTTCTTTGCACGTTATTGGCCAATGTCAGCGCAACTAATTAAATTCTGAAATTATTTGAATAAAGCATGCCGATTAATGGAAATAAACCTTTTGGTCTATATGAGTCAGTGCAGTTACCTATGCTTACGAATTTATTTTCACTAATATTTAAGTATTTATTGTCCTGCTCCAAACACCATCACTGGTGACCAATCCGGCCGTCTGGCCGAAAAGTTTGGAGACCCCCATGCTCTAGAGGATCGAAATGGCGCTTTCCGCGACGCGCCGCCTGTTTCCTCAAGGCAAACCGTTGCCGCTTCTGCCCTGCTACTGTGCGATCAGCTGTCGGAAATGCAACAGGGTGTTCCCTATATATTTCATGTGCTCCGTTTATCTTGCAAAATGTGGAGAGCGCGAGAGGGAAGGCGTGGGCAGTAGGTGACTGCACAAATAGTGACTGGCATTTTAAGGAATGGAATGAACCTGTGTCCTCAAGTTCACGGACAGCTGATACCTGCAGCAGTACTGCCTGTGTTGCCGGTATTCTGCGATTCACGGCTATCCTCGAGGATAATAAAATTCACCCATGCGATAGCGAAAGCAATGCAACGCTAGCCTCCAAAGAAAGGACTTCGACGCCGGTATGTCGGCAAGAGTGAGTATACCGCTCGCTGCACAGTGACAAAGGGAGTATACTCCCTTTGTCAGGAGGGATCACTCTGTCAGGATCAGCATCACTGCGCCAGTAAGCGGCGCTATAGCGCCGCTTCCTGGCGCAGTAAGTTCTTGCATATTATCTGCACATATCTACGCCAACTCACACCAAAACTAACGTACATTATATCACCTACGTATTAATAATACGTAAACAGACGCACTCTTGAATCAATGCGCCAAGGCATGAGTAACGGACACTGACAACTCACAAATGTTCGAAGCTGAAAGTATCGTGACGATCCGCAGAGTAAGCGAGTGACTAGCGATAATACGTGTTTGCTATAAGCTATTACAAATTATAGAAGAAGTAAGCGCCAAGAAAAACTCTACCGCAACTGACAACAACCGCGAGCGATTAAAGGCAGACAATGAACCATAATATAGTGTCGGCAGCGAGGAACGTTGCTAGCTGACTCAGAAATATGACAGACCGCTGCTTCAAAGTGATTGTAAAATAAAGAACTAAGAGCAGAAGTCACAGATCTCGGTTTATATCTGAAACCGAAAATTCTGACAGTTTGGGATGCTTTTGTAGACCCGCTTCCAGTACAAGCACCGCATACGCCTCTCGCAGCATGGAGATGGAGAAGTTGCGATGAGCTCTGAAAGCGCCTACATGCCTTCTTGAAGCTGTGGCCAAAGCTTCGTGTCCTCCACCGGGTCGTCGTCTACGATACTGGCCGAATATTGTAAACACTGCATTGTTGTGTACAGAACATTTACGCTTTAGGCCTTGTGCGCGACAAGAACGAATACTGGCGCAACAAAGGCAGCTGAGGCAAGCAATAGACGCGTCGCCTCGTCATCAAACAATTGGCAGGTGCCCAGGGGATTTCCGCGATAGCGATAGGAGTAAAGGATAAGCTCCAAATCTTGCATTTGGCGCCCAGAACTCTTCACCGATGACACAGGTGTGATGCCATGGGTGTCACTCTATCTTCAAGGAATTCGCTCGTTTACATTACAGTACACGCGAAAAACTGCGCCACGAAGCCGAGCTGTCTTTCGCTAACTGCGTCACAAGGCCAGGCGCGGCGAGCGTGCCTCATAATTAACAAAGAAAAAGTACCGAAATTAATTTTCAACAATGTTGAACGTCAGAGGAAGCGCCACAAGCTTGTCAGTTCATTAAAGCGCGACACTTAACTGCGTAATAGGGCCGAGCTGCTTTTCGCTAACCGCGTCACAACGCCAGGCATGGCCACTGTGCTTGAAAAGTACTCCAAAAAGTAACGAGATTAGTTACAATAATGTTCGGGGTTAGAGAAAGCGCCAGAACTTCTCCCAGTAAAATTCAGCGCACGCGAAACTGCATGCATCACAGCGCCCACAGTGCCCAAAACTGCCGAAATATTTTATATTATGTTGGGCTCATAGAAAGCGTCGCAAACATCTCCCAGTACGAGTCATTATTTCAATTTAAATGTGCCACGACGACCGAGCTGTTTTTCGCTAACTGCGTCGCAAGTCTGGGTTCCATGCCGTATAAGCCTAATTGCATGAAATGCGTCGCAGACTGTTGAACAGAATTTCTCACCTTGCCGCAGTCTAACAGTGCAGCGGTGCCGTGTTGAAGAGCAGAAGGAACGCAAGGATTCGCCGGGAGCCCAAGAAACCAGGCTAAATCCCAAAATAGAAAAAACCGGCAGACGGGTCGCCGAACAGGCCAACGCTTAGATGCGCAGCCGGTCTCGCTCGCTTCTGTGGCGTGTCTGACGAATGACGCATACATCTGACGCGTCATTCGCCTGTCGCTAGGCGACGGAAGTAAGCCGCCAAGTATAATTTAATTTATATGCAGATATTTTAGTTTTGCCGGGAAACAGTAAAAAAAAATTAAACAATGTCTGTTAACTTCATTTCACATACATTTTTTTTCGATGCTCGCGGCGCCAAACGGTCGGCGTTAATACTAGCGTGACGTATTTCCTGTTGCCAGTTTTCACCGAGTGTCCTCTCTTGTTGAAATCCTTTCTCTATGGTACGGATGTTAGTTCTGTAGTTATTGATCAGCACTGCCAAGCTGCACCTCAGATGCCCGAGGAACAGCGTCCGGTACAGTTGCATCATCACGTGTATACTGAAGTACACCATGTTTTTCCTCCGAGAAACTTGCAAAGATAAGAGATGGCTGTCAGGCGCTTCTTTAGGTAGGCCACATGGGGACTCCAACATAGCTCACGGTCGATGATTACCCACGACCTGTGCGTACTTACATAAGAGCTATTTTGTCCATCGATTGATATGGCATACGAAGTCAGTGGCTTCCGGCTAAATGCCACCAATGCACATTTTTCTGCACAAATCCTGAGGCCTTGTTTCCCAAGGTACGTCGATATGAACTTCGCAGATTTTTACAGCCTTGCACGTACTTGAGGACGCGTCACACCAGTTGGCGAGACGCGGATGTCATCGGCATGTTATAGTGGAGGAAGGAAGGAAGGAAGGAAAAAGTGGAGAAGGAAGGCAGGGAGGTTAACCAGTTTTGCCCAACCGGTTTGCTACCCTACACATGGGAGGGGGATGGGGGGGATGAAAGATGGGGAGAAGAGATAGAGGGCACATAACACGGCACACACATCGTTGGTTACAGTCTGTCACTCTTGTGTGGTACGTGACATCACTGTCACAGTCGCTTGTCCAAGCCCGTATCCTTCATAAACCGAAGTAGTCCCTTCGTCGCCTTCAGCTGCGATGTCTTCAGTCGGCGATATGTGAAAATGGTTGCAACTGACAATGGTCTACTGTCAAGGTGCGCTAGAACGGACGCCATGGACTGTCTCTGAACATTATATTCAGGACAGTCGCACAGAATGTGTTCCAGCGTCTCCTCGCAAAGACAGGCATTGCAGAGAGCGTTGTCGGCCATTCCAATGCGAAACGAGTAAGATTTCGTGAAGGCCACCCCTAGCCATAAGCGATAAAGCAGGGTGGCCTCACTTCGGCGGAGTCCGGTTGGCATACAGAGATGCATCAAGGAGGGCAGGTCGTGTTGATGATCGCTGCGGTTGGTCTGGCTGCTTGGTGTGCACCATAGAGAGAGCGTGATCTCCTGTGCAAGCACTTGAAGTCTCCTGGCTGCGTCGGAACGTGAAAGTGGTATGGCCTCTTCCTGTGTGTCTTCAAGAGCTGTCCGAGCGGCTTTATCGGCGTCTTCATTTCCGATGACGCCGCAGTGACTTGGCAGCCACTGAAACGTCACGTGATGTCCTTTCTCATGTGATGTATGAATTAGGCATCTAATATCGAATACGAGCTGTTCAGATGGCCCGCGACGCAGAGCTGATAGTACAGATTGTAGGGCTGCCTTTGAGTCGCTGAAAATTGACCATTGTCGAGGTGGTTCCCGATTGACAAAACAAAGTGCAGCTCGAAGAGCAGCTAGTTCCGCAGATGTAGATGTCGTTGGGTGGTCAGTCCTAAAGCTGATGGTAATACCTCTTTCTGGGACGACTGCAGCACCGGACGAACACTGGATGTTTGTGGAACCGTCAGTATAAATATGTGCACTGTCTGCGTACCTCTCGTGTAGAAGAAGCAGAGACAGTTGTTTCAGCACAGGCGACGACAGCTCAGACTTTTTCCCGATTCCTGGCACGTCGAGATGGACTGTGGGGCTGACAAGGCACCAAGGGGGCATCGATGGTTTAGATGCAGCGGTGAAGCCCGAGGGAAGTTTGTCGTTGTACTTGACAATAGTTTTTGAGAATGATGCTTGGTGCCTGTCTGAAGGTAGTGTTGCAAGGTGGTGATAGGGGGCCCGTGCCAAATGTCTGATATGCGTTCTCAGGGTTTCCACCGTGATGTGAGTCTGCATTGGATGGTCCCGAGCAATCGCAATAGTTGCCTCAGTTGACGTGCATCTCGGCAAACCAAGACAAACTCTGAGTGCTTGAGCTTGCGCTGCTTGCAGAACACGAATATTTGTCTTGCAGGTGTTGTTCAGTACAGGTAGACTGTATCTTAAAAAACCGAGAAAGAGAGCTCTGTAGAGTCTCAGCATTGCGTCTACTGACATCCCCCACGTCTTTCCTGTCAGGTATTTAAACAACTGGGAGGTTGCTGTTAGGCGTCGTTTCATGTAAGCCACGTGCGGGCTCCAACAGAGGTCTCGGTCGATAATTACGCCTAGAAATCTGTAGGTTCTGACATAGGAAATGGTCCGCCCGTTGATTGAGATGACATAAGGCGTCATTGGTTTGCGAGTAAACGCCACTAGGGCGCATTTTTCTGGCGATATGCTGAGACCTTGTTCACACAAGTAGCTCGCTGTCAAAGTAGCCGCTCTCTGAAGCCGTGCACGTATCTGAGGACGTGTGACTGCCGAAGTCCAGAGACAGATGTCGTCTGCGTATACTGAAATTTTGGTGGTAGTTGGCAAGTGTTCAGCAAGCCCAATAAGAGCGAGGTTGAATAGCGTCGGGCTGAGAGCACCGCCTTGAGGAACGCCCTTGCTGGTATAGCGTCGCGTAGTTGGGCCATCGTCAGTTAATACATAGAATGATCTTGCAGATAGGTAACTTGCAATCCATAAAAATACTCGGCCACCTAGGCCAACCGTCACAAGAGCGTCGAGAATAGCCTCATGCAATACGTTATCGTATGCCCCTTTCACATCTAAGAATAAAGCTGCAGATAAACGTTTACGGGACCTTTCGTGCTGGACATATGAAACGAGATCAACTACATTGTCGATGGAAGAGCGGTCACGTCGGAAACCAGCCATGGAACTCGGATAAATCTTGTAGTGTTCAAGGTACCATTCCAGGCGGCCAAGGATCATCCGTTCCATTATCTTTCCTACACAGCTGGCCAACGCTATCGGGCGGTAAGAGCTGAGCTCTAGTGGGGATTTGCCCTGCTTCAATATTGGCACCAGGCGGCTCACTTTCCATTCGTCAGGAACATTTCCCTCCTGCCATGAGGTGTTGTAGAGACTCAATAGTGCTGTCCGTGCGGATTCTCCGAGATAGCACAAGGCTCGGTATGATATACCATCTGGACCCGGAGATGATGAGCGCCTGCAGAGAGCTAGTGCCGCCTCGAGCTCCTCCATTGTAAAAGGAAGGTCCATGCGGCAATCTCGGGAATGGGGGACATCATCTCGGGCTGGAGGATCTGGGCGTGTCGCTTGGTCTGCCATTCGCACACAAAAGTCTTCTGCGACATCGATGTCTTGCCGCCCTTGGAAAAGCGCGAGTGCCTTGAATGGAAAACGCTGTTCCGGAAGGCAACGCAGACCTTGCACCGTTTTCCAAATGTGAGACAGCGGCTTGCGGGGGTCGAGTGTTTGGCAAAACGTTGCCCAACGTTCCGACGCTAATCTATTCATTCGACGCTGAATCTTCTTTTGTATCCTCCTGGCTGCCCTAAGGTCATGGATTGATCTTGTACGCCGATATCGACGTTCCGCCCGGCGACGAAGTGCGCGAAGTCGCTCTAATTCTATGTCGAAGTCGTTTCGCGTGTGAGAGATCGTCAGTATGCGAGTGGCGTTCCGCATCGTATTTTTAATTGTTTGTTCTAACCCAGAGGGCAGGCCCTCGCTGCAGGCATCTTCCATATCAGATTTGAAGTTGGCCCATTGAATCGTCCGAATGGTATTCCGTGGGCCAGATCTAGACATCAAGCCTTTGATGTTCAGATAGGTGGGAATGTGATCACTCCCATGGGTCTCAATATCTGGAAACCACTTCACATATCTGGCGAGAGAGTTGGAGACAAAAGCAAGGTCGAGGCAGCTGCCGTATGTCACGCCTCGAAGAAAGGTGGGGCTACCATCGTTCAAGAGAGTAAGGCCATAGTTGTAGGCGATGCTTGATAATCTTCGTCCTCTTGCATTTGTCTTTGTACTTCCCCATGCTGGATGGTGTGCATTGAAATCTCCTATGATGACCCATGGAGCGGGGCAAACACTCAAGATATCCGCTAATCTTTTAGTGTCGAAATTGTTGGAAGGCGATATATACACGCCTATGAGAGTAAACAAGAGTTTGTTCTTTTTAACTGTGACGCATATATACTGATTGTCGTCGTGGGGCGCAATCGGTTGCAAAACATAGGTGAGTTCCCGACGAACAAAAATGATGATTTTGCTGCATGCACTATTTGTTGATGACATGAAACATTCGTACCCTGACAGTCTGATTGGTTTCGACAAGTTGGGCTCACAAATGACGATGAGTGGAAACACATTGGTGTACACATACTGACGGAAATCTGAAATTCGTGATTTTAGCCCTCTGGCGTTCCACTGCATGACGGACGCTGCCTTGACTTCTTTTCGGAAGGATGGGGTATGGGTAGCCATCTTTCTAGTTGAGGGATTCAAGCACTGGGCTTAAGGCGTCCAGCACTTTAAGTGCGCTTCGAGCAGACGGTGTCCCCATCTCAACTAAAATCGTTCGGATGGCCTCCATGAGGGAACGTAGCACCGAGATGACTTGATCTGTTTTAGGTGAATCATCAATGGCCGGAGAAGGCTCCGGTGGCGCCGTTACCTTCTGAGGTTCCTTAGCAAGGGAGCGGCTCGGTAGCGTAGGCCATTCCTCTAAACAAAGAGTCTTATCTGATGCCCTCGTGGAAGTGGTGGGCCCTATCGCGTCGCGACTAAGTGGTACCGTAGTGGAGCGGGTACTATCGCTTCACTCATGCGCCTTCTTTGAAGACTTACGACGGTGCCGACGTCGACGCCGACGCCGGACTACTTCGGCTGCCTCCCTGTGGGCCGAATTGAATAGTGGAGATAATGTATGAGGCAAGGCGGCTGGCCAGTCTTGAGCAGCTCTAGCGAACAAAAGCATCATGAGCTCGGACCAGGGTCCTCGTGGCCCTGTCCTATCTAACGGTTAAATCTCCGGGGAACGAATACGTGCATGTCGTGTCTCCCAGCTAATAGTAGCCGAGCTGTTCAAAAAGAAAATCAATATAACACGATGCAAGAGAGAGAGAGAGAGAGAGAAGGGAAGAAGGAAAGGCAGGGAGGTTAACCAGACTGAGTCCAGTTTGCTACCCTATACACGTGGGGATGGGAATGGGGAGTGAAAGAGAGAGAGAGAGAACTTAGGTGTAGGATGTCTATAGTCGGGCACTCAAGTCTGCTGCCTTCAGCTAGTGAAAAAGCGCTCGAACTGCTTTCTGGGCTAATGAACTGTGAGGCCAGGCTCCCAAGATCTTCGCTTCCGTAAATGGCCTGTCATCCAGTCTATTCAAGGCACACTGGAGAGCCTCACGTTGATTATCGAAGCGAGAACAGTGGCACAGAAGATGACTGATGGTCTCTTCACACTTGCACTTAGCGCACATTGGTGAATCCGCCATTCCAATACGATAGCTGTAGGAGTTGGTGAATGCTACGCCTACCCACAGCCGACACAGCAGTGTTGCGTCACGCCGTAGAAGGTTCGCTGGTAATTTAAGTTTCAGTGATGGGTCGAGGCTGTATAAACGACACTTAGAGTTCTGTGGTGTATGCCAGCAACTTAACGTGATGGTACGAGCGAGACTGCGAAGCTCTCTTGCAGTGTCGACTCTCGATAAAGGTATAAAGAGTGTCGGTGAGGCAGCCTGGGCACGTCGGGCAGCATCATCGGCGAGGTGATTACCAACGACGCCACAATGTCCCGGCAGCCACTGAAATATGATATCATGTCCTCGTTCAGAAGCGCAATGACAGGTTTCGTTGATGTGTGACACCAGCTGTTCATAACTGCCACGTCGTAAACTTCGCAAGCTCTGGAGGGCTGCTTTCGAATCACAAAATATTGCCCATTTGTTGGGCGGTTCTTTTTCAATGTATTCGACAGCAGCGCGAAGAGCGGCCAGTTCAGAGCCTGTAGATGTCGTTACGTGTGAAGTCTTAAACTTGATGACGACCGATTGAGATGGCAGAACAACGGCGCCCGTAGATTTTTCCGACACGGAACCATCCGTGTAAACATCCATTTGGTTAGCGTATGAACCATGCAAAAGTTCCAATGTGATCTGCTTGAGAGCCGCGGTGGTCAGGCTAGCTTTCTTCACTATTCCTGGAACAGCAAGGTACACAGGAGGCTTTTTCAAGCACCACATAGGGGAGGGCGTTTTTGTTGCGGGTGAGTGTGGGTTAGCCGCAAGACAAAGAGTGTGGGTTAGCCGCAATTGATCTGGAGAACGCTGCCTTGGGTCTTTTCTCAGGCAAGCGAGCGAGATGGTGGTCCGGGACTCTGGATATATGGCGAACATGCGCCCGGAGTGCGTCGATAGCTATATAGGCCATTATTGGGTGGTCTGTCGCGGTGACAATTGTTGCCACGGTTGAAGCATTTCGAGGTAGCCCCAGACATCTTCGAAGGGCTTGGCCTTGAATGCTCTGTAGGACATGGATGTTAGTTTTGTTAGCATTGGACAGCACTGGTGTGTCATATCGCAAGTATTCTAGGAAGAGCGTCCTGTATAGTTAAAGCATAGATGCCACGGGTGTGCCCCACGTTTTGCCGGCAAGAAACCTTAGTATATGGGAGATAGAAGTAAGCCTCTTCTTCAAGTATGAGATGTGGGGGCTCCATGAAAGGTCTCTGTCGATAATAACGCCTAGGAATCGGTGAGTTTTTGCGTAGGAGATTGGTTGGTGGTCAATAGAAATGGGGTACCAGGTCATGGGCTTGTGGTTAAAAGCGACTAAGGCGCACTTCTCGGTCGAAATGCTGAGGCCTTGAGCACGCAGGTACGATGATGTTAGGGTCACTGCTTTTCGGAGCCGTGCACGCACCTGGAGACGTGTAACTGCCGAGGCCCATATGCATATGTCGTCAGCATATATGGAAAGGTTTACTGTATGTGGTAGAACGTCGGCAAGTCCAAGGATTGCAAGGTTGAACAAAGTGGGGCTAAGAACCCCACCCTGAGGGACGCCACGGCAAGTGTAATGGTCAGCGGTTCGGCCATCTGCACTGTGCACAAAGAAGGAGCTATCTATTTTAAAAATAAACGGTGCAAGATACACTTATAATACCTATGGTGTTCTGTCGTCGGAGGTTTGACAACCGGACACCGTATAGGTCTTTTAATGACATTTTGCACCAATGTTTTCTTAACGTTGCCTTTTTTCGATGAAAAGCTTGGCTAACAGGAAATTTTGTTGAGTGTATCTATGGGATTTCTAGTTATTTTAATTATCACAGTCCACTGTCCCATAAATCCTTATCCCATGACTCTTGAAAAGCATTTGCCCTACGGTCACTGCGCCGCCTACTTGCATGACGTGCCTATGCTCGTCCAAGCATTTCTTCTTCCTATCGAGACGACTGCTTCAGCTGTTTAATTTCAGCCAAGCTCATGTTTTTTGGTCTAAGCTTTACTGCCCTTTTCCTAATTCTTTAGCTTACTAGTCACTGTTCCTTGTCCTGTCCGCAGTTTCAATTAAAGCTTCTTTCTAGCTAGCCTCCATGCTTCGTCCCAGTACCCGACAGATGGCGGAGAAGAATGTAATATGTACTTTTCTCATCCTTTCGAGAACGTCAGTAAGATGCGGCTAAAACGGAAATCTTTTTTTCTTTTTCTTTAAATTCCCATCCATTCTTTTACGAGGAAAAACTCGGATTCAGACAACGGCACAAGAAGAAACACAGGACAAGAGCTTATGTTTGTGTCATTGTCCGACCTCAGGGACAATGACACAAATCTTCCTCGTGTGAACGGACTAGCCCAGCAGCAAATGTTCAAAAACTATACCATTCTTATTCAGCGGCATAGGGATTTTATTGTCGTGGCCTATAGGGGCAAGTGTTTGACGTGACAACTTGACCGAGGTAAATGCACCGTCACTAGCTACTTCCAGTCACGTAATACCAATCGCAAACCCTTGTCCTCTTGTCACACATGCTGAACACTATAGATGATCTAATAGTGCAAATCAGGCTAGTTGGATTGGTTTGATAGAAACAAGTTAAATTACCGCGCTAAGGCAAAAGAAAAAAACGAAGGAGTACACGACATGAGTTGTGATAGAGGGCTCGTGTCGTGCACTCCTTTCTTTGTACTTCGTCCTATAGCAGTGAGTTTTGTTTGTTACCATGGACACTAAATGGTTTTAAGCGTACTCACTGTTGGCACTAACATTAGACTTTGTTGGTCTATTATCAGTCGTAGATTGTCGCGTTTGTTGCTTAGCGGGACAAATGTATTGCGCTAACGCAGGTCTTCAAAGGTTTGAACGTCACTTTTCATTGACGCTTTTTTCTTCTTTTTCTGTTCGTCAATCTGGCGTGCGGAACTCTTCGGGCAAATATGCAGTGACTAACTACAAAGGAAGTGTGGCTGCCTGCCTCGGCCATCAAGCACCTGTCTGAAATTTCAGATGAGGCTTCAAGCATATTATCTGAAGTATAAGCCCTGTATGTATAGCAGGCCTGATATCTTCTGTTTCCATTAAAGTGTTCTCTCTCTCCTTCTCTCTGCCGCGGCCCTTCCCAATGTTTTATTATTTTCTGCCTTTTGACTGTGATTCCAGTGCGTTTCTTATATTTTGCAACCTAATTCAATGCACTCTCTACACACATTATATAACCACTTGAAGTGGTACCGCAGGAATAAAGGCTTAAAAATGGGAAGCGCCATCTATCGAATATTCAGCAAGGCGACATCCGCCGTCTTGTCCAACGGCACAGCAAACTCAAACTTTTCAGTAGACATCAGAGCTGCAGGAATGGCTACTACTTTCGCGGTTCAGCCATGTTCTCCCACCGTTGTGTGCTACTATTTGCAAAGCAAGCAATGTGTGAAAGCAACGTCAAGAAAATAATACCTTTTTTCAGTAATGGATGCAACAAAATGAGCCAATGAAATTCAAACACGTCTGATATAAAAAGTTGCTGCCACATTATATGTTGCATACATGCCGCGGTTAGCACGTCAAAGTAATAGTTAACTTCAGCTCTCGTTCCATCGTGCCTGAGTGCGTGCTTACTTTTACGTGTGTAATTATATTCCGCAAATACTCTTGCTGCTTGTTTCTTTGTCTTCTTCTTTTTCTTTTTTACCACGTCAGTTCTGTTTAACTACGCGCTGAGGATTAAAGCTAACAACGCTAGCCTCCGTATGATAAATTGTTTGAACAATGTCTGTGTTTCGCAGACGACGGCGAAAACCCATTTCTTAAATTCGACGCACATCTCTTTCGTATAAATGCATCTTGAGTATGTTTATGTCCATTTTTTTATAAAACAGAAGCGTGAAGACTTTCCAGTTTTTGATGTTAAAGAGAATGCCGTGGTTTGCACATGCCGATATGTTGTGGAAGTTGTGCCTTAACTCTTCTTCAGGCCGGATGAAAACGAAAGTTTCTGAGAAGATAGAACAACATTCATGGAGACTGCACTTTTGTCCGTACTGGGGCACATAATTCTCTCTGACGACTTCCTAGAATAGTAAGCGTGCAAGTGTGTTTTTATTTTTATTTATTAATTTATTAGATACTGCGGACACGTGGTCCTAGCAGGGAGAGCGACATATGGTACATACAATGAAAATCAGATTGACAAAACAAACAGAACCATGAAATTACAAGATTACGAAGTGGATTCAATTATACAGTTCCATTCGGTTGCAGTTCGAGGAAAAGAAGAAAACTTCTGTGTGTTTGTTCTTGAAAAGTAAGGGGTTATGCATCATGTCTGCGGTGGCGTGTAGTTCTGGTCGATAACTGCGATAAATGTTCTGATGGGTCTAAGGATAAACTGTTGGTGTGAAGTAGTTTAAGGAATTCAAGTCGCTGTTTCTTTCTTCTAAGTTCGAGTGGTTCAAGGTTGTTAATTTCCATAAGTTCGGCGGAAAATTTGTTAAATATGAATCTGACCGCTTTTCTCTGAATTCTCTCAACACTATTGTTATTAGTTTTTGTGTATGGATCTCAAACTACGCTAGCATATTCCAGCTTAGGTCTAATTAGGGAGATGTAGCATAGCATTTTAACGTTACATGGGGCTTTCTTAAGTTTGTGTCTCAACAGGCATAGTTTTATGAAGGCTGAAGCACAAGTGTTAGTTATGTGATCATTCCATGATAGTGTATTGTTAAGGGTCACTCCTAGGTATTTATAGCTATTGGCTTCATGCAGAGGTGATGGACCTAACTTACATGTATAAATCAGGGATGATTTCTTATGTGTCATTCACAGTAGTACGCTTTTATCTCTGTTTAGTGTGATTCCCCAGCACCTGCACCATGCAAGAATATTATTTAAACTACAACATAAACTAGTTTGATCATGGAGAGAAACAATATCTTTAAAGAGCACATAATCATCGGCAAATGATCGAATCTGTACACCACCTTCAACAGTGTTAATAATATCATTGATATAAAGAACAAAAAGAAGAGGACCGAGCACACTGCTCTGGGGAACACACGGGACCGGAAGGCAGCCCGATCTTTCACCATTTATCTCAACGAATTGTTTCCGGTTAGACAAGTAAGCAGAAATCCAAGAGATAAACATCCGAGGGATTCCTGTGTTTTCAAGTTTTAGAATTAGTTTATCATGAGGTACCGCATCGAATGCCTTACAGAAGTGAAGGAAAATCATGTCTATTTGTCCGTTCTTGTCAAGGCTTGATGCAAAGGAATGAACTACAGGGACCAGCTGTGTGACAATCGAATACCCTCTTCCGAACCCGGGCTGAAAGTTAGTTAAAGTTGACTGCTTTTCTAGATGTGTGGTTATGCTTTTTGCTATGATATGTTCGATGAGTTTACAGCATGATGACGTTAAAGAAATAGGACGGTAATTTTCTACAAATCTCCCTTTTTATGAATTGGTGCTATTCGAGCTGTTCTCCAGTCACTCGGTAATTCAGACGACAATAATGAAGCACGGAATATTATAACAAGAAACTCTGATATGGTTACAGCGTATCTACGGAGAAACAAATTAGGGATATTATCAGGCCCACTTGAACATTTCGGTTTTAGGTTCAGCACCATAGACAGTACACCAGCATACGATATAAAATTCCCATCACTCACGATTGTGAATGCGATTCAATGGCATGTTGCACGGTGAGGCAGCAGAAGCTTGGAGATGGATCGGGAAAGTCCTGTGTATGTCTACAGCCGTTGCGCTATAGTACGCTGTGAGGCACAGTACACAATGCGCACCGGCGACGTCAACGTTCAACTTGCGTTTTCGTTTCCCTATAAGTAAAATACGTGTGCTTCGAGCAGCGTCTACGGAACTTCGGCGGGAGCGCATCTACTAATTTCTATCTGGAAATGTTCACCTCAGTACCATTCTTTAGCCTGCGTGGATTCTGTCGAAGTCGCTTACACTTCCCCGGCTGCAGTGGTGGACACCCACGCTTCCGAGATTCTTTGAAACTTTGTCAATACTGGCTTAGATTTCACCAAAACAATTATGATAATATACGTATATATGTTCGGTCTGCTCGCTATCTCGGGCTCGGGCAGGGCATTCAATACGCCGAATTAATAATATGTGGCGTACTAGTAGTACCAAGGGAAGGCAGGCGCAGTCGAGTGTGGCGCAGGATTGTGCAGAGTGATGCAATTACGAAATTAGCAGGCACAGGATAGGATTGGCTGGCGCAGAACAAGTGGTAGCCAAAGGTAACTAAGAGACGCATTCATAACGCAGTGCATTTACATGAAGCGTTGATGATAGGCAAGTATATGTACACAAGCTTGTGTAGATACCCATAGGCGTAGCACATGTAAGGGCCCGCGCTCATTCATTCAGGTCGTTAGGGTTCCTTGGTGCGCAGCCGTGTTATTATTACTACATTCATTGTGATTTCTATAGAAGGCATCACGGACACGCTTAGGTGCTTTCCCTTCCAAGGAAAAGCGAAGACTCCCTAAACGGGGACCTGATTGTCGAAACCTACAGAATCATAGTGAACCAAAATCCAATGATGATGGAGCGCTCTCT
This sequence comes from Dermacentor andersoni, assembly GCF_023375885.2. NCBI lineage: Eukaryota > Metazoa > Arthropoda > Arachnida > Ixodida > Ixodidae > Dermacentor > Dermacentor andersoni. Next base: position 101,925,724 of record NC_092815.1, read on the forward strand.
TGAGCGCGAGCTCTCGAGTGGAAAGCAATGAAAGCCGACCGCCTCGCGCTTCGGATATCTCGTCAACTCCAACAACTCCTTTCTCTGACGGGACGGAAAAGTTGGGAGGCATTCAATATCGGGACACCCCGTCGCGAGGTGGTGTGCGTGTAGACATATTGAGCGCGGACAAAAGGGGCCCCCGGCAAGCCCTCTCTGCACTCACAACAGAACAACCGCTGTATGGAAGGGGGGGGGGGGGGGGGGGGGGGGCTGACTCTGCCGAGTACAAGCAGTGGTGCACAGAAGAAGACATAAAACAAACGAAGAGAAAGAAGAGCACAAACGAAAGGGTGACGGGGAAGGGCTCGAGCGAGTAAGTATACGCCGTCGCGCCATTGTGTAACTCCACATCGCTCCAGTCTGCCGGGCGACAGTGTACGGTATGCGTATGAGCGCGCGCTCAGTACTGGATGAGCCGGGACAAGGGTCCCATCTCAGCCTCCAAGAAAGGCGTCTGTATAAGCGTCCGCCTCGTTCGCAGAATGTGAGTTTGTCCACACGCGGAGATGCGGGAGACTCGTCGTTCTCACATGTACACGCGCACAGCTTAATTGAACAAAACGCCATCTCGCCTACGAGAAAGCCATTTGTTCAGTCGTTGCAAACAAGGGAAGCGACGGCGCCGCAGACAGAATTAAGTACAGCGGGCGCCAAATGAAGAGGGAACGCCGCTCTGCGGGTCATATGGCCTAACTGTTCTTGCTCAAAGGAGCTGCTAGTAGAGACTCTCCCTTGTTACAGTGACGGCTGCCTCTCAAAGACCGTCGTTCTTTGTGAGAGGCGGATGTGCTTCGCTTGCATTTTCGTTTTTCTCTCTCCTTTTTTCTTGACGGCTGACAAGGTTTGTTTAAGGCAGCGTAACAAAGGAGCTGTGCAAGTTTTAGTGTTTCAATGTTCGAGATTCCATGGATATGAAGAAGAGACAGCTTGGCCTTATGCAATCTACCGAAAAAACGTGTCATGGCAAAATGCGGCGCAGAACACGAGTTACTAATTAATGAATACGAGTTGTGCACGTTGAGGTGAAAGCCTTAGAGGTACAGCAGAAGGCCGGGCAAACTGCTTCATCGAACGTGTAGTTAGGGTGGACGCTTTCTCCGGATTTGTGCGCAAGTCGGTCGTGGATGGATGACGGGAGGTGGAAGGGTAAGTTGCGGAGCAGGCAACAAAGACGCGATGACGTTTGTATGCCTGCGCTGCTTGGAAACATGCAACGGAGGCAAGTAAACCTCGTAGAAATATAAACGCCTACGTATGCGTCCGCTTTTGTATACCTTAATTTGCAACAGCGACAAACAACTTCGTTGTGATGCAGCTATGAACCATCCCCCTCTACTCCCCCAACCCCCTACCCTCAATGCATGCACCCACACACCCCGACCCATAGGAGTGCGAGGACACGGGGGTTCAGAGCCCACCGTTTTCATGAATGGCGAAGCAATTCGCGTGGATTCTGCGGAGACAGTCGCAAGCCGCTGAGTGGGTGAAGTGACCCGCCACCGAGAATGAAGGGAGGGGGTGTCGCACAACGCGAGCCGCGGTGGAGCGGGTACCGCTTCTGGCGCTGCGTGTACGCGGCGGCCTCCATCTCGTGGCACAGCTTGCGTGCTGCAAGCGGTGTCGGAAAGAAGAACTTGTCGTCGCCCGCCGTCGAGTGGCGCGGTGCAGGGAGCCGGCAGAAGTGTCCCTTTTCATATTGAAATGGGGGTCGGCCGGGGTTGTATACACACAAGCGGGCTGTAATGCCGCGCCCCCAGCCAGTGGTGCGGCAAAGAGGGAGCAAAAAAAATAGACTCGCGGGCTCGGACCGGGGCAAGGACGCCGCTGTGACGCCATGAAAGGAACTGAGGGGCAAAGGGAGTGGCGGGGAGCGAGTGGTGCGGGGAAAGACCGCTGCACAGGCTCGCCTCGAGACGATCGGTAGCATTTTTGCTCCGCCGCTGCTGCGGAGCTTGTGTTGTGCGCGACAGTTGCGCAGAGACGATGGTTCGCACGGCCGTCGTCCACCGCCAAGTGGATTTCCGGAGAGGGTGGGAGAGAGAAAGCTCCTTCTTTGAATCCAAGCGAGCCACCCGGCGCACGGGGTAATAGCCAGCGCCGAAAAGGAGTGCCGCAGAGCGGGACAAAGGACCACAATGGCAACATGGAGGACGACTTGGAGAGAGACGAGTGGCAGCCGGCCGGGCAAGGACTCCGTCCCGACGGAGTTCACAATAACCCGCACTCTGCCATTTTGCTTCCGGGACTGAGGCCAAATAATGCCGCTATTGCGGTGCGAGCACAATCCGCGTGTGTGGGGAGATAGAGAGCTGAGTATATATACGAGAGACGACACGATTTGAGAAGGCCAGAGAATTGGAACTAACTTGTGAGGCTGTTCTTGAAGCTGTCTCTGTGGGGTAGAGCATTTCGTTCTGTGGCATCTTCAGACACTTGCGGTGGGAATAAATGCCCGAAAGAGTTATAAAGAACCCCTCAGGAACGCATTGCGCGAAAAGAGTTTTTTCTGAGCCTTTGACTCCAGCGTCTCCAGCTGTTGGCTTTGCAGATCTCTCCCGGGCTCTTTATTCTGTTGGAACAGCTTGGCTGTGCGAAACAATTTCCATCTGTGATATTGTGTGTGTGTTTTTTTTTTTTTTTTTCAGGAGAAGCCGTCAGCCTGTTCTTGTCGCACAGAATCCTGCAAGAACTGTGTTATTAAAGCGTTTAGCAAAGCGTGGCGAACAGATTCCAATGCATCGTCAAATCATAAAACATGTTCTTTTAATTCGTTATTGATAGTACTCTGTAGCAGAAGGTGCTTACCGCCACTTCTGCATTAAGCTACTGTTTTCATCACACTTCAACGCGATTGCCTTCAGCGCTGTAGGCAATGGAGAATATTTAAATTTTCCTTCTTTGTATTCAGGGCTCCTTCAGGGTTAAAAAAAAATATTTTTGGCGCAGAAGTGACAGAAGTGTCGAGATTTGGCACTCCTCCTTGTTTTTTCTTAAGAGGAAGCTGTAGCTCGGGCCCAACTCCGACGCGGCCTATTGAAATAGATGTAAAACGCAGAAACGCTTTTCTGAGATAAGCCCTGGACCGATTTTAATTTGTTGCAGTTGACAGAGAAAGCTAAATTCTAGTGACTGTTGAAGTGGAATTTCGGTTTTAGGGCCTGAATTTTATTAATATCCAAAAATTCGTAAGTTCAAAAAAAAAATAGAGCCTTAAAGTTTACAAATTAATAACTCTGCATCAAGAACAGATATCGTTGTTCTGCAAACGGCATCCATTAGCTCTTTCAAAGCAGACAAATCCTCTATGTCAATTTATATCTTATGTGAATTTATTACGTTGTGTACAAGGTTTATGCAAACAGTTGTATTTTCATATGACTAATTTTTTAATATTCATGTGTAACATGTCAATTTTGTCCACTTTAGATGTACAATCAGATGCAATGCATAGAATTGTGATATAATTTTTCATTGCTGAGTTACACAGCTCTAAACTTGATAGTTTCGTTTTCTGAAAATTTGCCATTTTTGCCGATATTTAATAAAATATTGACCACCTAAGTCGAAAATTCGAAATGAACAGGCACCAGATGTTAATTTTTCTTTTAAATGCAACAAACCTCATCAAATTTGGTGCAGCGGTTGCCGAGAAAAACGAATTCTCCTTTTACATGTATTCAGATAGGAGCACCCGAGCTAAAGCTTCGTCTTAACCCATTCCTTCAACGCATGGCAGCTAGCCGTCTTCCGCTTTGCCCAACTTCCTTGCCATTCCCTATTGCTACTCTCACTGTCTTTCAGTGTGCCAATCACTATTGCTCTACTTCAACCATGATACTAGTAAAACAGGACAGATTTTAACTAGAGGGGGCGGTCGGAGGCGCTCTATCTCTGGGTTTCTATTCTCTACAGCGAAACGGGCAATGGCGGCGAAGAGCAAGGAAAGGATGATGACAATGGTGATGTAGTTGACAAAGCGCAGTGTTATTTCGACGCACAATGTACATTTGTCCTGAACACCAGCACATCCGAACACACAGCCACCATATGCAAGCTGTACTATAGCTGCTCTCGTTTGAAAATGGCACGTGAACTCCCGTCGCGCGAGTCAACTTTGAGGAATTAGAAATGCTAAATAGTAGAAGCAGTTAGGAGGACCTGGTATAGCCCGGGCACACTTACCTGGATCTTTTGCTGAGGGTGGTGAGGTAATTTATGGTCGGCTTTGTGCTATTGTCCCTAAGCTTCGATCAGGAGATGAGCCTTGCAGGCTCACCTTCATTACTGTCGCGTTGGAAGTAAATGCACTTAATTTGCATAGTGGCTATCTCTTCCACAGGGCTGACAGCTGTCGTGTCGGGTGGCCAACCAAGTCATGGACACACTGAGTTCACCAGCAGATCATGAGTGCTGACGCTAACATGTCGAAGAAGGAACAACCAGGTTTTATTCGGCTCACTGCGACTCATGCCGACGCTGGAGGAACATCGCTGACGGTAAGCATCGCCTACGTCTACGTATATAGCCTACGCGTCAATAATCATTAATCACGTCCGTCCGAGCAAACTGTTTATTTCGTAACACATCTTTGCTGATTATAAAATTCTAATAATTGATAGCTTGAACTAATTTTGCCTGTTTGAGCAGACTAAATGAATGGCCGGAATGGTAACCGTCTTCGCAAGGGCATGCACTGTGTGAAAACAAACAAGTAGGCTTCTCTGCACAAGAACATTATAGCGGAGAACACAGCTTAGACAAGCTCTCCTTAGCGCGATACGTATAGACCGTTTTTTCGTAGGCGCCGCCATATTGTGAACGCAGTGGCGCCGCCTATGAGCAGCGCCATACTGGCTTGGGTGAAAGCGGTCTTTTGCATGGCAGGTATACGCTCGGCGGCAGGTTCTGGCGTTTGTTTTCGCGGTCGTGCGGTCTGTTTAGCATGACGCGCGTCTTCTACACGGTAAACGGTTCTGTGAGACTTGCTGAAGTGGTTTAAGGCGTCATGGCCGGAATTTCTGCTGGCGTTGAGGTGGACGGAACACGCAGCGCGATGTGTGCGCTCATACTTGAGCCTACAATCAGCCTCGGAGATCAATTGTGTATTTCCGAATGTTCCAATCAGTAATGTGACCTTATTACAGTATTATCCTCTATTTCGAAGCTGCAGTTTAGGAGCCATGAAACATACGCGACGATCGTAACAGCGTGGGTACCGTTCTGCTACGATAGGAGCTGTGCTATTATACTTTGACAGCATTCAAACTATTCGCTGCAGGTTACATTGCGTGACTACTTGGTTGGATGGATGAGGTTTCCACCCATGAATAAAATAGTTTTGGCTAGTAATAGCAGCATACCTTATATATACAGTCTGAATTAAGCTTGTCCAGCAAAGCGACCGTTTACGAACTGCGCGAGCGTCCTAAGCAGTAGTAGGTGCTGGATTACAGATATCTTTGTTCTATATAGCGCATGGTCCAAGCATACGGTATCAGCGGTTATATATTTATAAACGTTGTGAGACGTTAGCCCGTTTTCTCTTGCTTTTTAGAGAAAGAGGATGCTAACCGATTTTTTTTTTCGGTTGTGTTCGTTCAGTTCTCTACGACGTACTCACACGTATTACGGAAATTTTGCGCTCAAAAATAGCCATCGCATTCTTTTTATGCGAACCCTCTCATATATTATGGCTGTATACAGGCCAAAAAGGCAATGCCGAAGCACACAGCTTATATATGTATCATGCTGGCTCACCAACCGCAGTGATCGCTGTGTTGAGCAGCGCCACGGGCCTCATGCAGCAAGGCTAGCGTAGACATATGGTAATTTCAAGCATACTACACTTGAAATGCGTGAGAACGAGGCCAGTGTATCACAAATATTTGATAGCGCCTGCCGCTCAGATGTTTCGTGGTTGCCTTAGGTTGGCCGCGCGTGCACGAGCATGCGCTCTTATATTTTATGTTTTACTCCCTACGCCAATCGATCAGACAGTGAGCTGATTTACTATTTAATTCTAATAATACAGAGACGCTGGTTTTCTTTGTTGAATTAAAATTGGTATAAGCAAAATAGTAAACAACACATACACGCACCGCGACCGATAATGCGCGTACACCGCGGCTGATCATGCGAGTCACATTTTTGCGCCCCCAAGACATATTTCTGCCTACAGTAGTTACCGATGCACCGAAAGGCTTCCCTGACGACCTTATATGAACGAACATGGCGTAAATTTCACAAAGTAAGATCTAAAACATCTCGAAATTGTTTCGCAGCACGCGACAGCAATACTTTCAAGCAGCGCCGCGCCGGATCGCCCAAGCCAGAGAGGAGGAAAGGCTCTCCGCGCGCCGTATCCTCCTCGCCCGATGAAACGGTCTATACGCACGCAGGGAGGCATTCTGAGGTACGTCGAACATACTGTATGGAGGCTATAGCTATCGAAAGTAGACTATCATCGCGTGTCGATGTGACGTGTCGGTGCTCCCAGTCAAATACTCTTACCACTCCGTTTTCGCCCAACGTTCAGCGCAATCAGTCATATAAGTCATATCAGCATGGCAGTCATATCAAGCATAAGTCGCTCTCTGCCCCTGCAAAGCACTACTATGGCAAAAAATAAAGTTTATCTTGGTCGTCGGCTTTTATCCTCTCCCTAAAGACCGCCAACGACGCTTCGAAAGCCAGAGTTCTCTAAGAGAAAGTCAGGCACGGCTTCTGAGTAAGCACATTTATCTCACTGACGCATAACAAACAACAACTTGTGGAGCAACACAACCGGTACAGTAAGCGCGCTTGGTAGCACCGAGCGACGCGCTTTTACGTATACAAGCCACCGACGCATCAACGCCTGCAACAAAGCTTGTTCTCCGCTATCAGCAATGAATTCGACGATATTGTTCATCACTGCTCCAGTAAAAGTTTTTTGGCTGATAAATGCTGATCTGCTCTTGAGGCACGAAGCAAAAGTGAACAAAAACAAAACTCTGTCGAGGACCTAAATAAATTTTTAACATACATACATGCATAATTTTTTTTCATCAGTTTAGCTGGTAAGCTTTAAAATTCGTCGATGCGCGCCGCAATCTCTTCGGGAACAGAGAACGGCGTTGCTGTAAGCGCGCGAAGCACCATTCTCGCCGGCGCCTTCTACAAAGGTCGCCACCCTCTTGGCTGCAGGTTACGCGGCTGAAACCACTTGACGGTCGATTACGAGGCGTTGGCGGGTATTCGTAGTTGTTCTTTAGTGAATGCACGCACACTTGCTGGGCGCTTTCGTTTCCCCTCCTAATTTTGTTTTTCTTCGTTGTGTGGGGTGAATAACGAGCTAGTCTGGGATGGGTAGTATCTGTAGAGCGGTTTAAAAACTGCTCCGCAAGCGCGGAAGTTCTAGCCAAGCTGACTAAAACTCAGCCTTGGCAACGAAATAAATGTGCACATCGAAAGTGGCGCGTGATCTTGTTGCGTCCTGCTGTATATACGAGGCTGCAGAGATGCGTCGCGAAAGTAAGCGCTCGAGGAGAAAAACGCACGGACGGGACAAAATGTACCAACACCGCTCTCTCCTCACTCGCTATCTGCAGCCCATAACCGCGCTCAATGCCCGGGCAACTCATCTAGCGAGAGACGCGGCATTTCGGCCGGTGATAGAGTGTACGCTTCACTACGAAACGAGCACGTCGTGCAAATATATACGTTTTTTTTTCTACTTTTCGCCCGGGTTTCAAAGAGGCTCGCGATATCCGAGAAAAGTGCGCGAAGGGATAGACTCAAAGGGGGGCGTCTCCATGCGCGCGCGATACGGAGCTCAAGGGACCAACTATGGGCGAAGCGCAAGGAGCGGCAAGCAATGTTTGACACGCCAGTGAGTGAGTGTTCATGGTATATATATATGCGAGGACGCGCTGTATGATCGGCCATTCTGTAAGCGCAGCTCGCACGCCCGATATGGGAGACGCGCAAAGAACACGTGTGCGAGAGAGCGCGAGCGAAGAAGCACAGCGCCGATACGGGTATGTGTGCGGTTGAAAAGAGCATGCACGCTTGTCAGTGAAGGAGACGAGGAGGGCGGGCGCCGAGGCAAGATTTGCGCCGAAGAATAATCAGGCGCATAAACAGGCAGAAAAATACCGCCAGATCGAGCGGCGCCTTTTTTCGTCCTTCTTCGAGCTCCGGCTTTCTTGTAATAACACCCGCATCCAGAGGGCTTATCCCTTACAAACTGCGCGAGGAAAGACTGCAGGCTCCCGCAGTTTCGGGCAATAAATCTTACTTTCTTCCCGGCCCTTTATCGAGCGCAGTTGAGCGCGGGATATCGCGCAACTGTTGTTGGCTGATGCGCTTCAACATTGCCCAGCAATACTCTCCCCCCCCCCAGCACGCACACCTCCTCCCTTTTCTTACCCTGCACACACATGTACAGGCACACATACTTCTTTTACTTTTTACTGCGTAGCAAAATAAGCGAACTACGAAACCTGCATCGCCACACGACGTTTTTTTTTGTTTGTTTGTTCTGGCGCTTCCAGCCGATGGCACACATCAATCAACTGTCGAAAATTTTGCGGAATCACAAAAGCCGTGCCGCCCAGCTGCTCCAACCTTCCCTCGATCTGCGCACTTTTCTCGGCGGCGCGCGTGTGAACGTGTACACCGTACACGCTTCTTCCGCTCCCTGTTGTTGCGAGAACTTCATATGCAATCACGGCCCGCAGGCACACCTGACGATTCTCGGAATTCGTGGCACGCGTTCCTTTCGCGTGTCGCCAAACTTATCCATGAAAGGGCGGACCGACGAAGGAGCATTGCGCACGTATACTCCGACGTGTTGTAAACACGTAGCTGTCGAATTTATGACAGATTGTCTTCCCGAGGCCCAGGCGTCTGTGTGGGCACTGAGGCGTTGTGGGAATTGTGGCGCGCTTGTTTCAGTTTTCCCGCGCTTTTCGAAGGGAGGAAGTTAATGCATCTTTTACGCGGGTCTAGCGTACGCGCGTGCTGACAGAAGGCGCAACATACTTGAAGCAAACACTGCAGCTGTTAATAATTGCCTTGCCGCCACCTCTTCTTCTATTCTGTATACGAGCTTTAAGGTGCCCAGGCTGGGAATACTGGTCCTTTTCTGTAAAAGACGCCGTGTTTCTTAATCAGAAGAAAATGTTCAGGGGTCCCCCTTAAGAATAGAACCTCAAATAAATGTAAGACAAGAAAGGTTCCACCGACTGCAGGCACTTTATAAATGAAACGTCTATTGTGCAAGATTCCTTTTACAGGGATCAATAGGCCTCGTCTAACGACTTCCGAGTGCATGCATCTTTGTATAGTTGTCTTGAAGTTCGTAGTTCAGTGCTGGTCCTGTATGTCTATCTTCTCACGCCGTTTAGCTTGCGGCATGTTACTGTTACGAGTAGTAAACAACAGAATACGCTTCTTGCCCGTCATGTTTATTTTTTTTTTTCAGTGCCGCCTCAAAATTCCAGACTTCAGCTGTCCTCCCAGGCAGCTCGAGAACAATTACTAAACAAAAATGAGCTCGCTGACGACGAGGCAAATATGGCCCATAATGAAGCGTCTTTCACAATTTCACGACCAGATGCTTCATACACTGTTGTGCGAAGATACTGGGACACATTAAGCAAAGACAGGTCACCATTCATCAGCATATTTTCGGACTCGACGCAGATATGCAACTGAAGTTACAGCCCGCAAAAAAATGGCGCCCTTCAAGCTCACTGCACATGCAGGTTACGACTATAGGCGCGTCGTTCGTTCAGCTACCTTTATCGGCCGCGCAGGAAGTCTGGCTGCGATCAGTGCGATAGACCCGAGACCCTGGACACGCGCCGTGGATATGTCCGAGGCATGCCGTGGAAAGGCAATAGCTGACAGAGCTTTTGTCAATGTCCATCGACCTACCTTCGCTTGAAAAGGTTCTTTTGGGGCCTTGGCCGGACCCTTGGCGTAGGCGTGATATTCGAAAAGCTATCAATAAATTAAATCTTTTCACGAAGCTTTCCTGGATTTGAAACTTTGAAGAGTCTTCCCTGTTCACGTTCATTCGCCGCCGTTCTTGATCTCAGCAACGCGTTTTACTCTTTTCTCCTCTTACTCCTTTTACCCTTCCTCAATATTGAGTAGAATGTCGAAACGTTGGTTGCGGCTAACATCTCAGATTTTCTATCATAACTAATGGCGCTCTCTTTCTGGAGGAACTTGATGTATGCATCGCAACTACAGCCAAACGCCTTTATAACGAAGGGCTTAGGACCTACAATATATTTCTTTATATAGATCACTCCGTTGTAAAAGTCGCGCATGATGCATGCAGCTCGCAATAGAGCAGTTAAGCATGTTCAACAAAAGAAAACCTTTATTTTACGTGAATTCAAGAGAAAGTGCTATGAGTCGCATTTTTCTTTTTTTTAAATTTTTTTTTGCACAATTCGTATGACAGAATGTACGGTTGCAGCCAACTTTACGGTGCATCGAATTTCACAGCATGATCAGTGGCGAAACGCGGGAGCTACGCAAGGCAAAGCTGCGGATCGTCGACTGCCGCCATTGCAAGTCAACATTCTTGACGCGCTTACAGGACCTTCATCTCTGTTGCCTTCATTCATATTCTCGTCCTTTCCGCTTAATAGATGGCTTTGAAGTCATTTTCAGTTACGATTACATCATCCTATATCGTCATCAGCTGCAGTGTACTCGTCTATCGCCGCTCCCGCTGAAACATTACTGCAAGCAGCGAACGAGTCAAGCAATTCCAGGAACAGTGCAGCAGGGCTATACCGACATCGGCACGATCCTGAAGCGCGTCCCTATAGCGCTGTCGTTAGCGATAGCGCAGAACGTACCTTGGTGACGTCTGTGGAGGGCAAGGGCGGCTCCACTACGTGGGGTTCGTCGTAAAGCAGTAAATAAGCCGTCCGGGACGGTAAAAAAATAAATTCCTGGATTTTACGTGCCGAAACCTCGATATGGGATTCTGAGGCACGCCGTAGTGGTGAACTCCGGAATAATTTTGACCACCTGGAGTTTTTTTTACGTGCACCCAATGCATAGTAGACGGGTGCTTGGGCATTTCACCCCCATCAGAATGCGGCCGCCGTGGCCGGGATTTGATCCCTCGCCCTTGGGCTTAGCAGCGTAATGCCGAAGCCACTACGCCACCACGGCGGTTATAAGGTACAATGAAGTTACTTTGTTGTAGTGGTAAATTTGTCGTAATAATCTTTGGTGTAAATGCTTTCACAATACATATGAAAGACAGGAATTCGGACGGTACGTTATCAATCATTCATTATACAGGTGCTTTCGCTATAGAAGCGTTCGTTGTAGAGGCGTTCGGCTGTATTCCGCTTTCGCAGCAATATATGAGTTTGTCCACTACAGTGCAATACCTGATTTGCTCTTGCATTGCAACCAAGGAACTCTGTATAGTGCAAGCAATAGCAGAGGTTGCATCATCGCTGGGGGGCCGCTTTGTTTGTCTCACACGGTTTATGAAGCCCCGATACTCGTTTCATCTGCGATACTCCCACGAGGAAAGGAATAGCACTATCCGCAGCTGATATGTTTTTTGCTGCTTCTGTTGAGAACTTTACCCTAGTGAAACTTTTCAGTATAATTAAAGCGGCTGCGAAACATCTTCGCCCTATGAGAACAGGCAGGTTGCTGGTATATCATCTGGATTCAGTATCATTCTCGGTGACAAGAGTAGTTGGACCGTCGACACATGCGTCACAAGCCTAGAAAGCGATAGGTGCATTACTGCAATTCTTGAAGGGAACAGATCCCAACTGAGCGACTGTAAGTTTCGATGTGTGCGTCCGTACAAAGCGACACCACCCCTGTATTTAGCCCTTTCTATCTTTCAACCCCCAAAGCCCCATTTCTTCTGCGTAGGGTAGCAAACCAGACGTTCGTCTGGTTGAGGTACCTATCATTCCTTCCCTTTTTACTCTCTCTCTCTCTCTGGTAGATAATTTCGCTACAATAACTGTCTTGTTTTCTACAACGGATGGAGCGAAAGAAAACGCGACATTATTTTACAAAGGGCTCTTAGTCTGTGCTATAAAATGAAATGCGTACGCCGCTCCGAACGAGCTTCGTTCACTCTTCACGCCCAAGTAAAGCGGACGTGCTCATACATACGGAAAGTACGATAACTATGGACAATACCGTTTAAAAATGAAACACTCGCAACAATAGTTACTAGCATTCCACTTATTCTAATAGCGCTGCGTATTTCATCGTGCAAAACGTTCAAAGAATCTCATTCCTTTCGCGCGTCACGAAACTCATCCGTGAGTATAGGGGAACCGACGAAGGAGCACTGCGAAGATATTTGGACGTGCTGCAAACATGAGCGCTGGAATTATGTCAGATTGCCTTCAGAAGATTCAGGCCTCCAGGTGCAGGCATTTCTGTCGTAAGATGGTACCCTATATGTAGGTATTCATGACGTGCAATATGCCACCAGTTGTTGACACCACCGTGTCTTCGTGTTCCTTGTCGTCTTGCGTGCCCCGTTTCCGCCATACGTCACTTTAATGCGATACCAACTAACCCGCCAACCTGTCCTTCTCCGAAAACCTCGTGGGCGCCCTCCCTGTTCAGAGGCAGCAGGGCCGAGGCACTGAAGACCGCCTTGCTTATTGTGCACGTTACGTGCGAACAACAAAACATAATGCATGCACCTGCTGAAACTGGAGGAGGCAGAGAAGCACAAAGGCAAAGGCGACGTAGCGCAGGACATTCCTCCTACCAGGGTCACGCAGCCCGACGGGCTCTGACGCTCTGGCCTTTCGGTTGCAGAAAAAAAAAAGAAAAAAAAAGACGTGAGCCGAGACGCGACATCTTTTCGCCCTCAGCCTATGCGAACGAAAAGAACGGAGAGCCGCTGCTACCGCTTCCATGCGAAAGAACTAGGCTGTACCCAGTGAATAGTAGTCGAGGGCGCGATGCTAAAGACGGCGGGAAAAGGGAGTCTAGAGTCTGAGAACGCAGGTGAATGCGCTATTTGACGGGGCTTTGTAAGCGCTCCTTTGAAGGTGTCTATGTATCCTCGACACCCAATGGGGAGCCTACAACAACGGCCACAATATTCCGTATGTATACATATGCACCTCGTCTACTTCGAGCGAGCGCCTGATGGTGTCGCCTTCGCAAGGGCAAAACGACGCCGACGGGCTATCTGCTATACGGCTGCACGCAAGCAAGCAGGAGTCGGGTGCTGAGGCGGCGTACGTCCGACGATGATGCAGAGAGCGTGCTGCTCGTGCCGCGGCAGTGCGGCTGTGCAGCGCTGGCTGGAAGCCGGGGACGATGAGGGGGCGGATGTCTTTGACAATGCGGCCGCATTTAGCGTGCCTTGTGGGTTAAGTACCAAGAATTCACGCGACCACAATATGGGCGTAACGAGTAGCGAGTTCCTGCGGCTGGGGGCAAATTCACAAAGGTGCCGGGGCGCACCGGTTGCTGAGGGCAGAGGGAAAGGGGAGCGAGGCTCCCTTTGCGCGACCACCGGCGCCTTTCTTTCTTTTCTTTTACCTCGTCCACTTTCTTTCTTTCTTTATTTGTTTCCTTTTCGCAAGTGCCACGTCAGGCGACATTCGGGACCCTCCCCTCACCTCCGCACCCCTTCTTTCCGTCTCTGCACCGGCTTCCTATTCTAGCCGCGACTCCACTTTGCCACCTAACGCCTGCAATGAAAGGACCGGCTCTATATATACTGTACTACGGGAGGCATTCATGCTTGACGGGCGTAGAATGGCAGCCGAGCGGCGCGCGACGCCCTCGGCGTTCTTCCCGCCGGTGTTCGACTCTGCGGGAGCAGGACAGCTAGGCGTGTGTATACGTGTTGCCTCCGTTGCTCCAAACGTCTCGTATCCGCTGATAAACGAGGCCTGGGAGCCATGCTCGGGTGACACAAATCGTTCTGAAGATGACAATTTCTACGCCCATTGTGGGGCGCGGCGAGTCTACGCAATCAGAACATGAAAATTGGGTTAATTTTCCTTTGAAAGAGAAAGTGTCAAACGCAGCTGCAACGCATATGAGGCAGGGTGCACACCGGCTTCGCGTCCTTTCATTTCTCTTCGCCCTCCCCCTCCTCCTCCCCGTCCATAACTTATGGAAAAAATAAGCTGCCTGATTGTTGCTTTCCCGGAGAGCTTGAGCATACGAAACAGCTTTATTAAGGCACGAAGTGGGGCTTCTGTCACTTATCGGTGCGTAAAAGCTCAAAATTCTGTATTAATAAAAATGTGGCATATCATATAGACGCTACCCAGCAGAATGAAAACAATGATGGGAAATGCCCCGTTTCGTACTTATCCCCTATTAGGGCACACACTAGCAATGAGGCGGGCTTTAGGTGCGGGTCACTAAGTGTGAACATTCGACGCAAAAGTTCTCATACCAACGTGCTGCGCGTACATGCAGAAAAATACCGAGTAAAGTTGTGCTAGCCAGGGATGGACTTACAAGTCAGTGAAGGTTAGCTTTCATCATAATACAAGGGTGAAGGGAGCGGAGAAGGGGGGGGGGGGGGGTATACTTATGGCATTGTGTACAGTCTACGCATGCGTGGGTGCGGCGGTTCTATTGGTAAGAAATAAAAGGTCGTGGACAAATGTACACTCCGTATTTTGTGGCTTGGAATGCCCTTCCGTCCTCTTATAGTAATGGCAATAATAATAAAAAAAGACGAATAATGAGCTTAATTTTTGGACCCTGTACACAGGTCCGCCGAAACGACCCTGAGGTATACGTGCAGCTGAGAACGAGGTCCCACAACTTCGTTGTGAAGACCCTGATGTACGCGTGCGACACTAGACAACTCCGCCATGTGTCATATGTATATACGAACAGATTACGCCGGAAATGCCATCTGTTGTGTTGCGCGTTCCTCTAGCGTAACAGTGCTAGTTTGATCCTTGCGGCATCTATGAATGAGCATGGCATGACTCCGATCTTTTCGCCTTCGTTGTGAGTAAGGAACTGTTGGGAACTCGATGTACATACAGGTACGTGTCGGGGCTCAGTAGTATACAGTGTGTGGTTCAACTTGTCCTTGCCTCTTGTCTCTCTGCATGTAGCAGTGTGTCTAGGACTATACGTGGATCTCGATTACTCTCTTTGGCTGACTATACTCTGGATTTCCTGAACCTGCGACGTTTCTTGTTATGTGACAATTATATATATATATATATATATAGCGTACCGACGGCATAGTAGCGGCAGTAATGTGTACTTACAGCCAGCATTTCTTCCATCACGAAGTACATTAATTAATTGATTTTAATAAGTGAACGTTTTAGTTATTGCTTGATTCGAACACATGCATGTCAATTACATGGTTGTAAGGCACCTTAAATAATCTCCGACTGAATCATTTATTTCGTACCGAAGTGTGCCTACATGGTTGTTTTTTTTAAAGAAAAAACAAGAACCCGAGATATATGCGAAATATGAGATGATGCGCGTTCGAGCGCCGCTGCTCAAGCACTTCCAAGCAGCCTTTGAAAGATATACGGCTGCATTCGTTTATCGCCGCATCGTATAAGGCTTCGTCATGTAGGATGGCTCGAGAGGTTTCGTGACCTGAAAGGCTATCTTGGGAGGCCTCGAAGAGGTAGGAGTGGGAGATAGGGCACATGCATACGCCAAGGACTTTCTGTCACACAGGGAGGCGAATATAAAATTTATGTATGTAAAGTCCCCTCCCATCACACTTGGGAGCATCGGGATCCCGCAAGAGGCCCTCCAAATTCTACTCAAAAACCCTCCTAGGAGGGAGATAACCTTTATTTGGGTTCCGGCCCATGAAGTCCCAGGTAACGAAGCCGCTCACGAGCTCGCCCGAGCACTCTACCACCGGGCAACTCTATAGACCGTTTTTTCGTAGGCGCCGCCATGTTGTGAACGCAGTGGCGCCGCCTATGAGCAGCGCCATACTGGCTTGGGTGAAAGCGGTCTTTTGCATGGCAGGTATACACCAGGAACACCGTGAATTCAAAGCGCGCCGCCATATTGATGAGCGCCGGTCGCGCCATCTATCCCAATCGCCGCGAAGTAGCAGGCCTGGGCTGCCACGCCGGGAGATGCGACCCGGCGCGAAAGCGAAACTTGGGCTTTTTAGCTGGGCGGAAGGCGTGTTTTGCGTTTTTTCTAGCCTGTCATTTTCGCTGTCTCGATTCAATCAAACTTCAAGACCTCATGCAAGTCCGCAATGGCCACACTGAGTGATGTGCAGACTGCAGAAGCGAATACATCGGGTAACCACGTAAGCACGTAACCTTTGAAGGATTTTACAGCACTGTGTTGGTGCCACATTTTATTAAAGCACGCAGAACATTGTCCTCTGCACTTTCAGTTTGGTCTTGTTTGTCATGGTCACTACTGGGTTGGCCGCGTTTGGCAACCAACTGGCGAGGTCGTTTGACTGCCTGATTAGCAGACGCCTGCCCTTCACCACCTGCACATTGAAAACAATATATATGTTATAGTAAGAAGGGCTGTAGTTCTTTCCCATGCCATCACTGTTGCGAAGACAAAGTCCTCTCAAAATGAAATAGAAAATGCACCAGGCCAATTGTATCGTGCAACCCCTTAAGAGTACAACATTAAGAACACAAGCCTACAGTACTCGAACAAGCAGCATGTGATACTAAACCTGCACTCATTGAAAAATGAGGAACTACAGTAGTTATAATGTTCAACTACATGTGCAGTCAAAGCCCATATAACAGGGCGAGCATGACGGATGCAGGTTTTGTACAGTTGCACAAACCATGACAGGGCACATAAAATTACCATCCCTACTTAAAGCTGCATCATCAGGGAAGCCTTTGGTACAAGACAACAACCGCACCTGCATTCCAAAAAATTAGCCCCACCAACTGCAGCTACCTGGTATCAGACCTGTTTCGCTTGTGCGAGGCCATAACGGATTGTTAGCGCTCCCTTAGAAAACAGTAAAAGAAACTGGTGAGAACGAGCAAAATTTTTTTACAAAATACAACAATAATTAAGCACCTTATTTTCCTCGCCTTATGAACGGAAAAATTTTGCGCTTTGCCCTGCATAACAGCCCGCACGCAGTTTAGAGCTCAGGATGCTCAAATGAATTCGTTACGAATGACACCTGCAACACCAGCTCGTAAAGACAGGCGCGCTGCAAGAACGCCTTCGGCGACGAGCAGTCGTTGTTTACGTTTTTGTCGACGCATGCTACGTGACGAGCAGACTTCGTTTTACTTTCATTAGCAATAACGCTCACCAGCAGGGCAACATACTATCGTTTACAACTTGTCGTTCACGCTTAATGGTCATGCCGTGCAGCAGCTGCAAGTATCGCTAACCGCAAACTCAACTGTTCCGCTTAACCGTCGGGAGCTCTGCCTGAATGAAAACACGAAAAGGCTTGCCTTCTTGTTATAGCCAAGGCGAAGCACCGGCGCGGGATTCTGCTCTGTGGGCTTGTCCAGAAAGTGCTCGGAGCAAACCTGCGTGTTACACATATTACGTTCGTAGGGCGCAAAGTTGAACGTGGCACCAAAATATACACAGATCGAATACTCACTCGTGCATTTTCACTGGGTTGGTAGTTCTTCCTATTCACTGCAGCTATCCACCGGTGGCGCAGCTTGTCATTCTTCATTGCGGGTGGAAATCGGTGCAGGCTGAAAACACCGCACCGGCACGATTCCCTACGTGTATTGTGCTCTTCGCAAACAGCGCTAAGCAACCTGCTCCTTTTCCGCTGGTTATTTTGGCGTCCAAACACGACGCAACGATGCCCAGATGACTTCTTGTACTTTGGATTCGCGTGAACGGGCACATTTCCGCACTTTGGAGTCCTAGAGCTAGCGCTAGCCACGTCTGCTGGTCGCCGGCGAACACGCTTTGGCAGCCCAGAACAAAATGGCGCTGGTCGACCGGGCAATCCGGGTGCGAGAGTATGCGTTCGATTAGCCTGGGTGCGAGGCTAGCGTGTTCTGGTCTATACGCTCGGCGGTAGGTTCTGGCGTTTGTTTTCGCGGTCGTGCGGTATCTTTAGTATGACGTGCGTCTTCTACGTGGGAAACGTTCTGTGAGACGTGCTGAAGTGGTTTAAGGCGTCATGGCCGGAATTTCTGCAGGCGTTGAGGTGGACGGAACACGCAGCGCGATGGTGTGCGCGCATATCTGAGCCTACAATCAGCCTCGGAGATCAATTGTGTATTTCTGAATGTTCCAATCACTAATGTAACCTTATTGCAGTATTATCCTCTATTTCTAAGCTGCGGTTTAGGAGCCATGAAACATACGCGACGATCGTAACAGCGTGGGTACCGTTCTGCTACGATAGGAGCTGTGATGTTATAGTTTGACAAGCGTTCAAACTGTTTGCTGCAGGTTACATTGCGTGACTACTTGGTTCGATGGATGAGGTTTCCGCTCCTGAATAAAATAGTTTTGGCAAGTAATAGCAGCATACCTTACAGTCTGAATTACGCTTGTCCAGCAAAGGGACTGTTTACGAACTGCGCGAGCGTCCTAAGCAGTGGTAGGTGCTGGATTATATATATCTTTGTTCTATATATACTGCATGGTCCAAGCATACCGCATCAGCGGTTATATATTTATAAACGTTGTGCGGCGTGACCATGCGAGGCCCTATTGCGGCGTTAGCTCGTTTTCTCTTGCTTTTTCGTGATAGAGGATGATAACCGAATTTTTTTTCGGCTGTGTTCGTTCCGTTCTGTACGACGCACTCGCACGTATTACGAAAATTTTGTCCTCAAAAATAAGCATCTCATTCTTTTTATGCGATCCTTCTCATATATTATGGCTGTATGCAGGCCAAAAAGGCAATGCCGAAGCGCACAGCTTACATATGTATCGTGCTGGTTCACCAACCGCAGTGATCGCTGTGTTGAGCAGCGCCATCGGCCTCATGCAGGAATGCTAGTGTAGACATATGGTAATTTGAAGGCTACTAGACTTGAAATGCACAAGAACGATGCCGGTGCATCACAAATATTTGATAGCGCCTGCCGCTTAGATGTTTCGTGGTTGCCCTATGTTGGCTGTGCACGAGAATGTTTTATGTTTTACTCCCTACGCCAAGTGATCAGACTGAGCTGATTTACCATTTAATGCTGGTAATACACAGACACCGGTTTTCTTTGTTGAATTAAAGCCGATATAAGCAAAATGGTTCACAACACCTACACACATCGCGACTGATAATGCGCGTACACCACGGCTGATTATGCGCGTCACATTTTTGCGCCCCCAAGAGATATTTCCGACTACTGTAGTTACCGATGCACCGAAAGGCTTCCCCGACGACCTTATATGAACGGACATGGCATAAATTTCACAAAGCACCATCTAAAACATCTCGAAATCGTTCCGCAGCACGCGACAGCAATACTTTCAAGCAGCGCCGCGCCGGATCGCCCAAGCCAGAGAGGAGGAAAGGCTCTCCGCGCGCCCTATTCTCCTCGCCCGATGAAAAGGTCTATAGTCGGATACAGCTTTAGAAAAAAGGGGACGCCCCGCCCAGATGACCGAAGCGCAACAGCCGATTGCCTCCACGACTAAAATAGTCCCGCTCGAAATATCTTGCTCTTGAAACGCGCGATTCTCGGTATAAATAAAGACTTTTGTATTTTGATGACTGGTCTAGTAGAGCTCTCATGTGCTACAGCACATGCTGGATAGCGACAGAAAAATAACCCCGTGCCTTCTACAACGCTGCCCGTCGTCTACTCTTCAGTTTCTGTGCAAGTGACAAAAGTAGAAAGAACGAGAAGAAAGGTGGTTAACCGGGGGGCCCGATTTTATATCCTTCGCATTTAATAACAACTTGCCGCAGGTGGGAACCGAACCCACAACCTTCGCATTTCGCGAAATGCGAAGGCCGTGGGTTCGGTTCCCACCTGCGGGAAGTTGTTTTTTCATCCACTTTAATTTCCATTGATTTATCGCTTCTTTATTTCATTTATTAAGCACAAGTAATTTCCCCTATGTTGTCCTTGGTGTCAGTGTTTGTTGGCTTCTTATGATATGACTAAAAAAAATCGGGCCCCTCGGCTAACCCCCTTTCTTCTCGTTCATTACATAACGAGGGTCTCGAATCCGGCTACATTGATGCCTTCAGGTAGCACATGTGGGTTTATCGACCAGTTTCCTTCACACAAAAAATATCACGTTGTCGTGACGCCTGCAGCAAAAAGGACGTTCCACGTCCGCCGCCCAGGTCTGCGAGTGGTGGCGCTGGCTAACACTCCCAGGGTTCTACTAGGACACATAAATATCCAAGAAAGTGGATGGGGAAACAGCGTCGCGGTGGCTCAATTGGTAGAGCATCGCACGCGAAATGCGAAGGTTGTGGGTTTGGTTCCCACCTGCGACAAGCTGTTTTTTCATCCACTTTAATTTCCATTAATTTATCGCTTCTTTATTTCATTTATTAAGCACAAGTAATTTCCCCTATGTCGTCCTTGGTGTCAGTGTTTGTTGGCTTCTTATGATAAAAGTAGAAAGAGCAGCTCTGCATGACTATTGCGCTTGTTCGCATGTACATGGCGTATCTACTACTCGTTTTCCAAGATTAAAATGAATCAGTTGCTATTGAAAAAGTATTTATATAAAACAATGCACTTATCGCTGAAGCACACAGCTGACGCGAGTTGGCCCAGTTCGAAGCGCGGGCGGCCATCTTCTTCGTCTGCGGGGTCACCGGCAGTCCGGCTCATGACGTCAGTCAAGAGTGCGCGCCCATTGGTGGATGCTCGTGTGCATCCGCGTCGGAGGAGTAAACGCCCCCTTTTTTCTGAAGTTGCATCCGACTATACAGCAGCCAGTTCCAAAGAGCAAAGATAACATCATCACGTACAGGGAAATTGTAGATCATTACAAAGCCGAAAGAAGAATCTTTCCACCTCCGCATCGGTCTCTCTCTCTGGAGGACGCTCGCATTTGGCGGCGCCTCCAGGAAAGCAATTATACATCACCATATTGGATCTACTTAATTCAGACGAGGGACTATAACGACGCACTCTGCAAAATTTGTAAGGATAAAGGTACGCTAGACCATGTAATATGGGAGTGTGCTGGCTCTCCAGGGGCCAAGGAAAACATTTACAGTAGAGAAGCCTGGGAGGCCTTGCTCCAGAGCGAGGCTGAAGACGACCAGCGTCGAGCAATCCGCCTGGCCGTTGAGGCCGTGAAGGCTCACCGTCCTCAACGCGCGGGGACTGGTTCATCCCCCCCCCCCCTACCTGCATGTAGGTTAAGAGGCGGGCACCCCAGCTCGGTGGTATAATAAAGTTTTCAATCAATCAATCAATCGCGACCTGGTTGGAGTGGTGCGATAAGCGTCAGCATCTGCGGACGCAAGAATGTCGTGCTCGATCATGAGGCACTCGGGATAGCTTTAACCTTCGCGTATCATGAAAAAAAGCTACAAATGAAATTCAACCAATGTTAAGTTGGTTGAATTCAACCGATGTGCAAGTTGGAGGAGTCCTGCATGCCTCCGTTTGGCGCGCTGTGGACGCTTGAAGCTGGCGCTACCAACGTGTAGTGCGGAGATGACAGATGACCTAAACATATGGACAACATAGAAGAATTTACTTGTGCTTAATAAATGAAATAAATAAACGATAACTTAATGGGAATGAAAGTGCAGGAAGAAACTTGCCTCAGATGGTGAACGATCCCACAACCTTCGCTACTGCCGTGCACGTTCCAAATTTTTGCGTGTATATTGTTAATGCAGAGCTCCGTGGTGGATTTGTTTAAATAAATTAAATTATGGGGTTTTACGTGCCAAAACCACGATATGATTATGTGACACGCCAAAGTGAGGCAATCCGGGTTAATTTTGACCGCTTAGGTTTATTTAACGTGTACCAATGTAAAGTACACAAGCGCATTTCATTTTTTTCAATCATTCTTTTTTGTGCATTTCACCCCAAGAAAAAGCGGCCGCCTTGGCGGGGATCGAACCTTGGACTCGGAGGCACAACGCCATAGCTGTGTGCTTATATATACATATATATGGCCCACCTGCTAAGGAAAATTGTGCTATTCGTGGAAAAAGGGTAAGTTTATAGTGGTTATCAGGCAAATAATTTTCATAAACCTCGTTCTAAAGTTTCGAGGAGAGAGAACGAGAGAGAGAGAGGCAATCTTTAATTGGCGCTGAAGATGCTTGTCTGGCCTCTTAGCCTGCTACTGTAGATGTCGACGAGGGTGGCATATCGAATTACACGTACGGAATACACATGTACACAACATACACAAGCGCATCACAGTAACAACTCATTATAGAGTATTTGGTGCAGCTATTGCCTATATATGAGAAAGGCTAAGAGCGTAGCATTCTTTGCAGTCAAGGCCTCACTAGCAGAACTGTTCCGAGGTTAAAGTGCACGGTGATACTGAAGTTAGCATGTAAATGTGAACGAAAAGAAATTATAGTATAGCCTTGAGACCAACCACATGGCGCCTGCAGAAGCATTAAACGTGGGTCAAGCCATCGAACACATTCCACTGTGTCAAATGCGTTAATTGTGGTTTCTGCAAGAGGTATACTTTGAATAGTTTGTGTTTAATGAATGCGGTGAACCGAATGCAGTATATAAACATGTCTTGTAACCTCTTGTAAGGCCACTCTATGCCATCAACTCTAAGAAAGAAAGGAGTAAATGGGACATGGAGGTTAGTCCTTTAAGGAGTAACTGCGATAGGATTGACTGTTACTCCCCATGTGGCTACTCCTTCAAGGACTAATAGTTACTCCTTTTCTTGCTCCGTAAAGAAGCAATGTTACCCTTACCGGTACTCCTCAATGGAGAAATTAAGGGCCATATTAATTTATGTGAACCCAATAAAAAAATGTGGTCTGGAAAAAAGAAATGCCCCCGAACGTAGGACTCGAACGCATGTCCTTACGTTTGGAAGCTATAGGTGCTTTAACCACTGCAACACGGCAGCTCCGCTTTTCTCTTTTTCTTCTGCTTTCCCCTTCTCCCTCTCTCTTTTATTTAACCACGACATATATATACATATATAGTCATATCGTAAGAAGCCAGAAAACACTAACACTATATATATGGACAACATAGGGGAATTTACTTGTACTTAATAAATAAATGAAGAAACGATAACTTAATGGGAATGAAAGTGCAGGAAGGAACTTGCCTCAGATGGGGAACGATCCGAGAACCTTCTCATCATATATATATATATATATATATATATATATATATATATATATATATATATATATATATATATATATATATATATATATATATATATATATATATATATATATATATATATATATATAGTTCAGATGCAGTTCCACAGTTCAATTGCCTTTAAAAGTCATTACAGCGTTCATGCAGTTTCTGTGTATATGACACCGGACGGTCCCAGCGGGATATATCCCCCGAGCGGTATATTCTAATCCGCGAACGTCATACATCAACGTTTGACCCTGACGTTACTAGTTAAGAGACAGTGAATATTTTATCTTTCTTCTCTTAGTGTACAGTTACAGACAAGTCTAGAAGTGTCAGACAATACACGCATATGGCACTGCCATGAAAACTAGTGCGTTTATGAACGAGCAGAGCCAATTTCTTCCATGTCCAACAAGTAGAAGTTAACTTAAATTTGTCTCCATTACGATGCCAATAACGCAATGGCGTTTTCTTACTTAATATTTCAGATTCATGGATGAATACGAACCACAACGATAAAAGCTTAAAGTTTGCTCTCTTAGACTACCTGGAGATACAGTTTGCAAGGGCCTTCCGAAGGTCGGATTTAAAGAATATTTATCAAAAACCAAAAAACAATACGAATGACTTGAAGAAACACTGGCAAGTGCGTGACCTTGGGTGATGTAAGAAAACGATTTACATCATAATCTTAGCGTTCTTATAATACTCACGAAGCTCACCGCCCTCCATGCTGCTCTAGAATTCGTAATTTAAGAACCATCAGAGACATGGTCAATCTCCTCAGACTCCTATAGGTCGCTCTCCAGTGCATTATGTCGCCATTTCGTCATGGACCGAATGAACAATTAATCGCTAACATAAGACTTTTTCATCACCGCGTAACAGAGAAAAAAAAAACACAACATAGTTTATCAGTGGATACCGGGCCATTGCGGTACCTACAGAAAATACCGTGCAGATGAGGCCGCCCGATCTGCTCTTGATGACCTCCACTGTGTACATATGCCGTTATCCAGAACAGGCGCAGATACAGGGCTTCGTTGGCTCGCACGTGAGCTTACACTTCCACATTGGAACTCGGCAGTATTTACCAACGCCCGTCTTCACAAGTTGGATCCGAATCTACGGCTACGTCTTCCGTCAGGACTATCTAAAGCTGACGAGACGCTTCTGTGCCGCTTGTGGCTTAGCGTGGCCTTCACGAATGCTTACTCATTTCGGATCGGAATGCCCAACAGTTCTACATGTGATGACTGTGGGCGTAAGGAAACAATCGCCCACCTCCTCTGTGAGTGTCACTGCTTCAGTGCGCTCAGGAAGGAACCTTCAAGATCGTTAGATATTCTTGACAAACGTCCAAAAAGGTCCTGGTACAATGGCTGAGACCGTCCTCAGCAAAAGGGCTCTGAAAGCGTTGTTGCGCTTCTTGCCGAGAACTGGTCTTAGAGACAGACTTTAAGCAATGCCGTATTCTCCTTTACTTGTTTTTATAATATCAATTTGCTACTATATTTTATTCCCATTACCTCCTTTCCCCAGCACAAGGTAGTCAGCCGGTCTGAGAACTGGCTAACCTGCCTGTCTTTCCGTCTCCTCCTGCTTCCTTCCTTCCTCAAGAAGTTACTGTTCAATCCCCGTTTTATTAAATATTGCTCGGACGCTCTATCATCGCATTTAGTTTGCTGATCTGCGCATATACGATGACGCAACTGGTTTCAAACTTCGTGCGCGTTTCATGCTTTTCCGTGTCCTGTATAGCACGCGCATCAAGAGCAATAAGACGAAACCGGTTTTTTCTTCCAGCTAATGCTACTAAGCTGAGGAATGCAGGAATTGCGAGCCTCTCATGTAGCTTTCTTTAAGCTATTGCGTTACTCGAGAGACTGGCGACGAGATTCACGAACTAACGCTCGATGTTTGTTCGTACGGTGATGACCGCAGTGTTTCAGACATAACCGCGGGCCGACTCCGTGAGCGCCCATGCAGCAAAAGCTCCCCAACACAAATACTCGCTTTCTTTTCCCTCTTTCTCATTTGTTGCGTTCGAGGAGAACAGAAGCCAGGCTCAACAATAGCTGAGCTGTCCACTCCAGAATGTTCACGCAACGCGCGGGGCCCACGGTTAATTCATACATCGCATAGTTTCCGTCCAAACTACACTGCAGCTCTTTCCGCGCTGCGTCGCGCACATATATACGGGGGTCCATTGTGAGCGCGTGAAAAGCGCAAATTGGGTCGTCCTGCGCGGCGCTCTTCCCTCTTCCTCCACAGCAGGTGAAATTGGGGGGGGGGGGGGCGCCAAAAGCCACACCACCGCTCGCGGGTCGCGCCGCTTATCGCGGGACGCGGAGAGCAGCCCGCGCGCGCGCGCACGCACACACAAACGTCCGCTCACACCTCCCGAGAAGGGGAACGCCCCGGCGGGATCGAGGAAGTAGAAGGAACAAGGCTCAAAGAGAAGAGGAAGCTGGGAGGGCGCCCGTGCAGGTCCCTAATCCCAAACCGCAGCTCAGTCACCGGAAGACAGGGCCCACGCTTCCGCTACGTACAGTGCAGGGGAGGGGAGAACCACCACCCCTACACAGAAGCGCTGCCGGGGCGTCAATGTTCTCAGAGCCAGCGCAGGAGAGTGTCGCGCCACGATAAGGTGGCTTATATTGTGCGCCGCCGGCTCTGCCAGGTTTGGAAATATTGAATCGCCCAAGCCCCCGCGGCCCGCCCGCCAGCGCTCCTTTTTGGTCTCCGTCTCTGTGTGCGAGCGAGTGCGTCTGTTCTCAGGGGCCTTTGCGCGCGTGCTTTGACAGTGCGCGTGAATGTGAATGGCTCTGGCCCGTGCAACTGTACCGCTTCGGGACGGCGAGAGAGAAGGGAGGAGGTGTGGACGGTGGCGGGCGTTGATGTAGCTGTATATGCGCCACCGAGTGCCACAAAATCCCAACGTTTTCCTTCTATCGCCGCTCGTCGCACGGGAGTGCTATAGTTCCTTTTGTGCAGCCCATACCAGGCCGCTGCCGAAGGAATAGAGGACCACGCTTTTCGAAGGTGGCATAGCAGCCAGCGCTGGAGCACGCCCTCGATGGAAGAACGAAAAGGTGCCCGTCGCCTCAGGAGAACAATTTTCTCGCCCAACGCTATAGCTAAACACTACGAAGGTGCCCAAAGAAAAGAACTCGATTTCTTCTTCTATCGACCGAATAAACGGATTTTTTAGCCTCTTGTCCCCTGTAATCTGCACAGCTGTTCTGGGCGGCGGTGGATAAGGGCGTTTGCCGCACGACATCACATGCTGGTATTTTTTTTTTTCAGTTTATTTTTTCGGGCAATGCGGTGTGTATGTACAGTCGCGTGCAATATGAGCTGTAACATGGTTCTCGCGGTTGAAGGCGCCCCAAGACTGCTCGCCGGCGCAGACATACAATATATTGCAGAACTAAACACCATTCCGATTACTGGTATATTTATGACACCAATTATTCATATGTTGGCACCGCCGTGTAGTTTTGCGGCGCCTCGAGCGTCAGGCACCTTGTTGCCAATCATATTGCACGCGACTGTACGAGACATTTTTCGGGGATGGCAGCGTTCGGCGCGGACTTTACGTTCGGCAGTTCAATTAGCTTGGCAAGGTGAAATGCACAACAAGCAGAATTAAAAAAAAAGAGTAGTGTCTTGATTTCCGTCCGTCATCTACGTACGCATATATCTCTTACACCCCTGCTAGCCGTGGAGAAGGTAAGGGGGCTGCACGGCTATCGTACATGTATATATGGGCGTGACATGGGAAAGTTCCCGAACAATGCCATTTGCACTGAACACAACAATAGCACAGCTGCATTCTCCATCCCCTTACAGATTCTACCACCAGGCGGCACTGATTTGCTCCAATGAGCCTTGTCTTTCTGCACTTAGCAATTACGAACAGTATTGCCTACCGCAGCAGATGGGGAAGATGCAAATATAAAGAGGGAAGAGCAAGGAAAAAAGTAAATCAATGAGCGCATAGTCATAAATGGCGGATCACGCGGATAGGGGTAGATAGAGATAGCGACATCTTTTAATGGGCGCTGGAGATGATTTTTGTCTGTCATGCTATTCCGGATGACAAAGTGATGCATGAAATGACCTACTCACACATAACATACCCACTCGCACAACATACATAAGTAACCAGCACATACTGTAACAGGCAACCAGGGCATCTGGTTCAGGCTTAGTGTCCTGGAGGAAAACTGATAGCGCAATTTGGAATGTGAAAAAAAAAAAAATACCCATTTTCGGTCGATGACTCTAGTGAGGGCACACAGAAAGTGCGATGCATGTGCAGCCACAGTCAGGGGTCACACAATCTTACTCGCTTTCAATAACCACCGCAGCGCTCTGCTATCGTCCTCAATAACCTTAACACAGGCCAAGGTCCTAAAACCTTCCCCTCCGTGAGTGTTACGTGGTCGAGCTTGCTCATACCTGAGCAGACTTCGCAGCCGTAAACAAATCTTTTCTGCATTTTTCTAGGATCACCGTCAATACGTCTCAAAAGTTGTTCCGCACACTAGCGCATTCGCAGGCAAATATCGATCCCCGCAGAACTATAAACGGTATACTTTCGCGCTCTCCCCAACGCTCCGACAAAACTGTGCGTGAGCGCAATCGTCAGCGGCGGACCCTGAGCGAGTAAGGGAGTGACCAGGGCACACACTCGTCGTGGCACCACTTGCAATCCAAGCTACGCCAGCATTCGGCAAGAACAGCCCGTGCATTTTTGGAGAGCGAAAAACGATATCGGCGAAACAACCTCCCCTCGTTCACTTTCTTGACGCGGCTATAACCACCAAGAAGCATATATAACCAGCGTTGCGCGGTGGTTCTGCGTCTGTAAATAGCTGTGTATCGAACCGTAATTATAAGGCCCATTGTCGTCCACTGTGTACGTTACATAGCAACAGCGCGTAGGCCGACAGCCGCGCGTAAGTAGCGCCGTCGGCAAGCGAACAAAGGCCTTTCCCACCGGACGCGCCGACAGCAACGGCAACGAAACGCGCCCCGCACGACAGCCGCGCCAAAGCCCACACCCCGGACCAACAAGTACACTCGGGGCGGCCGCCAACCGACGTGTCAGTCGCCGCACGCCTTCTTCGCCCGCTTGTGCTCTTTGCGCAGTGTGAATCACAATAGCGGCTCGTATACATGCACGGAGCTGGCGCACGCCATTCGCGACGGAGAGGAGACAAGTCGATCTGGCGAAGTCCGCGGGAACACAACGCAGCTTATAATGCCCGCGCAACGCCGCCGCTTCCATATGCGCAGCCGATTCCAACGTCAGGCTCAAACTGTATACATAGCAGTGGAGACGGAGACTATACACAGTGCGTGTACCAGCGGTGGCGGCGGCGGCGAGGAGGGCGATGGCAAGAGCCAAAAAAAATTCAATTTCGCCGCCGCGCTTCCCATTGTGACGCGCTCGATGCGGACTGCAACTAAGAAGCAACCGCGTCGGGCGACGGCGATGCGAGGAACGCGCCCGCCACCCGCGTGTCTATTATATAGACCCGCCAGCGAGCCAACAATCCACCGCCCGTGCTCTCTTTCTCTCTTACACGCGCACACGCCTCTTCTGGCACTCGGCGCATGTCCCTGCGGTTCCCCGAGAGCGGGAGAGGGTACGGCGGGGAGTTGAGGGAAAGCAACGGGACTCGGCCGAGGCGGCAGTGACGAGAGAAAAAGGCAGGAAGGAAACGGCCACGCACTCCCCGGGAGCGAGCTTTTTGCCGATAAATGCAAAAGCTCCTCGCGCTTCCGGAATTGCGCGCGGGCGCTTTTCGGCGCCCGCCGCATTTCGCTGCTCGCGTGCACGTATACGGGAAAAAGGAATAAATGTTGCGTCGAGCAATATAACGGAGTCTGGCAGTGCGTAACGAAGAGAGAGAAGCCGGTGCTGCCGCAGCCGCCGCTCGAGATAAGTGAAAAGCGTTTCACGCCACAGGAACACAATGGGCAGTGTACGCGGAAAGCTGAATCGTATCAGGTGCCACGCGTCTTCACTGGCTGTCAGTCGGCTAGCGTGATCTCCTTTGCCACTGTCATAGGGGCATCACACATTCGGTTAGAAATAGAGAAATTCAACGCGTCTTCACTTCATTGTTACCGCATGCCACTCGCTCAGTAAATTTTATGAATAAAGAACTATTTAAGACGAGAAGGAGAACTGTATGCTTTTGTTCGTCGCCCCGAAAAAAAAGTAATCAGTACAATGACCACTATGGTGACTCAGCACGAGGGGCATAGCCCCTCTTGAATGGACCGACAACCGATCAGTAGTTAGGTGAGGTTTTGTAGTCCAAAGGTAACTCTGAAACCGCCTTGCGCTTACACAAAGAAGAAACCAGGACAATCAACTAAACAAAGGAACAATGGAATAATCAGACGTGTCGGGATAATAGTGCAGATGGGGACCTCATTCTCGCGTAAGCAGCAGCAAGCATAGCGTGTTAAACTTATTGAAAAAGAAAATAGCGTCTACAAAAAAAAAGAAAAAAAGAAGAAAGGAAACTATGCACCGTGCGTGACGGCAGACATGGCCAGCTAGCGGTATTCCATAGCAACTATCATGACTAAGAACGACTTTTATGAGGACCACACTAGGTCACGCACACACTGCAGGCGTGAGCGATTTGCACGCTTCAACTATTGAATTAATGTTTAACCAACGCAAATGGGAAGGGTTGTTCCTTGTCCTTTGATTTCGGTGCCCTCTCGCGACCCGCAACGCTTGAAGTCTAAGGCGACTTTTCAGCGAGTGGCGTGTTACATGGACACCTCGGCAATCCGATGTGTCAACGCTACTCTTACCTGGCGACGCCTTCGCTCTACGAAAGAAACGGCCTCCTCCACTTAGTACATGATAGTGATGTTGCGAAGGTGATGCATGCATTCGGTGACGCGACCGGTGCTGTCCAGAGAGAGAGGAAGGTGATGCCGAGCATCTTGCCCACCGCCACTCTCTGGCATCATGCTCCTCCTAGCCCCTTCCCACGTATTCTACCTCTCCACGCGCTTCTCTCTCCCTCCTAGCTTTTCTCGATGATAACGCATGGCGTCGAGTGCTCTTAAACGGTCGATAGCTAACACACACACACACACACACACACACACACACACACACACACACACACACACACACACACACACACACACACACACACACACACACACACACACACACACACACACACACACACACACAAACGCGCGCGCGCGCACACGCACACGCACACACGCACACACACACACACACACACACACGCACACACACACACACACACGCACGCACGCACGCACACACTGCACTGCACTGCACTGCACTGCCCTTCCAGTATCCTGGTGGTCAGATGTATAGAAAGGCGATCCTGAAGTCGGCTTCCCCGCCTTAAATCTGTTATTGCGGAAGAGCCGACTTTGACGAATTGTCACACTGAGTGATTTAGGAAGTTGAGAGGGGCTGCAACGTTGCTTCGGCAGACTACATAATAAAGTTTTGAATAAGAATATAACTTATATTTATTTAAACAATTTCCAACTACATCTTACAAAATTTATTTTGCAGAGTGCAGGAACAAGAACCTACAAATGGAATGCGGATAGCTGCTGTCAGCGAGCGCTTTACTCTGACTTCATAAAGGGTCGCGCCAAGAACTTAGGTGAAGAAAGTTAAGCAAGGACAGTGGTACGAAGTGAAATAATATGTGCAATTTGATACAATTAAGAGGAAGACGAAGTCAAGTATAGAGTACCTGGCTAGAATATGCCCAATCCGTGAGCATGCTTATTAAGGGGCGTCAAACCTTTAAACAATAAACTAGTGAGTGAATAAACTTTTCTTCGGCCGTAACGCCACATTCGTCACTGGTACAAAAGCAATCCGTGCGCTATTACAGTACTTGAAGTGCGCCGGTTTAAGAGAGCGCTTCTAGTGTCCCTGTCGATACTCCCACGTACATGCAGTCACTGCTCACTCGTTCCCTCTTTTCCTCTTTCTATTCCCTTTTTTCCTTACGCCGAATGTAGGATAGCAAACCGGACGCATGTCTCTTTGACCTCCCTGCCTTCCTTCTCCTTGCTTTCTCTCTCTCAATATATATATATATATATATATATATATATATATATATATATATATATATATATATATATATATATATGCGTAATAATGGGGCACATTTTACTCCATCCTGCCAAACACGCTCATTCTGCAGCCTCCAACTGCACCTCCGGTCTTGGCTTTACCTTTCTTAGCCATGAGCGAACAAAAAGAGAGAGAAAGGAAGAAAGAACGCAGTCAATCAACAAATCAATCAAGAAATCAAGAAACTGGAAACAACGAAAACATAACAGGCAGATAGAGAGAGAGAGAGAGAGAAAGTGGTTCGGACACCATAGTTCCTCTCGCCCTTCACCACGCCAATAACGGCACTTTGCCGCTCATGAACTGCGAGTATAGAAAAACACCGGCAGAAACGCTAAAGGAACGCGGGTAAAAGTGGAGCCGCGGTTGAGCGGCGTGTGTGGGGCGTACATGCAGCCTATAGTAATACAGGGTACGTGCGGTGGGGCGGCAGCGGGCGCCGCTGAATTCGCGCGAGCCCTGTCCGTCCAACGCGAAGAAAAGGGACGAATTAATGGCATTTTCGGTCTCTGTGGGGCGCTCGCGCCTTTCCTTTCTGGAGGGTGCGCTCTATTGAGGCCGGTAAAGAGTCGCTTTTATCTGTCATTACAGAACGGGCGCGCGCGGGACCACCGCTTTGCCGCCTTCTCTGTCCCTTCCTCCCTACTTCTCCCGTTTCTTTATTTCGCCTTCCCGTGCGTGTGTGTGCGTGTGCCCGTGTATGTGTATGTGCAAGATAGAGAGAGTGTGTGTGCGTGTCTTTCGCGTCCTTTGTGATTCTGAAGGCGACGCGACGCTTGGCTCCTGCCGCCAAAAGGAAAGAAGCCGAAGCGAAAAGCGGAGAAGGCCAGAACCAGGCTGGGGAAATCGAAAGCGGCGCCCACTGGCACAAAAGTCACCTATTGTGCTGCGGTCTCAATCTGCGACTGCTGTACGAACCAAACGCGGCGGCACAACGGTTTGTTTCGCGCCTCAGCATGCGTCTTCCTCCGCAGCCGCCTCTTCAGTTCTCCTTTCTTTTCCTTTTCTCCACCCCTGGCATCGAGCTTTCCTTGCGATACAAGTGCGTACCTCGACGGCAGTGTTACGCACGGCTTAAAGGGAAAGCGTGCGCCGTCTCGAGCTTCGCCTCTCCGCTATACGTACTGTTACGTTTTTGACGTTCAGCATTGTTTACTCGGCACCCCTTCTCGACGAGTAATGCTTCACCGGCAAGCGTGCAGCTATGAAGGGCCCTTCCCGCTGTATCGTCGTTTTCTCAGGACCGTGGAGATGGTTACAAAGTCAACGTAACGAAAGCTGACGGGCGAGACCAGTGCCCGCCTGGACGAGACTGGACCCGACATCGACGGTGACGTACACGCAAAGGCGCTCACGCCAAGGAGACCGCAGCAGGCGTCCTTCGTTGCAGCAACAAATACGGTGAAATTCACTCCACCGGAGCCTGACACTGAGAAGTGAACCGACACGAATGGCTCACTAATTGATCAAAGTGTACAACGTCGAGGAGTTCCGTGGTAGCGACTTCGACACCAAGTTCCCAACTTGCTACGTCGTTGCCTCGTATGCAGAGGCGAACGTGCAACAGTGAAGGAGGAGGCCAGCGGGACGATGCGTCATGGGCGGGATTTTTCGAACGGTTCAACGACTGTGGTTGGCCGAAAAGAATAGTGAAATTCCCTGACGAGAGAACGGAGAAAAAGAAGTGCGCAAGAAGGGATCTTGAGTGCTCTGGGAGTGTGCTCTGGCTCGTACGTGTGCTCCTGATCATGCTCATACTAGTACTCGTACTCGTGCTAGTACATGTAAACTCTCATCATGTACATTTGTAAATAAACCGTTTGTCTCATCTCCTGGACGTCGCCCCGGGCCTCTCGATCGCCCAGCGCCTGGCACATCACCAGCTACGGAACCGTAATGGCCGCTCAGATGCAGAGTAGCAACAACCTCAGTGACAGGGATAGGATACGCTACCCTGAGTCCCAACAGTACCCATAGGCATAGACGGCGCGATCAAACTCCGCGAATCACGAGCATGAGTGAGGGCTGGAGAGCAGAGCGCTGTAGTGCATAACGCGGAATCCAATGAGGTATACAGATCTCACGGCGCCATTCCCACTGTTGATGCTCAAAGGCTCCCCTAAGATGCGTCCCCAAATCTCCTCTAAGAAACGCATGCGTTAGCCAGTGACGGCAGTTGCCCAATGTCCTAACTACGGCTATACACAGCATACAGCACCGTCATCCGGGGACACGACAGATACGAAAGAAAGCGCAAGGGCGGGCAGGTAAAGCTGAACGGTAGATCTGGTTTGCTACCCCGCACTATACATCAATGTAACGTTTACGTTTACGCACTAAACCGTTCACAAGCTATGCCGAAATACAAAAAATCAATTAGTGCGAATGTACACAGTAGAAGACGTCGGCGAAGAGATATGTGCGATACTACACTCGCACTCGTGCCTTACGGTTACGAAGGCGTCGCTCGGTGTTTCTCGAAGAAATAACGACGACGAGAGATGTAGGGCGACAAAAGAAGCGGAAGCGAACGGTAACGTTGACTATTATTCGCCCGCTTCGTTCCTGCGTCTACAGGATATATATGAAAGCCACAGCGCGCGCACGTACTCTTGCACATGCTACCCGACGTGGCACTCGTGCTAGACTACTCAAACAGCTACTTGACGTTGCGGCACTAGATGAGCATGCATGCGATGCACTTGTTCTGTGAACTCATGTTTTGCTATGGGTGTATATGCAATCAGGCAATAAAGAAAAAGAAGGAAGTGATTTTGGGCCTAGTGGTTATAGTATCGGGCTGCCAGGCTGGAAGACCGATCTTCGATCCCACCATTGGATTCTTTTCTCTTTTGTGCGCGAGCAAGAAAGCAGCAGCAGCAGTCAGTCAGCAGAGGCGGGGCGGGCTCGCATAGACAGCTTCGATTTATTAAAAAAAAATGAGTGACCTGAAAGTCTAGAGCATACAAACGAAACGTATTTTGCTATCCTATATTGCTTCTGCGAGTGTTTAAAGTACACGAGGTGCATGGTAACTTGCTGTTCATGAGTAACTGATACCCCGTTAAAGTGGAATTCGCAGAATTTCTAAATATCATTTGAGTGCTAGAATGAGACCCGATGCGTTAGAATTGTCTGCTTTTGGTGGTATATTAAATGCTTCTTGTGGAATTTTCATGTTTCATTAAAAAATAATTCGAATTTAAGCTTGCAATCTTTGTCACTTGTTTAACAAAGTTACAAACTATATAGGTCAACATTCTACTCCAACCCCCATCAGTTAAACATTTCTTATTCATTAATGTATTATAATTATTATTATTATTATTATTATTATTATTATTATTATTATTATTATTATTATTATTATTATTATTATTATTATTATTATTATTATTATTATTATTATTACTAGTGCTAGTGCGTAAAGGGAGCTTGTTTGCTTTTCAAAGACATTTAAAGACAAAGGTACGAGTTGGAGCCAAGTCTAACTTGCTCTTAAGCGCACATTTTCTTGAGAAATCTACCGGTTAAAGATGACCGAAGTGCAGGAAACAATGGCCATAAAAGAATGGGATTCGAGAGCGGATCTTGGAACACTAATGTCACGCCAGACATAGGTGCAAGGTACCACTTAGTCAACCCCAAAAGTTTTTGCCAAGTATATGTATCCACAGATCACAGCAGTCGCAGAAGAAAGAACTTATTGTTCACACTTTACTGCCTACGGAGAAGAAAGGGAGAGCCTTACTCAAGCGTCATTTCAACGCGATAGCGTTAAGGGCCCCATCTCGCAGAGAATTCGGTATCGACGTCCGGCGACGCGCGAGCGAGATATATTCTACACGGCACTAAAGTTCTTCTTTTATCACTGAAGCTGCTCACACCTTGTCTTACATCTTTTACGAAGTTATTCCTCGGTATTTTGTCATTGACAGCCCACAAATGAATCGCATGAAAAAGAAACACCGGCAGCGCAAGCCTTTTATGGTAAATGTTCTCCGATGGAAATATTAAAAGTGAGCAACAATAACAGAAACCTGAAAATGATGTATTTTTTTCGGCGCGTTTGTGCACTACCTCCGCGGGATCTGCCCACGCAAGGGGCCGCGTTTCTATCAGGAAGCTCGCCTTCGTGTAACGCGTTCCCTACCAGCGTTTACCAGTAAACATTACGGTTACATAAACTGCAGTTTGCGGGAGGCGTGAGAAGCAGTCGGGGACCTTTGAATGATATCGCGTTCCACTCTTAAGAGGAAGCTTTAACTCGGGTGCTCCTATCTAAAAACATGTAAAAGGAGAATTCGTTTTTCTCGGCAACCACTGCACCAAATTTGGCGAGGTTTGTTGCATTTAAAAGAAAATACTTCAGATCTAATGTCTGTTGGTTTCGAATTTTTTTATTTATGTCGTCAATTTTTTATTAAAATTGGCAAAACTCGAAAACATTCAGAAAGCGAAACTATCAAGTATGAGACTCTGTCACTCAGCAAGAAAAAAATTATATCACAATTCTTTGAATTGCGTATAACAGTACATCTAAAGCGGACAACATTGATATGTTACAGATGAATCTAAAAAAAAATTTAGTGATATGAAATTACAGCTTTTGCAGAACTTTTGTACACAACGTAATAAATTCATGCAACTTTAAAGTCCGGCGCAACGTGCGCGTTAGCCAGCGACGCTGGAGGTAGGCGACGCCAGGTGGCGCGAAAACCGGCTTCTCCATAACTTATACCGCGCGCGCCACGACACGCCGCCTAGACGCATGCGCAGCCTATACGAAACAAGGAGTTTCCGGATGATGAGAAACGGCGAGCTCGCTGTAATAATTTGGTACACTCTACTGTCGTGCGCAGGGGGAAAGCGCCGCCACCAACGGCGCGGACGCGGTGCATTCTGGGTGACGAGGCCGACGCGGAACGCAGCATGTCGCACGTGGCACCGACTGCATGCAGTGGCGCCTCGCGCTGGATTGTGTGGAGTGACGCGATTTCGGTGGCGTGGGGTCGCCGTGCCGAGCGCGCACGCACGTCAACGCTATACGTCGGACCAGAAAGGGCCACTTACAGGTAAAGCTTAAGCTTCCTCCGAATTTTCTTTTGAAATTTCGTGCGCTGTTGAATTTGTGGGGAATTGGGGAATTCGACGCGTGATTGCGCGGGCGCATTCAAGCTATTTCTGCAATCCTTAAGTCACACTGTCTCCTCGCTCCGAACCAGTTGTCAGCGGTGGCGCTACACTCGCGATGGTTCGCGGCGAGGGCGGAGATATGACGTCAAGAAGCGGCCCCTGGTGGCTACTGTCGTGACGGTAGCGTGTCTCTTTCTCCTTGGGACTGCGCCGGGTACGTACATGCTCTTCTCGTCCGCCGACACCTTTGTGACTAGGACTGAGCTCACGCACGGTGCCTTTGCCTGTGCGGGAAGCGCGTACCTCGTGTTGATCCTGTCCGGACGCTAAGCAGAAAAACGGGTGCCTAGTGTTTGCGCGAGGTCGTACCACTTCGAGCCGCACTTATCGGAGGCCCAAGCCGAACGAGATTGCCCGAGCTCTCGGGAGTTGACCCATTGGTTATCGCGAGAGCAAGTAGCATAGCCGCCGGGACTTGTCCCAGCGGCGTGTCCCAGCTTGAGCCTGTGCTCTCTCAGCAACGTGATATAGGCGCCCCTGACTGTATTTATTCGCCCTTGGTGCGGGAGCCCTTTGGTTCCCCGCGCCCCGGGACCGGGCGTTTGCGCAGCGTCGGGTGTAGTTGGATACAATAAATGGTATCAGCTAACTTAGGGCAATATTGTGTTCTTGCGTGCGTCGCTCGGTAGCCCCTTGTGACCTGAGCTCGCGCGCAGCGGTACTAGAGGCTGACGGCTGACGCGGCCCAGTGGCTCGCTAAGCTCGAACCCGCGGTGATCGGTACTCCCGTGAGACCCTCGAAGACCCCACAAATTTCAAAAATTTTGTAACCGAAGGTTAGCACGTTTTCTGGACCCGGCGCTCGGATTGTGAATTATTATTAAGCGGTGTTATGGCCAAGCTAGAATCGCGGGTCTTGTCATTTTGATGCGAAAGCGTCAAATGACGCGTTGACGAGAAACCGGGGTTTGAGTAAGGGATAGTTAGTATTCCCACTGTAAACATCACTTCCGAAAGAACGACGAAAACAAGCGCTTGTCCGCGTCGTTCTTTCTGTTCATCTGTCTATGTGCGCGCTGTAAGTGCTGCTTACAATGAGCGAGAAAGCCTGTAGTCTGCAGCAGCGAAACGGCACCTAAAGTCCCATTGGCTGCGACGCCACGTCACGAGGTCGCAGCAACGGAGCAGAGCGGGCGAACGGAAACACCTGCTGCGTGTAACTGCGCTTCGGCAATGTTAAATCAAAACACGCCAAGCGTCTCAACGTGCCCGCTTGCCCGCTAGGAATTCGTAACTCGAAGGACGGCTCAGCGGCGTTCGATTGGACATTAATGCTTTCGCATTCGCAACTCATAAGAGTGCATGGGTGTCCCCGGATTTTTAATAGAAAGTGATGCATTTTACTGCTTATTTGAAAGTAACACATTCTAGAAGAGGAACTCAGTCAAAACACACATGGGCGATGCTCTCTTAAATATCAGTTTTAACATTTCAAGAGGTGATACTTTCTTTATCCCTTGTTTAAGTGTTATTATTATTAAAAAGAAATGACCTTAAAATGCACGTAGCGGCATGCACGCAAAGGTGGCATATCAATGGAATCACTTAGTTACTTCAAAGAAGGCCAGCCTCATATCAACCGGAGGATCGGAGCTCGTCGTTTGAGTGGGTGTGTTGGATCAACATCTAGCACGCCGAATTCTCCACGCGTGCTTTCGGTCAACCACTGTGAAGCTGCCCTGCTTATGAGGTGGACAGGGAAAGGGGGTGGGGGGGGGGGGTCATTCTGTAAGTGTCCACCTAGTGGACTGTCCATTTCGGCAGCCGCTGATTGGCCGGATAAGTACGAGCGTGAAGGAGGACTGGCTGGGAGCGCCAGCCTTGTTCTCGCTCGTACGGCTGCCCAGCCAATCAGCACTTCAACAGCAGCCGAAATGGACAGTCCACTAGATTGACACTCGCAGAATACCGCTCCAAGTTTCACACAAGCTGAAACATGAACCTTTTTTCGCTTGGTCGTACTCGCAACATTGCTGTACAATTACATTCAATTTAATTCAATTCAAGTTATCCGCCCTGCTCGCGTGAACATCTCTCGAGCACGAAACCGCGTTCAGCACACGTCAAAGCGTTGCGCGACGTGTTAAACAAAGCGAGAGCGCGTGTTAGACCCAAGCAGCGCGACGCGCCGGGAAAGCACAAAAGGCAGAGGTTCCCCCCAGTCTCCTTGACGAGACGTTTCGCGCAATGACTTCTGAATGCGACTTGCGCAGCTGCGCGAATTCGCATCATTCTGCGGCGGCGAGACAGAAAGCGGAGACACGAGCTCAGAGGCGCTCGAACCCCCTCTTCGCACGCCCACCCCTACAAAAGCTATAGGCTTTCACGGCGCGACGGGAGAGCGCGTCAACGAATTCAGGTGTTCGGGGCGCCCGGTGCATGCTTCTCTTGTCTCTGCGCACGGTCGCCTTTCGCATCTCGCGTGAGCGATGAGCACGTTTGGGGTACAGAAAGGCTTTGTATACTATGTACTCGACGACGCACACGGACAGACACTCTAGGAGCGAGAAAAGTGGTGCGCCCTCCGACAACAATAGATAGATAGAAACCGCGCAGCGACTGACTTCATACGGCAGCAAGCTTGTTGGTCGGAAGAAAAACGCAGACGGGATGACGCACCACTGGCGGCAAACCGGCGGCCAAACAGAAACGGTTGCGCGTGGTTGCAGATGTCAGAGCTGACAATTACCGTTGCTGCGCGCGCTGGAAAAGAAAGACGCTGGCGAGCCAAGACGAATCGGCTTGAAGAGCGTGGACGGGAAGTATTTGTGTCTCTGCACACAGCGCAGCCGCAAATGCGGTTACGCACCGACAAAGGAGAAGCAGAAGGTGAATTTGATGGCGTCTTTTGTCGCTTCCTTTATTCTTCGCCTTTGTGGACGGCTTCTCCGCGCACCGCCTCGCAACAATGTACACCGTATTACCAGCCTTCCGACTGCCTTTCCTGCGAAGAGGATGGAATTCTGGCCCGCTAGTGCAGCCTTTTCGGAAGCATCGCCACTTACGGCGTTCATCGTGTTTCCGTGTTCGTTTTATATTTTCTAGATTGCACATTGGATTTATTAAAAGTATTCTCATGTTTCCTTTTTAGGATGATCGCTTAAGGTGTCAACTAAAGAGGGTGACAGCTAGCCGACGTCGATGACCTTACTTGGTGTTTTAGTGAGTGACCCCGGCCACTTCCTTCCTTCGATATTTAAACTTTATTTTGATTATTGTGGCGATGACAGATTACTGGCCCAGTGTATACAAGGAAGCGTCTAAAGTCAAATGTTCCTGCGGCACCTCGTCCTTTATTAATCCGTGAGCAATTATGGCAACTGTGTTTTGCTTCAAGGAAAGTCCTAAAAAAAAAAGACCATTTAAATGATTTGGCTCTGTGGACTAGAGGACCACACAGCAATGGCACCTCGAGTCGAAGTATATACGTGAGCACGTAAGAGCGGACCCTATATACATGGGGTAATCTTTTTTAAAATTTCACAGAATGTTTTAAATATTACTTGTGGCAGATAGCGTAATTCCATTCCTTGATCTGGAATATTCAACGAGACAGACATTACTTGCATAAGACACCTAAACGCATAATCAAATAATTGACGAAAATTGACTAATTAACTTCTTAATTAACTACTTTAAGGCACATATTCCAACTTACGAATTGCAGTATTAGTTTGAAAAGCGCATCCACTAGGAGCAAATTTCGAGGATGGCACGGGTTTCGACATGTGCGCCCACCAACTTGCGGTAATAATGCACTGTTGCTGCGCTTCTTTTTAACAGAACGCTCTTGTATGCATTGGAGCACGAAAGTAACTGGCACGCCCATGGATTTCGTCGTACATTTTGGCAATGAATATCTCGAAACTGGTGTCACCCTTAAAATTAATTCTAAGTGGACAAGCCTTGCGAACTCAGCGGCTACAATTCGTAAACTGCAATACGCGTATAGAGAGACGGAAGAATGGAGCTTCAAACAGAAAACGTGGGCTTTTCTTATTGTTTTCCTAGGCGTTGTAGGAAACGACCGTTGTCCACGCAGGAAAACGAAGGATCACGTCGGCTCCGCGACCAGCAATGCGTAGCTGCTTGATCGGGAGCGCGGTGAACTCGGGGGACAGAAAGAAATTGACGAGCTCACAATGGAGGAAGACCGAGTGCAGTGAAGCACAGCAGGTGCTTCGAACGAAAGAAAAAGAAAGAAAGAAAGAAAGAAAGAAAGAAGAGAAAGAAGAGAAAGAAAGAAAAGAAACGTAGTCCATGGTATCCTTGGAACTCATATATAGCAAGGGTGTCATCGCTAAAGAACACAGAAGATACAAAGGAACAATTTAGAACCAACGCAACGCCTCCAAGGCGAGAGTGTACGGACAGAGACAGTGCAGGAGATGTGTGAAAAAAAAAAATGAAGAGCACACAAAAGATATAAATAGAACCTTTTTGTTACTCGGAGGCAAGGTCCGAATAGCTATAGGCATTTGGGCACATCTACGTTTCTTTTTCGTCAGCCATTGGCGTGGGCAGTGTGTGTGCACTTGAAGAAGGGACACAAAGGGACAAGTGCGCTGCCATGTTTGATTCAAGTTGGAGCTGTAAAAGAAGGTTGAAGTAAACCTCGGACAAAGGACATAAGTAGCCAGAATGGAGCAAACGAGACGCATTGACGTCGCTGTGAAGATTTCATAACCATTCGGAAAGACGCAAGAGTGGTGGAAAAGAAATAGCGGACGGCATGGTGTGCTGAAGTCGTCAATGAAAGGAATTAGGGACGGTGGTCTCCTCGCGCTGAACAATGGAAGCAGGAAGGCGGCGCCTGCCATTGCTGCAGCATGGCAAGGATCGCATCTCAACGTCGCGTCTGACTGCATGCGACGGT
The DNA here is from genome assembly GCF_023375885.2 of Dermacentor andersoni. Classification (NCBI taxonomy): domain Eukaryota; kingdom Metazoa; phylum Arthropoda; class Arachnida; order Ixodida; family Ixodidae; genus Dermacentor; species Dermacentor andersoni. The sequence goes on from NC_092815.1 coordinate 101,967,281, forward strand.
GGCGTCCATCTGCTACGACGAAACACCGTCGTCCAACGGGTAAAACGTCGCCATCCGGCGGGTACTGCTTATACCTTGCAGTAATTGGCTCGGACAAAAAGAAGGCGTGATGCCCAAGAGAGTATCGAACAGGGGGTCTGCACAGTAAAACTAAGGATGGGTACGAATGACTAACAGGAGCTTTCCCCGTGCGATATGATACTTGGTCCAGAATAACGCAAACACGGTTAAGGGCTATATATCGAGCCGGACGAGAGCCCATGGATGCTCTCTTGACACGTTCCTATATATATGGCATACCTGTTAAGACATCGAAATAGCGACCTATATTTCGCATTATGCTGTGTCTTTCATTGTGCTCTTGGTGATGTGGTGGGGAAGCGCTGAGTGACGTTTAAACATTATATTGTCATTTACAACATGCTTTCTCGCCGGTTTTATGCTTTGGTTTTCTTATACGCTGTTACTAATTTGCTCACTCACTCACTCTTTTATTTCTGTTTTATTGCGACCGCAATTGTACTATAATTATACGGACACTCGAAGCGCATTCCTGCCGTTGCCGCCGCCGAATTGTGCCGGGTACGGCGCGCATGCGCGGGCCAGCCCGCTGAGCTCGGTCGGCCCGCGCGCCGCGATTTGGAGGTCACGTGGCCAGCTGCTCGTTCGAGAAAGATGGCAATGGCTCATCCTTCTCGTCGCGCTCATCGAGAAGGATGAGCCGTACCGTCCAAGAAGGATGATGGCTCATGCGAGCCGTATTCGCCGCGTGTCCGCTTTTCGAGGTCAACTCATCCGCCAAGTTTTGGAGACGCAGCACAGATTTTAAATGGAGAAAGGAAGCGGAGGCGCGGAACGCATGCTTTCTGGACAAGCACACGTGCACCCCCATTGCCGGTCCTGCCCATCACGCCAGTGTTGTGACCGTGAGTGCTCGCGGTCCCTCTGTCCGTGCACGCACGGTCTGCCGCGTGACACCACGCTCGTTTAGCAAGTAAGTCAACGCTTACTGCAATATCTATACTGTCCGTTGTTAGATATGGAGCTGTTTCCTGCGCCTACTTCGAGTTCCCCCGGACCACATCGAATCGCAGCACATTCCAGAGGATCGCTCGAGCCAACAAGTTCACGTGCCAACAAGTTCGTACGCCGCCGGTAGCTATTCTCTGCTTGAGTTTTCCAGAAAACGAAGGGATCGCCCGGCATTGTTGCAAGGAAAGTGGGTCCCGAAACAAGACCGCTACGATGTACCGGGAAGGCCTGGCAGCGTCGCCCCCACCTGGCTTTTGTGACGGCGAGTTGCTAGTCAGCAAGGCAAGGGGGATCAAGCGATCAAGCAAGGGGGACCACGGCGACTCTCTTCGCCGGTGTGACACCACTGCCCGGGCGCCTTCCATTGGCCGAAGGTGGCGTCATCGGAGCGGGCCCTCCCATTGGCCGAACATGACGCGACTTCCAGTCCTCGAAGGGTTTAAACAGAAGCATTCCAGAGAGACCAGAGCATTCCCTGATTCACCTCTCTCGAACTTCTTGCCGCGGGCCGCGGCGTCCGAGTTGCTGCCGGCCCGTAATGACTGTACTACTGTTACTTGACTCTCACCTCTCTGTATATAATGTAAAATAAAACCTCCCAAGTTTGGTTTTCATCCCGAAGTCCGTCCTCCAACCCCTACATCTGGTGGCAGCGGTGGGATAGTCCGACGACTCCTACATCTGGTCGACAGCGGTAGGATCGTCCGACGAATCTAATATCTGGTTGGCAGCGGTGAGATCCGACTACGGCTCCTAGATCGGCCTACGACTCGGAAACAGCAACGGCAGCTGACGGACGTTGGCACATGGTGACCGACCGGCATCCTGATCAAGTTGGAGGCGACTTGAGATTGACCACCTCTTGCAACTGACTGGATACGGCGGGGAAGGACTGGTGATATGGTGCTGCTTCAGTGGGTAAGCGTTTGGTTTTGGCTGTAAGATTTACCAGGCTTCAATTTCACTGTGTTTTTGGATTTGATTCGCTGGGATCTTTTACTTGTATTTTGATTTGCGTGGGTATCGCAACAAGTATTGTGTGACAGCAGAGCCAAAGCTTAAAGTAGCGACCATGGTCCTAATGTGTTTGACGAGAGCTGACCTGTTGTGGTTGTGTGAGGAGATCGAGGTAAACGTAGATGAGAACTTGAAGGAATCAGAGATTCGTAAAACCATTCTAGAAAGTAACAATGATTTGAAATTCATAGAACAAATGGGCAAACGAATTCTAAGTAAAAGACAGGAACCACGTGTGCGTGAGCGTCGTGAACTTAAGAGTGAGCGTAAGCGTGAAGAACGCGAGAATGAACGGAAGCGTGAGCTTCAAGAACTTACTCTTAAGTGTGAGCGTCACAAACGTGAGAATGAACGCGAACGTGAGTATCAGGAACGTAAGCGTGAGCGTGAGCAAAAGTAAGAGAGAGAAGGCAGCACTGATCAAAGAGATACAGTATTGTGATCAGTTATTGGCACAGAGACAACAGCGGCTGGAGAAATCTGTAGGCTGGACGCAGCAAAAGTGTGAAGAAGTAAATAGCAGATTTTGTTCAAAAGCCGAGGAAAGTAGTAGTACCTGTGAGAGTAGCAGCACGTTCACAAGTGAATTCGAAGTGCTAGCAGCTAACGAAGCCTTAGTGGCAGCAGAGGCCGTTAAAGGCCAGAGTGAGAGCGACGAGGTGCTGTGCCAACAGATGACTATAGAGACAGCTAGGCCAGCTGCGAACAAATTGGCACAGTTACCGCGCGTGTGCGTCGCATCTCATGGTAGCGAGGTCGTTAGCGAGGTACAGAATACTACGGACTTGACAGACGCGAGCACCCATGTCGAGTCAGATCTGCGTGCAGAAGTGAAGTGCCAGCTGGACGATGCAGTTGAGAGTAGTTCTCGGGGTGGCGAGCTCCGTAGCTCACGAGAGAACAACTGCATTGTTCAGGGATCGGTGCGGCTCTCCGCCAGTCTAGATAGCCTAGATAGGGATGATTCAGTTGTTAATCATTCGGACTGTGCGCGTGAGACAGCGATCGATACCGACGGGCTGTGTGCAGATGCACAGCGTGAGCTGGGCAATGCAGTAGAGGGCAGTTCGCAAGAGTGCGAGTTGCATAACTCGAGTAAAGCCTGCTGCATTGTTCCAGAGTCGGTTGAGCTGTCCGCCAGTCGAGGCAAAGTGAGAGTAGATTTAAATGTAAATCACTCAGACTGTGCGGGTAAGAGACCGATCCGGGCCGACGAGATGTGTAACGGCCAGCACGAGGCGCGAGATGACGGCATGAAAGAGAGTTCGAGGAGAAAGCGCCGCAGAAAGAAGTGCCGAAAAAATCGGAATGCGGTGACTAATGTAGCGCCGCCAAAGACGGCGAGAGACCCAGAAGGGCAGGGCGCGGAGAAAAGACAAGTGCAGTCGTCAGGGACGATGTTGACGCATCAAACACGTTCGAGCCACCGGTCAAAGGGGGACCGAGAAGCTTGTTCTGCACGGACGCGGACAAAGGGCACGGGGCAGTCAAATTCCTCGTCGTTCCGTCGTTCTCTTCGAAGCTCAGCGTGCAGTACAAAGAAGCGCAAGGTGGCAAGACGAGACCAGGTGGGGAGTAGCGACGCGGTCAGTCGAAGTCATGTTGAAAGCGGGGCGCGAGGACGCAAATTGGCAGGAGACCGTAACGTCTTGGGGGAGCTGATAGTGAGTCAGCCCTTTTGTTGTTCCTCCGTAGCCAGAGTAGCTTTTAAACCGCGGCCACCTCGGGTTCGGCTGAAAGTAGGAGTCAGTCGGAAGTAATCGGGAACGGGAGGCCAAGAGCTTCCGTAGTAGTGTTGTTTTGTTTTATTTTTGAACATTTGCAGATTTTCGCGATTTGAGACTAGGATTTCTTTCAATATGTAAGGTATGAGCTCTGTTTATGCTTTGTTTGAGAAGCTCGAGATTTGAACGAAGCGTTTAAAGTAAACCTGTAGTCTCGCGAGGTGTTCATTAATAAGTATATAGGCTTTCTTTTTTTGTGTGTATGCGTGAGTAACCTGAGTGTCAAGGTTATCTGTGAGAGGCCTATCGTAACGCGCGTGTGTGTTATTTAACCTTCTTTTTTTTAAAGTGTTTTTTGAATTTTCTAAGGTTAAGCGCGTAGATTTTCAGTAAGTGCGTGATTTGCACTGAGAAGAGCTCTTAGGTCCATTAGCGCGTGTCCTGTGTGGACGGAAGGAAGCAGAACGTTTATGACTGGGTTGCTCGTGTGTGTCGAGGGCAGCCGTATTCTGACTTCTCTAGTACGCGTGCGTAGAGCTAGTTATTAGAAGACACATTTGTTCGAAGGTTCCTCTGTGTTGCGTAAGTTACGCAAGTTTGGTTGTTTGTTTAAGGAACGTGTCCTGTGTGGACTAAAGGAACGAATGTGAGTCAGCGAGATGAAAACTTTGTATGATGCAAGCACGTGTTCGGAATAGGGACCACAAAGCTAGCGCGATTGTGATTGCGTACCTGTGGAGTTGGCCAGACTGTTCAGTGGCAACAGTACGTGAGATAAGTATGCCACTGCGATAGGGTAAGAACAGGCTGTTTGTGAAGTTAGGCTGCTTATGTTATGTTTGGGTATTGGTGTTTGAAAGGATTCGGTTTAATTCTGCGTAAGCCTTTACTCTTGTGCAGCACGACAGTCAGGTTTGGTCGAACTGAAAGGGGAACGTGAACGCTCGCTTTGGCGGCACGAAATTTTGGGGCAAAATTTGGGATTCCCAGTTGAGTGACTTGCATTGGAATTATGATAGGGGGCCTGGTGGGTTAGCAGCTGATTCCGGACGTTTGAACGCTGAACGGTATTGTGTTGCCGGGTCGGCTATTCTGTGCCAGTTGTTGTAAGATGGTTGAAGGCATTCCAAGTACGCAGGGGTTGCAGAGAGCAAAGCCATCGTCTTGCTCGCCAGCCATTCTCTTCCTGCCCAGCGGTTGCCAGCACTGGCCAGGCGAGATTTTCCGGGCCATGGAGAAGCTGTAAGAATGGCCGTACGGGGTGGCAACGTGCCAGCTTTCAGCCCGCTGCACGTGTTCCAAGCCCACCAGACGGGGCGGCCTTCGGAGAACTGCGAAGGGCCGGCGGCCACGTGGCGCGCGATCAGCTCAGGAAATTGGTACTTGGCGGAGCCATCCGGGACAAAGCAGTTCTACGAAGCCCTCTGACGTCGGCACTGAAAGCTGGGCGGTACCGAGAATTGCGGATGACCGGCAGCCACGTGGCGCGCGGTCAGCTCAGGCATGTGGTACTCCACCGCGCCACCCGAGACGGAGCACAGTTCTACGAAGCCCTCGGTCGTTGACTCCGGAGCCTTTGTGTGTGTGGGCGTAAACGATACTGCGGAACGGCGCCCCTCTGTCGTCGGCTCCAGATCTTGGAATGTGTGAGCCTTTGTGTGTATGGGCTCGAACTTGTGTGCATTAGTGTGTGTGAGCCGTAGTGCGAGGCGGCGGCAAGTTTACAATGCTTGGACGAACCTTCCCGACCATTCCTGCTCCGTCCCCGCCGAACGATGACGTCGAACTATGACGTCAAGCGGAGAGCTTATAAGCAGCGTTTGCCGGCTGCTAGGGTGTGCTCGAGTCGTGCTCGTTGTCGGGAGCTGAGTGCTCTGTCATACTAGAAATGTACTAGTGAGCTGTGTGCTCGTAAACTGTTTGCTGTATGTTAGTTTTGCGGGCTCCATATGGGAGTCGCGCTAGTCTGCCAATGTATCCTGCTTAAACTGTTAATATGTAAATAAATCCTGTTCACCGAGTTCCTGTCTACGACCTTCATCTCCTTCAATTGGTGGCAGCGGCGAGATAGTCCGACGACTCCTACATCTGGTCGACAGCGGTAGGATCGTCCGACGAATCTAATACCGTAAACTTACGGGGCTCACTTCGAGTAATATTCTAATACTTTGCAATCGCAATCAATGATTTGCCTGTCGGGCGAAACACCGACTTTTCTTAATTAATACGTTCTTTTTCGTCTATCATACTAAGCACTTGGAATTGCGCACCAAGCGTTTGGCTAGGCTGACCTGTCCGTTATACTCATTGAAGTCTGTTTGACCCCCTACGTCATAATTTTTTTCTCCTCTCTGCTGGTTTCAGATTTCTTCGTGCCCCACGACGTGGATTGAAGACAGGAGGGATGATGGCTCTACTAGGCAAGAGAGTAAAGAAAACATGCAGGGAGATGAAAGTCCTCGTGAGTAGCGAGAGGTTGCGAGGCAGGGACAAAAAGCGGACAGTTCTGGCGCCTGTAATAGGGCATACATAAAAGTTCTCATAGTAAAACTAAGTTACACCGCTAATACGTCAGAAGTGTTCCCATCCCCTCGAGATAACTAAATGTCGTTACTTGCCATTGCTAATTAAGGCGGAAGTCATTGCAGAATTAAGGAGAAGTTGCCGACAAGAGCTTTCATCATAATACAGTAGAAAATCCTTACAGATAACCTGCATGTGCGTAAGCTACCGTTAAACTGAAAAGAAATTATGGTCTTGATTAGATGCCCATAGGTGTCGATCCACATGTTTGTTTTCTTTGGTATGATTAGGTTTCTTCGTTCCTGGAGTTTATTATTTTAAAAGAAATTTGGAGTTTTTCGCGGTGCGTTTCAAATTAACATTTGCATGCCCCAAAATACGAGTTTTCGGATTTTATTAATTTTTCCCCCAAAATTTAGGCAACTGTTCTTTAATACAAAAACACACTTTCTAAACGAATATATTTATTGAGCAACTGGTATACCAGAATCATCGTCGCTGTTTACAATTTGTTCTAATATATACAAGCATATTTTCCGATGTTTGCACGCACAAATGTTCTTGTTTGCGACACTGAACACATAGAGAATGCCCTTTCGACGTTCGCACTAGATATTAGGAAGGCTATCAGATGTAGTGCACAACGTGAAAGAAGAAGCCAGTCGGGGGCATGCGTGCGCCGTAACGGCTCCACAAGCCTTTTGACGTCATATGCCTGATACTGCAAGAATTCTACCGCAGGTCGGGGGATATCATTGCTCTCAGCCACAACTAGGGCGAATAATGGCAAGTAAGTCTCGATTATCCGGGAGAAGTCGATATTTACATTGGGGTTTATAATTTTCACCCGAATCGCTGTTATACTGCAGTTCACTGGCAACGTTCCTTTCGACAGTACGGCTCCACATCTCAACCACTGTGTAGTAGTACTTCCTAAAAGAAGCAACTGTGTCCGATCGCCTTTCCTCTTCAAGAATGTCAAGCATGCAATATGACCTTGCTCACCCAAGTTCGCTATCGTCACATCGCTCCACTGAGTAAAGAGAGCATTCATGCGCACAGCAAGTATACGGACTAAAGTCGACTCCCTCAAGATACTTGATAATGGACACCAATCTGAGCTTTATGAACAGCTCGTGCACACAGCCAGCTGGTTGCGCGCCCATTTTCAGCTTATCGCGTTTTGTGCCTTGATAAGTGCATCCTCGTGGTGTCATAAAGATGCCATGAAGCGCGGTATTTGCGGCGAAATGAATTGGCCAGTCCGATGAACAAAAGTCATCATCTAGGCATCCAAATAGCGTTGACCTCTCAAGCCACCTTAAATTTGCGCAGAGCAAAGCAGCCAGGTTCATTTATCTGCATAGTTCATCACATCAAAATGTAACAGCGTTAAAGTGAAGGCTTAACCTCTATAATCTTGACATACGACGCAGCATATCTCGTTTGCGTTTTTTTTTTTTTACTCAATGTGTTAAATCAATACAGTTCTTGCAAGTAGGAATGTTCTTCCTGCGCATCATATCTCTTCACTCAGATATCATCGTTGAAAGTAGAACCAATTTTCGCAAGAACATTGAAATTTAAGAACTCGCCATTTGGTGTTGTCAGTAAACGAGTGGGATGATCTGCTGGCACAAATAGTTACCCTGACTCATGCATCATCCTTTAGGACAGAATTGCTTATGTATCTGGATCGAGCCGACATTCAGCAACCCTAATCAAATCAATGTGCAAGAAATCTATGCTTCATATAGTATACCTCTTTCTTGATTATGAGATGACATCTGTATTACTGTCCTGCTTTGATTTGTAAATGCCTAATTACTATGCTACTTACGATATTTTGCTATGTTCCTTGGTATTTGTAACCTTGTTGTACCTTATGATTGTATAATACTCCCCGCCTCCCCCCCTTTGTGATGCCCTGTGGGCCTTCAGGTTATTGAAATAAATAAGTAAAATAAAGCACAGGCACCTCAGAACGAGCTCGGGGCTTGGATTCTTTTACCTATTTTTGACGTGACAGCAGTCCGATAGAATTATGAGTAGGAACGTAACGATTCAAAACACACACAACACAGTGCTCGTTTAAGAAGGGAGCAGCTGTCAAGAAGAAGGAAATGACAGCCTTCGGTTGCATCAGAAGGAGCCGACAAGGAGCCGAAAAATAGGAAGGCCCAGCGGGCGGGTACAGACATGGCACCGCCGTCCACCAGCACAGCAGCGTGTAGGCGTGTATAGTCGCGACTTCCGTTCCTTCTCATTTCTACCGATGCTCCCTTGCCTCCCATTTTTACCTAGCCCATCCTATCCTCGTCTTGAAACACCCCCTTCCCTTCACACCTCTGCCCATTTCCTTTTTTTCCTCTTCCTCTCTGTGTAACGACCGCCGTTGTCGTCCACTATGTATAGCGGTGCCGGCAGGCGGCGTAGGCATTGTATACGTCGCCGGTCGTTGTTTGAACAAGGAGGCACCAATGCGGGCTCGGAGGAGACGACCGGCGCGGTGCGCACAGGCTCACTTTGATTTGTCGCTTTGCACTGCGAAGCTATCATCGGCCGATTCTCGCGGGACATGGGGACAACAGAGGTGTCGGCTGCTTCTATTCCTTCATCTTTTTGGGTCCAGACCTCCCTGGGCGACAGCTAGCATTTGCCTCTCCCCCCTCAACCTCACCGCTCCATCCCTCGGGGCCGACGCAGTCACCGCCACCGCGCACCGAGGGCACAACAAAGCCTTTGTTTGGTCCAATACCGGCGTCAATGGTCCTTCGTGCTTCTCGAGCGTTCGAGCCCCGGACGAAGAAACGCGCGAACGGTGCTCGCGGTTTGCTTTGGCTCCAGATTGTTGCTGCTCCTATAAGTAGTTTGTTTGTTCCCCCTTGTTGTGGCTGTTGTTACTGTTGACCGCTGTTGTCCCTCTGGCGGCGCCTCCTGGCCAACAATGGCCGCACCTCTAGCGATTCCTTTTTGTTATTGTTGCCGGCGTACTTCCTAGCGCATTGCGCGGGAACGTCCTTCTTGCGACACCCCTACATTCTCACCCCATCTTCTTTCAATTTCCACTCGATCAGGCAACGGGTCTCGCGCCGGCGCAAGAAGCCGCCACCGGTTTTTGTAGGCGGTGCACGAGGCGTGGATACAAAAGGGCTTTGATCTGGAATGACGTGAGGGAGAAGAAGCGCGTTCAATATCAGGTGCCAGCGCCGACCATGACACCTGGGTCGAGTTAGCAAAAAAGGTAAACTACTGCGGTTTGCGCGTTGTATACATTTCACCGGAGGGAACTCTTGGGAATTCCGTAAATTACAGATAACGGGCAACACACTTAAAAAAAAAGAAAAAAAGAAAACTTCAAAGTACAGTTATGCCATAGGCAGACTAGACACATTTACTAGTGTTTTCGCATTTGACTAGTGTTGACTAGTGTTTCCGCATTTCGCCCCCATCGAAATGCGGCTGCCGCGGCCGGGATTCGTTCCCGCGACCTCGTGATCAGCAGCCCAACACCATATTCACTGAGCAACCACGGCGGGTGACGACAAGCGAAGAGTCGGGAGAAGTTCCTCTGAGATATTAATTCCTATACACAGAAAACAAAAGTGTGGAATAGGGTTAGTAGATTAAAAGGGTAATCAACCCACTCTTTGCGTCTGGTAAATGAAGATGGAAAGAGGTTGGAAGACCAGGCTAACGCTTTCGGGGAGCACTTCGAGCACATCTCCAGCTCAATGAATTATACACGGTCACTCCTTAAACGCAAAGAACATATAGAACGCATGCCATCGTATTGTAAGTACAGACAGATCGAACCCTACAATCGCCCTTTTTTCATTGCCGAGTTAAGAGCCTCCTTAAAGAAATGTCAGAGCTCTGCTCCGGGACCTGATAATGTACGGTATGGTGAAATACCTCCACACAGACACCCACATGACTCTACTCACACCATTTAATAAAATATGGGCTGCCGGATACCTTCCATGTACATGGACAGAAGCAATTGTCGTTCTGGTTCTGAAGCAGGGAAAGGACCCTCCTTTAGTGACAAGCTGTCGCCCAATAGCGCTCAGAAGTTGCCTGTGCAAGCTATTCGAAAAAATTAACTGCCGTCTCCTACATTTTCTCTAATCGAGCAAAATGTTGAAACCATATCAGTGTGGCTTTTGAGAAGGCCGGTCAATAACCAAACATTTGGCACGCATGGAGGCAAATATCCGTAACGCTTTTGTTCATAAGCAGTTTCTCTTGTCCGTATTCCTCGACATAGAAAAGGCCTATGGTACGACACGACGTTGCGCTTCGGAATATTGCGGGACCTGTCCGAGTTGGGTATTCGGGGGAGCATGCTGGACTGTTATAGAAAGCTATCTATCTAACCGTATTTTTCGAGTTATAATTGGCAGTTGTGGTGAAACAGGTAGCCCGCCTGCCGAGTCGGCGCCATAAACTGGACCCAGTGTCACGGCGTACCCGCGGGAGTGAACCTTGCGCGTTGTTGTGCACGCGCTCGAGCGTGGAAGCGCGAAAGGACCGGTGTCGCACGTGCAGTGAAGAAAAATAAAGACGCAATACGCCGATGAATCAGCAAGTACAAGTACATAGCGCTAAGCGAATCGACAGGAGACGCGCGGCTCAGGCAGCCTAGAGAAGGCGAAGAGACCCCGTCGGCAGGGAGACGGAGCTGAGAAGAGGAGCCAGGAGGACGCGTTGGCTTGTGTCGCACGTCAATGTTTGGGAGGCTGACCACTGTCGGAGGGACCCGGTCGAGCGTCAACGCACGAGGGGACCTCTCATCGACACGTCTTCCGCACCCGTCAACCAATTAACCAACCTGTCTTCCAGAGCCCGCCTGCCGCCTCCAGTCTTACCGTTCGCAGAGCGACGCAACACCAAAGTTTGAGTGCGTGGATGTAGTCGCGATGAACGCTGTATAGGGACGCTGATCTTGCTTGCCCCCATGCCCTGTGCCTGTGTATACGTGTCGTTTGTATGTTTTAATATACTTTTGTGTGCGGTGATTGTTGCCGTTCGTCCCTTGTTGCCCTCGGAGGCGTCTCTGACTCACAGCATATTAAACCTGCTCCCCGAATCACATCTTAACAGTAGTGCTTTGTCCAGACGTTTTAACCAAGTAAATGGGGTTCCGCAGTGTGTGGTACTTAGTTGTACGCTTTTTATTGTAGAGATGAATTCCTTGCATTCATCCATTCCACGCAGTATGTTTTATTTAGTATACGCCGACGACGTACAGATAGGATTTAGGTCATGCAACTTGGCAATCTGTGAGCGGCAGGTTCAGCTTGCACGGTCTCAACAAAGTCTCTAAATGGGCAGGTGAAAATGGTTTTAAGCTGAACCCGAATGAAAGCTATTGTATTCTTTTTACACGAAAGAGAGGATTGAACGCTGATCCTGACGTAGAAGTGCATGGACAGCGCATACCCGTAAGCACCGGATACAAAATTTTAGGCATGATACTAGACCAAAAGCTTACTTTCATCCCACACATAAATTATCTTAAGAACAAATGCCTAAAGATAATCAACATTCTCAACATTTTGTCACACACAACGTGGAGTAGTGATAGGAAATGCGCCATGAACCTCTATAAGAGCCTTGTTCGTATACTATTAGACTACGGTGCTTTAGTGTACCAGTCAGCTACGCCCTGTGCCCTAAAGATGCTGGATCCCGTCCACCACCTAGGCATCCGCTTAGCCACAGGTGCTTTTAGGACAAGTCCTGTGGCAAGCCTCTACGTATAGAAGCAAACGAGTGGTCGCTCCATCTACAGAGAACATTCTCCAGCTTCACGTATTTTCTAAAAGTAAATGCCAACTCTGGACGCCCGTGCTATTCGACCATAAATGACATGACCAGTTCCACACTCTTTCACGATCGACCTGCCGGCGAGAGAGCCTTTCTCGTTGCGCGTGCGGAGTCTTAGCAAAGAAGTAGGTGTACCACTCCGTGAACATCGTCTCATGCCACCAGCAAAGTTATTACCGCCGCGGCAGTGGTAACTCATAAAATGTGACACATAGTTTATTCAGGTCACTAAGCACGCCCCAGAAGCACCATATTAGGATGCACTTCCTAAATCTTCGGACGAAATACTCATGACCAGAGTATTACACTGACGCAGCAAAATCAAATGCCGATGTGTCTTATGCAGCACCCGAACCATCTTTTTCTGAATCCGGCGTCCTGCACAATGAAATTAGTATCTGTACGCCTGAGGCACACGTAGTAGTATCGACCGTCAAACATATTAGGAATACGAAAATACCAAAAGCCATCTTATACACTGACTCTTTAAGTGTTGTGAGATCCTTAAGTTCGTTTAATAAAAGCCAAAATCCCGTACTAAGTAACCTTTATTCTCTCTTGTGTTCCACATACGCGTTTAATCAGCATGTCACAATATGCTGGATCCCAGGACACAGAGGCATCCAGGGCAATATGCGTGCTGACGAAACCACCACATCAATAGTAACAAACGACACTAACCCGTTGTAGCGGTCCCTGCTCAGATTTAAAGCCCTACTTGCGAAAAAGTTTAGAAGCTATTGGCAGCATTCTTGAGACTCTGAAACCTCTAATAAGCTTCACATTAAGCCACTGCTTGGGAGTTGGCAACCAATAATAAAAACACGACAAACCGAGGTCATCACGTTTCGATTGAGAATCGGGCACACATATAGCACACACTCTTACCTATTGACCGGCGATGGACCACCTATCTGTGGTAAATGTGATGGCACACTGACTGTCCTGCACGTCTTATTGGAATGTCGTGAAATAGAAGCCGAAATAAAAAAAAATCTTCTTCCGTTTATCATACCATCAGCAAACACCACTCCATCCAGCAATGTTCCTTGGCATTGAGCCACTTTTCGATAGCAAGTCAGTTTTAGCCTTTTTAAATTTTTTATCTTTAGCGCCCGTTATACACACAAGTGAACCGTAGCCCAGCCTCTTATAAGAGGCTGCTGCAGTGATTACAGTATTTAAAGCACGTGCTTCCCTGCCCTTGCGTTCAAGGGCCCGCGTGAGGCATTAGCGACACCCGAATATTCTTAAATCTTATTCTCAAAACCAGACATATATATTTCATTTATAGCTCACCTCACTTTACATAGTTTCAGTGCAGATGCACCATCTTTTACGCATTTTACAGCGAATGTTTTAGGCCACTATACAGTCAAGTTACATCTATATCATTTGCCATTGAACGCATCATCGCATACCTCATACCTCATACCCCTGGCGCCCATTAGTGACCCTTGCGCCACTAAACCCTATACATCATCGAGAAGGGCGTTACTTCACGACACGCCTCGTAAATACAGCTGGTCAAGTCATGGCACAAAACCTTGAGGGGAACGTGCGCGCGTGACATTCGTGCTGCCAGTTTTCTAGCTCGACCTAGCGACCGGTGCCTCGTGATGTTCATGCTGCCCTCATTTCGTCGTCCAGAGGTGGCCATTCTCTGCAGACGGGAGTCGCTGCCACCTACTAGAGAGGGCCGATCACATTCAGGCGTAAGCATCTTCAAACGAACCGCCTTTCCCACATGGTAACCCCGACGCAGTTGCCAATAGGCGGCGACACAAGTGTATTGCCTAGTGCCGCCCTTGCGACACCTAGCTTCCACTTGGGCAAAGGCAAGTGCGTTCTTTCTTTCTTTTTTTTTTTCTCGCAAGAACCATGTAGGCAATAGTGACAAGTATACTGAACCATCCGGAGCCTAACATTCGGGACCTGTCTGCAATATTTCAGTAAGTACAGTGCTGAGGTAAGCGCAGGATCACTTTTATACGCTTTTATGTGAAAAACGCACTAGCACAACACGGACAGCGTTCCGCAGTGAGCGAAATGCGAGAAAGGCTGGCAGCGCAAGCGGCACAGCACCGTAGTCTCAGTATCGGGACGCGTGAACAAGAACGCTAGCAGCACGGTCTGCTCGGTGCGCGGTAGGCAAAATTGCAACGAAAACTCGTGACGTAACGTTGCTGTTGTATTGTTGTTAAATGTTTACAAGCAGACTTGTACACGCTTAAGTAAAATGTAACCAAGCCAATTACTTCTTTCAGAATTGTAATTGATTACAGTTTCCAATTACCGTTCCACAAAAGAAATTGAACAATTAGTAAAACATAATCCATAACTTAAGCTTTACCTTCACGGCTACTTCTATTATACAAATACAGTAAACAGAACCGGCTTGCCGGGCACTTACAATGCATCCTCTGCAGCCCTTAGACTTTGTTTATCTTCACCGTGACAATTGATTTTCAAAAAATTTATTCGGCAATCTCCCCTCGATCTAGTTTGCACCATATTTCGTTACCAACGTCTCTTGATGGTTGTATTGCGCTTAGTGTTACACTGACGGAAGAACTAATGGACAAAGGAACAAAGCGTGAACGTACATAGCGCAAACCACGAACTCGTTTAATACTGTTAGATAACACGCTTACATACAAGGTAAGGCGCGGGTGGGGGGCGGGAGGGGGTGAAATATACGATACAACAAGGTGACGACCTGTGATGGTGCGGTGGGCCGGAACAACCGCGTTCGCTTGCACCCGTTCGCCCTGGCAAAATGCACCCCAGCTTCGATGAGCATGATGGAAGGCGTGCTTACGCACTTCTCTTTTTCCTTTGCTATCCGGCCCACCGCACCATTGCTTCGGTCCACCACATCATCACATGTCGCCACCTTGTCATACGATACATTTCACCCCATTGCGCCCCCCACTCCGAATAACCGTATACATAAGCGTGTTCTCTAAATGTATTAAATGAGTTGGTAGCTTGCGTCACGTACGTCCACGCTTTGTTCAGTTATGTTTGTCTATTAGTTCTCCCGTCAGTGTAACAATAAGCGCAATACAATCATGAACGTCCACCAACTAGCCCCGCCCCGTTCATCTCTATATATCTCCTTATTTATTCATATCAATAAAGAAAAAGAAAAGAAAGTCTGTTAACAAGGCACGACACGTTGATGTCCATGTCGCGGGGTCCTCGACATTGCGGTTGACTGCCCTCAAGTGCTTTAAATTTAAAGCCACACTCGCTATCGATACTTTTCTTGTACAAGTTGTGCGTGTGTCCACAGAAATCAGTCTCACAAGGTATTGCGACGTTGATTTCTCACGCGTAATTTAATGCGTTAATACGTTTACTTTCTTTTCTTTTTTTTTTTTTCGCGGAACGGGAAAATGGACTATAGAGAGAAGCGAAGGCTAAGAAGTCGTATCGGCGCTGTTGTGCTGCTGGGGTTAACCAGGCAGACCATTCTGTAATTTTCGTAAAACTTCTATTCGGCACACTAAAAAAATATCGGTGTCGAGGTTATCTCACATTTTTGCCCACCAGTGAGCAAACAATTCGAATCCAGTTAGTGGACACAACTTTCCAAGCGGTAGCACCAGTAACGTTCGCTGAACTATAGTTCAGCTGCTAAGATGACGCGCAAACAGCATGCCATATTTCCAAGAATCAATACACTCAACAAACATCAAAATACATTTGCTCACAAATCGATTAGCTTCCTCTTTATGTATTATCCTAGTTGAAGTTTTCTGTTCTCCACAAGCGACCGGCAGCATGCAATATTATATGCCTCTCCCCCCCCCCCCCCCCCCACCCCATCAGCGACTTCCCTCCCCCAGCAATACATCAAGATGTCCACTGTAATGTAGTGAGCGTTAGAAGGCTCAATGTTTGCTTTTGTAAAGTAGTTTACCGTACAATGTTTATATAATTTCAGTGAGGCAATACAGGTCGCGCATACCGCCATCATTGTGATCGCTGCGAGCTTTCTTGATGTCGTCGCACACATTGGGTTCGAAGAATTTAAAGAGTAGGAGAAGTAAAGAGTGTTCTTGGAGCCTGTAGTGCAGGCAAAAAAAAAAGAATTAAAAAATACGTCGTCAAGGTTTCCTAGCGGTCTTCGTTAAATTTCCGTCGACACGAAAACTAATTTTGACAGCCATAGAATGCGTGTTCGGTGGCAGACGCCGCGTAAAACTTAACCTGGCGAACAGCTTTGGACGAAGAGCCGTGCTGCCCAAGCTGTCGTAGGAAGCCTTCCCCCTTCCTCCTTTATTTTTTATTTCTCACTCATTTAAAAGCAGTATTTACGTTACTTTCGTGCAATATTTTCTTGAAAGTTTCTGGAGGGCAAAGTTAAGCCCTGTTGCGTTCGTTATTAAAGCAGCGCTCGTAACGCACGCCTGATTGAACTGGGAATTGACCCCTCAATACGAACGCGTCGATACCAATACCGATGCAGCCGACGCGCAAGCCAGCTTCAGGCGCAAACGCCTACGTAGCGCAGTGAAGTACTCCTTCGATGGTGGGTTAGCGTTTCACGTTTTTGCCTCAGGTGTGTTTCCACAAGAAAAGCGAATCAAGAAGGGGAGGCGAGGTAAAATAAAGATATAAAGCAGGAACGGCACTTTTCTTCTCTCCATTGAAACAACATAAAGAAATGTCACTCGGAACATTCCACAGATTAAAAAATATTAAAAAGAACAAGAAAACAGAAAAGAAAGGCTTTTCGCATGAAACTGCGACTGAGAGCACACACTTGCGACGGCAGGTTCGGGTCTCGCTTGCACACAGCGCCACCAACCCACGTGCTATTGCTCACGAATTGCCCCTTCGGGGGCATGTCGAGGAAGTTTGGCCAGCAAGACTCAGATATTGCGCTCCTTGTTGAAGTCTGTGGTTTCGCCGGTATTGCAGGGCCATCTACCATCTGGGTGTGCTATCGTGGAAGCATCTATTTATAGTCTTCACTCGGCGAATGATGAACATTGCATCAGAGATATCGGCGCATACATTTCGCGTCGTTTTCTGCCCTTTACTGCAGCTAAGACGCTGTAAATAGCGTTCAACGCTTTCGTCTTCTTATTATTATTATTCTTCTTCGTCATCTTCTTCTAATTCTTGTTCTTCTTCTTCCTCTTCTTCTTCTTCTTTGTCGTCTTCTTCTTCTTCTTCTCCTTCTTCTCTTCTTCTTCGTCTTCTTCGTCGTCTTCTTCTTCTTTCGGTAAGAATATATTTTCAAATGAACGTTCACTGACTTTTCCCGGTAGTCAATTTTTCGCGTCGAGCTTGCCGCATATCTTCAGTGCAAATTGTTCCCTCGCTTCCGTGACATTTAAACGTGCTGTATGACTGCAGATCCTGCAATTCAAAACTGCATGGTTCATTGCATCCAGCACGTATGAAAGCAACGTTGGAGTAACAGCCTAGCAAGGGCACAACGCCACGCGGCGATGTCACTATGCGAGAATTGAGAGCGAGTGCATTTGACAGTCGAACGCAAATTGAATGAGTCTTTATTTTTGTAACAATTGACGAGTATACAGGGAGCTCTAACGAATGACACAGAAAAGGAAAACCTATTTCTGTAGATGCGATTGTGTGTTACTGCCAGTGAAGTTTCTCAGTGCATCCACCATATGGGCACGGCCGCAGCGCGATAAGTGCAAGTGCACGGGCCTGGGTCTCCACAATTCACCTGTGTATGCCACCCCTCCCCTTCCACTCCCCCTCCCCTCCACGGGCGTAAATAATAATAATAATAATAATAATAATAATAATAATAATAATAATAATAATATTAATAATAATAATAATAAGAAGAAGAAGAAGAACGAATTGCTTGGCCGGCAGGCTGACACGTGACAACTTGACCTCACTGTATGCTACTTGCATTGGAGCGCATGCGTAGGCTCGCGGATGCGCGCCGATCACCGTCTTGTAGATTTGTTTCACTGACCCTTCTCGGTTATAAAAACGGAATTCAGGGGAGAAAATTCGGCGTACTTCGCTAGGGTTTGTTTTTTTCGGTTTCAACCAAAAACACTTACTCTTAATTTCGAACTAGGCGCCGGCCTACCTGTCAAACGTCACGCTCGAACGGCTCGGTGAGGTAAATATAAAACACTGAAAGGTTCTCATCATAAGGTGGGTTCGAACATCGTACAACCTAGCGTGCAGGAGGAAATATATTTGTCGTATAAATGGGAGGAACATTATGGCTGATGTGCATGCGAAGGTAAATGTGTGCCGATAAATGGACAGCACCGCCTTCAGGATCACCTACGAAAATGGTTCGATACAAGGAAAGAAAACTGGTCTGATGAGCCGAATTAAACTATTCGCTTTAAAACTTTGACACGAAGTTGCACGGCAGGTTATATTGGGGCCGGTGTTATGACGTCCGAGTGTCCTTTGTATCAGTGTTACTCGTTCTATAGTCATGCAGCCCCTGGTTTCATCGGATCGGTTCCAAGGTGTTCTCAAAATCAGTTCTAGAAGTTCGCCATTCATGAGCACCGGGGAAGCCAGAGGCTTAGCGAGTCGTTTGCGAAAACATGTAAGTTTTTAAACCTGTGTTCTCCACGTTGATCTCGGAAACGAGAACGAATCAACAGCGACATTGATGAATAACCACAATTTCTGCTTCGACTGTCTCCAAATTATCATGAGGTCATATTCAGTGTTGCCAGCGCGCAACATCGCGCACGCTGACGGTAAACTCCGAGTGACACGAACGTAAAACTTATAGGATCGGCATCTGAAAATTGGTTTTGTTACTTTCAGACGCGACATCCTTTCTTTTTTTCTTGTTTTATGTTCTTCCCACGAAGCGATCACTCAACCAGCGCCTGCCTAGACGATGACGGAGCCCGGCGCGAAGAAGCTCCCTTCGAAGTGACAGCGACCGCCACACTTTGTGGAAATGGTAACTATACCGCCAAGGCACGGCTACTCGCTGCAAGCCGACCGTCACGGAGGGTCCACTCATTGATGCAAGGGGCCAACGTCGAGGACGTCTGTGGGAACAGCGTCGACTTCAGATTCCCAACTGCCAAGTGGCTGCGTCCTTTCCGGTGGCGAACGCGCAAATTCGGAGGCGCCTAGGTTTGAAAGCATTTCTCAAAGATCATCGCACAATAACGTGAACACTTCATGCACAACGCAAACCACATTGTTCATTGTCCCTGGTTTTGGCTACACCGAAGCTCTAACGGTTGACGGAGCTACACGGAACAAGTGAGATGTCACATCGCCTGAGTATTACGGCAACACATCTTGCACAACTTCTATTCTAAGCCGGTAGCGTTGCCTTTGCCTTGTTAAGCTTGGATCGAGGGTGTAAATTTCCACACGTCGCGTGGCAACCGCATCGCATGTTTCTTTTACGTAAGCGGATGAGAAATGTTAAGGGCCATAACAATGGAATACCACTGCAACGTAAAACTATTTCTGTTATAATAATAGAAGGAGGCTTGACCACTGCATCGCGATGAAGACGACCCCTTTTCAGTTGGAAATTGCAAAAACGCCAAGTGTCCCGAGCATTGGGGGCACGTTAAAAATCCCCTAGTGGTCAAGATTAATCCGGGCTCATCACCACGACGTGAAACATCATCAAATCGTAGTTTTGGCATGTAAAACACGAATTTAATTCAAATGAGCCAAAGTTAAAAACGATTAGTAACATAGCCACAAAGAGAAGCAGAGAACACAAACAAAGGGCTATGTGCGTGCGTGCATATATATATATATATATATATATATAGAGAGAGAGAGAGAGAGAGAGAGAGAGAGAGAGAGATAAAGAGAGTAGGAATCATGCTGGCTCCGAAGGCGCAATTTCAGAGAAAAGAGTACGATATATGTTGTTATTGCACGATATACTTCCAACGTTTCGGCTGGTGGACCAGCCTTTGTCAGTCCAGAAGCCAAAACGCCACAAATATATTGTGCAATAACAACGCGCGCGTGTGTGCGTGTGTGCGTGCGTGTGTGCGTGCGTGTGTTATATAGCGTTATATAAGCTTTTACATGCGTCCAATACCTGCAAAACCAATTTGCATACATTTCAGAGAATTCAAGCCCAAGCTCTGAGGATATATGCCTTGGATTACCACGGAGTGCGTCAACTGCTGAAACTATTGCCATAGCTCAAGAATCGTCGAGACGATGCGTGCACATGTCAGGCACATTGCCCGGACCCCTTGCCAACATCTCGCCGTACTCACCGTGGAACGACCCCGCACGTGATATAGCACAACTGTTAGTGCATATCGTGCCTCGCTGACATCGCGAGACACAACAACTGCCAGATCGGGGCCTTCTCAATGGTGTTTGTGCCAGTTTGAAGTACATGCACCTCAGAATTCCAGCTCCTCAGAAAAAAAGTCAGATGTACCGCCGTCTACACTGAAACGATTGAGCTTACTCCTGTTGTACGAGAGATACAGTAGCCACGTACACATTTGTACAGACAGATCGACTACGCCGACCAGTTCTGGCGGTGGTGTGTTTATACCGACAAGAGGAATAACACTGCGATTCAAGACGTCACATGTCACGACGTCCAGGGCCGCAAAACTCATTCACTTGAAGCGCAATGCGCTTCAAGTTAATGACACAGAGAGCCCTGGCACATGTGTCGTGTTTTCAGACTTGAGACCGGCTTTACACAGCATGTGGTCAGTTCTCCGACTCCGACATGGAGCTCACGAACAGCTAACATACGAAATCGTAAAACTTCACCACGACGTCAAACAGAAAGGCCACCAAATTATTTTTCCAGTGGCTACCTGGCCATTGCGGGGTCAGTGGAAATGATCAAGCGGACAAAACTGACCGAGAGACACACCAAGAAAAAACACAGCGCACACATTCCTCTTTCTAGGACAGGCGCTGCAAGGCAGCTTTGTCACCTGGCACGCAAGCTCGTCTTAACAAAGTGGAACACTCCAAATATAAGGCGCACCAGGTTGCACGAACTGAAAACCCTTCGCTCCAACTCCGACCTACACTCGGACTACACCAACGTGACGCATCGCTTTTATGTTGGCTGTGGCTGGGAGTGGGCTTCACGAAGGCGTACACTACTTTGATTGAAATCACTGACAGTGCTGCATGCGATGTGTGCGGCGGCGAAGAGAACATCGAACGTTTATTGCGCCACTGTCATCGATTTCAGTCGTAAAGACAAACATTATCTATCGCATTGCGACGACTGGACGATCGGCCTTTGTCCGTGCAGGCGCTACTTGAAGACCGTCTCTCTCGTCGGCCCACTCTCGTCGGCCCACGAAGCTGTAAAGGAACTTTCGTCTGCTTGAGGGCGACTGGCCTACTTGAACGCCATTGAATTGCCCTCCGCGTGCGTGCGCGAGCTCACTGCGGCCTTTCCTTACCTCCCTTCCTCTTTCTATCTTACGTTTCTATTC
This sequence comes from Dermacentor andersoni, assembly GCF_023375885.2. NCBI lineage: Eukaryota > Metazoa > Arthropoda > Arachnida > Ixodida > Ixodidae > Dermacentor > Dermacentor andersoni. Next base: position 101,988,858 of record NC_092815.1, read on the forward strand.
CCTCTTTGCCGCCCCCAGAGTAGAGTAGCCAACCAGACGCATTCCTGATTAACATCCACGCCTTCTCTGTATTTCCTCCTCCTATTCTTTAAATACGCATGTTTTCAGCGTCTTGCGAGAATGAAATGCGACACCGAGCTTAAATATTAAAGAAAAGGGGGAAGAGAGAGAGAGGGAGAAGTAATAAGGGAAAGGGAGGAAGGTTAACCAGGCTGAGCCCCGTAGGCTACCCCTGCACTGGGGAAGGGGGAAAGGGGATTGAAAGAGGAGAAGGAAGAAAGAAGCTCATAGTTCGCACTATTACGTGCACAGGCGTTCATCACTGAATCAGTCACAGGCGGTCATACGGGCTGGTGTATTTCAAAAAGCGCACCAGCGCCCTTGTGGCCTTGCACCTATACAGCAGACGCACGAGGCCACGGGCCCAAGATCGTCTCCACTGTGAAAGGCTTGTCGTATAAGCGCCCCAAACCTTTCCGTAGGGCACTCCTCTCGTCTTTGTATGTGAGGCAGCCAGACTGGAGATGTTTGGTCGTTGCTTCGACACCACATATGCTGCAATTGGGACTGTACGCAATTACAGTTGGGAATGGAATGATGCTATTGTTTATATGTGTGAAAAGCTTGAAAATGAGCCGTTTAATTATACAGGCAATATAAATATTACAGCCACCTGAAAGAAATGACTTCGCTGGAAATGTGTTTGTGATTCAATAATACAAGGTCGCACAAGTGTGCCACATTTTCTTATAATAAAGCAACCAATAGCTGCTACTGGTGCAGCTATTGGTTTCATCTACAGTTCATCTATCTATATACGTAACTTTCTTCTTGATCTATACTTTCGGAAATCCCGATGTTTTTCTTTCCTTCATCCTCCCTATGTACATGCGCCTGTGTATAATATGATGCCATCGGAGTTTGTTTTTTAAAAGAAATAGTGCCTTTTTCTTCCTCATCTATCATTAAAAAACAAAATATCTGAACCTCCCGTGATGGTCCGAAACGCCCGCAACTAGGTATATTACCACTCTTGCGACAAACATGAGGTTATAATCCCTCATTGGCACCCTCGCGTGCGTCATTGCAAGAATGTCTCCTCATAAATAAAGTAAACAGTACACAATGTATACGCACAGCACAAAGATGGATGAACATATTTAACGGCCACACCATAATAATGTGAATGACGGCATAGATGAAAAATGCTGGCGAATTTTGTCGACAGCCTCTTTTCTGCAGCAAGTCTGTAAATGAATAAAGAAACAGGATATAGATATATAAATAGTATAAAAGGGATCCAGTCAGTTTTCAAGCACAAACAACAATATACCACGTCATGCTGTATACAGTACTGCTTTAAAAGCAATGACAAATTGACGTTCGAGAAAATATTGAGGTATCGGAATATTTTATATTATGCGTAAACACATTCATCATACATACATACATACATACATACATACATGCATACATACATACATACATACATACATACATACATACATACATACATACATACATACATACATACATACATACATACATACATACATACATACATACATACATACATACATACATACATACATACATACATACATATTTGCACAATGTTGCGCAAAGGCGCTACCTGAAGCGCAAATATACAACTGTGGTCACGTCTGTAAGACCATTCTTGATAAATGTGATAAATAAATGAAATTGTGTTTTTCAGCCGGGATTTCTTCACATAAGCTAAGTCTGTTTGAATATCACGCTTCACAGTGCTCTTAGCCACTATGACAGAGTGTTGTCGGTGGTGGTAAATATGATCCCTCAAGGCGACGATACAAGCCGGTGTATAGCGCAAGCGCACCGAATTTGTTGCTTAAAACGCTGTCTTCGTTTGAATGCCACTGACACTACACATAAGAGATTTCCAACCTCGTTTCTTATTGATGTTTTATTTTTTGCAGGTTTGCGTATATCCTCCGTCACGTACACACACACACGCACATACGTATGTATGTATGTATGTGCATACGTACGTGTGTTTGTATGTATGTATGTATGTATGTATGTATTATGTGTCTGTAATCTTACGTGTTAGGTGGACTATATACTGAGGTTTTCGTTGATCCTTTTGTATGCACCAAAATAAGGTATGCGTGCGCCTGCGTGCATTATTTTTCTCCACGTTTTTCTTTCTCTCTCTCTCTCGCTTTTTCATATAGTTCACCTGTTAAGAAAGCTTACGACGACCTCTCTCGTGAAATTGAAAACGCCAGCGCATTATCTTCGAAGAAGAAATGTACTCGCCTATTTGTGCGAAGTAAGGCTGCAAGCTTTTTTACGTTCGACTCATCCCTCTATAGAATTATTACGGTACAGTCTCGTGTTACAGAGACAGCGTGCACCGCTAGCCGCCGTCGAAGACGACGGCGAAGTGAACGGTTGTCACTCTGAAGGCGCTTCCGCTATGCTGTCGAAGAGCTTGCTTGCGAGCTCCGTCTTACTCCGTGTGCCCAACTAGTGCCACCTGCTGGGATTCGTCTGCAGCAGTGGTGAATGACTCGCTGAGGCTGTAGCGACAAAGGAAACTGTAGGGGTTTCGCACGCCACGGAGGGCCACAATCTGTGTGACTCGCACCAAAATTGGATTCTGTATTCCTGCTTTGTATGGTATACTAACCGAGCATTATTTTCCTTTATTTATTTATTTATTCACTGATCGTTTACTCAAGTGAAAATACATAAGTATATTTGGCCCCTCGTAATAGTGCGGCATATTCGACGCCACGTCAGAAAAATGAAAACATAGCAGTGCTGTAATACAAACAAGTGAGGCTCAACAAGGAGCGCATTGTTGAAGAGCCATCAAAGCTTATATATTACACAGTCTCTATACCACAAATTCTTTATAGAAATTCATAAGCACGTTATCAATTTCTCAGACATCTAAGAAGGGATAGAACACGAGCTAAACTTAATGAAAGTTGCAATCAATGTGCCGAACACGCCACCAGCAAATGTAATACAACACGCAATATATTAACTATGACCGCATAACGTAAGAGTCAACCTTGTACCGGGCAGCAATACTGCTACATATCCTCCAAAAGATCTCTTGTCATAGCATGCAGTGCGAACGCGCGTTTTGGAAGACTGCGTAGAAGTTGGCCACCAGCACGCATACATCTTTATACGTCGCCGATCAAGACTCATTACATTCGATACAGTTCGGTGCCTTGCTTCGTCGTGCGACATTCTAAATGAGTGCACTGCACGTAAAGCATCAGCTGCAGTGCAACACTTGCTACTCGGCACGACTGCAGCCTTCACACTGTAAAATAATTTACACCCTTAAAAGCGAAAAATGGTGTAAATATGTCCAACTCCAACCCATAGGGTGTCGGTTATATAAATCACACCCTCGAGGTGGGAGTTATAGACACATTTGCACCCTCTTTCACATTTAAGGGTGTAAATTATTTTAAAGAGCAGTGTGAGTTCAAGCATAAATTGTGGCGCATCATTAGAGCGGATGAAGGAATAGCGGTGAGTTAACGAGAATCGCGCCCGGCGGGCTGCCAAGTTTATTCGTCATTTCTCCCCGCACATAATGCTCGCGAGGCGATGCAGCATTGTATAAATAAATAAATTAATTAATTAATTAATAGGAGGAACCAAAACAAATCACAATCTATGCAAAGCAACATTTATGTCTGTTTCGCTTGTGCTGTTTCACTTCATTGTTTTTTTCTTGTTTTTCTCCGTCTTCTTCATATTGTCGCCTACTTTTCATTCTCATATGCGTACACGTGCATGGAGGCAATACGCAATGACCAAGCGGCTGTCTAATTGATCATCAGAAATGTGAAGATTTGCGCATTCGCAATATAATTTAAGAAAAGTTCCGCAGTGGGCTAGTTGGTTCGACATAATTAACACTGTTGCGCGTGTGTTTGTTTTCTCGCTTAAGTCAAGTCCCTTCGTCGCTCTGCGCAACAGCGTTAATAATAATTTAAGAGGCCGCGGAAAAACTCTAGAAAGCGCGACTGATTACGAGGCACGCTTTTTGTGTGTGTGTGTGGAGGGGGGGTGGAGGACTGTGGATTAAATATGCACACGTGGGGGTTCTGTGAGGCGGTGCATCTAAATGTAAGTACGCGAGCGTTCTTGCATTTCGCCCCCGTCGAAATGCGACCGGCATCGAGCCCGGCATCTCGAGCTCAGTGTATAGTGCAGCACCGTAGCAACCACATAAGCGAAGTATTCGCACACTAAGGAGTCATGCTGAGCTGCGAAAGGTATGCGTCTTCTCTCCTTTCTACAGCTAACATTGAGGTCCCGTTTTCCTTCCCATGATCGTGAAAACAATAATTCGTGCGGAAAACAACCGAGCCTCACTTTGCGAAATGTGACGAACCTTGAATAGGAATAACAACGTAAAACAGCTTCAAATGCTTCTCATTCTGAACCATAAGAAGAAATGAGCGAGACGCAGCTGGCAGACAGAGAGTCTACATATCAATTATTTCAACGAACTAGATCGGCAGGTGAATATCCCGCGTATGAACTGCGAGCTACACGAAAACATGAGCGAAGCGTTGTGCTCAGACTGCGTAAACGGAGAGCGCGGGACTCATTGAACATTACAGAGCGTAATAAATGCCACCGAGTCAGGCTTTACTAGACTGCGGTTTAACTCCTTTGTTCCTCAGTCATCCAGAATAACTGCATCTTAGCTAACGAAAGTTCGCCATAACCAAACGCATGCCATCGAAACAATGGCTCGAGCATGAAACAACACAGTGCAGCAGCCTACCACGTCGATTAAACGGTGTCGACTTTGGGACGACAGCGACGCAGCCATTCTTCCGACCACGAGTGCGATTCTTACGCTGATCGCAACGCGCGCTCAACCGTGTCGGGCAACGACGGGGGGAGACTCGCGCGACCGACCGAGCGGTCCGAACAGCTGCCGCGCGGCCAGACAGCGGCGCGGCGCTCGCCGGCGGCCGGTCGCAACGCTGCAGCAGCAGCCGCAACTCCGGCTTAACGTCCGGATCGGCTTGGATCGGCTTGCGAGCTGCTCCGCCTTCGGTCGTCGAGAGCAGCCAGTTGGAGACTCATCGCACTCTCTCGGGGCGGCCCCGATCCCGCCCCGTTTCGCGCGGCGAGCACAAAGGCACCGACGAGCCCCCTCGCCCGCTCATTCCGACCCGTGACTGCGCTGCTGCTCTCTCTTCTTCGGGCGCACTCGAAGCGTGATCTTCAAAGCGCGGCTTCAGCCGCGCTCTCCCCTCGCCATCTCGCTCGCTGCGCAATAGCATAAACAGAAGAAAACGGGAAGGCGACTGACTCGACCGGCTGTTGTTACACGATCGCGCAGTGCGCGACGCATCGTGCCAGTAACAGCGTACCGTTTGTACTTCGTTGATCGTTCCTGCGTGCGATGTGCGAACCTGCCATGCTCCTGCAACACACTTCCGTCATCCAGAAGGGTCCCGGCGCAATGACCACCGGTGCAGCGGTGGCCACCAGTGCACGGAACCTCGCGAGCGGCGGTTCCGGCCGCGGCAGCGTCGACCACGTCAAGCGTCCCATGAACGCTTTCATGGTCTGGTCGCGGGGACAGCGCCGCAAGATGGCCATCGAGAACCCCAAGATGCACAACTCGGAGATCTCCAAGCGCCTGGGCGCCGAGTGGAAGCTGCTCACAGAGTCCGAGAAGCGCCCCTTCATCGACGAAGCCAAGCGCCTGCGGGCCTTGCACATGAAGGAGCATCCCGACTACAAGTACCGGCCGCGACGCAAGCCCAAGCCAGCCCCCTCTGGCAACCCCGGCACTGGTGCAACCACGACGTCTACGAGCCCTGCGACGGCGGCTGCGGTGGTGGCGAAACCGATGGCATCGATGGCCACCGAACGACCCTTCTTCGGCTTCGAGTCTCCCTTCAGTCGCCTGGAGAGCGAGAAGGCGGCCACGGTACATCCAGCCTTGCCGGTTGCAGCCATGCCACCCGTCTCCGCGTCCCAGCACTGGCTAAACTCGAGCTTGTGCAAGCTCAGGGGCGAACCTCCGCCGTTGTACTACAAGAGCGATCTGGCGTCGCATTCACCCCTGTTCGCCTCGCAGTCTCCTCCCGTGTCCGCCGGCAACTTCATATGCCCGCTGCCTCCTCCAGGACAGAGCGGTTTCATGCCTTGCCCTTGCCCTACTTACTACTCGCCGGCGGCAGCCGCTCTTCACCAATCCTTCCCGTGCTTCCTTCTCAAGCCTCACGAAGGAATGCATGGACTCACCAGGCCCCACACGGTCCTGGCCACGTCGCCCATGGCTTGAACTACAAAGAAAGCCGGCGGTTTGTGGTTGTGTACATTCTTCTGGGGATTTCTGCAGACTTTGTCAGTGCCAAGCCTGAAGCTATGCGGTGACAAAATCTTTTTACGGGTGAGCCGAATATTCGCTCCTCTATCAGCGTCTCTGGGAGCACGGCCGAACCAAACGCAAGCTTCGAGGAGTTGCCAAAAGACTTATGTCAGAAGTATGTGTGTAGTTCGTTGCCGTTTACCAACTAACTCTTGACCGACGTTTTGTACATATTTTTTCCTCGCGATGCGACGATCGTCGCTACTGTTGTAAATACCGTAGTCAGAATGCGTGTTATATTTTGTGTACTGACCGCCATAGACGGTGGAGGAAAGGACTGATCGTACTAGTACGGTCGGAATGCTTTCTAGTCCAGCGCACTGCACGTGGGAGTGCTCAAGTATAGAGGCGCCGCAGAATCGCCATCAGTAAACGGCATGACGAGTCTTCTAAAAGAAGCAAAATATTCCTCCCAAGGAAGCGATGCGAACATAGCCAGATGTGCAAGAAGAACAAGACTATGCATGGGGCAAAACAAAAAAGTAAGAAGAAGAAAGGTTCAAGCAATAATATAGGCCGGCTGGAGCAAAAAAGCCGCCGCCGTCAAGCACAAGAGCAGCATTCACCGACGAGGAGAGAACAAGAGCAATTGACTCTTTGTATACGCGGAAGGCGTAGCGTCCACAAAAGGCTGATAGCTCGAACAGAAGAGTGGGGCGCTACGACGAGACCTCGGCTTTTCAAGAAATTACAGCATTCATCAGGCCACCTGTCAGCGCGCCATTCACGGCGCAGCGCATTTTCACCGCGAAGCGCTCTCTCGCACGCAGCCGACATGAGCGACTGCCGTGGAAGGGGGGGGGGGGGGGGGGGGGGATTGCATGCGCGGCGCCGGGGAGCGAGATGGGCGCGCGCTCTTTTTTGGAGCGACCATGGCGCAAGGCATGCCGCTTCAACAAGCAGTGCGCAGACCGTTCGCGCCGGCCTCATGACTGCCGCCGTTGAATCTCGTCTCTCTCGAGCAGTAGTTATAAAGGCCTGTATGCACATCGAATTTCCTGACAGAGCCAGTTGGAGCAAAACGAAGAACAAGAAAAAGGAAACTGCGAAGGAACCCTGCTCGATACAAGTTTGATCGTCCAAACAAGAACGGACGCTGCCCACTTCAAAGTTCTCGTTTCCTCTAAGTGCCTGCGGAGTCGTCAAACGCTCCTGCATGGACCCCGTTCCACGTCGACCTGGTTGTGAACACGAACACCAAGACAAAATTGCTCGCGACATGTCGTCGCGTGCTCCCCGCTGTTGTGCCGAAGACGCTAGTCTCTTCAAGGATCTTCGTTCTAAGAAACGTTGCAGCGCGACACGTTTGATGCTGCAGTGCTTCGCGGCCGTGTGCAGAGCTAAGAAGACGCCGCATTATCGCTGCAGTGTGTGATAAAAACAAAAAGGTTCCTTATCCCGCAAAGTGCGCGTGCAATAATAATGGACAATAAAACTGGGAAGCGACGCGCAGCTCAACCGTCGCTTTCCTTATTTTTTCTCCTCACAAAGATGTCTCTGTCTCTTATCGTTCTTTTACTCCTTTCAGCAGTGCGGCCTGCATGCGTGTAACACTGCAGTCGTACGTCCAGTCGGAAACTGCTCTTCAGAGAAACCCTCAAGAGTGTGAGAAGCGCGCTGCAACGTGGTCCAACGCATATCACTTCAACAATCTTCCTAGGAAAATAGATTCGGAAATAAAACTTCGGCAACTAAAAATTTTAAGTATCCCATGCACGTCAGCAGTAAAGCTTAAAAATTGGTCAAAACGCTTACACGCCCCGACCAGCCCAGTTCAGCACAGTACTGAAAGAGGTAAAAAAAATGCCACTTTTGAAATTAAAAAAAGCGAGTATACAAAGCTGTCCAAAACACGTACAACGCCACGCGTATTTATTTCATTGCTTTCACTATACAGAGTCACTATACGTTGAGTATGCTTATGAACTGCAAGATCAACCTTAATTGAGCAGGCACATACTATAAGAAAGCTGAATGTCGTTGCGAACAGGAAAGGGCTTGTTATAAAGGCAGGGTCAGTCTGCTATAAGACAAGGCGTATATGGTATACACGAGGTATCTCGAGTGAGACTGGCGAGCACGAATGATTTTCTGCCTTGGCTCTTGGGCTTGTACTAACGAGGCTACACATCAACTCGCCGCAACAGTAAGCGCGAGTCTCTATGAATTAACGAAGACGACACTAAACTAATAATTAAAAACTCATCATAATCGTTCTATACTCGGTCTGTGATAAATCAACGTATTTCATATATTCTTTCAACAAGTGCACACAGTGCAGAACAAGCAACCCAGCGTTCTTTAGGTCTGATAAATATAAAACGGAGGTCCGAGAATGCAAAGTATGAGACTTCAATCATCAAATTATTGAGCGCCCCCACTGGTTATGAATAGTGCAGCAACGACTTAGCGAGCTTGCAGACCCTATAGACGGCAAGCATGCACAGGTCTGCGGTATCAAAGGCACGATCATGTTTCCGTCACCCTCTGCTGCTTTAAATATGACCACATCTGGCGTCACCTCTACAGTTATATACAGGCAAGGTCCATGCTTGAGACTGGCGAACATTGCTGCGAATAATCACGCTTAAACTAAAAAAAAAGACACAGTTGAGTTGTACTATAGTAAATTACGTTTACCACGAGAGATGTTTTTGTAAGCCTGAAAAGATGCAATAAGGAAAGGCTGGTGGCCACGCCCTCCCGAAATTGGGGATTTCGACAGCATCTATACTCGGGTCGAGTTGACTGCTTATCGCTAAAGAAGTACAACGTTGCATTGGAAGGTATCCGGGAGCTCAACCTAACAAGTTTTGAGAACTCTTCCTAAGCCGGAACAGCCAAAGTAGAACATACGGTTGCAAGCTGATGAACTTGGAAATCGGTGACGCCACACTGACGTGCCAGCGCACAGGTTGCCTCGCGAATTTATAATGAGATGGAAGCACAGCCATCACTTTCTTCAGTAATGATCAATCATTTTCCACCAAAGTAATGACAATGGAGTTTTCAAAGGACGCGTTATCAGTATAAGCTAGCTTAGTGTTATTCTTCAGTACTTCTAAAGGCACTTATGTGCTTGCACAAAATCGATTTTTGTGTACGAGATGTATCAGTCAAAGCGTGCGATAAGAATGGCTCAAGCGGGCTGCTCAGGATGCCGAGACGTAGTCATGTAGCGGGTTCCACTATTTCTTTGTTTTTTGCCAATAGCAATGCAAAAAGAAGCATCCAAGAAGCGGCTGGATGTTTCCAGGATAAACTGCATGTAACTGAAGATGCTCATTTTCTACCCGCAGTTAAATTTTTGTTTTCGGAGTAGCGGAACGTAGTGAAAATTTTGGATAAAGTGCAACTGCGTAAAATTTTCGCACAGTTAGCCACACTATTAAAGTCCACGATTATATTTAATTGCAAAGGCATCAACCAGAACTTGTACGTACCTGAAGAGTATGGCGACAGCGTCGACGACGCCCGAAAATGCAGCGTCCACGTCCACGTCATTGGTACCTGCGGACTCGACGGGTGACCGCGAGAGGCAGTCGTCGTTGGTGTGCCTCTTCCCTAATTTCTAAATTATGGTCATGTAGGACTCCTGAAGCCTAAGACTCCAGCGCGCCAGACGGCCGGATGGTTCTTTCAAGTTAGTCAGCCAACAAAAAAACTGCCTTCGTGACCACCGACGGTCTTCATGAATTTAAGGTCCTACGCTTCAACTGTGTAAAGTGCTCTTCATGGGTTTCTTTCATTACAGCACTCCGGTGCTGTGAAGCACCCGGAGGACAAATCTCAAAGTACTTGAGAGCGTGCAAGCTCAAGCACTTAGAACATGTCTGGGTCTACCTCGATGCGCTTCAACAGCCGCAACAATTGTCATCGCCAAGGAAAATCCCATCAGTACATGTATATATATCTTCATAGACACCCTTAGAAATCATCTTCGTCACCTTCCCCGACTCCAGGCCAAACGCCTTGCTTCTCTCTTGGAAAGTAGACCAGATGCAACTTTTTCGGGCGTTGTAGTCTCGTACCGATCCTCTCTTCCGTCCGATTTCCCGCCTGCAGCAAGGTCACCTTCTGCTTTGTGGTGTCGCCGGCAGCCAAAAATGCGGCTTTCCATTCCAGCAGTTGGAACGAAGTCCGACTTGCCAACTTGTGGCCTGAATCAAGCCGCTCTACATCAACTGCATGATTCATACTCCAATCAAGTTCACATTTACACCTATATGGCTCTTCGACTCTAACCAGCTCTACTGGTGCAGTAGTCACTCCGTCGATGCCAATCTGCAAGTTCAAGATCAGCCACATCACAACATCGACCAGATCCGACTTCCCGCCCTCCGTAGTGCAGTGCTATATGTGCAGCAGCAACCACCAAATCACTGGGCTATATTCTGTCCCTCAAAGCCAGCCCTGCATTTGGCTCTGCGCCGCAGCCCACATGAACAATTGGTAGCAGAGATACGATTACGCTGCCATCAAGCGGTGGATCAACAGAGGCCACGACATTGTATTTCAGTGGCTACCTGAAGAGGGCAACATTACTGGCAATGAAAGTGCCGACAAAGCTGCTCGTGAGGCACATCATGAATGTGAAAGCACCTCGATACCATTGTCGAGAACGGACACAGCGCAGCACCTAGCGGTCTTACCCATATTATTACTCTCAGGAAATGGAACGCACCGAAGTTCCCCAACCGGCGCCTAATGTCACGGACCCGCACATTACAACTTCTACCTGGATATAATCGGCGGGAAGGAATGCTACTGTGCCGCTTGCGAGTGGGTGTTTCTTTCACATATTCCTACTCATTCCTCAATGGAATGGCAGACAGTCCCAATTGCAGCACATGTGGTGTTGAAGAAACGACCAAACACTTCCAGTGTGATTGCCCCACATACGAAGACGAGAGGAATGCCCTTCGTACAGCTTTGGAACACTTAGACGACCGTCCTTTCACAGAGGAGAAGATCTTGGGTCAGTGGCCTCGTGCGTCTTCTGTGTGCAAGGCCACAAATGCGCCGGTGCGTTTGTTGAAATGCACCGGCCTGTATGATCGCCTGTGACTGACTCAGTGATGAACGTTTGTGTGCGTAACAGTGGAGACTGTGAACTTCTTTCTTCTTTCGCTTTCAATCCCTTTTCCACCTTCCCCAGTACAGGTATATCCTACCGGGCTCAGCGTGGTTAACCTCCCTGCTTTCTCTTATGACTTTATCTCTCTCTTTTTTCTCTCTGTATGCTAAATCGACTCGCATCCACTTATTAGCTATTGATGCAGTCGCAACAAACATTTCAGCTATAAGTCAACTCCCGCTTATCTGTTATTAGTCTCATAAAGTTGGTTTAGACAGTCTAAATAAACTTTATTGACCTTGTCTATAAAGCCTAGAGAATGCATACGAGAAACCCGCGCATTATATTCCAAGACTTTACGTCGACGAATATCCGAATATCTTTCGACGGCCCATTTCGTAGATCTATCAAACGTAATGTATCTAAAAACGACTATCATCTACACAGACAATCAGCAGTCATTGTTTAAACAAAAGTAGAAGTGTTCAATAAGGCCAAACAGTATATATAGACTAAGTTCATATTTGTTTAAACGAAAAAGAACTCCATATTGTTGCGTACAAATTCGTGTGCTTCGATTTAGGTGCACGTTAAAGAAACCAGAGACGGTCTAAGTGCTTCACTACGGCATTCCGGCGTGCCTCATAATCAGATCGTGGTTATCACACGTAAAACCACTGTGTATATGTGTGTGCGCGTGCGTGCGTGTGCCTGTGTGTATGTATGTGTGTGTGTGCACCAATTCCGAAGTGCATGTCCACATGCATTTAGCAGCGTCTTACCTTGCACAGCCTTAGTTATCGCTTAGCCTCCCTTTGCGGCATTTGCGAAACCGTTCCTTGTATAAATGATAAGAAATGTAGAGTATACATTCGCAACACTGACCAAATTTTTTTCCAAGGCGTGAATTTTTCAAGCTATCTCTAATACAAAGAAAAAAATACTTCGAAGTGTTTTGCATTCAGTTGTATAATATCTGTTTAAATGATTATCTGCAGCTATGAAAGAGCGCGAAAATGTAAGATTGATGCTCAAATTCCCGCATGCACTTGGCCAGTAGCGGCACAGGGAGCTCACAAGGTAGTATAGAATTTAAGAGGTTCATGCCAATTGAAAAAAAAAAAAACATTTCGTTAAACAGTGTGTTAACAATTACATTCTTTCCTGCAAATCATAATAACACGGAACTAAGTGCACGGAAGCATCGTGAAATCCCATATGCGACGCGTAATCTACGCAATGTTTATGTTTATGCGCCGAACAGGCGCCAAATTTAACCTCATGCCATGTTCACGTTTATGCGCAACACCGTTCACATGACATGCCGAAATGCAAACGCTGAATCTGGCAGATGCAGTGCGAGACATTGACACTGCGCTGTAACGAGGATGACCTGCGATGTGTGGTGCTTGTTCATCTTCTCAGGCGTAATAGAAGGTTAACCTTCCAGCATAATCTGATTATTTTGTTCCGTTCACTTTAAGGCTGGTTTCCGGGCCTGTCGCGGAAGTCGCAGATTAGGCGGCGTAATCACGATTGCGTAACCTTCACTTCTGATGCGTGTTATGCAAACGCCTTATACGCAGAACAGTCCGAGAGCAAACGCCACTGCCGCGATGATAAGGCAGTGTCGTCTGGGGGTGTCGTAAAATAAGAGCTGGGCGCCGCTCATTCATACCGTGTGCTAGGCGCCTCGCGACAGATGAGCCCGTGCGTGACTCACAAGACATATCTTTCGTCTATGTAGCCATGCGGTGAGAAGAAGAAAGGCTGCTATCGCTGAAAGGCATTTCCGGCGGGAATTCAGTGGTGCTGCTTCTTTTCAAGCCCATGCCGTCCCGCCCAGCTATACGAAGAATATAGAAAGGTGCGACCGCGGTAGAAAAAGGCGCCGCGTTATCACCTGATGAAAGGAAGCGCCCGTTTGCCGTCTCATCGGCTGCGCTAACACTCGACCTCAACGTTCCTCCCGCCATCTCGGCGCTGTGCTAGGCGCAACTGGAGTGTCTTGCAGGTCTTTCGGTTGGACAGCGGCTACTGGCCATTATTATACTGGGGGCTGTAAAATGCTCTTTTGTGGGTGCGTGCGTGTCTGTGCGTGTGTGTGTGTTACGGGAATGTGCCTTACACATGAATACAGCAAGGCTCCTCTATGGGAGCGGCAGCCAAATCACTGGCGAGAATAGCTTTCGCACGTTGTACGACACTTATCATGAGTGAGTGCGCGCTACAGGCATGCCCACGGTAGTTATCAACAAGGGAAATAGGTGTGTGCCTGTGTGTGTGTGTGCGTGCGTGATTAGGTCATTTTGCAGCTAAATTCCAGTTAATCGTGTAATAATAGAAAAAGACAGAAATGTTATCCGACGTTACTCAAGGACTCCATTTAGCAGTTTTTGTCTATACACGTTTCCTCAACACGAAAGAAGAAGAGAACGAAGAGGACAAGAAATTTTCGAAGTCGGATTGACGTCGTCACTTGTGCGTTTTCTGTGCGAAATTCTAGAAAGCATAATTTGATCTTTTGTTTTGTTTTATCCTAATAACCAAGTTCATTCTATCAGATAAATGCAAATAATTTTTTTGAAAGAATGTTACTGCTAAATATCTGCATTTTTTGATGCTGTTTAATGTTGCGAGCGGTATTGTACTGAACTAGTGACTGTTGTTGCTATTTGTTCTAGTGTGTATATTTAAGCGGTTACTTAACCTTGCCATGTGAAGACGTGCCGTTTGCGAATGTTGCTGTCTTCCTTGTTGCGGACATACGTGCATATTTGATATTGAACAGACGAGTAAGTTATATATGCAAACGGTCAAGACAACATTCTTGTAGATTTATTTTGGCTTTTTGATTAAGTAGAAAAAAAAAGAAAGAAAAAAGAAGGGTCTACCAGTTTGAATAGGTCGAATAGAGTTCCCTTCGACGTTTAAAAGGGGGAAGCGGGCACTATATCTGTGGACCACTCGTATGGTATCTAGCCGGTTTTTCACTGGCTAGCCTCTCTGGTAATTACGTCTTTTGCTTAGTCTTTTTTGTTTCTCTCTCTCTCTCACTGTGCCCAATATAATAAAGAAACGAATAAAGGGTTATAGCTGCAACTGTTTTGCCATACGAAATACCTTTTGGTTAAGGAACACCGCCTCTAGCCATCAGAATTCAGGTGCTTACGCGTGCATTGGCAGCGCCTGGTTTCTCCCGTTCTCTTGAAATGTGCACCGACGGCGTCCGACGCACGTGGAAACCATTTCTGAGCGCGCTTTCGTGCCGCATGGAAAACACAGCACGTGTGCTGTCGCAGACCATATCATACACACACGGTTCAGCCTTCTCCGCGTCTCGCGCCGCTCTGGACCGTATGCGACAACAATCGCAGCTCCTTGTCGCGGCCGAGAAAAGAGAAGAATAAAGGGGGCCTGGAAGGAAAGGCGAGCTCCCGAGAAATGAAGCGCAGGGGTCAGAGCCTCGGCAGTTGCCCCCTGCAACCCCCCCCCCCCCCCCCCCCCCCCGTCCCGCCTTCCTGACGCCCTTCGGCACTCTCCCGCAGGTCAACCTCGGAGAGCACGCAAGCAGCGGCGCCGTGTGCAGAGACACAAAAGACCCCTGCGCGTACAGACAAAGACCGGGGGATCGCTCCGAACGTCCCAGCGGGGAAGAGGGGGAGGGGAGGGGGTCGTCACTCCATTGTCTCTGTCGAAGCCGTCGCAAGAGAACTCCCCCACAATCCGCCGTGCCCTAATGGCAGTCATTGCGGCTAACCAGATGCCACACATCTGGCCCCGGTCGCTTTCTTTCCTCGCACCGTAATCGCCCTTCGGTCAGCGTTCCACCGCAAGTCGACTGGAGCTCCGCGGATGATTGCTTTCCTTTTTCCTTCTTTCTCGTTTCTTTTCCTTTCTCCAGGCCGAGTTGGTCTTTCATATGTTTCGTCTTTTATACACTTCGCTGCGGAATATAATTCCTCCACCTTTTTCTTTTCAACCCCGTTATTGAAGTAAGGGGGGGGGGGGGGGGGGTCGCGAATGTCGCACGACATGGATTGAAGGGGCGGAGCTCTCTCTCTCGCTACCGTTCTGACGGACTCCTGTTGCGAGCGCGTTGTGCACGCTTCAATGTTTCTGGCCCCGAGAAAGGAGCCTTTCCAACGTCATGGTCGTTGTATTCCAACCGAAATATATTTATTGTGCTTACGTGTATATAACATGTACAGTATCTGCCAGAAGGACCTAGTCGGAAGAAAAGGCATGTCGACGACTTTCGCCCTTTGAGGGATTTGCGGTCGTATCTGTCGCTATAGTGTTATTGTGCTATGACGATGCTACAGGGCTTTTCTTCTGTTTTGAACAGCAGAACGTCTCGAACGTCTGCAGAGTTAGTTTCCTGCGTGTAATAAAGAACGGACGACCTTCTCTTTTCAGATGTCAACTGTTGACGTTATTCAACGGAACATTTACGCGTCCCCCGGTACAAAAATGGCATTCTCTTCGTGACAAGATTTCATGAACGGTTGTCTGCCTAGTAAACGTAGTAAACCTAGTAAGCCATAGCGTCAGCCTTTGTTGTTCATGCAAGAATCGCAGTGTATCGATGCTATACTAAATTTGCTGGCTGTGCTAAGAGTTTTGACAATCTATATGTAGAATAACGAAATTGTGTTTGGTGTAAATTCACATCCTGAGGCAAGTTGTCTTACGACCACAAAACAAAGATATTTTGAAAAATGATGGAGGTACACAGAAACTGACATCGAAACATCCTTGGCCCATGCCAAAGCACAAGAACACCTGCGTGTTACGCGCCACGATGGCGCTGCGGACGTTCTTGCGGGCTCCGAGCCTTAATCAAACTTAGTAAATATCTCTATAGTATGTATTGACACCTGTACTTATCTTTATCGGGCGACCACGTTTCGCCGCCTAACAAATGTTATCGCACAGCGCGGGACGCGCCTGCATGCATCCGAAGTTTCTGGAAGGTTACCGATGCTTCTATACGCTATCTGTTGTCGCCGAACCTTATGTTATCTGGTTTCATCGACTGACGCGAATGGTGTAGAACTTCGTGGAAGGCACGCGGGTCCCAACGATTAGTCTGGAACATTCGATGCCCAGACTAATCATTCGAAGCCGAAGACTAATCATTCAGAACATTCGAAGCCGACGCGCTTGACCCGTTGATCAGATTTTGACGATCGCCGACTGTGTTCGCCGTTTTCGCCGTTCTTTAAGTGTAGCCTGTTTTTGTGGGCACAGGTTCGCCCAATAAAAGTTAGTTTCGTCGTCCACAGTATTGCTACTGTGTTCTTCACACGTCACTCCACGTGACAATATATATATATATATATATATATATATATATTTATTTATTTATTTATATGCGTGTGTGTGTGTGTGTGTTGTAAAGTGCTTATCACTGTATATATCATAATCATCACCCCGCACCTGTATCATGTCAGGCGAACAGCCAGGCTAACATCTCCAACATACGATTAAGGTTTGTCCCTCTTCTTTCTCTGCCGTCATGCTCACAGCCTTATCAATCCTCTCGAACTACTGGCCCTTAGAAAGCGCGCGAATTTCAAACACGATAAAGTTATCTTAATATAGTTCCTAATGGTTCAGGGAATATCACACTTGCTTTTTCCTTGAAAATAACATCTACATTTTGCGAACGTGCCCACAAAAATATTTTTGAGTGTGCTCACAGTAAGTTTCCAATGCTTGCTTCTCCGTGAAAGAATTATTGGGAACATTGAATTTCGGGGAGCGCTACAGTGTACCACACAAACGATTCACGATAATCGGGAATGTCCTATCAGTCATCCCATACATCCCAGCGCCTGTCTTCGTATAATGTATAGCACGCCTAAAGGTCGCGGCTGAACAGGGACAGGCATTTACGGACTGCCTACAACTTTTACCTGAACGAATTAATCTTCAATCTCATCAATTAACGTCTGCATACGAAGTATATGTGGGATTACACGACGACAAAGTCGGCTCAATACACGTATAATAAACACTATTAAGAAAAGGTCGTACTGGTTACTATCTATAGTGTCACACCATTTACTTCCGTAGTGTGACTACAGCTGGTAACGACCGAGTTAGTAACGTAACTCACCAAACGATTTAGTCACTGGTATGGTTAGTTCCCTCCCCGTATTTATGGTCCTGGCTTTTCTCGTAGTGCTAGAGCACTGTTAGTGAAATTAAGAGTTGGCGCTATGATGGTGCGCGAAAGCTTGTATCGTTAAGGGCGCGTGGACAGTCCGTCGTGTCCTGTGGCTCCTGTGAGACACTTGAACACCTTATACTGGAGTGCCCCGCATTCGTGCAGTGCTAATTAAGGAATATGTACTGATTGGACTCAAGTGTACGACCCTTGACGGTTGCCTGTTTCCGAGAGGGAGTGCTTGCTGCTCAACGTGACCACGCCCGTAGAGCCCTTGCTACCTTTCATGCAGAAAACTGATTTCGCCTCCCTCTTACAGACATTTTCATCCGTGTTCCTACTTTCTTATGTCCGTGTCTCTGTCATTTGTTCATTTCATATTTTCTTTCCTATTTCTTTGTTTCCTATCTCCTTCTCCTCTTCTCTTTTCCTTCCCTCCTCCCGATAGAGTAGGGATTGCGTTGTGCCCCTCGGTGGCAGTTGTCAGCTTGCTCCCTCCCTGTTTCCTTCGTGTGCTTGTATGTTTCCATATAATAATAATAATAATAATAATAATAATAATAATAATAATAATAATAATAATAATAATAATAATAATAATAATATGGGTCTCAGCTATCCGCGTTGAACGCAGTTAGCACCATCGCATTCAAAGCTTCTATTCCACAACACACATATCGGACCCACTGTGAAATACGCCATAGCTGGTCCGATATATGCAGCAGAGGTGAGAATATTCCTACCAGGCGGTGCTAACTGCGTTTGGATTTGGTAGCCGAGGTCCATTAGTAACAGTGACTACCTTGTTTGGTCAGTTATGTTACCAATTTTATCGTTATCAACTGCCGTTATACTAAGGCATGAAATGGTATGACAACTACTACGACCTTTTCATCTTAAGAGTGTGATGCCAAAATATACACTTCTGAGAATGTGCTATGTATAGCAGAGCAGGCATAATTAAAGATGTACACTGCAACTTTTCTTCTGCGAAGATGAGATTGAAACTAGAGAACTTACGCCTAGCGTTCTCTCGTCTCCTTTAAATATCCCTTGACGCTCAGTGAGTGAGATCGACATCACCTCATCTGCGTTTACAGTAGTGGCTCTTATTGCACGCTGAACCGATGCCCACCGAGACAGACGATAGCGGCACGCAAAACCTCGTTGAGGCATAGACAAAGAAAGCTTCAATGTGAAAAGAAAGTGCCCAAGGCACGCATACGTTGGCCACACTTGTAATATAGCTTTGTTTTCATGGTTCTCGTGTTGATGGACTTTTTGAACGAGTAGCAGGCAAGAAAGTTCGCCGCATTAAGAAAAAGAAAGAATTTGCTGCTGCTTCTTTTGTCACACTAGTTAGCGCAATGCTTATGTAGCCACAATATACATTCCAGTCCGAAATTACGATTAAACGCGTGCATGCTTGCGTATTCAGCTCTGCGACATTACTTTAAAAAGAGTACAATTGTTTTGTTATGTACGAAACATCGCCGAATTAGAAATTAGTCGCGCGTAATTGGGTCAGCTGTATCGAACATAAATGTCGTTAGTTTGGCATGAGTATACAAAATAAAGAAAGCGAGCTGAATTATTGCGTGAGTGAGATAATAACCAGCGCCACAGGACACCAGCAAATTATCACTTCTATCTGTCAGATCGCAACGATTCCCGCTTTGTTCAAGATTAAATTTGTAAATAAAGCTGTTCGCGTCCTAAATTGGTTAACACGGTGTAGAACACTTGCGTAGTATGTCATTTCTCCCCTAAACTCGTGACCTGTGCGGGACGTGAACCTCATGATAGGACGATTGAAAAAAAAAAAAAAAAAAGAACATTCTAATATAACTACGGCTTCAGCAACTTTATTACTGGGCAAGCGTACCACTTCAGAAAAAGATATATTTATTTATTTATTTATTTATTTATTTATTTATTTATTTATTTATTTATTTATTTATTTATTTTATGTTAACGTGTCAACGCAGCACGATAGGTTTAATATGGCTGTAAATTCAGGGCAGGTGTGGCGGATCGAATTAACCCGCAACACCTCCAGCGCAGTGGAACGCCATATATCCCCTGAGCTGCCGCGGCAAGTCTCAATTGAAAGCGTGTACTCTTCAATTCCCTCACCTATACCAATTCTGCAGCTGCTTACTTTCCGCGCGCCACACCGAACGTCACGTTTGACGGCTGCGCTTGGCAATACGATCTGTTCGAACACTTCCGATGTGAATACTCCCCTATATACCAACTTAAAGCCCTCGCTGTATAAAAGATTCGTGCTCTCAAGATTCTAATGTCTATCTTCCGCATGGGATTCACGTGTAAATTTTCCATCCCGCTGTTTTCTATTAAAAATTGCGTGTTCTGATGCAAAACAGCGAGTAACGCGTATTTTGTGCTTGCCGCATCAGCGCCCCAGGGCGACATAAAAGTGCGATTTCTCGTGTTGAAATATATCTCTATATAGAAAGGGTGGTTTCGATGTTTCGTGCTCGGTCTCTTCTATAGATAGAAATGTTAGATAATAATAAAGCTTCACGCATATACGTGATCATCGCTATGTGCAGGTTGTCTGTAAACGTGTATTTATTTCTATGCCCAATATCCCCTTCAATCATGGCGTAGACGTTTGTGGGCGTGACTTAATTTTGACATTTCTGTGCAGTGGTTGCAAGGAATAGGCAACGAACATTACGCTTTGAGTAAAATCAACATTATGCTTTCCTAAAGTACACCCATTTCACTTCTGAGTGAAATTCATCACTTCACATGGCCGCTTTGGTGAAGGTACTGCCATGTTTGATGGGACGTTTGACATGGGGCCTTTCGGTAGTAATTGCGAAATATATTTTTTTCCCTTGTTGTAAAGCTTGCGCCAAATAATTAAACTGTGCATGTAATTCGAGCGGGTGATCCAATATCTTTAATGAAGAAACGTAGGATGACTGAGTTCACAATACATTAATATTGAATTACTATGTAATTATGATGGGTGACCATATAAAACGCACAGAGTATTTCACCTTGACTTGCTAAGCATTTCTGTGGAGTCTCCAGCACCTTCGCATAAAATTATGTAACTTTCACACATTTGCTGACAGTCGATCGTAATTTGCGACTGAAGGGGATAAATCGGAAAGATGTTATTTAGGAGAAAAAAATTCTTCCACGTGGGATCACAAAGGGAAATATTCAGAAATGACAGCTTGTCAAAAACCCCCCTCACGTAGACAATTTATAGCCGCTTTCACTTTACAAGAGTGGTGTAGCCGAATGCCATGTTCAGCGAAAGACATTGAAAAATATGAGCACCTCGAAACGCGTGCACAAAGGGAGAGAGAGAGAGAGAGACAATAAAAAAAAAGCAACAAAAGAGTTGACGCTGCTCAAACTCACCGGAAAGCGTAAAATCTTCAGCAACACGAATGACAGTTCTGGGAATAGATCACGAATGAAACAAGACAAAGCTTATCAATAAGACCAAATGAGCAAGTGGTTGAGCCAGAACTGCGTTACGACTGAAATTCCCATAGATAAGCAAGCAGCATCTCTAAGCATGTAGAAGATAGGAACAATAATTTAACGTGCAGGTTCCCGTATACAAAACACGACCACGCTGCAGGGCAAGATCTCGGCATAAATACGCACCACTGTGCAAAGATATGTAACGCAACTCTGCAGAAGTTTACATGATTACGAGAACAGTGTGCGATGGGACACACAAGTGAAGCGTGTGAATTATATGATATGTATAGGCGCCGCACTACCAGAGAGCGCGAGCAAATCCCGAACTCGAGAATTTCAGCAGCAGTATACGTTGTATACACTCAACTCGTATACATGCATAAGCATTCAACCTAACATTACGCAGATCGTGCTACATGTATAAGGGTGGCGAGTACTCAGGTGAAAGAAACAAAAATCGGGCCCATAATTTCGTGCCCAGAGCCGATCAAAGACAGGAGACAAAAGAACGGGAGAGGTGTGATTTGAAGGAACAAAGCGAGAACATTCTGCCCCAAAGTGTTCAATTCTGCACACGCACGCTCGCACAGCGCCACCGCCGATGGCGGCACATGCGCCGTTCCATGCGCGCGCTCACGATAATGACACCTCGGCTGCTTGCTATATATATATATACTATAGCAGTAGCACCACACACACGCACAGTAGCCTGGCTCCATACAACGCCCCATTCGCCTAAGGCCGTGACTCCCGTCGAGCGCAGACACTGGCTGGTGTAAGAGCATACACACCGTGGTGTGCATTACACATTCCCCGTACTGCTGCGTAGAGGAGCAAAGCCCTGACGAGCACGAGAGAGAGAGAAAGAGAGAGAGAGAGACGCGTCGACCTGGCGCACGCATGCGTGACTCCGAAAACAATTGAAGCTGCGGTGAGGAAGAGGACCCCGCGTGGGTGCACTCCGGAGCACCCCGGACCGCGTTTTCCGGTGCGTAACCCGCGCGGGCTGGAAATTTAGGAATGTTGTTGTGAAAAATGTAATCGAAGCCAGGCTTTGCGTCAGGTTCTTATGACCTGTTGAATCCTGCTTGATATCTTTCCCGAAGCGCCGTAAATAAACGCGGACGTGGAGGAGGCAGTGTGTACGACGGTTTAACTATGTGTAACTGCGTGCTAGTTGGGGTTAGTCGAACATAGTTTATAATTAGAACAGCGCTATATAGGAAGCGGAGCACGAGGAAAAGCTGCACCGCTAGCTTTCAACAATTATACAGCTTATCATGCTGCGCCCGCTTGCACGTGTGTGCGCTCGCTGGTTTCTAAGGCTTTAGGTGCCGAAACCACGACCCGATTATGAGGAACGCCGTAGTGGGGGACTCCGGATTAATTTTGACCACCGGGGCAGCTTTAACGTGTCCCATGTACGTGTCCGCCGATGCATTGGACACGGGAGTTATTGCGTTTCGTCCCCGTCGAAGTATGACCGCCGCGGCCGGGATTTGATCCAGCGACATCGCGCTTAGCAGCACAACGCCACAGGCGCTAAGCCGCCGCATCGGGTATGTGCGCTCGCTCCGAAATAAGATAGTTTCATAGAAGCAGGCGCAGTGACCACCACTTCATTGTGTCCTTGTCCTGTTTTTAATTACTCAAATTAGAGTATGCCATGCACGTTGTCAAGTGACCCTCTCCAACACATTCTTTTGCCCTTACAGACTGCACAAAATCTCGTTTTTTAGCCAAAATGAGTGTATAACCGCCCAAAAGCGATTAAAGAAGATAATATAAAATATATTTCAGACGTACACACTCGCCGCGAACACGTTCCTACAGACACGACCATCTTTTGCCCCTTGCGCGCAAATACGCTTGTCCACGGCTTCACTTGCGATCGCCGCCGATTAATTGCAGGAGCTGGCACTCGAGGCAGGTATTTGTTTCGTAGTCTTCCTGTGACAACGTTGCGTGACAAGTCCTGGTGCTTGTGTGAAAAGGTTATTTGATATGTAATTTTGAACCCTATATGTTGTATGATGGAACCATTCAAGAGATAAGGAGTAGCCGGCGCCTTAAATTGCGCGTCAACATCTCCCTATATCACATCAATAATAAAAAAAAAAAACCTTCTCGAGCTGTTACCGAGAAGCCATGTCGGGACCGCCGCCGCAGAGCTCATGCTAACGTGACTGTAGCTTCGTTTACATGAACTCGACGCGAGGCGCTATAGAACCAGAAGTCCAGCCTACCATAGCCCGAGCCGACTGCGGTTATATGCACCTTGCCAAGCTGGTTGGGCTTGTCAACGAACCGCTTGACCAATTCACCTCGACGCGCGCTCGTTATGACCCGCTAGCGTCTACGGGAACACGACATCTTGTTTTCGTTTCGGCAAGCCGACTCGACCCGTATTTATCGGGTGCATGTGAACGTAGCTTGTGCAAGTTAGAGCTCCACCTGCTGTGGTTTGTTCCCTCAGTTACGACAGAAAGCTGTGACAAAAGCACACTTTTTTTAGAAGTTTCTTCCATAGTGTCGTGCCGTCTCTTAATTCAAAGACCGCAATGCTTCACCGCTTTGGTGCATATTCTTCAGTCACAATCACTTCTTGCTGCTGCATTTTTTTTCCAAATTATGAGCACGTTCTGTCATGACGCCGCGAGTTGACTGCTTTACATGCGGCTCTCTGTGTAGCACGTGAACGTCTCGGAAAAAAAAGAAGAAACACGTTAGAGAGACGGCGATTGACCAAGCAAGAGGCGTTTCATTCATAGATTGCATTCATTCATGCTATTCATGCAGTGACAGGATTTTTACAGCTAAGCATTATATAACGAACAAACTCAGCTAGCGGCGTTTACATGTGGGACTGCCTTTTGTAACCTGTTTTCAGGTTCACTTGTTAAAATTCTGGGAGGTATATACCAGCTATACACTAACGGAGATAGAACACTGCGCACGAGCGCTCCACGTGGCGCCAACAACACCGGCGTTGTTCATGGCTCTCTCGAGCAATCGCTACTCTCGTCTAAATTTTACAGGCAACATCATTATGGGCTGGAACGTTTTCCTAAAAGTAGGCCAAATTTGTTCGCCTCGCAGGACAAAGCTCCATTGGCTCCCTGAATCAACTTTTCATAAATTTTCTTGTAGATAAGAAGCAGGTCGCACGGTATACCTTCGTGTCATGCGTACATTAAGATACACGCAGACAACCGAATTCATGCCATTGCTTTCGGCTTGTAATCCCGGGGAAGACAAGAGAGAAAGAAACGAAACTCGAAGGCCCTGTACGAGTTCCTTTTTTGCATGAACAGTCTGTATGCTACATAAGTACAATACAAAAAGGGGGACAATGGGTCATCCTTTGCGACTCGCAGGCAGCTTTGTCTTCACTTCGTAGTGACGTCAGCGATTCGCAAGACATTGCGTTAGTTAACGACATACTAAAAGAACTCACGAAAGCGAGGGAAAAAATCGCACAGTAACGTTCGAACGGATACCTGGCCACTGCAATATTCCTGGGAATGTTGATGCAGACAAGGTAGCTGCACAAGCGCATATTAATAAGGCCACACATGGTCTCCCTCTAACACAAGGCGAATTGCGCCGCATACTAAGACGGATATCAGCCCGTGGTTGCAAAGTGACATGGTTTGATCAGAACTCGAAATCTTCAGATTTATTTCACACTGACCCGTCACTGCAACTTAATATCCCCTCCACATTAAATACATCCAGAGCCTTTGAAACGCTGGTTCACTGTCTGCGGCTCGGTATCTCGTACACAAAACACTTTCTACGTAACATTTCAAGAGCTGATAGTGCTGAATGCACTTGTGGCGACGCTGATGAAGATGTACAGCATCTTCTGCTAGAATATGCGCGACATGACACACACAGACAAGGCTTAGCACTTCATTTAGTGGCATTAGATCGCAGGCCTTTCAGCCTCAGGCAAATCTTCGGTCCTTGGCCAACATACTCATTGGAAAGGCGAGCGTTACTGGCCCTTTAATGATTTCTAGAAGCGAGCAATATTTTCGGAAAGTATTGAGTAGAGAGTTTAAACGTGATAGCGACATGACACACACAGACAACGCTTAGCACTTCATTTAGTGGCCTTAGATCGCAGGCCCTTCCGCCTCAGAAAAATCTTAGGTCCTTGGCCAACATACTCATTGCAAAGGCGAACGTTACAGGCCCTTCAAAGATTTCTAGGAGCGAGCAATACCATCAGACGGAAAAAGAAATTTGAAGAAAAAAAATCCCGTCACCATGCAAGCGTCACCAGTAGAGAGTCGGCATTTTCAGTGCAGGCGATAATTACATAAAAGAAACTTGGCAAGAGTAAAGGGTGCAGACAGCGGCTCCGCAATATAAGGAGTTCAGGCTGCCGAACAAAGATGATTCACCACCTGCTTATTTTACTGCTGCTTAAAGACCACCTGCCACCAAATTTCACTTTGGTTAAATCGATTGTAAGTTAGTGGAATAAATATACTTTTTAAGCGATCTTGGGGCAAATCTGGAGGGGCTGGCAACTGTTTAATATTCATTAACTGCCTTTAAACATAACCTTAGCACACGGGTGCACATGGTGGCTCCCGGATGTGACGCATGTCCAAGTACCCAAGTACAGTCCAAGATATTGAACCCGCCGCGGACGACGTGCCTGATCTAGGAGCTCATGACGTGGAGCAGGGCGGGGTTCTGGTTTCTGAAGACAATTGCGTTTTTCTTTTTAGTTACTATTGCCTTTGACGAAGATAGGTCCTCCTATCGAAACATTGGCCAGCCTTTCTGAGACACCTTATCCCTGTTTGCAAACTTGATACCACCGTGTGCTATTCCATTTGTCAGCCCCTTTCTGGATTTTGATATTAAAAACATGTATTTTTGCGAGTGTTACGTGACGCATTTACTCGTATTTTCCAGGAGTATACGCGTCTGCACCAAGGATCGCTGTACATATACCCTATTTGAAACTAGGCTTCTTGAGCGGTCGAAAACTTCGGTGCAGTAGGCCTTTAGAGACCCTACCCACAACCCCCGTCATGCAGTTTCTAAGCGACTTCCATAGTTATCAACAGGCTTTTTGAAAACTAGACAAGTCATACATCGTTGTCGCAGTCAATACAGCAGTGAACAAGGATATATAACCAGCGAAACGAGGCAACATGGATAGAGGACAAAACGAAACCCAATCACCTAAAAATTGTGCGACGTCCAAGTCGTGCATGCTTTAGCGTGGGGCAGCGGAGCGGGGTCACGTAATCCAAATTTTCTCTCTCTGAGGTGACTCAGTTGCTACGATGCTCTTCCACCGAGCGGGAGTTCGTGGGTTGAATTATCACCCAGCCACGGCCACTGCATCTTGCAGAATGCACAATTCGCTCGTGCACTTGCACGTTGCATAGGTGCGCAAGTGGCGAAAATTAATCAGCAGGCCTCCGTACACTACAACGTCTCTTACCTATCACAAAACAGGTTACGTAAATAATTCCCCCGTCCACACAAAGCCAAACTGCCACGAAAAACGAGCGCAGAGCAGGCGTTTCCAGCGGTGGTGTTCGCTAACAATAGCCTCGTCCACTTTCGCAACTAGGTCGCACGCGCGACAGTGCAAAAAAAAAAAAAAAAAGTTATAATAATAACCCAGCGCGTTTCACTACTGAGAACTATACCGACAGGGTCGTGACATAACTAGGAAGAATGAAATAAACGAACTTCATTGAGAAGACTTATGGCTTCGAGTACTTATCGCCACCCTGCAAGCGTCCAGGACGAGATAAATAACATTACGTCCCGCATTCCGTGCAGGACGCACTTAGTGCGTGCGCGGTGGATACCGCCAACAAACACTTTTGTACCAGGCAACTTCTACGATGAATAAAATAGGCAGCGACACTACTTTAACACCCGGAAGCGTTATATATATATTTTTTTTAAATCGCAGGTACCCCATTTAGGCGAAATATGACACGTGAACTGCAAAAAAAAAGAATGATGCTCTCTCTCTCTCTCTTTTCTTTTCCTTACCTTTGTAACTACAGATAGTTCTGTTTTATGTGCATTGGAGGATAATACACCGCAACAAATTCTGTAGCGATAATTTATTGTTTTGGCATTTGTATTATTACAATATGGTTTATGTACATATTTATTATGACATTGCTGTTCTGCTATACTGTGCTGCGAATTATATATGAACCATGTCACGTGATATACTTCATCATCATCATCATCATCAGCAGCAGCAGCAGCAGCAGCCTGTTTTATGTCCACTGCAGGACGAAAACCTCTCCCTGCGATCTCCAATTGCCCCTGCACTGCGCCAACCGATTCTAACTAGCGCCCGCGAATTTCGTAATTTTATCGCTACACCAAGTCTTTTGTCGTCCTCTATTGCGTTTTCCTTCTCTTGGTACCCATTCTGTAACCCTAATGGTCCAACGGTTATCTAACCGGCGCATTACATGACCTGCCGAGCTCCATTTTTTCCTCTTGATGTCAATTAGTATATAGTCTATACCCGTTTGTTCTCTGATCCAAACCGCTCTCTTTTTGTGTATTAACGTTATGCCTATCAATCTTCGTTCCATATCTGTTTGCGCTGTCTTTAACTTGTTCTCAATCTTCTTTGTCAGTCTCCATGTCTCTGCCCCATATGTCAGCTCTGGCAAAATGCACTGATTGTACACCTTCCTTTTGACGTAATAGTTCTGCGGAAACCCTTTTCGATGATAACGTAAGCTTCTAGTCAGGAGCTGGCAATGTCTGCCGTATGCGATCCAACCCATTTTTATTCTTCTGTGAATTTCCTTCTCGTTATCAGGGTTCCCTGTGATTAATTGACTTAGGTAAATGTACTCCTTCACAGACTCTAGAGGCCGACTGGCGATCCTGAACTCTTGTTCCTTTGTCCGGCTATTTATCATTATCTTTGTCTTCTCCATATTAATCTTCAAACCCACTCTTACACTCTCTCTGTTAAGGTCCTCAATCATTTGTTGTAACTCGTCTGCATTGTTGTTGAATAGAACAATGCCATCGGCAAACCGGAGATTGCTGAGATATTCGCCGTCGATCTTTACTCCTAAGCCTTCCCAGTTTAATAGCTTGGATACTTCTTCTAAGCACGCAGTGAATAGCATTGGAGAGATTGTCTCCCTGTCTGACCCCTTTCTTTATAGGTATGTTCCTGCTTTTCTTGTATAGAATTAAGGTAGCTGCAGAACCTCTGTAGATATTTTCCAAAATATTTACGTAAGCGTTGTGTACTGCTTGACTACGTAATGCCTCTGTGACTGCTGGTATCTCTACGGAATCAAATGCCTTTTCGTAATCTATGAAAGCCATATAGAGAGGCTTATTGTACTATGGGGATTTCTCGATAACCTGATTGATGACATGGATGTGATCCATTATAGAGTATCCCTTCCTGAAGCCAATCCTTGGTTGACTAAAGCCCAGTGTTGCCCTTATTCTATTGGAGATTATTTTGGTAAATATTTTATATAATACTGTGAGTAAGCTAATGGGCATATAATGTTTTTTGTGGATTAGTATAATGTTCGCATTCTTCCAGTTTTCTGGGACCCTTGCAGTCGATAGACAGTTCGTATAAAGAGCCGCCAGTTTTTCAAGCAGTATGTCTCCTCCATCTTTGATTAAAACGACTGTTATTCCCTCTTCTCCTGCCGCTCTTCCTCGTTTCATGTCTTGCAAGGGCCTTCTGACCTCATCGCTAGTTATATGAGGAGTTCCTGTATCCTGTTCATTACTGTTTCTAATTGAGGTGTCCTGACTCCTCTGGGTACTGTACAGGTCAGCATAGAATTCTTCCGCTGCTTTTACTATATCTTCGAGATTGCTGATGACATTACCCTGCTTATATTTCAGTGCATACATCTCGATTTGTCCTATACAATTGTATACATATTAGTATATACGAAGGGGGACGCAAAAAAAAAAACCGCACTAACTTCATGCAGCTCTTCCTAATTGCACTGCTCTGTTCTCCCGCTAGTTGGGTATAGGTGGACACTTCGAAGTTAGTTCGCAAGCCAACATCGCCGTGATATGTTTCACGCGTTTGTCGCGACAGTTGTACCAACTGTTGTCACGCTACTCTTACGAAATTGCGACGTCTGTTTATAATGGACAAGAAACTTCCTTGAGAATTGTATTCTTCGATGAAAAAAGAACGACCGCGCACACAACAGAAATCGCGCACACAACAGAAATGCTTCAAACTACGTTGATGCGTAAGAGCCACTGAGCCATACACAAGTTTTTCAGCGTTTTGGGCAGTTCCAGGAGGAGGAATGTGCGTGAAAACCGTTTTCATTTCAGGCGCTCTTCAACCAGTCATACCTACGAGATAGTGGAAAAGGTTCGATAAAGTACTAGAGTCGTAGCTACACAAATGACAATATTTAAGAAGTTGCTGGCATGAGTTGATGTTTTGATGAGTGGATTTGGATTCTTAATTTGGATTTAGGCTTGAGACCCACTGTCACAGTATTAGTTTCCCTCCTGTTCAAAGAGGACAAAGAGCAAAACAATGAAAACTAAATTGATTCTCTGCCATAGTTTGAGAAATCCCATCAAACGTGACTCGAAAGAGTGTCCGGCGTTCCCCACGCACCCTATTTATCAGACAGCACTTCGTGCGAATTTGTTTCTTTAGTTTTAAAGGAGAAAATTCAAGAAATGAAGTAGATTCCCCATTGTGCACGAGCTGAAGGCGACTACTCAACAGCTTGATGCTTGAGGTGCTTGAGGAAGGTTAGACAAGCAGACTGACTTGGTTCAAGAATATTCTGAGGAGGAAAAAGTACTTTTCGTCCTAAGTAAATTTATATCTTGTCTCTCTTCTAGTCTGTCTTTTTTTATTTGTTGTTTTTTAGAGGGGAGGGACGGTCCTTCTTGCGTTAGGGAGGCCCCTTCAGGTGATGTGCGCATTTTTTTCCTGTAACTTTCTTGAAATGCATTAGGAATAAATCAGCAGTTCAAATCAAATTAAATCAAATCAATCGTGGCTCCGGGATGTAATAGTCTGATGCTGAGAAGGCAAGGTATTGGGTACGGTTCTCGGCTGCTGCGGTCATTTCCCGGATGTGAAGTATGTCCGTGTGCGGATATTTTTCGCGCACATTTAAGAACTGTAGATGGTCAGTTTAGCGGGTAATGTAAAATAGAAACAAACGGTGATAGAAAGTATTTTGATTTCTGTTTTAGAAAGACTTAACTAACGTGAGAATGTTATTATCCCTATTCGTCCATTCAGCGCAGTGGACATTAGATAAACCATTAGCTCTCCGAGTCCGTTGGTTAACTAGAACAAGTTATTTACCATCTTAACGCGACAGCGTTTAGGGTTCCGTATCGCAGAAAACCTGGCGTCGGCATCAGCGGAGTTGTCCGTGAGCGAAAATTTCCGTATATAGTTAAGTATATGCATATGCCACGCCTTGCTATATGACATGCGGTATACGCGAATCATATTGCCACCCCATTCCATCACTAAAGTTGCTCAAACCTTGTCTTACATTCTTGACAAAGTTATTCTTCGGAATATTGACAATGGCAGCCCAAAACAAATGTCATGAAACAAAACGCCGACAAGCGCATGCCTTTTATGTTTCTTTTTATTGAAATGAAAATAAAAGAAAGAGATGTGGTCACCTTATAATGCTGACGGCTACTGCTTTTCGCATAGCGGAAACAACAACATAAAATATATGTGAGAAAATGAAAAGAAACTACGTCATAGGATCAGAAATCCACAGCACACAGTCCTATGCACCTATGAACATATCGATATAGAAGGCAAATGCAAGTTGCACCACAGTGACAACCTGCCTTCTCTCTTTATTTCCTCCTCCTCCTCCTCCTCTTTAAACAAAGTCACAAACACACCCAAGCGGCCGTGATGTAGACTGCGATGAGCATGTAAACAGACGAGGAATTAGAGTTAAAATAATGCACGCACAGAACACAAAAAAGTATAACACGTAAGACACGTAATAATTACAAATAATAGAAGCAAGATATAGTAACATTGTGCGACTATTCAGTGCGATATCTAGTATTTGTTATGCATACCTGTCTCTTCGTAAAAATTTTCAAATACATTCAATGCTTCTCGCTGTGCTATTTTCGATGACCATGGGCCCAACAATTTCGCGAGTGAGAAAGGTCGGTGAGGATCAATGGAGTGTAGCTCTTGTTCTAGCTGCCATGTTTGCGTCGCGTATATGGGGTATTCGAGGAGTAGATGGCGAATATCCTCATCATCGTGACCACAGGAGCAAGCGGGGCAAGAAGCCCGTTTTATGCGACATAGGAAAGGTTTGGTGTATGCTCTCCCATGGCGCAGTCGATGAATTAGGGTCTCAGTACTTTTTGAAAGTTCTATATCCGGCTGGTATTTGAGTTGAGGGTCCACTTCGTAAAAAAATGATTCCTTAGTATTTTCATTAAACCAGGTTGACATACACGAGTGATTCTTTAGTACTCTCAATATGCGTTTCCTGTCCATTGGCGATAAAGGGATGAGTTGAATTTCTGCATCTTTATGGGCCGATTATGCCAACGAATCCGCTAATTCGTTGCCTGCTATACCAGCATTCCCGGAACCCACTGTAATATACCATAGAATATACCAGTTGTTTTACATTTTTTAACAGCACCAAATTAAGGAAAATTGCCTCTAAGCTGCCAATTCTAACCACTAAGCTAAAATACTCGGTGAGGCAGGCAGACATTACTTATACGAGAAATCAAAATGTTTAATTGAATAATTCCCATAATTATACTAAATAACTTATTAATTAATCCCTTGACGGCCCATATTGCAATTTACGAATCGTAGCCGCTGAGTTCACAAGGCAATGGATTCACTTGGAACGAATTCACCAGTTTCGAGATAATAAATTTCAAAGTGCGCTACGAAATACATTGGAGTTCCAGTAACTTTTGTGCTTTAATGCCTAAAACGAGGTTTCTTTGAAAAGATAAGTGGAAAAACCGTACGTTTCTGCTGCAATTTTGACGGCGCATATCTTGAAACTGGTGCCGTTCTCAGAATTCGTTCCAAGTCGATGTGCCTTGCACATTGACCAGCTACGATTCGTTAGTTGCAATATGCGTTGACAAGTAATTATCTAAAATGATTTAGTAATATTTGTGGTGTTGCCAAAAAAACCTGATGGAAGAGATGGCTAATGAAGCTATAAACAAGAACTTCAAGGCGACCGACTTGAACCCGGAGAAACAAAAGAAAGCAGCACTAAAACTGTTGGAAGACATGCAGTTGGACTGTGTAAAAAAGCGGACGAAATCTGCTGAAAATAATTACCTGGAAGCCTTCTTTACATGCATGACACATAAGCCTGAATGTCCTTTGCGCGTGATCGTCTCAGAGAAGGCGTCGTGGCAGCTCCAAGTAGGACAGTTCCTGCAAGGGCACCTGAAGCGACTACCAATCGAAGATCCCTTCATAATGATGTGCTCTGATGACGTTATCTTAGAGCTGCAAGATATTCTGGGATCTACGGCCACTGCTTTCTCACTAGACGTTGATGACTTAAATTATTCTGTGACGCGTGAAGGCATTCTATGTGCTGTTCGTGAAACAATTGATGAAATGCGTGAGCTGAAATACCAGAACTTAGTATGCATGAACTGCGACAATTTTTTAACCTTGTTAGAATTTTACTTGGATTCGACTGCCATTAGTGACAATGGATATTATTACACTCAATGCACAGGAATCTTTATTGGTTCATCAACAGCCCCAATATTATTTGATGTTTTCTTTAGCGTCCTTTGACAACCGCAATAATGCGGAACCAACTGGGAAATCGGTCATTCGTGTATTTAGGTATGTCGACGACTATCTAATAGTCCTTAACAATTCATCAGTTCTGTACCTTGACGATGCTGTAGCAGATGGTTTTAAAAATTTCACCAAGTTTTCCCAGGGGCTCAAGTTTACTTTTCAACTGCCTAATGACAACTGTATTCAGTTTCTAGATCTTAAAATTTTATTTTCCTCAGATGACCACGTATGCTGGAGATACAACCCAAGATCAAAGTAAAGTGTTCTGCCTTTCGATAGCGCCCATTCGAAATTGATAAAGAGGGACATAGCCACCACATGCCTTCAGAGTGCTTTGCAAAAGTCATGCGTTCACCAAATTGAGCATAGTATGTCTAGCCAAGTAAACAAATTGAAACTTGCTGGTTTTACAGTGTCTGTCATTTCATCTGTCTTTAAACATAACTTCAAAAATTAAAACGGGGAAGCAAGTGTCCAACTAAAGATCGCGACAAAAGACCTGTACATGTAATCCCATACCTCCATAAAGTTTCACATAATTTGAAAAAGGTGGCAAACCGACACGATGTCAATGTAACTTTTTCAGCGCCTTGCAAATTCTCAGCGGTGTCTAACCATCAAAACAAGAAGCACCAGAAACGCATGCAATGTCATACTAATCACCAGACCAATTATACCGAATGCCCTTCGGATGTTGTGTATCAAACACCCTTAGACTGTGGACTCGTTTATGTCGGGACAAACCGGCCAGTGCTTCAATGACAGGGCTAGACAACACAACAGTGATGTTAGAAAAGGATTCGCAGTCACTTGGCTGAGCACTGCAAAAAGTGCACATGCACACCCATGTTTGCTGACACAACCTTCTTGAGGAAAGAAAACACAAAAACTGAACGAGATATAGTTGAGGCATATTTTATAAGGTAAGCAGGCGACAAGTGCGTCAGCTGTCCATCTTTGGTTTTGCAAGAAAAAGAAGTGACGTTTCTTTCGAGATATCTAGGCACTTGAACTGACTGGCCATAAAATTGTGTGTACGGTCCGATTCATTTTAATCTTTGTGTGTATGATGATGAGTGCATGATGCACCTGATGTGCAGAGCATAAATACATGACCGTTTGTAATACACGTTAGTTGGAAGTAGCGCCAGTCCCGTCGTATGTGTTCCTTCGTCTTCGTCTTTAGCGCTTCTTTATGAAAACTGTCCATTTAGTAATATTTTTTTTAATTTGTCGATTACGCATTCACTTGTTCGTGGAAGTGATGTCCACCTCATCGAGTAATTCAGTTCAAGGGTTAGAAGTGGGCCATTTATCACAGGTGATATTTAAACATTTGGTGCAGCTAAAAAAATACACCCTATCGGTATTTCACCAAGCGCACTACTTACAGGGAGGAACGAGCCAGCACCCACACACGCGCGACACTCGTGGCGTCGTGACCTACGCCGATAATATTCCTCGGTGTGTGATCAACCTGTTTGGATTTGGAG
Organism: Dermacentor andersoni; assembly: GCF_023375885.2. Taxonomy (NCBI): domain Eukaryota; kingdom Metazoa; phylum Arthropoda; class Arachnida; order Ixodida; family Ixodidae; genus Dermacentor; species Dermacentor andersoni. The sequence goes on from NC_092815.1 coordinate 102,023,343, forward strand.
ACAGAGAAACATTCATTGTTCTTCTAGTTTGCCACCGCTACTTAGTACGGAACCACTAGGCTGGAGTTTTCACACGAGGAAACAACCTCTTTGTGTCTCGGCAACGTCTGCCCGTCTAAGCCCGCCGCCGGGTGAACTTCACGGTTGCTGCGTACTCCATCCGGAACTCGTCGTTATCGCAGGGCTTGACATTGCATCCTCAGGCTAGACCACAATGACTGCAAGAGAGTCGCTCCAGCAATTTACCTCAGCTGCTACACACTGTGTCACAAGGACTCCTTCGAGCACTCCACCGCTGCACGGCTATTGAACAACATTAACGCTGCCACAGGATTGAAGCAGCCCACCATATTCCGCGGAGACCAAAACTGCTTACCCACAGCAAACCCATCAGCCTTATTCCAAAGCCCGAATGCGCGACAGATTGTGCGATTCACTTGAAACTTGTGTCAGTGGCGAACACCGCGTATAGATGACACTTTTGACTATGTATGGTTCTAACAACCTTCACCTGTACATTAATAGCACCATCATGACTTTGATGCTGGTGTACGCGCGGCCCGTACACACCTAACGCCGTCAGCCAAGCTACAGGCTTCCAACTATGCGCCAAACACAATTAAATAAATGAAATTTTGTTGTTGTACTTGCCAAAACTGCTATATGATTATGAGGCACACCATGGTGGAGGACTCCGGATTAATTTTGACCACCACCTGGGGTTCTTTAACGTGCACCTAATGCACGATGCACGAGCGTTCTTGCATTGCACCTCCATCAAAGTGTGGCCCCCGCGGAAGGGATTCCGTCCCACGCCCTCGGGCTTAGTAGTGCAACGCGAAAGCCGCTACGCCACCATGGTGGGTCAACAAAATCGAGATCCCCTCCGAATAGGCTGTTTACGGGCTCTGTACAAGAGGCCCTGCAATGCTTTGGACGAATGGCTTTTCTAGGGCGAATTTTACGTACATACCCAGGTTCTTCCTCGACGTTGCCAAACCCAGTGAGAGTGCATGGTGTGCACATACAGTATAATCCGCGTTCTCCTGTACACATTCAGGCAGAAGCAGCCAGTCCTCAGCCTCCAATCCCAGACATTTACGCTAAATACAGCGTCCATTACTCAACGAAAACCCGCAGCGACAGCAGGAGTTATTGCAAGTGGGAAAGGGAGAAGGCATAAAGCAGAATAAAACATGTAGGCAGAATGCCGGCTCACGCGAGCTCACCCTGTGTTCACGCGGGTGCGAAAAAGAAAACTCTTCGCCGCTTAGAAGGAGGATAGATTACTTAAGTCAATGTCATTTCACGAGTCGCAGTCCCTCAGCGCGGAGGCCGAGTTGTGAGGGGTCTGAGAGTACTGTGCTCTCATTACTGCCGCCACACCCATACGAGCCATTGACCAGCGTTCAGTTATACGTGTCTGTTTTAACCCACCAACTCTGGCAGGTCTTGTGCACCTCTTATGGCCTCTTACGCGCTGATCGAAGAGTCACTTACTGTCTATGAAAGTGTTCCGTTCAGGCATGTTACCGACAACACCAACCTACCATTTCTTTTTTTCAATTTCCTCCAGCCAACTTTGCCATGCTTACTGTCCACTCTAACTACCCTACTAAACTTCAATCGCAGAAACCAGCTCCCCCCCCCCCAGCGTATAAAAGCTTTATTACAATATACAACACCCAGCTGATACCGACAGACATGTCAACTCTCGAATTCAGCGAGAAAAGCTGCCAATACAAGAAATGCAGACCGCCGCAGGACCAGAGCATGCGCATCAGACTCGTTTTCGTGACGTCAATTTTCACGAGCGCACACAACAATGCAAGTTTGCGAGCAAGTTTGTGTGCAATGACAACAATTCAATAGAAACTCATTTTTGCGGTCTCAGGAAAACATTGTGTGCGCGCTGCTAACTTAAATTGGTGCAGCGGAGCAGAACCGTTCCGAATGATCGGATACGTTGTAGATCCCCCAAATTAGCGCGCTGCATGAACGAAACCTTTGCGTATTGACGAGCTACAATGTCGTTACTTTGCGAGCCGCGCTGCTGCTCGCGTCGCTCTGCTGTGCAGCAAGAACTTCCCCGGGTTGTCGTCATGGAAACGGTGCCGGAGCTGCGAACTTTGCAGCTTATTTTAAGAACATGCGACGTGGGGAACTGCTCGGCGAACACCGCCTTTTGCCAGCAGCTGCGGACAGCTCGAGAACAGTGCGCACGTCTTCGGCGTTCATTGTTTTCATCCTATAGACGGTCGACGCCAAGAGAAAGACTGAAAAAAGGTTTTAATTTCGAAACCCACCGGCAAATTTTCTTAAGAACATTCCTTTGTCATGCCGCTTGAACGGGAGCGCGTCATCAAAAGCTTATTTTTTTGCGGGCGTCATTCTTGGCTTTTGAACCCGTGAACTTCGCGTTATTGTGTATGCCGTCGCCTTTCCCGCGTCATGTTCGTTTTGCTTTGTTCTTTCTTAGCTTATAATGAAAGGAAAAGAAAAGCGGTAGCCCCTCATGCTCCTGATTGCTGGAAAACATGCACGTGTGCACAAATTTACTATTTTCGCTCGACACATGTGCAATCCTGCGCATTCAACACGTATAGGCAAGCAGCCTGCAAACCTAAGCTTCTATCGACATACTGAAACGGAGAGTGCTAGATTACTTTTTAATAACGAAACGAGTCATGTTTTCAGCATGTAGAGTAAATTTCTACAGCCTCGCAGGAGCTACCAAAACCTTGAAACAATGCGTCCAATTTTTTTCCCCTGTGGTTGCATTTACGCCGACATTCGCATCTGCAACCATTTTTTTAACCGTCACTAAGAGGACAATGAACGGAATGTTGCTGTATTCTTGTAGCATTTGTTAAGTGTAGTCGCTACTATTTCCATAACATTTGCTTCCTAACTACTGCACTACGACTGTGCTTGTGGGACATTTGATTGCCGTTGGTGTAGTTCAGCAGGGGCAGTCCAACGGGTGTGTGCATGGCTATAGACATAATGTTGGGAAGGAGCCTCTTTCTTTGCTTTCTCAAAATGGCGGAAATATCAAATTTGCGCGCATAGAGAAATATGGTCTAATAGCATTTTTAAATAAATGTCATACTGTATCCTGGTATCGTCACTTCGTGTGTATTAAACGATATGCTTATTTGGGAGAAGGGGCGGTTATATTTGTATTGTTTCTCGTTTTAGTTTTATGGTTTCAACGTTAACATTACTTTCTCGTTAAAGAACAGCTTGACTTCCCTGGGAGACGCTTTCGGTGTGCGTGCGTGCGTTCGTGGGTGGGTGCCTAGCTGAGTGCGTGTGTGTTTATTGCAGTTGATTTACTTGTGCGTATCAATTTTCTTTGCTGAATTTTATTGTTCACGATCGATTTCCTCGTACCCCATCACAGAAACTACAGAACGTGCCGGTTAGTTGCTGTGCATGGTTTCCTTTTTTGTTATTGTTTATGTGAAAGCACCAAATGGTTCATTGAGCTAAAAAGCCGGCGTCTGTAGCAGCGAAACGGCACCTAAATTCCCATTGGCTGCGACGCCACGCCACGAGCGCGCTTTCACAGAGCAGAGGGGGCGAGACGGTGCTGCGCGAGGGGAGAGGGCATCGCCGCAACGCCACGTCATTAGCGTGCCTCGACGGAGCCGATACGGTGACGCAACGCTGCGAGGCGAGACGGGTTGCCGTCGGCGAGGCAGTTGCGTGACGCGTGCTGGCGCGGGTGCCGCAGCCTCGCTCTCGAAAGCCGGCGCGCGCTTCCCCGTATCTCACTCTCTCTCGTCCCCACTGAGCTTAGCTGCTGCGCGCGCATGCCGGCCTTGGTGGCCGCTGCTGCTTCCTCGGTCTCTCGTCGCGCAGCACTTCGATGGCATGCGGCGTACATTACTCGCAGCCCAAAACTCGAAGGACCACTCAGCGGCATAGGTGTCCTCGGATTTTGTTATATATATATATATATATATATTATAAACGCTTCCCGCACATTTAACAACTGAATACTTATGGAAAGGCGGCGATAAAACAGATGGCAGAATTTTCAATGGAGTCAAACTAAATCAACCTCCTTCGCATGATCTTCGCGATGCCTGTGCACTTCCCCACAACTTGGTAATGTAGATAGTATTTTTTTTCACATCCTGATACGTAGATTACAACCTGACAATGTAGATCGTATGCTAGAGCACTTCGCACGTATAATATCGGGCTCTCGAAAGTCACGATATATAGTCAGCGCGAGGTGGCCTGCCAATGACAAAGAATTCCTACGTGACGAAAGGCTTTCTTAACTCAACCACTGATCCGTCAGGTTGCGGCCGTACGCAGACTTGCACACCATACATGCATCACTAAACCTCCCTACGTACAGTTTGCGCGGCAAGGCGGACGACGATGTCCTATATGGTTTAGTTATACCGACTAAATACACTGAGTAATAGCGCAGAAGCCACGTCATGACGTCACTTGCCGTCGCCGCAGCTGTTTCTTCACTTCTTCGAATTTGCCATCGTTCTCAATTCTCTAGCGAAACTTATGCGCAACCATCTTTCGCACTTTATTTTTAAAACTTTCACCCTGTTATCCCGCTGGGATCAACCAGCGCCTCCTACTGGGCAAAATTATTTAGACAATGGCGACAACGGCCGCGTGTGGATTCAATGATGCCCAATATATAGCGCACATTCTGGTGCCGTAGCGGCTACAGCAGTTTACGAAAAGCTGTAACCAAGGCGCAGAAAGACGCGCTGCACAACCACTTGACACTGCGAAACGCAAAAGCCGCAGGTGACGTGTTCACGAGCCCCGTTTATTGAAAGGAAGTAAGAAATTAGAGGGAAGAATACCGCTCGCGCGATAGCGCGGGCAGTCGTGCTTTCGGTGACGCTTAAGGGACCATTTTATGTGTACGCCTGTTATGCCATCCCCTCGTCACCCCAGGAACGTCTCGAAGCAGATGAACAAAACCGAAAGTGGATGGAACGCCGTAAATAGACTGAATCATGGGTGATATAGCATAAAGCTATTCTAAACCATTTCTGATGCATTTCTGCAATTATCCCTTCACGACTGGTAAAAAAAAATGTTTTGCGAGCCCTCCCCGTCCACCTCCTCCCATCCTTTCCCATTCGCCTGTCTTTCAGGCGACGTCACAAAACCTTGAAACCTCCGCATCTGATATGACTGTAAACACTGATCATGCATGATTAGGTCGAACAAAAGAAAACTAATTATACCCGATTCTACGCCCCTTTTCGTCATTATATAGCCGTCCGCTAATGGTCGAAAGAGTATTTCTTTTTTGAATTTGAAGTTGATGTTTATTCAAAATAGAAAAGTACACAGGAAATGTTGTACAGGACATCTCAATCCCTAGCTCAAGGCTAGTTGGGATCCATGCTAGTTGTAATTCACAATGTTAACAGCAATATGAAAAAGTATAAATAAACCATATATACATAAACATTCATTTATGAACACAAGGCAGGGTTCGTGTAATAGCTACGAGAAAGGCGCAGAAAGGAATTTGTATTTAGTAAATTATACACTGCAAGTGAAAAAGGTAAACATATGTACACCATCGAAATGAAAACTCTATGCAGATAATAGTAGTGAGTGAAAATGGGGATTTCACTGATATTGAAAAACATTTTGCTTGTTTTACTTCCGATGGTAAGCTGTTTCATAGGAGTGCTCCAGTGTTGTTTAACCTTCGCCTTCCATATACATTATGCATTTTTGGCAAGAGAAAATTTCGCTTAAGTGCGCTGCGTGTTGGAATGTAAAAAAATTGATACACTCAAAGGACAGTTAGTGGTTATGCTATCATGAGTATGCAATATAGTTTTAAGATTCAGTAATAAATTAAAAGACAGTATATTTAAACTTTGAAACAGCGGCATTGATTTAGCATTGTAATCCGAAAAAGTCATAAATCGCAAGGCCCTTTTCGGAAGAAGTACAATAGGTTCTACATATGAAACGTACGTGTTACCCCAAGATGCAATACAGTAGGATAGATGGCTATGGAATATGCTAAAGTAAATTGTTCTCAGAGTGGCAGTGTCGAAGTAATAACGGCATTTGTACAGCATAAAACAAGCCTTGCTCAACTTTTTACACAGCATTGCAATGTGAGGCTTCCAATGAAGATGCTCGTCTAGTGTGGCACCCAAGTATAGAATTGAACTCACCCACTCAAGTATATTATGGTTTAGAGAAAGCGAATGACAATCTTTTAGTGGTGCTTTCCACGAAGTAAAGAGAATATATTTAGATTTCTTGATATTCAGAGTTAGCTTATTTGACGCGAACCGCTGGTTAACACTTCAAAGTTCATTATTAGCCACTTGAAATGTTTTGTCCAAGAAGTCTAGCACATAAAGTAGAACAGTGTCGTCTGCATACATCACAGCAGAGAAGTTTTCTAAGGCATCAGGAGGATCGTTTACAAATAAAGAAAAAATATTGGCCCCAGTACTGAGCCTTGTGGGACCCCTGTAACAATGTCAGAAACGTCGGATTTGATATCCGCCATGGAAACCAGTTGTTTTCTGTTATTGAGATAGCTGCGGAAAAATTGAAGAGTTAGACCTCGAAAACCATAGCATTCTAACTTATTTAGCAGTATGTCCTGATCCACAGTGTCAAACGCTTTTGTCACATCTAGAAATATGCCTAGGACACTTTTGTTATTGTTCAAGTTAGAATTTGTGTAGTCAGACAAAGCTAATACTGCTGTGCTTGTCGATCTTTTAGCTCGAAAACCATGCTGGCAATAAGACAAAATGGATTCACGTTCAAGAAACGAAGTGATTCGTTGGGCGAAAAGTTTTTCAATGACGTTGTTTAAGCAACTTAAGACAGATATAGCACGGTAGCTTTCTGATAAGTTATGGTCCCCATTTTTGTAAATTAGAATAACCTTAGCGATCTTTAGTAAGTCTGGATAGGTAGCAGTATAGAAAGAGAGATTGAATATTTTTTTCTAATGGCATGCACAGTATATCAATACAATGCTTTAAGGCCACTGTGAATATTCCATAGTGACCAGTAGAAGGCTTGAATGGCATGGCGTTAACTACGGACAGTATCTCCTCCCCTGTAATGTCCACAAAACGAAATGAGTTTGTCGTTCTTTCTGGGTAAGTAATGGACGAAAGAAGGGGTACATTATTAGATATTGCGTGACCAATCATACAGAAGTAGGAGTTAAACGACGAGACTAAGGATTCCATAGATATTCCTAAGATTGTCAAGTCTGGCATTGTATATTCTCTATCCGATGGCTTAATTACCAAGTTGCTAATGCGCCATGTAGCCTTTGAATTACCAGAATTACGGACTATTAAACTTGTGTAATACTCTTTTTTACGAATACGTGTAGCGCTAGTTACTATATTTCGAGCCATACGAAATTTTTGTTCATAATATTTGTTACCCCTATGTTACTTTAGTTTAGTGTGCCAAAAGTCTTTATCTTTAATTAATTTTAGCAGTCCTTTCGTCATCCAGGGACAGATAGGAGTGCTATAATATCTTTTTTCTAAGGTGCTTGACGATTGCGCTAATGCAACACACAACGATTTGCTGAAACTGTCAATATGCTGATTTGCATTTTTCTGCGCATCTACAGTTAAAGAGCAAAGGCATTCACGTAATACTGGATAGTTAACTCGATGAGAAATATGAGAATGGCCCTGACAATGAAGGGATTGCACCCACTTCGCCTGTCTGTCCCGCGACGTTACAGAATCACGACAACTCGCAACGCCAAAGCGACGTGTGCGCGCATTAAAGGGATACTGAACAAAAATATGAAAAAAATGAGGGAAGCATCGAAATTCGACTCGGAAGACGTTACTGTTCCGATACGCAGCGTTATTCTCCATATTTCTTTCTTCTTTTTTTTAATGGATGGCTGTATTTTTTGACGATTGCGAGCGCTCGGTGGCTGCACGCTCGTACGCGCGGGGCTGCGCGCCAACCGCCGTGACGTCATGTGTGCCGGCTTGCAGCGGCAGCAACGGAGGCGGGCAGGAAAATTCCGCAGTCGGATCAGGTGTCGTTTGTTGTTTTCTCGCCCTTAAGTCCACTCCCTTCGTCGCTCCGCGCAACAGTGTTAATTAGTTCAGAGGTATGCAGCCGGCGCTTGCCCGACGCCCACCTCGCATTGTTTCGTGAGCACGCAACCGAGCAAGGTGCGAGTGAAAGCGACTGCACAAGTGGCGCAACTGCATAAAAGCGCGACGTGACCTTGCTCTGTAGTCGGTTTCTAACGAAAAAAAAAATTAAATTAAATTATGGGGTTTTACGTGCCAAAACCACTTTCTGATTATGAGGCACGCCGTAGTGGGGGACTCCGGAAATTTCGACCACCTGGGGTTCTTTAACGTGCACCTAAATCTAAGTACACGGGTGTTTTCGCATTTCGCCCCCATCGAAATGCGGCCGCCGTGGCCGGGATTCGATCCCGCGACCTCGTACTCAGCAGCCTAACACCATAGCCACTGAGCAACCACGGCGGGTAGTTTCTAACGATGGGGAATATATAGTCCAAGTGTACAATTCGAAGGACGAATTAGACCGCCGTTTCGAACGCAGTCGACGCTGCATATGAAACGGGGTGCTGTATAGTTGTTTCGAAATCGTTCGCGCTGAAGTTTCTGAACACTGTACAGAAACAGGGCGGCGACTTAGACGTTGTGCCGACAATATTCATACGCAGATACAGGCAGTAGGCCCTTGCGCAATAGGCGAGCGTACGCACAGAGTGCCTGTGGCGCGCCCGCTCGGCGTCTGCTCCAGTCCAACGTCTACTTGCGCCATCGCTGCGGTGCGTCCGCTGCGGACGCTATATGAAGCTCTCCCGTAGCGTTACGCGGAGGTTTCATCACCAGATGAAAAGTGTTGAAGGACCCTGCTACTACGATGTCATACCGAACGACGCTCCAGAGAGCAGCAGTACGAGGACGGCACGATGCCTTTGCGCATCGCCCGCAAATCTCGTCTTCGTGTTCCCGCTGTGCAATAAATAACTAAAAACCACAACTCTTTTCGTCTTCTCTTCTCGAATGCACCTTCGCTTGCTTCGTTCCTTTCTTCCTTCTGCCTTCTGCAGAAAGTGGAAGGGACAGCGCCAGGCTTTGGGCGCTGCCTATTCGCCGACATGCATGCCGCAGCTCTGCAGCTAAGCAGGGCTCGTCTGATAATCACTGTTTTTGAAGGCACCCATGATGGCTGAGATGAGCGCGCAACGCTGAGTTCATATCCTTCGAAGGTTCGGCTCTGCCTGAAAGGTATGACACGACTTGTCTCGCCCAACGATACTTTTCCCACACCCTAGCGCGCAGCAGCGCGTAGAGACATTCTCCGGCATTGTGCCAGGTGCTTCACTGATCACATTACAAAGCAGCACACGACACAAACGATGATTTTGAAGACTTGGGCGCAAGCTCCACTTGCGAAAACAAGTATGTGGCCGAGGGCAACGACGCTTTTCAGACGTCGTTCGCTGCCGTCCGGCGCCGTCCATGCGGGTGGAGAGATCCGGGCGATGACTGGCACGGACAACGTCACAGGAACGTCAATTCCCCTAGTTCAGGCACGGCCGCTAGCCACGGCATTTTGCGAAAATGCATGAAATTCATTATTTTCCAGTTTCTGCCTGAAAACAATTAAGGTTGTGTCAATAATTTTCAGCACCCAATGTTTCACTTGGGCTAAAAAACTAGGCAGCAGAAGGTTTGTTCAGTATCCTTTTAAAGATCCATCATAGCGTGTTTGACTGGGCTGTTCAAACAGCGCCGCGAGTATCCGCCCGATGCTTGCGTCGGCAGTTACGCAAGTTTGACGTCAGAAATTGGAATAAAAACATATTTGCATGGTTTTGTGTTATAAGGCCCCATGAGACGTACGGTGTAGCGCCTCAAAGTGTCGCATGCGCCAGACATGCTAAATACTGGCAGCGAGAAACTGCAAGGTTGCTGCGTTATTATATTTTAACGCAATGTCGTTAAGGACCCCGTGTCGCAGGAAATCTGGTGTCGGCGTCGGGGGAGTTGTCCATGAGCGAAAATTTACGTATATATTTAGTTATATGTAACGCCACGCCTTGGTATATGACATGTGGTATACGGGGTTATATTGCGACAGCATTCCATCACTAACGTTGCTCATACCTTGTCTTACATTATTGGCAAAGTTATTCCTCAGAATACACCTATCGCACAAACATTAGGCACATCATAACTACGGCCCAGGAGCGGGATACTTTGCTGCTCAGCTTGGAGCCAGCAGAGCAGCGTTGGGCCGTCCGGATGGCCGAAGACGCAGCCAGAAAGCAAGGACTGCCCGCCGCCTGAGGAAGGGGGGGACCGGGGGTTAGTCTCCCAACCCCCGCCAACCCTGGACCCCACCAAGGACACAATGAAGTTTTATCTCTTTCTCGCTCTCGGAATTTTCAGAACGACAGCCCACAAGTAAATATCATGACACAAAACTCCGACATGGCATGCTTCTAAGTGAGATCTCAAACGTCAATATTAAAAATGCGAAACAATAACAGAAACCTGGAAATGATGTAATTATTTTGGCACGGCTGTGCACTACCTCCGGGGATGGTTCACGCAAGAGGCCGCGTTTCTATAGCAGAAAGCTCGTCTTCGTGCATAGCGCTATCCTCCAGCGTTTCCCGGTAAACATTACGGTCATATAAGCTGCAGTTGCCGGGAAGCGTGAGAAGCAGTCAGGGATCTTTGAATGCTATCGTGTTCCACTCTTAAAGGCGAAGCTTAAGCGCCTTCCAGTTTTTACGAGAAGGCTTCAACGGCCTCTCTTTTCTTTCTGTGACATTTGTTCTTTTTTTTCATTTCGTTGTCATGAAAGGCAGCGGTTTTGATTTCAATGAAATGAAGACATTTGCAGTGGCAGCGACATTTCGCGCAAGCTTGCTCTGTCGCAATGATTTTTACATTTTTATAGGTAAAAATAGATATTCATAGTTGTAAACAATCCGCAGACGACACGTTTCTTTTCCGTAGCGGCGGTTGCGCAGAGAAAGAGAGAGGAAAGGCAGAGAGGTTAACCAGAGGCAAGTTTCCGGTTTGCAACCCTGCATTGGGGTTGGAGGGTGATATAGGGGTTGAAAAATGGTCAAATATATAAAGAGAGAGAAAAAAAATCGCAGTTCCACCCGAAAGGCGAAGCACCGATTGCGATAGCAAATTAGGAGATAGCTGTACGAAGTAAGCAGTTAGGAATCGCGGCAGCAGCCGCAAGCCAGTTGACCTCCGTGCATATGTCGCTTCAACGCGAACGAAACGTCGCGAGCACAGCGCATACGAAGCTACCGACACTACGCGCACTCTGCAAACATCGCAGATCACTTTGAAGATGAGGCCCGCGCGGGCGCGCACTTAGGCCACGTCGCAGATCGCTTTCAAGACACGAGCGCCCGCAACGCGTCCCTATGGCGTCCGCCAAAGGTGTGTAATACGGCGTCCGCGATTCGAGTGGCCAACGCCGTAAAAGACGCCGCGGTTCTCTCCACTCTGTACTGAGCGGCCGGCGAGGCACCACAGCAGCCGCCAGAGAAGAACGCCCCTCCTCCCTCGCCTCACCCCCCTGCCTCGCGCGCCACAGGAGAGGGCACGCATCCGGGCCGTGTTCCTCGCTCGCGCACGCGCCATTGAACCGCGTTCGCCGGCTCACCCTCACAGGCTTTCACTCATACGGAACCTCACGGCGACGCCGACGGCAGAAATGCGTCTGGAGTGTCCCTATAATAGCTATCGCAATAAAAGAACAGGGCCAGGTAACAAAAAAGGCATTCCAATTACAGGCCTTCACACAGACTGGTCGATCTCAAAAAGCGCAGTAGAGCTTGCACAGCCTTCTGATGCGAAGTCGCGCTGATTCTTTCTTTCTTCCGAGAGAGGCTGGTCGTCCAACTGTTTCAGTACGACGGAACGCGATTGTCTCTGTTCACTGTGCTACAGGCACTGGCACAGAACATGACGAACTGATTCCTCGTCGCTGCAACCTCTACATGCTGCTACGTGGACAAAACCTATGCGGAACACGTAGGCATTGGTAAACGCGACGCTAAACCATAGTCTACACAAAAGGGTCTTCGGGGAAGTATTGGTGGAAGTCGAACGCTCAAGGTTGAATACAGGGTGGTACTTGCGTAAATGTGTTAGGAACCAATAAGGATGCGAATGTAGTGTTTTGCCAAAAAGAAACAGCTTGAATGCCATTTGATATACTGACTTCGCCTTGACACATTTCAAGTTGACGCATTTCAACTGTAAGGCAGTGTAAAATGTTTTTGATCATTTCTATTTCGTTCTCTATTCTTCTCTGGTTCAGTGCGTGCGTGCTTTTTCAGCTACTACTATTAGTATAGCGGGCTCCTCAGTAGTCAAACTTCCCATAAAAATGTCCGGGTTTATCATCAACAAACAAACCGCTATTTTCAAGTAAAACTCTTGCTTGGGCTAGTTGGTTCATGCTTGAAGTAGGTAAAGGCAAGGCGCATAAGACCAGGACTTAGGAAGAAGAACACAAACGACAAGACGGGCGCCCGTCTTGCCGTTTGTGTTCTTCTTCCTAAGTCCTGGTCTTATGCGCCTTGCCTTTACCTACTTCAAACCGCTATTTATCGCGATATCAACGTCGTTATCACCGTCCCTAGGTTGGTGCACCTCGATCCAAATCCTCCCTTGCCGATAGTGTTCCCGAAATGCGTCCTGACGAGTTCCGGGCCGTGCCTCACTTGTCAAGTGTCACTCCGGCGGAGCGATTGCCATCAGCTAAGGTTAGGGCCATCTGTAGAGAGACGCTCCTTCTCCTCCTCATCCGACGTTATTGTGGGAGCCAACAAAGCAGAGTCTTTTGCTTCAGTCAGCAGAGAGGCCTTCTAGAGGCAGAAATTATGAAGCAAGACCTAGGCGAACCGGCATGTGGATGCGCTGACGCGCCTTCCTATTACTGCTGCGGCCTTTCTTAAATCGAGCTCACTGCGTCATTGACGGTCTGCTACTGCTTGTAAAGGTCGATGCTGACCGCCCAGAAGATGCCCTTTATGAGCACGTAGCTACAGCTATAACTTACATAGTAAGCGCTTGCAAGAAAATCGCGAAGAAGAAGAAGCTGAAATAGAGCTCGGTGAATAGGAATTATCGGTGAATGAAGTCGATTCATCTGTTTACGTTGCGAGAGCATGAGAAGCGGTGTACCTTTTTCCACACAGCGTACACGCGAACCTCGGAAAACCACGTGTGAATGCTCACGTACGTCAGGCTGTTATTTTGGCCTCAGACTCGCCTTCTTGATACGGATGTCGTTTTTCCGGAGAAACCATCGATTCACGTCGTCCTTCAGAGTTACTTTCCGCGGGAGTTGCATGCCTTAAACCTTGCACGGGGGCTCAACGAAGCTTTTTCTTTTATTACAATGCGTCAAGCTCCTAGCCCCTCGTCTTGGATCCTCTGTTTCGATGGCGAGATGTGCGCCAACAGTGCAGATTGACAAAGGCGGCAAAAATTATTCCTCTGAATTGCGTATTCTATACCATAGGTATAGCTTTGAGACGTGAAACCATGCCCACCTGTGCTTGAATATACCATGCTCGAAGAGTTTGCCTACATGTTTCCGTACCTGTCTAAATAGGTTTCCTCCTCCTCCTCCTCCTCCTCCTCCTCATCCTCCTCCTCCTCCTCTTCTTCTTCTTCTTCTTCTTAACAGGACCTTTAAAAATCACCGGTGGCAGACAGCTTAATTTTACTCGTTCAGGCGGATTACTCGAAGAAGTCTATGGGTATTACTCGTACGACAAAGCACAAAATCTCACAAATAAATAACTTGCAAGCGTTCATTGATTATCCTCTCAACTAATCGCCTAGCTGAAGGCCGTTGTTGGAATCCAGCTTGAACTAAGGCATCCCGTTTGTGAACTATTCGGGCACACCGGGAGTTCAGCGTCACACGCATCCAGGCGCTCTATACAGCTGTGCGGCGTCGCAGATGTCGGAGACCATAGAATTGGCTAATACCTCTGTCACACAAGCACGCAAAAACTCTTTTACCTAAGCGGTCCTTTACCGAGTTGAAAGACCTCTAATTAAAAGGAGTTGCGCTGCAGACACACGGCGCGGGCGATCTCCTTTTATCGTTTCCTTCCGAACACGCTATGGAAAGCATGGCGCTAGATTCTGAAACAAAACCAGTTAGAATAAACCAACGTATTTCAATATAGAAATTAGAAACGTACTATAATATGCTTGTTTTAGTGAATTTAGATACAGTTTATTCGAAAAGGTTAAATTAAAGAAGATTTAATAAGGTAGCTTCAAGAGTCTTCGCAGAAGTAGCAAATTTTACATGTTCGTCTAGCAACCTTGGGCCACTGTTTACATCGGAGTCAACATGGAGGTCGAGAATATGGGGGACTGCACGGACACGAAGGAAAAAGTCGAAATAGCATGCATTTTGGCAAGGATTCTTGCTGCAGAGAGCGAAGCAGACGCCGCAAAGGCAATCAAAGACCGTATTAAGCGGCAGTTGCTACTCAACGGGTGTACATTTTATGCCTTGGCGCTTCCCACGAGAGTCTGCAACCGATCGACGTGGGCTTTCATCCGCCACGAAAAGTGGTTCGAGGAGACTGTGCCTCACCTCGGTGGCCACAACTTCAAGCAGTCGTTTCGAGTGAACCCCTCAACGTTCCGGTTTCTCGTGGAAAGTCTGCGCCATGTGCTCGAAAAACAAGTTACCAACATGCGTGACCCGATCACTGCGGAAAAGCGTGTCGCCATTGGCCTCTACAAATTGTGCTCTTCTGCCGAAGATAGAACTGTGGCAAACCTCTTCGGCGTTGGGCGCTCATCCGTCAACGTCATTTACAGAGAGTTTTGCGCAGCTGTTGTCTCTGTGCTCGAAAGTGACTGGATCAGAATGATTACTGAAGAGGAAATGCCTAGGCACATCCAAGAGTTCGAAGCCGTGTGCGATTTCCCTCAAGCTGTCGGTGCCCTTGATGGCTGCCATTTCCCTATTTCGCCTCCAAAGAAGTACGCCACCGACTACTACAACTACAAGGGTTGGTAAGTGGCCACGATTTAACTTATTTCATGTAAGTGTTCTGTTTGGGCCCATTTTTATAGTAGTAAAAAAAAGTAACTGACTGACCCATATTTTATTGCTAAGTAAAATGTTATTCAATTTTACCAGCAGCTCTTAAGAAAACGCGTAATTTGGTTCGCAGTCTTGCAGTGTTTAGCAGCGACAATTTTAATGCGACGACGAAAAGAGTTCTCCGCAGGACTGCAACTCCTATACGATGTAGAGTACGCTAACAGCGACCGGTTGTGGCATTATGTGAAATAATGTAATCCGAGCTGCACTCACAGCTATTAATAAAAGCAAACTGTAAAATCGCATCACAGTAACTAAAGGCAGTGAACTCAGCAGTGCCATGCTGCACTAACCTTTATTCACTTTGCACTTTGTTTTTTCTTGCAGGCACAGTATTATCCTACTAGCATTGGTCGACCACAAGTATCGATTCAGATACTGCAATGTCGGTGCCCCAGGACGCTGCCACGACGCACATGTGTTTGGTGTTTCACGGCTGTCGAAGATTGTCAACAGTCCCCTTTTCAAAGCACCTGTTGCCGCAGTGGGTACCACAGCAGTCCCACCGATAATATTATGCGATCAAGCATTTCCACTAACCCCAAACCTCATGAAGCCATTTGGACACCGAACTGTCATCAGTGAAGCTGAAAGGAATTTCAACTGTCATTTATCTGGAGCAAGGAGGATAGTTGAAAACGCATTCGGAAGGCTAAAGGCCCGGTTCCGTTTCATTGCGAAAAGAATGGAGTGTTCTGTTGGCAATGCCCGTTTGGCTATACGAGCATGCTGCGTGCTCAATAACATTTGCGAGCACTTCAACGACAGTGTCCACCCACAGTGGTTAAGTGAGGTGCAGCAGTCCAATGCTACATTTCCACAGCCATCACGCAGAACAGAAGCTGAAATTGGAAATGCATCCGCCATCAGGACAGCACTTGTGGAATATTACAAGCGAAGGAACTGAACGCAAGAGTCCCAAGAATCAGCAACAATTGTGGAACACCATGTCAGTTTTTACTAAAAAACTTCAACATTGCATCTACAAGTTTCTCTTGCAACTTGAGCCCCTCTTTACGGAGATCCATTTCCATTTTGTGCGCATCAGCAAACTGCTCTCTCTGCCGTCGCTGCTCCTCAAGCATCCTTTCTTGAAAGTCGCCAGCCGGTTGCCTTCTCTTCCTGCGGGCACATTCGGAACTGCCACTTGCGAGGTTCCTGGATTCAACCTGTTGTACTGGCGACTCGGAAGGTGAACAATCTTCGGCGACGTCTTCACAAGAAGCAGAGCCGGAATCAAGCATGTCGAAGATCAGCTGCGTTTGAAGAAGGGATCCGAAATACATTGACCACATTAGTTGATGTGTGAAGCGGTAAACAATTAGTTCAGGGTTTTTACTTGCAAGAGAGCTGCCTCTCCTTGCGTGTATGTATTCACGTTTTTTTATTTTAGAGTCTGCATTTTTTTTATTCTCCAAACAGCGCACTGCCAAGCTTGCAAAATGAACAGCGCGTGAGCACAAGCAGAAATGAACCACAGTATTAACAAGAGCAGTCCGCTACACTGCAGGGTTGTGCAGATTATGGGCTTGGCAGCACAGCTGATGCTACATTATGTCTTGAAATTTAGTTGACTGTAATAAAGCATATATAGTCTCCACTATGCATTTCTTACTTCTTCGACGGAGGCAGTGCTGCTTGTTGTGCTCTCGCTGCACCCAGCCTCTTCCATTAAAGATGTATCGTGAACAGGCAGGGATCCTAGAAACCTATGGACTTCGGAGAAGAATGGCCAGCTCGGCGGTGATGACCCTGTTGTCATGTGTTTCAGGCAGCTCCTGGATAAGAAAACGAAAGAACTAAAATTTTATATACTCAAAATGTAAAGATATACACAGAGCAAAACGTTTGCCGATAGATACAAACGCGACTTGATGGTACAGAAAGCCTGAGAAGCGAAGGTAACCCTTTTTACTCGAAAAAATTTAAAGTTTCTCATGTTTTCTTGTCTGAGAACAACGCTTGCGCATGGTCCGAGAAAAATGCAAACCGTAGTCACATCTGCAGAAATGAAAACATGCAGACGACTTCCTGCTTCGTATTATATGTTGCCGTGAGAAGGCGTACAATATAATGTGAAATGCGCCTGTCCATAAGTTAAGGTTCCCGTTATCTTGTGACGAACGAAATCATGCTATTGACGACCTGCGCGGGTTGTCATTCTTCGCCGCATGTGAAGGCGAATTTGCGTTTACTCAGACCGACTCGCACTGTAAAGGAATTGCAGAAACAGCCTTTAGCGCGTCGTCGACTTTCGTGTGTGCAGGGCGCAGTTCAGCCCTGCAAAATTCGACGCTAGCTGAAATGAAGGGTCTCTGCCTTAAAACCTTCGTTACTACGGCTCCGTCCGCTAGATTAGGGTTCCGTCGCTGCCTACTACGGAAACAACGTTCGATGCTGAGGTCGCGACACCACAAACGAGAGCTTGCAGCTTGCGACCACAGCCTGAAGCCGCTTCAAGGTAAATTTAGCGCTCACAGCTTACTGCTGTGCTTTGTCTTACCTGTAGGTCTGTCCCAGGTTCTCTATCTTGCTGTGCACTTGCGCCTTTGTGCGAGGTACACCCATGCTCGTCAATGCTTGTGCAATGCCATCGTAAACGCCTCCGTTGTGCTTCTGCGCACGCAGCGAGGGCAGGTTGTCTTCCCATAACTTGATTAACGCCCAGGTGTCTCTCTCCGACCACTGTACCCGCGGTTTTCTTTGGCGTGCCGGAGGCTGTTCGTCGGTACCGCTCGCCGTAGCCATGGTCGCAGAAAATGGCGCGAATTTGCATCGTCTGTTAGCGTCACGTGATATTTTCGAACTGCTTACGAGAGTGCCGTGCAAAAAGTGCAAAACTGCGCCTACTTAAGGTTCAACGAAAGACAAAACCCTTTTTTGTGATGTGTACACTTGAAATAAAAATGCACTTTTGCTTCGTTTCTTTATTGCATGATAATTACTGGTGCCCACTGCGTTGGAGGCTACGCCTTTCCAGCCGTAAAAGAGATCGGTGATCTCCGGTTTCGGAAAAGACCGCTTCTGAAAAAGAGATTAAACTTTGGCGTGTGTCTGCGGATGCAACTCCTTTGTGTGAGATGTCTTTTTCTTCAAATGCCTTTAAAGTGCTCGTGTGACAGGGGTATAATACTCTTTCGCATTCTCCGCTCGATGGCGTTCGTATTCGACAGGCGTGGAAAACTTTTGTTCGCTTAGGAGGATTGTTCAAGTTTAATTTCGATCACGAACCGGTGCTAGTTTTAAAATGTGCTTATATAGTACACGTTCCTTGAGGACTAATCACTTTCAATCCGCAAGCTCCAATGTGTCCCCTGAAATGATGAACGATTTGTCCGAATGTGGATCGATAATTGATATGCTTTTGGAGTCATCGTTACATGCAAGTTATGTTTGGTAATTCGAATAACCCAGTTAAGTAGTTGTTTGATAGCTGCCCCGGGCTACCGAAGAAATTATCTTGAGACAATAACAAAAATAAAACGTTGTATGCGTGCCTATCTCTATATCTGTCAAAACTTCGCGATATCCGCCTATAGATCTGTATCTGTCATTTATGTACTCACACACATTATATATATCTATGTATATATATCTACGTTCCAGTAACCATTTATCTGTCTACCAAGCACTCCAGTGAGCTTTACAATCTTTACACGTGATCTTCACATGGTGATCAGCGTTCCTCGGTCTCCACACTATGCTCGTGCGCATGCACGCTAGGATTATTCGACTGCCATCCAAATACAATAACCATAATGTTTGAACCATTAGCTGTGGCACAGGGGACTGCACTCTCTGTATGGTTCAATTACATTATCAGTTGGCTTCAACTTGCGCTCATAACTGTGTCAGCCCTGAAATTATGTGCAAGCTTGATGACGTTCGTTTGCTGATTCGTCGCCACCTACTCAAGCAGCAGCCAGACCAGCATGTCGTAGTGGAACGTTCCCGCCCCGTGTTCGCGGTCGAGGTTTGACTCGTCGCGCAAGAGCACAACTACTCAAGCTGAGGGTTGGCTGCGTGAACGTGTGCGAACTTTTATGCAGACAAGGACGTGTGGCCAGTCGATCGTGAGCGTCTTGCGGTTGCTGCGAGACTCTTCAACACCTGGTGCTGGAGTGTCCAGGGACTATCACCTCCTTGGCCTGCGGTGTACGACACTCGACGAATGTTTGTGCCCCAGTGGTAGTGCGTCTCGCCGCGATCTGGCTCATCCCGTTCTACTTACTTTTCTAGAACTAACCAACTTAGGTTCACGTTTGTAACTATGACACTATTTCTTCTATTTAACATTTTTTTAGTAGCGTGACCTGCAGTGGACCGGCACACCTGTGTGTTCTAATTTATTCTTTGACATTCGCCATCCTCCCCTTTTTCCTATCCTTTATTTCTATGTTTTTGTCTCTTCCTTTCTGAAGAGGGTGCAGGCGTTGTGCCTCTTCCGGTGGCAGTTGCCAGCCTGCTCCCCGCTTTCCCTTAGCTGTCAAGTGTATATAAGTTTTCAAAACAAATAATAATAATAATAATAATAATAATAATAATAATAATAATAATAATAATAAATGATCGCAAGTGATCGAGACATTGCTTAAACAGTGCCCAAGGGGCGTTTATATTTAAATCGTTTTCTCTGCCATAGCTCAAAGTAGCCCGTCGACTTTTCGCCAAACTCGCTTTCCACCCACAACCAGCGTGCGCCTCGTACGAAAGCAAATAAAACAAAGTTGCACAAGCGTTCTGTAGTTTCCTAAACAACGGTTACATATTGCGCCGGCGGTAAACACCCGTATGCTTCGACGAGCACGTGTTCTCCAAGCAGGCCTCCGAGTAAAGGAAAAGAAGTGGGAACCAAAGGACCTAATCATAAGGGCGAAGAGCGCCACATAAAGGAGTGTAGGTGGCGGCATCGATGGGCGTTACGTGTTGTTACTTTCTCTTTGACGATTACACGAAACAAAAGCGAAAAAGAATAGCGCTGCGAGGCGGCGGCGTGCCCTTTATGTGTTCCCGCGCCTGCCCGCTCGCACATGCTCGTGCGAAACGCCCGGAAAAAAAAGAAAGGAAGAAGAAACTGAGCCATTGTTCCTCTGCGGCAGGGCGCTTGTACCAACACGGCCGTCTCCCCCGTCCCCCCCCAACTAGCGGACCTTTTGTTGCACGAACACACGGAAACAAGGGGCGGCCTGTTTCTTTGTATTAGCACCATTATGTGCGCGTTCGCATGTAAACACGCTCTGCGCCGAACCGCCGCCACCACATGTGACGCCGACTACAGATCACGTGTTTTGCCCCGCGACAGAAGCGGGTGAACTGCGGCGGACTATGCGCATGCCTCGTGCTATTTGTGTATAGCGTGGCGCCCCCGCGTGTCAACCGACGTTCCTCGGTCGCGACTCGGTTGGTTAACGACCCGCAGCATCCGACGTGCGGAACTTTGGCCACGCGAGAACGCAGCGTAGAAACGATGGCTACAAAGCGAACGAGGTAATACGCGTTAAGGAAGAAACCTAATAATGTACATACTTAGGTTAAAGGTAGACAAGGAGATAGGCATGCAAACATGCTTAGCTACTGACGGAAATCTGGAAGCTGCTCGTACGTAAAGCAAATCGTCCGATTTCCTTTATGAAAATTTATTCTGTTGTTTCATGGAAACCTTACAGGCATTTATTTACTGTTCGTGTATCTACATGCACTCTAGAGCGCCTATAAATAGCTTATTTATTAAGAGTACGCATATACCGTTAAATCTACAGACTGTAAAACACGGTTAACCAGATAGCATGCTGCAGGTATACTTGTGCATAAAAGAATATACACCTATGTAAAATAGTGCAACATGTGGAAGCACGACTTCCTGTTTACCTCATCTCTTTTTCTAAGTACAAAGCTGTGTTTAAGCTACAGCTAAGAGCTCTCAATCACTAGCGTAAGGTATCGAAGAATCAATAACTACCATTACGCGCAAACACCCTATAAATTTCGGCACCTCAAATGTTGGCGGCGCATCTGTAACCTTGACGCTGCACAATGTAATTGATGCTGAACATGGAGCAATGCGCTACACGACATTAAAAAAAAAAAAAACAGAGTTAACTGCGGCAAGTTTGCTTTGTCTACAGCGAAGAAACTCACCGCCACAAATTCTTTTTCAATATCTTTCATTTTCCATTCTGGGAAGAAAAGGCAGTTTGGAAACTCTTTTGTCAGGCCTGGGCTATCCGAGCAAATCTTTAACAGAGCTCGAGGCACCCCGATAGCTGGATTCGAAGTTAGCTCGCGAATACGCGTTTCGACACACCGTCGCGTCTTGCAGCGGTGTTCTTAATAAGAACCGTCTGTCCGTCCGTCAGTCCTTCCGTCTAGAACATGGGTGCGATAGACGCCTTTTGGGGGTGATCATCCCACTTGCAGAGCTGTAGCAGCAAAGCTACCTTTCTATATTTGCGCACAAACAGAGCTTGAATGCCGGACACTTCAAGAAAGGGCCTGCTGAAGCATTAAGAAAGAGAGAGAGAGAGCAAGCAAAGAAAGGAAAGGCAAGGAGGTCAATCAGACTAGCGTCCGGTTTGCTACCCTATACTGCGGGTTAGGAAAAGGGTAAGTAGAAAGAGGGAGGGAAAGAGAGACTGAGCACTGCGCGCACACAGCAAGACGTGCAGCAGTACTATACAATCGGTCGTTGAAGCCGGTGTTCCTTAAAAACTGCAATAGCGCATAACTTTATGCGCCATCGACGGATGTGGCCAGGGTTCAAGAATATTTGCTTCGGAAAATGTTCTGCTAGAGTCCGGACGGCTTATAGTGGGGTCTGTTGTTGTATTAAGCAATAAAAAGCAGCCTGTGGTCGGGTCGAGGTGCCAAAACCGCGTGTAAATGAAGCATGGCGAGCGCAGTAGCAATGGAAACTGTACCACGTGGTCTCCACGCTGGCACAGAGGCTATATGCGGTATACGATTGAATCTGGGACGACAAGAGCCGCGTGTGACTCCCCGTGCGCTTTTACGAGTGCGGGCGTAGACAACTTGTGATCCCGGGCACTATACAGCAATTATCGTGACCGTCGCAGAACTTCGGCGGAGCCTGATACATATACACGAGGTGCTTGAACTTGAACGCTATGTATTTCGCGGAGGTTAGTCACGGATGTGTTCGGCAGCACTGGAAGGCTACATACAGGGTGTTTCACTTAGCTTGAGCTAAACGTTAACAATATGCATATGCTGTGCAGCTGGACAGAACCAAGGCAACATAGTTTGCCGTCGTTTGGAGATACCCAGATTTTTTTTTTTTTTTTTTGCATTCCGCTTAATTAGACAATTAGTCTTAATTAGTCAACTTCTCCATTACTATAATGCGATGAAAAGTGCCACTGATAAAATTGTAGAGCAACATGAAAAACTCCTGACACAGCTTTCTGTTGCTCAATACGTGCTACATAAAAGTGTTTTTCGGAGCGCGAAAGAAGCCCGCGAATACACGCAAAGTGCTTCGAGCGGTCAGTCGCGCGGCAGTTTTGCGTGTACTTTGCGTGTGAGCCTCCTGCTATTTATTCTTCCGTTGTAAAGTTACCTTTCAAACATTTTCGCTTAGCTATGTATAGGTTATTTTGGCTTCCGAATCTTTCCGCACATACCATGCACAAGTCTTGCCGCGTGATAAACGATCGATTACCATACAGCTAGAAATGTCACATTTAATGCCTTCCCTGGAGTCACAGCAGGTGTCACACTTCGCCGAAGCGTGGGTGTATTTGTGAGAGCCATAGTTTGCCATAAAGTTAGATCTAAGTGCTAAAAAAAGAAAGCGACGACATTTCAAAAAAGCGATGCTGCCGAAGTAATGGGTCTGTTTCTTTTTCTTTGTTTTTTTTTTTGCAAGCATGAGTTCCATTTCCACACGTGCGTTATATGTCACATGTAGAATTCGCGACCCGTTTTGTACAATAATAGGGTACAACAATGATCATAATAAGGGCACGACATAAAGGTAGTGTCTCATCGGCAAATGCCAGCAGAGAAAAAGGACAAATATGAAAAGTGGCAAGTGCAGGCGCTGCATATACTCTATTGTTTGACGCATGTGCAAAAAAAAAGACATTGGGTGTATTTACATACTGTTTGTACAAAAAACACCGCCACGGAGGTGACAGCGGGGGTAACATGTGAAATCTACGAAAGCTCTGTATTGTTTCTGACACACCGATCGAGACATTCGGTACCTTCACGGACACATAGACTGTGGCCACAAAAGATTATTCTGGAGAAAGAAAGGAAGGTGGACGCAGCGAGCCACAGAAGTGTCTCTGCTTTCTGTATGAGATAATGCGCGTTTTTTTGATGCAGTTCTGCGATTACCCAATACGGAGCAACGAATAGTGCATATGAAATGCCACCAAAAGGCAAATTCCTTTATGGCCCATACACTGTAGTTCAAGGGAACGAAAAAGGTGACCATGCTCGGTGCTTAGCGATGACGAAAGCTTTCTTCAGTAGCCTTGTGGCAGTACAGAAAAGCTTAAATTTATTTAAAGCGAGACACTTACAAGCCAGGTGCACGTGTTGAACTTTTTTTTTTTTCATATGGCAGTTGAGAGCATGGCCCAACTTTATAACGCGCGTTTCTTTCTCTATTGTTTTAACAGCGCAGCTTTCTTTGCGAACCTCGCCGGGTTCCGTGGCCGTGCCTGCCGCCTGGCTGTTCCCTTGCCGAATAGGCCAACCAATCAGAGGAGCACGCGCGCCACTGGGTTCCTTGCAGCAACACCAGATGGCGCTCGCCTCGTCGCATCCGGAAACGTGTAATGGCTCCAGGACCTACAGTTGGAAATTCGGTTGCGTGCTTGAAGTCAGGGACACAATCAGCATCCGATAGCAGCCAAAGGTCAAAGGGACGCGCCTCGCATTGGGCGCTCACGGGAAGACTACAAATGAAGTGCATGGGTGATATGGGTTGGAGAGGTTTTGAAGTGAGGAAAGCTCAGAACAATATTGATTTTGAAGAACGACTGAGGAATATGGAAGAAAGTAAATGGGTTGAGATAGTGTTCAGATACTTGTACAGTAATAAGATTGACTCACAGTGGAGGAAAAGAACTAGCAAGCTTACCAGCAAATTGCGACCAGTATAATAAGTAGCATGGCAACAAAGAACGTCAAACGCCAAGTCAGGGAGGCTGAGACAATCTCATGGGTGTCGACAATGGAAAAGAAACCTGCTATGAGGAACTACTAAAGAGGAAATGACAAAATCAGGAAAGGAACAGTTGATGATAACTCAAAGAGAAGCTTTTCACTTTTCGAAGTGAGATCAGGATGTCTTATAACACGTAATTATAAAGCGAGGTGCATACACCTAGGAAGAAGAAGCATGTGCTTGCTGCTGTAAAGCTAGGGAAACAATAGAACATGTTTTATTAGAATGTGAAGATATGTTCCCAGCTGTCGGTTTAGGCTCCTCTAGCCTCCTTGGAACCCTTGGTTTCAGCGATAGCAGGGGGAAAGCATTCACGTTCGCAATAGAGATTAGCAAGAGCCGATTGGGAGTATGGTGACGGGAAAGTAGGAAGACCACAGACAACGGAGGCGTACAAATACAGAGTTCCCAATAGTGGTTCAGAAAGTTTGATGGCCAGGAATTCTTTGTGTTTATTTTTTCTAAGGATAGGTAGGGCATTAGGCAAAATAATAAGAGCTTGGTAGAGCAACCCACTGTCCAATTTCAAAGGGGAAGCTCCATAGCATGTATGCATCCATCTATCCAAGGTAGTAGCCGCCGTGCGGGGGTAATGAGGAAGTAAACGCTTCTTGCAGATAAGATGGATTCAAATTGTGCCACGTGCGCATGCGCATGCTGTCGCTGAAGATGGCGCGTTCAAGGCGTCTGTCGCACTCGATGGCGTCAGAAACTCCGCTTAACAAAAGCATTGGTATAATTTGTGTGCGCCCACCATTGTGTGTCCGTGTGCGTGTGCGTGTGTTTCGACTCAGGGCTGTACATGGATTCCCACTCATTGGATCTAATGCAATTTTTTTTTCCATGTGATAGCGCTCATGACCTCAAAATATGCATTTGCGACACTAGGCCAACCTTTGTATCCCGTTGCAAAAATGTCATAGAGGAATTCAATGGAGGAGGTTTGAAGCAGGCGATTATTCTTCTTGACCAGGATTCTGCACTCTCGCACAAATAATAGCGCGCAAAATTGATTGCATGTGGGAAAAAAACCCTTTATTCAGTAGCACATTTTGTTACAAAATTGAAAGGTTTTGTGAAGGAGGGAGCCAGGTGGAGGCTCGAATACAGGCGTTATTATTTTTATGTTTTGTCGTAAATTGGCTGATACGTAGAAAGAAACTGAGGCCTTGCGTGCTTCATGTACCTAATTTCTGATTGCATTAACGGAAGATGATGACCAGAACAAGAAGATAGAGTAAAATGTGGCAGTACGCGACGACCACAACTACTGGATTACTACTATTATTAAAAAAGAAAAGTCGCAGTTTCCCACTAGAGGCGAAGCATCGATTCCGATAGCCAATTAGTCGACAGTTATACGAAGTAAGAAGAGTAGTTTTATCGGCCGTATAAACTTGGAACCATTCGTTTGCTAACCGAATTAAGAAGCATGTTGCCAGCGCGTACAGGCTAACATGAACACATCACACTCGATGACCGCGGACACTCGCTGTCAGAACTCTAGGGAGCAAGCGCGGCAGCAGGAGCGAGCGAAGTGACATTTGTGCTTTTTGTCGCATCAACGCCAACTGCGGCGTGAAAACAGCGCACACAAAGGTATGAGTCGTCTGAAAATCGTTGTCAAGATACAGGGCGCGTGACCGGGCGATGCCGCGCAAAGAACGCAGTTACTGGCGGAGTAGAAGCCGTACCCTAAAATCCATTAAACTTGGTAAAGTGGCGCGCCGCGCTTTGAAGAATGCCGCCTCCTCCTCGCGCGCTCTAGGCGAGGTCGACGCCGCGTCGCTATTGGCCTAATGGCATCACGTGGGCCCCCACGCCGGCTTCGTTTGTTTACAGTCGTGCTTCAGCGCCATTTTCGCTTGAGAAGCGCGGAGGGGCGAGAAGCGCATGATCGCGCTGTTGCTGTTCCGTGTTGTTTTGGTTTGCGAACGCCTTGAACTAAGTTTTGTGGCAAGTGCGTCATCGTTTCGCGGCATTTTCTATCCCCATAACCTGCTGCGCCTTCGCATGCCGAAATAGTTTCAGCAAAAACGAAAAGTTGTTCTCGATACCGTCTGGTAAGCGCTACGGGTTAAGAAGAAAGACATGGATTCATCGAATTGGAAGGGAGTACTTAAGACCAACATTCACCACACGGCTATAGAGGTAGTTGCGAGTCTCTCATAGTATAGTATGTGCCAGGCTTGCGTAATTTGTTGCGGGCCATACTGGAGTAGATATTTCACAGTTCACTGGGGATGTTGCCATTTGTCCTTACGCAAAACAATTCCTGCTCGGCGTGTACGTTGTTTATTTAAGCAGCACGTGGTTGCATTCCCACTTTCCCGCTTAATCGTATTGCATGCCAGCAGGCTTGAATTCGCGGGCAGGCGAGGCTGCGTGCGAAAACGTGATTACGAACCCTTTAGGATTCAGCGCATTCCTTTTGATAAAATATGAGGCTCGAGTGTGAAAATTCATCTTAGGAAAGCAACTCTCTGCATTTTGTGTTTACTCAATAGTCTGTGTTGAGGACCTGTTGGGTGCTGCGTGCTATGCCTGTGCCATTAAAATAAGCCCTGCATGCCTATAATCTGATTCGGTGACTACATAGTATGTGCGGGGCGGGCCAAGGCTACCGCAAGCATCTCCGCTTTCGTTTTCGCGGAAGAGGAGAGGGAGGCCGCGCTCCAGGGCCGGGGGCACTCGTCAATCTCCACCGCCGCTTGGACTCGAAAGCATTGAAATGCATCGGCATTTCGCAATGCACCCTGCTCACGCATACCTGCCGTGGTTACTTAGCGGCTTTGGTATTGCGCTGCTAAGCACGAGGTCGCGGGATCAATGCCCGGCCGCGGCTGTCGCGTTTCGATCGGGGCGAAATGCGAAAACATCCGTGTACTTAGACCTGTAGGTACACGTTAAGAATCCCAGGTGGTCAAAGTTAATCCCGAGCCCCCCACTACGGTACCTCTTAATGAGATTGTGGTTTTGTCACGTAAAACCCCATAATTTAACTTTTTAGAGCACAGCTCTTAGGCGCCCGCTCCAGGGTTGAGCGTCGCCGCCCCTCGGCGTAAACGCACGAACGCGCTGGTGTCTCCCTCGCGCGTTCGTCGTCGTCGCCTTCTTCCACAGCTGGCTCCGGTGCCGCTGTGGAACACGCAAAATTGCCGCGCGACTGCCCGTTCGAGGCACTTTTCGTGTACTCGCGGGCTGCATACACGCTCGGAAAAGCACTTTAATGTAGCACGTATGGAGCAACAGAAAGCTGTATCGGGAGTTTCTCATGTTGCTGGGCATTTGTCTCGTTGACACTTTATATCTAATTATAATATTTTAGAAATTGAGTAATTAATTAAGACTAATTATGTAATTAGACGGAATGCAAAAACATCTGAGTATCTCCAAGCGACGGCAAACAATATTACCTTGGTTCTGTCGAGATACGTGGCATTTGCATGTGTTCAAGTCTTGGTGCGTAATAGTTGGGGCACCCTGTATAGTGCGCTTGCTTCCCTGCCGCATTCCCAGCCGCAGGGTTCTTGATAGCCACCAAACTAATGACAATTATTTTTCTTAATTTAATATTTGGGGTTTTACGTGCCAAAACCACTTTCTGATTATGAGGCACGCCGTAGTGGAGGACTCCGGAAATTTTGACCACCTGGGGTTCTTTAACGTGCACCTAAATCTAAGCACACGGGTGTTTTCGCATTTCGCCCCCATCGAAATGCGGCCGCCGTGGCCGGGATTCGATCCCGCGACCTCGTGATCAGCAGCCCAAAATTATTTTTCTTAGTTCATATAAGTTGCCCAGATATGTTCGCATGTGAAACCAGAGACGCCACGTTCTGGGAATAAAACTGCTTAGCACAGCAAAACTGAATTATCATTCCGTGGCCACAAGGATAAAGAACTGAAGAATGCACTTAAACTAAACATTTAATCAAATGCACGCGAGCATCTGGACCGCAGTCAAATCGTACAAAAGCTTTATTAGCAGGTGTTTAGCCAAGGTGGGCATGCCCATTCAGCTCCAGGGAACAAACGCCCAATGATCCATTGAGACTGCCGACCAAACCCAGAGCCCACCGCTTCTCGTATTTCATCATGTTTCACGCACGCTAAAAGAGGTCCACCGATACTTTTTGTCGTGAACAAGCAACTATAACGTGAATCACGCACCATTGCTTCGCTGCAGCCAGGCACTTCAAGTAGCGCACGTTCACGCGACGGCTGCATCAGGTATACTTAAAAACGATGGAGGATTTGAGATAAAATTGATTGGAATTTCTAGTGACCAAACATCATATATAGCAGCGGTGGATAACAGAGTTTGACAGATGGTCCCTAATAATATTGTTACGTGAAACACAGGCACAAAGATCTCTACAAAATAGTGTATTTGCAATGCTAGTGCAAGCGCGACCAAAATGGCGACCTACAGGGACCGGCACGAGATTGTCTCCCTTTTTTTTTTCTTCACTGCAGCGACTCTCATGCAGTAGTCCTCTGTTCATCGTTAAGTATCAATATTATCAATTGACGAACTTTTTTGAGGCGGGAAATTCAGGAACGCCTATTCAAGGCATGACAGCTTGCTAGATAATTCATGCCTTGCACCATTTCCGATAAATTAGTGCTCAAGATGTGCCGTAGAATATGTTGCTGCTCTAGTTTATATGTTTTCGCACTTCGTAGAGGTGCAAAGGCTGTTAACTGGAGCGCCAATAAATTTCACGACACGTCTTAGGTACGCTTACTTTTCGAAATTGTTGCAAAACATATTTCAGTTGTGCAACTACAACGTGCCGTCCGACGCTCTTAAATACAAAGTTATTTAGTGAAATTTCGTGGTGTAGGTAGCGGTTGGGTTGATGACGATGTTACTGCAGGCAGGGTTAGCTTGGCGGACCTGGCAGGCAATTGCTCCGCCTGAGCATCTCTTCCCGCGCCAACTATGTCACCATGTGTCGATCAGTTTTGTCTCTCGCAGAAATGTGATAAGAATGCGTGACACTTCCTTGCGCACTATCCGCGGTCTGTCCTGGAGGACGAAGGGCTCTACACGTTCGTGAGGAAATCCTCTTCTTCCAATGCTGTTCAGAAGCCTCGTCCTTTGAAAACATCGGCACTTGCTGGACCAGGTGAAGTGCTCTATATCGCCCACTTCGTTGCACTCAGTGCTATATGGAGAAGCAGCCCTTCTGACCTTAAATGTATATGCAAGAGTGTAGGCCGATCCAGTTCTTACTCTGTATAGGGGGGCGACTTCAGCGCGGGTAAGTGCTTTTACAACACATGACTGACGCGGCGATTCCGAAAACGATTGGTAGTCCACGGCAGCGAATTGTCTCTTTAGGGAGTTGGTGATTCAACCGAGCTCCTCTCTGTCGGCTGCTTAGAAAACGTTTCATCGGCGAAGGCATCTGATCGTTCGTTGCGTGACATCAACATACAAATGCATTCAGTCAAACATTATTTTAATCCCTGTTCTGCCGATTTCCCTAAGTGAAACAAGGGACTGATGATAGACATTTGGAGGCAAGCCTCGAGATAGTTGCTGAATTGTTGACTTCGCGTCCGAGTGTGTGAGTGCTTTCTGTCTGACTCCCTTCTTCAGTGTAACACTAAGCGCAATATAATCATGAATGATCCCTTCTTAAGTTTGCGATGAGCGGTATCAATAATGGCACCCTCTGCAATAATCGAATAGACTTTGGACCAGACCATGCAATACCGAGAAACGGGATCCAATATGCAGCGGCACAGCTATAAGAATCCGCGCTGACCGAACCATCCGTGTAGGCATCCAGGTGTTGGGATAACCTGTATACAAGTGGTTGAGCACCAAACAGCGGGTCTCGGAAGGTGTGAAACGGTTGAACAGCAACCCAGAAATATTAACATCGCAAATAACGTCCTCGAGTATTCAAGACGGATCATTTTGTTGCCTTCGTTTGGACTCTTGAGACTGAGGTTTACTAGTGCATTTAGTGCAGCGTGGAAGGTTTTCTTTTTTTTATGCCTGGTGTTGAGTATTCAGAGAAGGTTTCTTCCAGGGAAGGATTCACCCAGCCGGAGGAGCTCGGTCAACAGCGATTGGCAGGCTAGGAGACGCAGTGCTAGAGGCTACGTTTCGTGTATATTTTTCTTTTCAAGGCTGCCTGCGGAACGCCCAAAGACAAGCGGATCTCTAGACATGCATATTGGGTCTCTGATGGGCACATCCACGGTAGTTGGTAAGTCATCTGGCTGGTCACTAAGGCGCCGTGTAGTTTGAGCAACGAACTTAGTTGGTTGTCCCGGAGAATGTCAGAAATTCGCTGGAGTGCGTGAAGCCCTTGTAGCGATGTCTCTGATGCACTGACCCCAACTTGCCACCATAAGAGCCTGCTGTCCTGTATGACGCCCAGGAATTGGGCACTACAAGTACGCCAGATTGAGGATCGACCTCCCGATTTCAGCTGCAGTCACGTAGCGCTCCGTCTCAGCCCAGCAAAGAGCATAAAAGATTACTTCTGTGCTGCTATCGCACAATTCAACAAAGTGACAAAAGCCAGGAAAGCGGAAAGAACTTCAGGGTACGTTACAGCGCGTCGGCTTCTTTGAGTAGCAGCATTTACACCTTCGTGCACGCTCCACGAGTTCTCCACTCTAGTGCAGTGTGCTGTAGCCTCTGCTTACTTGGGCCCAGTCCCTCTACTCATTCTTACCAACTGCATTCCTTACCTGCGCCGTCCCAGTGGGCCTGTCATGGTTATCGGGAGACTGAGTTCTTCCATGCTTCTTTTTTCGAAGTCCATCATGCCTCCGCGTCGGTTTCGTATTTACGTCTAGCCCAGTTGCGCTGTTCGGACTTGTCGAATTGGCACAGCGTGTCGGGTCAGGGGCTCCGGGCGGGGTGGGCTGCAATGGCGTGTCCTCCGCAGCACCGGGCGGCTTCGCGCACCGCTTGGATCTTCGGTGTCCCCGAGCGCTACTGCCCGGTGAACTGAAAGCGTTCGGTGTTGTGGAGTGTGACCCAGCCCGCTGCGAAAGAAGCCCCGAGTCCAGGCCATCCATCTTGTGTTCTTCGTCGTTGTCATCATCATCGCCTTTGAGTGTTGTATCGCGTACTATCGCGTTACTGCGTGAATTTTCCGATTTCTCTTTTTTTTTTCTCTTCTTCTTTCTCCTTTTATTCCCTTTACCCCTTTCCCCAGCACAGGGTAGCCAGCCGGTACTTACACTGGCTAACCTCCCTGTCTTTCCTCCTCTTTGTCTCTCCTCCTCCTCCTTCTGTGCTGCTATACTGACAGACCAAGCGTAAATGAAATGGGTCTGGATGGAATAAATAACTCTTTGGGCAACACGCGGCTGACGCTTGTGACTGTATCCGGAGACCCGAACACAGATGTCGCCGCATATATCCACATTCCGAGCGGAATGCGGCTATCGCCAAACGACATTTGGGCGACCTGAGAGAGGACACCTCCCCTGTGGGCCACCACGAGAAATACGTCTCTCTGAAATTCTGACGTCCGCCATTTCTCACTGACGGCTCATTGCCTGCACACTGTCTGACTGCAACCGCGCGCCTAGAAACGGCAAGCCTTCGGTGTTTGTGCTGGTTTCCGCTGATCGCGAGTTGCCCGTTTCGCGTGACCATCGCAGCCTACGGAATCACCAGGCGGTTTCCAAGTCAGGCGATGAGCGGAGTTAGAGCGGAGTCCCTTTAAATCCCTTTTGGAACCACCGGTGTCGCGGCACTTTTTGTATATCGAAGCACTATGAGTACAGCGCGGAAAAATAATTAGAAAGGACGTAGCGCGCTGAAAACAAATGAATGGGATGTTTTACGACGAAATAACAGCTTTCCCAACGAAAATCCACTCTTCAACAATTAGAACTTGTTTACTTCATCTTCTCCAGTTAGCCAGGTAATTAATGACTGCACAAAAGCTATCCTGGTGGCGGACGAAGACTGATGACCGAGCACCGTCGCTCTTATAATTGTGTATTGCACCAATATTCTTTTTTTTTTCAACTTGGCTAAACTTAGCCGGGACACCCTTTACAAGAAAAAAAAATGAAGAATGAACTGAGTAACTTTGTAATTCGGGACAATATTTCGCCTCACATAGGTATCCGTAAAGCGCACAGACCCCTTATTTGAATAGTGCACAATATTGAACAGCTCCCTTGATTTTTCTCATTCGCCTATGTTTGGGCTGCTCTTTTCTTGAACTATAGGAATACGTGTCAGTTGACGCTCCGGCTTATACTATGGCCTTGTATGTCAATCCGCAATGTAGTGCCAGTGGGCGCACCTTGTTAATTTAGATCATTTTTACTGCGAACATGACACAGACGCGGACAGGGACACGACAGGACGCTTTTTAACACTGGCGCACGACGTTGATTCGCTGCACTTTCCGCTTTTCCTCGCTACCGCGGAAAGGTACAGCGGCGGGAGGAAGCGGGGAAGATGGCATGTAGGAGTTAGGTGGGGAGGAGGAGCGTCTTGGCAGAGCTGCAAAAGACGCACTAAAGCCCCACGTGCTGCAGTGCCGAAAAGCGACGGCCTCGCGATGCGAGGCAGGAAGCGACCGAAGCGTCCTTTGTCGCAACTTGATTCACACTCCGGACACAAAAGAGCCGATGTGTGAGTAGCGCGAGCTGAAGAGAAGCAGGAAGAGAATCCTTTGATTAACCGCTGAACGACGCGGCAAAGACGGATCTCGCCGAGCTGTACAAAAGGAGCGAAGGCCTTCGAATGGAAATTAAAATAACAATAATAATAAATCCAACGACGATAACGCGCCAACAAAGCTCAGACATAGCGAAATGACGAAACTGCGGACGCGAGCACAGAAAGAAGCACAGATTGAAGCAAAGCGGTCCCGCAAGACAAGGAACTTGAAAAGCACGCTCGCTCATCGCGAAATGTTTCCAAGTGCCCCGTTTTGCGCGCTTCCCATTACGAACAACTTTACTTGCGAAACTTTCTTTTCTTTCTTATCGGCATCCGCTATTTCAATGTATTATTCTCCGCCGGTCAACGCTTGCGCGTCGCAGTGCTGACAAGCGAGTACTGAAAGCCGCCTTGCGCACTCAGACCAGCGGCCCGGCGCCGCGAGCCCGTTCGCAGAGGCTCCCTTAGAGAGCCCATTCAGTTGAGGACAACAGCTGCCTTTTGAAACACAGCTCCCTGAAAGAGCTTTAGTCGCGAGCGAGCTGCTTCTGCCGCAGCCACCGGAAGCCGTGAAGGCGGCGCGGCCAATCTGTTGCTTCTGCCGATGCCGTGCCTCGATCGGTTCCTTGGAGGGAACGCGCATGCACTGGACAGGCGGTACGCTTGCTTGCTCACGTGTGCAAGCATAGGCCTAGAGCCCAGTATTAAAGCAAAGCTTTCTATAGACGAACCCTCTCGGGTTTCGCTAACCGTGGCTGCTGCTGCTGCTGCTACCTTGCCGAATAGCTCACACACTGCAAGATGATTTACACCTTCAAAAATGAATGAGGGTGTAAATGTATGTATAACTACACCATGACAGTTTCTATAATTTACGCCCTTAAAAGCGAATAAGGGTGTAAGTCTGTCTATAAATCACACCCCTACACCTTCTTGAATGTAATGCTTTTAGACACAGGTTGATTTGCACCTTTATTCGCCGTTGTGTAAATTATTTTCCAGTGCATACCGCGCAGCACTCGTATAACGAATCGGCCCATATGTAGACCCGTCTGTACTACTTTTCCAGATGCATACCGGGGTTCGGCGCATCTGCTCGGTCGGCTTCTTGTCGTGTAAGGTGGGCTGGTTCGAGACATAATGCAGTACTAAATGGGGCTCATCCGGGAGATGGAGCGATGAAGAGTGGGTCGTTCCACGGTCACTTTAGTCACGTGATTCACGTGGTGGGTGTGTCCGCGTCTTGCCGATATGCCGGGTAGGCCCTACCTAATCCCTATGCTGCAGAAAACGTTGCAAAAGATTAAGAGCTTTACGATGAAGTGGAAAACAAAAGTGAACAGAAGCGTTGTCATAAAATTCCCATTATAATGTGTTAGCATTACGAATGTCAAAGTGGGAAAAAGTGCATGTGTGGGAAGTGGGGTAAACCGGTCTCATTCATAGCGGTAGGGAGGGGATGAGAGAGCTCAGGATAGCACGGACAGATTGGACGGACGGACGGACGGACGGACGGACGGACGGATGGACGGATGGATGGATGGATGGATGGATGGATGGATGGATGGATGGATGGATGGATGGATGGATGGATGGATGGATGGATGGATGGATAGTGCAACTCTCGGTAGTCTGGTCCCGAACACAATTGCACTACGCCCTTCGAAGGGCAGGACGTGTATCGAGTGAGCTCCTGAACAACACTTTGCGTCGTGGTGAACGCGGTTTCAATTATGGATCCGGTACCTCAGAGAGGTGCGGCGCTATGCTAACGCGTTTCTCTCGCATCTACCGCTAAATTCCTGCAGAATTTTTTTTTTCATTAGCTTTATTTGTCGTAGTAAGTCCTTTTTTTTTTTTTTTTGCTCTTAATAAAATATCACAGAGACGGCAAAGCGCCGGCCCCATGTACGGCAGCTGGTAGCCAAACGGAGCCAATGAGTTCACGGACAGCAACTATATTTCATTGGCAGGTAGCTGGCGGTACACTGCGTATCGCATGCAGAGAAGAACGCATTCTGACTATGCTCACAGAGCGCCACCACTGGCGCTTCTCTGAAGCTCACGCTCATTTTATCCCTATACGATACATGACCAGCATAGAGATATTATTCATGCTCTCGAAGTCTTAGATAGAACAATTTATCTGCTAAAAAAAAGTGCTTGGACGGTCGTCGCTTCCCCGTAAGCAGAGACGAGCTTTCAAAGCCATAAACAGCATAGCGGACGAAACGATATCAAATTTTGAATATACGGTGTTTTGAATTGCACTGCTTAGAAAAATGGCGCCGCGTAGTCCGCGACCTCCAGCCTCGGACACAGGCCGCCACGTTGCTCGCGCCTCGTAGCTAGCTAATCTTCTACGAAACTTGCTCATTTAAAGAGTGTCTCGCAAACGCAGCAATATATACAAAGAGCAGTATGTTACAAAATACGCGCGTGTGCGCGCGTAAGCGAGAATATTTAGTGTTAACTGGAGAGATTAGCATAACCGCAGGCTTTTCCTGCTAATAAAGGTCTAATACATCACCAGCGACAAAAAAAAGAACAAAAAAAAACAAGCAAGAGGCACTTGTGAGCTAGTACCATCAAAGGACCAAAGCGGAGGCGGCGACGCACACCCTGTGCGACAATATCGAAAAAAAGAAGAAAGGAGCGACTGATAGCTTAGAACTCTGGGTAAATGAAATCTTAACAGAAAAGAAAAACACAATACGCCGTATCTTATTCTTCACTACTGTGCGGGACTTTCTTGCACTCACTAGCAGTTTTACTAATGAATAGTGCTGTTTAACGTAGTTAGTATTCTTTAACTACCAATCCAACGCCATTGTGATTTTCTCATTTAAATAACTCGCGTCTGACTCGGCATACTACTCCAGGTATACAATGCATAATCAATTATTTAAAAATATAATAGAAGGGCCACACATGCACTAGCACACCACGCAGCTTGAGAATGTTTAGACGATAGTGAGCACCATGAATTGAACAAAGAGAAGGCAGCCTTGTATATGCCGTACGACAGTTTAAAAAAATAGCAAGTGCTACCTTAGAACCCTTGGTTAATAAGTTTGTCACAAGAAAACTAGAACACCATTCGTTATTGTTCCCGGGTTTCCGTGACTTTCTAGCACTTGTTATTCTATACCAGTGAATAGCGCTATTTTGCTTTATGGCGTTACTTGTTTGGTTATATTAACTTGGAATTTATTGAATCCCCATGCAACACCAATGCGACTCGCTCGTTGAAATGATATTATGATTGTCGGTACCAACTCTCTGAACATGAGAGAAAAAATAAAGGAGGGAGGAGGGGGAGAGGTGGGGGGAAGGGCGGTGTAGGCATGAAATCTGCTAGTCATGTACGGGTTCTACATCGCATCGAATGTCTAAATTTTTGAGACCTTTATTTTCATTGTATTGCGTAATTTTTTGTTGACGAGATTTTCATCCATTAGTAAATGTGGAAGTGTTTGGTTGTTTGTTTGTTTGTTTGTTTGTTTGTTTGTTTGTTTGTTTGTTTGTTTGTTTGTTTGTTTCATCCATGACGCTTAACATGACCGTTAAGCGTAGGCTGGGCTGCCTTTGAATCGCCGCGACGAAACGCGCGGCGACGAGCGCGCGGCAACTCGTGCATCGTTTGGGTGCGCGCCCTCTTCCTCCGCCGGGTGCAACGCATACGTATGGTTGGGGCTTAAGAGTTGGGATCGGGCATGAAATAAGTGGTAGCTGGCCCACGCCGTTGTCCGACTCATCCGCGCTAAGGACGTTGTTGAAGGGAGGGACTCGTTCTCATCGAGAACGAGGAATACGGAGTTTATTTACAGTATCTAGATGAAGGGTGGAGAACGTTACATTTCATCAGGCTAGCATGACTGATAACGAAAGCACACCGAAGAGCCGGAAACGGCTGCTTAAAAACGCTCTGTCCTCCCTAGATCCCTAGGTGAGGTAAAACTGCCGTTCAACTTTCGTTCAACGGGAGCGTCCCAAATTCATCGTAGTCGACCCGCCTTTTGTCGACCCTCACATGGGCCATCACATCGTGGCAGAAGGGTTAAACTTTAGTCGAGTTATGGGACTGTACGTGCGAAAACCCCAGTCAGATTATGAGGCACGCTGTAGTGGCACTCTCCGGTATAATTTTGACACCCTGGTGTTCTTTAAGGTGCACCTAACAGGCACGTACCCAGGATTTTTTTCGGGGGGGGGGGCCCAACGCAAAGTAACTTATCTGTGCAAATGAGGGGGGGGGGGGGTACCTTTACTATTACAAATGTGAATAACGCCCACAATTCGCCATAAAAACGCGTAAACCCACAAAAAGAAATGAAATAAGGTGTATTTTACAGGTACGCCTGGGCGATACGCCTCTCCCTTACTTGGCAAACAAAGAACCACGTCAAATGGACTCGCGCAGGAGAGAAGCGCAGGAATAACACTGCCAAGAACAAGTACAGAAGCGAACGTGTAACATAAAGATTACTTTAGTAGAATAGAACTTTAAGAAACAGCAGTTGACAACAAAGGCACACGGACCGCGTGGAGTTGTGTTACTCCGCCAGCCAATCACAGACGCAAACAAAATCGTCGTCATGGGGCCTTTTCAATATGGCGCCGTACTTGATACCTCCGGAGCGTCTACTGTTCTTCAAGAGTCTTTTCATCGGCGAAAGCAATGAGGTGTGCAACAGACATGGACAAAATGTATGGAGTATGAGCATTTCACTCTTCAAAATCTGCTGCGCAGTTCATTTCACTGCTGAACCCGTTTTACTCATGAAACTTCACTGCCAACTGAAGTGAAACTTCACAACGAATAGTTGTAGCGAAGCGAGCATGTTATTTCAGTTCAATAATGATTTAGGCATTCGCCATTCCAATATAATAGGTGAGGGGAACGATATAAAATTACGCGCTAATAATTTTATTTTTGTAGTTACCGCCCTATTTGGGTAACAGAAAAAGTTTGAAGTACGAATTATTTGCAGCCTCGCGGAGGAGCAGTGGCAGCCGGTTATGAGGGCGTGGGCGGGGCTTTATTGCAGATTTAAGTGGAAGCTTTAGCTTGGGTGCCCCTATCTAAATACATGCAATGTAAAAGGAGAATTCGTTTTTCTCAACAACCACTGAACCAAATTTGACAAGGTTTGTTGCGTCTAAAAGAAAAACTTAAACTCTAGTGACCATTGGCTCCAAAATTTTCCTTTAGATTGTCAATGTATCATTAAAAATTGGCAAAAATCGAAAATTTTTAGAAAACGAGACTATCAAGTTTGCAACTCTGTCTTTCGGCAACGAGAAATGATATCACAATTCTGTGAATTGCACCTAATAGTACATCTAAAGCGTACAAAATTTATATGTTACACATGAATTTAAAAAAATTTAGTAATATGGAAATAGAGCTTTTGCAGAACCCTTCTAAATAACGTAACAAATTCACATAAAATGTAAAATGACATATAAAATTTGTCCGCTTTGAATGGTCTAATCGATGCCATTTACAGAACTGAGATATCTGTTCTTGATGCAGAGCTATGGATTTGTAAACTTCGTGCTATATTTTTCAAACTGTCGAATATTTGAAAATCTTTTTAACAAAATTCAGGCCCTAAATCGAAATTCCGCTTCCAACAGTCACTGTACTTTAACTGTCTCTCTCAAATGCAACAAATTTCATTAAAATCGATCCAGGGATTATCTCAGAAAAACGTTTTTGCGTTTTACATGTATTTGAATAGGCCCCCGTCGGAGTTAGGCCCGAGCTAAAGCTTCCTCTTAAGTTTTACCCGACTATAGTAGCGTTTTTTTTTAATTAGCTCTGGAAGAAATATACAGAAATATATATTTTCGGAACAATGACAGTTGTTTTGGATCCCTCGTTTACTGCTCTAGCAAGTGCCAAAACCGACTCGTATTGTTATTTGGGAAGCTACGTAACGATGCGTGCCCGCCAGTCGCGTACAACCGCGTATGGCGCAGGAAGCTGCGATTCTACACGTACTACACCCATCGCCGAAGGTTAGAAAAACATCTACATAAGCACAGCAGAGAAATGGCAACGTTAAGCGGCTCGAATGATAACTGTAGAAGCGTCATTCAAAACACACGGAATTGTCCTCCACTTCCGGCGGCGTTTTCTCAACTTCCTTTTTAAATAAAAAGATGTCGATCCATAAATATTCTCATAAACAACGGTTACATTTGTTAATTTTCGCTTTTCCTTCCTGTTTGGCTGTTGCCTTGGCTCTCTCCCTTAGTAGATCGCTTAATTTCTCAAATCATTGCGACTATTGTTTCCAGTTGGCAATCTTGCACGAAAAGAGCTGTAGAATTAGGGAGAAACCAGACGAGTTGACGGGTGACAGTCATATTGCCTATGAGTTTAAGCGTTATTGCAAGGATCGATGATGGATGCTGTCTCGCATCATTTTATTTTCCACCTTATCTAACCCATACCACGGGTATATGGTTCCGAGGATCTGTCAGCGTCGCGGCGAGCCGTCACTCGAGGAAATAATTAAACAAAAAGAAAAGTTAAAGTCAATTGGCATTTTCTCTGGCCGCAACTCGATCCACATGCATACAGACCAGCTGACCACGAACTGAATCCCTTTCCTGGCCCCTGGATCAGTCTGAACGAAGAAGGTTGAATTTACGAAGCAACAACGACGGGCGCGACCTTTGAATAGACGGTGACAACTAAATGCATCTCGAGTTAATCGCGCGGGCACCAAATTGATGAGGAAACTGGCCATCACATCCCAGGAGACGCCGATAACTGTCGCCATCCAAAAGGAGTGAGAAAGGCAGCAAAATGTTGACCGCCGAATAGCTGCCAAGCCTCAACATTGATTTGGCGGCGCTTTAAGAATGTGTGTGAGAAATGGTGGCGTGGGGGCGAGAAGGGGGGCATGCGTCTTAACTTCGGGGTGGGGGGGGGGGGGCCCTTGGGTACGTGCCTGGCACCTAAATATAAATGCACGAGCGTTTTGGTATATCGCTCCCGTCGAAATGCGGCTGGCGCGGTCGGAATAAAACCCGCGACCTCGATCAATGCTATAGCCGCAAAGCTACCGCGGCGGGCACATAAGTGTTGATGTGCGAACGCTTCCGTAGTGTCGCCTATAGACGCTACGGTGCTTTAATGCTGTTTTGCTTCTGCACGGTCTGCTTCAGTTGTCCACTTGATAAGCTTGTGTGCTGCTTGTTTTTCAGGAATAGCGGAAACGTACCGTACCTTCAGTTTGCCCGCAGCCACTGTCGTGTCTATACTAGTAGCGTTTTCTTGCCTGCAGTTTCCGGAATGGTTTTGCGGGAGGTCGCAGGCATTGAGTTTCTGTGGTCACAGGTAAGTAAAACCGTCAAGAGGCATATTTGGTGGCGTCCAGGGTGCTTCAGAGGCCATTGTGCACCTGCGGCGCCTAGAAAGGTCCAAACGAGTTCCTCAAGTCGCCTTTCCTCTCTTCCACACTCCTGCAATGGCGAACTAAAGTGAATGAAGGGGAATTGAAGTAAATCAAGGTTGATTACAGTGGATTAAGTTGGATTAAGATTGGTACAAATTGGAGCAAGGTGGATTAAGATGGATTAACTTTGAAAATTCTAATGCTTTCGCATTCAAATGATGTAAGGACACTTAAGTGACTCAGTTTTTCTCCCACTGACAGCACATAAAAGGCAACGCGATCGCCGGTGCTGGACAACCCTGCGAATGCCATCACACCCTTCATTTTCTTGGCAAAGACAGCGCTTCGCTTTGTCGCGCTTTCGTTTCCGGCATCACCAGCGCCATCGCCGTGTCATTGTCGTCAGTCACCGTCGGTCGTCCTGCTGTCGTCATGGCAATATGCCAAGTTTGTCGTCGTACTAAAGACATTGAGGACGTTTTTTTCGTGCGGTCCTTGTGCTTTGCGCAGTAAATGACTTAACAATGCCGAAAGTGTTCCAGTCCTTGTAATCTGTACATGTGTCATGGTCATCCTGGCGCCATTTGCATTATGACGCCGTTGTCGTGTCATTGCCATCATTCTGCCGCCATCGACATGACAGTCGTCGTCGTGCTGTCACTCTATTGTCATTGTCGACAATGAGGACGAAGATCGACATGTTCGCCGTTATTATGGTCGTACTGTAGTCGTCATAACACAACTGACCTTCTCATCGTACCGTCGCTGTATTGACGTTAATGTAAACTATTACTTACTTAACAGCGCCTAACTGTGACAAAAGAATGAACGAACAAAATCGGTCCATTTCCTAGCTCTCTCCCCCTCACTTCCCTTTTTTATATCGTTTCTCCGAAATAAAAATAAACTGAGGAAAATAAAGCTCCATTACGACAGGGGTTGACGCGTACTATCAGTGGGCAACGTTTTACGTATGACAGTGTTATTCTTTAGAAGTGACGACCAGCGTGGCACTATAGTTTTTGTATTCACCGTCACTTCGATCTAAACGTCCTCCTCGCCGTTGTGGGCGTGCGGTTCTTGAAGAGCACAATAGAGCGCTTTAGCATAGCGTGCGGAAGGAGAAATGGGGGGGAGGGGTTGCAACAAGCGCAATTATTTGGCATTGCGTGGTGCAAACTGCGCATGGCCAGCATGTAAGCGATGCTGCGGCTGTTGCATGCATACGATATAGCGCTGAACGCAGTCATACGTATGTGACCATGGCGACGCCCACCAAAGTGATTGCCGTCTGGTTTGTTGCATCTATCAAGTCGACGTCCTGCACTGTTTGGCCAGCTCCTTTCCAAGTGACACTTGTATTTTCTTGGTATTTGCGTCATGAAGATTCGATAGCGAAATATTAACGTCCACATGGCGCTGTTCCCGATATTCGAATACCCTATTTTTTCTGTGCTTTATGCTTAACGACAGAGGCTTTGCTAACTGGCCTCCGAGATCTGACAACGTGCGCAGCAAGCCACATCCAGACACCAGCGCTGACTGATGTCAGTGGACATAGGCTACGAATGTTTGTCTGTGCTTTTATACATACGGTGTGATCCTTTTTAAGTTTCCCAGTTTTTTTTAATTGCCTCTGGCAGATAACATATTTCTAGTGTTTGAGCAGGACTATACAGAGGCGGACTTCGTTTGCACGAGAAATCGAAACGCAACTTCAGCTAAGTGCCACTCGGTGCAGTTACATTAAAAGACTAGCATCACATACGGCGTGCGATATAGCTTTGTCGTTGCGTCACATGCTAACGCAAGTACTTTTTTTTGTTTACGCTGTGGAGGCGGACTCGAGGGAGAGTGGCCGTGGTTTAAGAAAAAGGCCAGCCATGGTGCCGATTGTATCGGGAGCATGAGGTATATAGACGTAGACGTGGGCTGCTCGCACCAGGCGCGCTAGCATGTTCTCCTTGAGCCTAATCCATACCACGTGGCCTCCGTCCTCGGCAGCGCTGCAGCTGACTGTAGCCCCGCAAGAACAGTATACTAAAACTCTCTAATAACCCACGCACAACGCAGACTGGTTTTATTTACAACTGTCGGAGCAGCTATACAGAGTCAGGCCACGCAGGCATGAGGTTATGAACTATTTTATACTGGCATTTGACGAAGAGGCCAAGGAGCTGCAGTTTACACGAAGAGAGTCGCGAAAGAACACCATAAAAGTATGCAGAAGCGATGTCGTGCGTAAGCCACTTCGGCAAACGCGTTGCACAAAAATGCCTGAAAATGGCACAGGCAAATGACCTCACAAATGCCTGAATGTGAGGCCGTCATCGCCGGCCTCACATTCTTGTGAGGCCGGCGATGACGCTTGCATCCAAGAAAAAGTAACACCATCGTTTGCCGAAACTCGCATACAGTTATGTCAAACGTCTGTTCCTTGATCACGATTATTTTCTCGGAAACGTTGGCTCATTGAACGGCAGTGTACTTCAGTGGCACTAATTCCATGTCGTCGCCGTGAAATTTGTTTTCTTTCCGGCTTAAATGCTTATGCGAGAGGAAAAGGCGTTTCTCTTTTTCTTCCTGTGTTTAGGTGATTATCATAGGTGCCTTTTCTTTATTCAGCATATGATAGGAGTTCGGCTAACGCTTTTCTGTTTTTCCTCCTTTCCGCCACGTGCTTTCCTTGTCCTTTATTTTCATTCCAAATCACTGCGTATGAATGCAAGCTCTGTTTTCCATATTGAAGACATTTGCAGCTTGCCTCCCTTCAGTCGGCATTGCCTGTGCCCTTTCGAAAAAGCTTGCGCGAAGGCTGACGTAATTGCAAGCTTGCGGTGCCGCTTTGCTGAACAGGAGACCACCACTGCTCACGCCGAAAGCGAGAGCCCCAACTGTGCATTTGCGCCAGCCCCCGCACGCATCCGTGTGCGCTGGCAAAACGTCTGGTACACATCGACGCTTGGCGTTTGAACGTGCGCTTCGAGAGTGCTCCCGACATCATGAACTTTAGCGTGGTGCATTGCATTTTCGCACGAGAACAAGACAATGCAATCATTCTTGGGAAATCATCTCGCACGACGTTGAACTGTGTAGTCACAGCCGCAGTTCTCCTATGAAGTGGCTCAACTGATTCCCTAAAGCGAGAGGTCATCGTTTTGACATTCTTGTGAGGCCGGCGATGACGCTTGCATCCAAGAAAAAGTAACACCATCGTTTGCCGAAACTCGCATACAGTTATGTCAAACGTCTGTTCCTTGATCACGATTATTTTCTCGGAAACGTTGGCTCATTGAACGGCAGTGTACTTCAGTGGCACTAATTCCATGACGTTACTTCCTGGGCTTCAATAAACAAGCGCCGTTCACTGCGTGAACAGGAAAGAATGTCGCGAAAGATCAGTGCGTATATAGAATTGCGATAAGCAGAACTCGCGTGACTATGTCAGAATTCATGGTATTTGTCTGGGGAGCAAGGTTTCGTTTATTGTTCATTCTTAACAACACAGGCGACAGTAGGTAAATAAGCTAAGTTTCGCGCATGCAAACCGGAGTTGCAACAGGTGCCCACAACTTTCTGAACACAGAAGTAC
This sequence comes from Dermacentor andersoni, assembly GCF_023375885.2. Taxonomy (NCBI): domain Eukaryota; kingdom Metazoa; phylum Arthropoda; class Arachnida; order Ixodida; family Ixodidae; genus Dermacentor; species Dermacentor andersoni. Next base: position 102,067,415 of record NC_092815.1, read on the forward strand.
AACTGAAAAAAAAAAACTAAAAAAAAGCTCGCACAACGATTAAGAGAATCTTTAAGAGAATCTTAACTAGAACCTTTAAGCGCTACATGCGGGGCCGGTTAGGCCTTTTTGCTCTCGATCTCGAGCACAAAATGCTACTCAGCGTCTTTGGAGACTATGGGCGCAATTATAGTGCTTTTCGCTGCGAGGCGACGGGGCGCAGCATTGATTATTATTATTATTATTATTATTATTATTATTATTATTATTATTATTATTATTATTATTATTATTATTATTATTATTATTATTATGGTGGTGGCGGCCTCATATTAAGGCTCATAACCACACTGGGGGATTGGCCAAGTTCATGGCGAGTCCACTCAGCTTCGTCGTTTTAATGCGTTAGCTTTTGAAGTACCAAGGTGAAAAGAAAGTAAAATGTGTGTGAAGTGTGGGAAGCCGGTCACGTGGTAGAGGTCACGTGACAGAAGTGTGTACGCGTGTTGTGCAAGTGACGGCAATCTGATCGGGACCACCGTCAGTTTCACTTAACTCCTCGAAGAGGAAGGACGTGTGTCGAGTGAGCTCCTGAACAACACTTCGCAATGTGGCGGACGCGGTTTAAATCATGGATCCAGGACTTCGAAGAGGTGCGACGTGGTATACTAACGCATTTCTCTTGCACTTACCGCTATATCGTCACTGACTTTATTTATTTATTCATTTGATGTTATTTATTTTATTTTATTTTATTTTATTTATGTATTTATTTTTGAGCAAACGCATTCAGGTGTCTCTGGGGGCGGTTTAACCAATCACACTCATGCCGTGCGGGCATCACCGTAAATAGTAGGGGTGTGCGAATAGCGATTTCCGAGACCGAGTCGAATACGAATCGAATAGTGCCAGAAGTGAACCGAATCGACTATCGAATAATTTTCCAATAGTTTTCGAATAGTTAAATGACGTTACCACAATTAATATGAAACGATGTTCACATCCCCGTATTCTCAAAGTTAGCAAGTTCCTGTCTTACATAGTACGTTATGAAGCGTAGTTTATGGTAAAAGCCAAAATGAAACATTATGACCAAAAAGTAGTATCCTCGCACGCATTGAACATATGGGAGAGTGCGAATGATGGTTGTACAGCCTGTAAAGTAAGGCTACCTAAGCGACGTAGCCAGCTCGACTACACAAGTTCTCATGTTTTGTGTTTATATACTATGCCCGCAGGGGTAAAAACTTAGCGTACTTTTCCTCCAATTCTACGTTTATTTGGGCGCATTTCACGTTCTGAATTATTTGAAAAGTTCTCGAAAAAAAAAATTCGCATTTACGAATATTGACTGTTTCACTCCAAAACCGAATCGAACAGGGCACCATTCAATTTGTTTCACTGTCCCTTCATAATCTATCTTCCTCACTATCCTATCCATCACTATCCGCCCGTGATGCGCGGAGGGTTAACGCCATGTGGTTGTCACAGGGAACGAAGGATCGAATGTGTCCCAGCCGAATTCCTATATTTCATACGTATTCTGAACGCCTCTACGACAAAGGCCGCCACAACGATCCTGCGTGTACAACGTTTAGGTGTCCCCGACTGCTAGTTTGTTGCTTTACATATGAAACGCCACGTGGCGGTGTCACCAGTGTCCTCCACGGATGTCAACCGAGGCGCCCTCTGCGCTATCGCCAGCGGCAGCGTACACTCCTGCTGCACTGCTTCACGAATCGGCTCAACTCGTACGCTGCCTGTTGCAACGCATCAGCGGGCGCGACCGCTGACGAATACGTCGCATTTGACGACGACGTGTTGTAATCGTAGCTGACGACCGACGGCTTCTTCAAAGCCATCTGCGCGGTGGAAAGGTTGCGAATGTCAACGAAGGCAATCCGCGATGAACATTCGGTAAACGTTCCAAGAATTTCGAGGGCAACGGAGGGGTTAGTGGCATTAAGCTATCCGCAGCTTCACTTTGCATAGCTCCTGCGCTTTGCCACGGAGCCGGCTGGGTACCTCGATGCAGTAAGGTTGACCGCAGGCGCACGTACTGCCAGACGAAGTGTGCACAAGCGACTTGTTTCACCGAGTCTCTCTTGAATACATGTAAATAAATGTTTTCTTTTGTTGAACGTGCTTAGCCTGCTCTATAGCGGTGAGGGGGGGGGGGGGGGGCACGACGCACGATCCTTACAAGGGAGCGACCTGCATGAGGAATGATTTTGGAGGTCCGGAGCACTTCGTTAAAAGGCATTTCACTGTGCAAGATGCGCCAAGTGGTAGCAGCGATTTCATGTGCAGAACACCATGATTTGATAGCTAGTTCGTGTTAAAAACATCAGAAGCAATTTTGACTCTCGAAAGACACTTCTGACATACATTACCTTTGTGAGACATTTCAAACCGGATAAATAGCAATGGCCATGAAAATATCCCTCATTGTACCCATCTACACAAACGGGAGAAAACTACGTTTCAAAAATTACCGGCATATCGCAATACTATAGGCCGCATCCCGATAGATCACTTGTGCCTGCGTCTGCGAGAAGCTAGATCATGCTCGAATGGTTTCGTTTTGTGAAAAATTCAACTTACAAGTACTCAGCATGGCTACGCTAAAGAAAAAGAAAAGTAAGCACAATTATTCTTCTAGAGGTCTCCGTCGATCTAGTTAACGAGAAAATTGATAGAAACGACATAGTACCGAGGTCTTCTCTTGGATTTACAGATTTACAGAAGGCATTAGCTACCGTTGAACGTAACCTGCTGCTGATATTATCATTGTTGCCATTTCGAGGCCGTACCAAAAGCTGTTAAATGACTGTTTCGAACGTCCATGTCATATAGCTCGAATTTTCAATACTATCAGCGACTTCATACCTATAGAGTATATGGAATGCCGCAGGGGTCAGTATTAGGCCCCTTACTGTCCAACTTGTATTGAACAACCTCGTTCAAATTGTCGCACTTCAAAGGTGTGCCAGTTTGCGGATGACAGGCTATAGTTCTGGCACATCAAAACTATGACATTTGAGCGAGTCTTTTACAGGATGACGTATCTAAAATAGTAAAATGATTTAAAGTAATTACATTTTCGTGAATAAAAAGAAAACCCGATTAATGCGTTTTATAGGCCCTACAAAATGGTTCAGCTATCTAAGCAGATTTATTTACACAACGACCGATGTACTAGCTGTTGCTGTACTAATTATTCAACAAATCAGACAGGACGACAAGGCGTCAACTACCAAATGGTTCATTGACAATGAAACTTTGCCCATATATGAGGTGCAGTCAATAAACCAGTGCCTCGAGGGGCTAGTCGCACGGCAATTTTCCGTGTATGCGCGAGCTTCTTTCACGCTCGGAAAAACACTTTTATGTATCACGTTCTGGGCAACAGAAAGCTGTATCGGGAGTCTTTCATGATGCCATACAATTTTTTCATTGACACTTTTCATCTAATTATAATAGTTGAGAAGTTGAATAATTAATTAAGATTACTTATATAATTAGGCGGAATGAAAAAAGAAATTATCTCAGTATGTCCGAGCGGCGGCAAACAGCTTTACCTTGGTTCTGCTCAGATACGGGGTATTTGCATATTTCCTCTTTTTCTGCTTTTCCTGATACCGCTGTCCGAACACTTTCGATGCTGACATATACACAGTCCAAAGTTTGTGGTGTCCTTGTCTATAGCCTTTCAACCCCGTTCACATTTGCCCTGGTGGGACGTTTGACAACTCTGGCGACCAACCACCCCTTCCTTCAACAGCATTAACTACCGGGGACAGTTTTACTGTGCGGCCGTTTTAGTACTGCCCCGCGAGGTTTACTGCCCCGTGCACCTCGACTCCGTGAGCGTATACGTGGGCCTAAAAGAAGAAAAAAGAAAAAAAAACGCACGCACAAAATCTCATTCTGCGGAGTCAGCGTGTCGAGTGTCGGCGACGCGGCGACGGCTGCGCCAGAATTTTTCGTCGCCCTGCTCCTCGCGCTATACGCGTACCGAGCCGTGCCGATATTATAATAGAAACGGGAGTGAAAAAAAAAAAAAAAAAACGTGGTGCTCGAGAGCGTGGGCGGCCCGAGGAACTGGCGCGCCGAGCCGAAATTCTCTTGTCTCCTCCCTCCTCGACAATGGGCCCAGTGAAAGGAGACTGATTCTTTGGAGGAGTAATGAAGACTTGATTGTCGCCGTAATAACATTATACGACGCGCGCGCCCCAAGCAACGTCGCGTCGCGCCTTTTCTTTCGCGCGTCGCGCGCTCAGTGGTCTTCTTTCATCGAGAGCCGGGCATTGAATTCCGGCGGCCCACCTCTCTTTCTCTTCTTTTCATCCTCCATTATCGCCGGGATAAGGCCCCCTTCTGTCTCTTCAATGAAACCAACCAGCTCATCGCTTTTCACCCACTCTGCTGCTATGCAGTTCTTCCTCCTACCATCATTTTTATCTGCGTTTCTTTCTTTATCGCCTCGTGTATATGGTTAACGTATTAGTTCTTGCCGTCACCGGTTCTTATTCAAGCAGCCGCTGTTCTTTCATTGTCTCGTCTTGCCACGCACCCCCTTTCGTTCGTGGAACATTTTGCCTGTCCCCCTTTTAACGTATTGTGTGTTTGTTTCTTTGCGTTTTCTTCCTTCTCAGGTATCCGTCGTCATGGTTTTTGTGCACTTCCTGCGTGCAAGATAACGATGAACAAGTAGGAGAAAAAGAAGAAGGTGATGCTGCGCACTGTTGTAGATCTAGCCTAATATACTACCAATAATAACAATCGGCGGATCCCACACACATGTCAGAATCGGAGGGGTTTACTTTAATATCTTCACTACTCATTCTTCTTCACTTCTAATTCAGCTCAACGCTCCCTGTTCAATGAACGTTAGAGTCCCCTTTTTGTTCACTTGACTTCTTTCGGCACACTCGGCTGTCAGACCGATATCTACCCGAAAAAATGCGCTCCATAGTCTGCAAGTCTCCACAAGGAGCTGGTTAGAAATTGTGAAGAAGTCTATTATTACGACGGCGCGAATTAGTACTTCAACAGTTTCTTTTTTTTTTTTTTTGCTGTCTCTGGTGGTATATTATTAAATTGCGTCTATCGTAGGAAAACTTGAACGCGCCGTTTCGATTTTTGTTGCTGCGTTTTCTTTCTCTTTTTCTATCGTTGTTTCCTTTTCCCCTACTTTTTGTTTGTCTCTTTCTTTCTTACCTCTTGGTATATGTTCAATTGACAGCGCTCGCACAATTGCGAAAACTGATTTCTTGCCCGTATGCTTTCGCAACATGTCGTGCTCCCCATCTTTTCATCATTTGACAATTTACTGTTTAGGGAGGTGCGGGCAGCAGTATAGTCAGTCTCCAGCCTTTCAAGTTACGTCCAAACAAGTCAGTCGGCCGACAGCTCAATGAGCAGAAACCGATGTATAGCTGCCTCAGCGCACAACCGTAGCGCGAAATATTGAGCGATACAACCTCTAAGGAATACGACGCGCCATGGTCGAAAGGTCACATCGACGGTTATACATATACATTCAGTTCGAGTTAGACGCGAGAGCTGTTCTTTCTTTCTTTCTTTCTTTCTTTCTTTCTTTCTTTCTTTCTCTCTTTCTTTTTCTCTTTCTTTCTTTCTTTCTTTCTTTCTTTTAACGGCCAAACACGCTGATCGCACCGATACACCGTACGCCCTCCTCAGGAAGGCGGCATTCCTCCTCAGGACTGCCGTTTGCTTTTCACGCCATTGATGACACTTGTAGCGCTCTTCGCAGGAGCGCTAGTGGCTCCACACGGTGGCCGCGCCGCGCCAATGGCCAACTGTCTCGGTGAGATCAAGCCGGCATTTCAGTTCCGCCAGTGTTAAGCGGGCAAGCCAGCGTGCAATCCCGAGTTTCGACACGCTTCGCGCGTTAGGCCGCGCCGCATAGCAACACTTGTAGAAAGGGAGCGCCCGCGTCTGCATGCTGACGAGAAGGTAGAAGTCATGGCACGGTGTTCGCCGCCGAAATTCGCCGGGAGTCTCTCGTTACCCTGTGCCGCTGCGGCTTGTTTCTAATAGGTCACGCACGTCGTGACGCGATACAACGCATTTCGATGCTGAATAAAAGTTCCGCTTACGCTTCAAGGTCCACTGAAACCTGCAGCGCCTCTCTTAACGTATAATGCGCCATTTCGCCTTTGTGATTCATGAAAGAGGCACGTACACCGATTACGACAGCGCATGGAAACTGTACAATTATTTTTGCTTTTTCTTATATATATATATATATATATATATATACATAATGTTTGGGAGAACATGACGCCTCTAATGGCGCCGACTGCTACTTCTTACATAAAGTAATACCCACTGGAAGGCCAGGAATTGACAAATCACGTCAAACACACTCAAACTACAAATTAACTCTTATAAATAAGTAGAACGCATTCAATCTTAAATTCAAGTCAAATCGGAAGTCGTGTCGCGTAAATACACTACAGACAGCTCGCAAAGTGTGTCACGTAAAAATTACTGAAACGCAAAGACCAGCAAAGGCATAAATTCGCTAAATACAGGGCATAAAAGCAAATACGGATACAGGAAACGGAACGGCACATGAGGTAAGGCACAAAATGCAACATAGCGCCACACCAAATAAAACATATACGATGGGTTTAGAATTGACGATAGAGACTATACTCTACTTAATATTTGCCGAAGATGTCATCCGCTTCTAGAAATCGCTTTGGGGAGCGAAACGCTCGCCTTTGTAATGAATATATATCGGTTATGGACCCAGGATCTTTGTGAGGCTTAGGAGCCCACCGTCAAATTCCATTAGAACCCGCACCAAATGTCGTCTTTCGGCGCCGTGTCAAGGATATTCTAGTACTTCTGCTTTTTCTCATGATAAGAAAGCATCTTCCCCCGCGGTAGCAATGGGGAAGACGCAACGGGGCCTTGCATTCAAAGGACAAATGTCATTTAAAAAAATTGATCATGTATGAAGCAGTTTCAGACAGTGTAGTCATGAAGTAAAACTTGCATTTAAAATTAAATTAGGGGTTTTACATGGTAGAAGCACCACCTCACTATGGAGCACGCTGTGGTGAGCAACTCCGGATTAACTTCGACCAAATGCGGCTCTGTGAAGTGCACCCGATGCACGGCACATGAGCGTTCTTGCACTCCGCCCTCACTGGAATGCACAGCCGCCCTAACCGGGCCTCCGGGATCGAACCTGCGACTTCGTCCGCAACAGCTTAGCGCCAGCAAACTATATACCGTGGCGGCTAGAAAGGGACATTCGAAATACAATTAGATGTGTGACGTAAGCTCGCAATATTTTGGATACCAAAACGAAAGAAAGAAAGAAAGAAAGAAAGAAAGAAAGAAAGAAAGAAAGAAAGAAAGAAAGAGAAAAAAATGAACGCCATCATTACTGCTTTGCAGAAGTGACACAGAATAACCCAGAACGTTTAGAACCGGCGCGGAGAAGGGGTATGGCCGCCAAGAAGTGACGGCACCCGGGTTACACGAAAAAATTGCGGAGGCATCGAGCTGGGATTTGCGTCATATCCGCTAACCACCAGGCGCCCGCGTCGTCTGCTGAGGCGCGATTTAAAGTCTGTTAACAAGAAAATTAGACCTTTACCAGCCCTGCAGCTTTGAAAAGATTGTCTCAACAGTATACGCGTATACTGCTCATTTATAACCGATCGGGGCAAAACTGATATTTTGTTGCAGTTGGCCGCGTCCTTGGCCCCGTCCCCGCTACCCCTTCTTGCACAGTAATTTTTTTTTTTTACTCCCAGTGTGGTTACACTGTCGCTAGAATCAGTTGCCGAAAATGAAGACGAAGTTGTCTATAACAACTATACATAAATGTCATGCAGGGTTCATTATTTCAAATCGAATGCTTTCGCTGCATATTCTACCACCCGGAACTATTCGAATAATATTTGTCTTTCAGCATCAGGTACCATGTACAGACGCTCACGTATGCAAAGGACATAATTTTTGACACGTATGAGACATTCAACGCGACGAAAACAGTCGTAAGGTGCCTAACTCAGTGAGTGAGAAGAGAAAAAAAATCTGTGAGCGATGAAAATCATATATGGTACGAAGCCAAGACCCAGAAATACAAAGCAATACCTATATTACATGTTAGAGCTGTTGATTTAGAGAAATAAGCCACCAGGCGGCCTCCTTAGGCAGCGATGCGAGAGAACATATCGAGAGAAAAGAACTGTTAGGCACGGGAAGGCATTTGCGACATCTTTAGAAGCTAGATTATCTGGAATCTTAGCATTTTCTTTGCTTTAGTGGAGCTTTTTAATGCATAAGCAGGCTCTGTTGTCAGTTTGACGTTCCAAACGCTAATGTAATCATTCCGGTGTCCTATTCAGCAGTGTTGTCTGCGCTTCTTTTCTTGGATACAAGAGCACGACCTTAACAAATGCCAAGTATGAAAAGCGATCCATAAGACAGATGTCACCATTTTCCAAGGCATTAATGTTGCACGCTGACGTCACTGCATATCGCTGTTTTGTCACTCTTCATGCGTTTCTTTTTCTTCTGAGAACAGACGTAAAGTGAGAAATATGACGCACACCCCCCTTGCTTTCGGTCTGTCGCTCTTTGTAAGCTATGCGCAGCAGCGTTGTCGCATTCTTTTCGAGCACAATAAAATTGAAGGTTGCACATAATAGCAAAGTTGACATCCCGTTTAGCCCGTTATATCTGTGCATAGTGAGTCTTCGGTTTTCCTGAGTGCAGTAAGCTTCGATGGCCCGTGCGCCATAAAACACCACACCTCATCATTAAACTTCGACCACGGTCATAATTTGCTAAGCACAGACATAATGCGACCCTGTTGCGTGATCTTCTTACAGACGGTGACAAATAACAGCCTCTGTACGCGTCATTGCCTGCATGTCATCTTGCATTTATGTCTTTACTGCAACCTAGATTCGAACGTCTGCTGTAGATGTATGCTTATTGCCATTATTATTATTATTATTATTATTATTATTATTAAGTTCATGAAAATAGAAAATCAGCCCAATAACCAGCTTTGTAAACAGAGTTTATAAATAGAAAAGGAAGCTTTTAATATTTGTAATCGTGCATGCGATGAATGGGAAGCATTGAAGGCGAACAAATATAGCCTGCCTTGATGCTTATGGTGCGTAATTTTGTATCGTGTTGTATCGTAAATTTTTGCATTTACTGTATTTACTGCATTTACACCTCCCAACCCTGCGGAAGTCATGAGAGTTCTTTGGCTTTCCTGTCAGTTTTCTTATCAGGTGCAAAACATTTTTTTTTTCTCCTTTGTTAGCAATACGGAATTATTCGCACCAAAGCTGCGGCTAAAAAACAGGAGCAACAACATCAGCTTTTTATAGCTTTATAATTTATCATTCCTTGCGTATACAACGCACAGCGTTCAGAAAGTAACGAAGAAATGCCACAGCGGGAGCAGTGTTCACTGCACCGAAAAAACTCAAAACGAAACAAAAAGCTGGATGTCTTTAGAGCGAGCCACAATGTGTGACATGCGAATGCATCGCTTCCGTACGTTCGGAGTATTCAACGTAGTTGCTGGGGCGAGTTTATCGGCACGACAATCTACGACGATGAACCTATATCGCCCCTCTCAGCCGCAGCTGTGCGCTGCTTAGAAGTGCGCGCGCTGACGAATGCTCCTAACCCATCAGCAGCTGCGCGCCGAAAGAGCGAAACACACGGCGCAAGGCTGCTAGCGAAGCAGCTGCCCTGCTGGCGCCATCCAGAGGCGTCGCGGTTGACTATAGCCTGTTGAATTGTCCTCGTGTCGCCCGAACCTTTGCTAAAGCAAATGTACAGAAAGAAACCTTCGTGGAGGTTATGGAGCTGTCTGTGAATTGGCGCAATCAAATAACTGGAACACAGTCGCCCAAGCGAACGAGTTTTATGCGGGCTTTCTTTTAAACGGAGATTGCTGCACTAAATATCAGCATTTAATCAGCCTAGACTGGTAGTGAGCGATCTTTCAAAACTCTATGTCAATGTCGATAAACGCTGGACTTCTGATGAGAAGACTGCCAAAATGTATGACGTCGTGGTATCAATATTTATGACGTTAGGGACTTCAAGGCAGCTTCGCGTACGCCTTTCGCATTTACATATGTTCTGGCTTACCTAACTTCTTCTCTCGTGCAAGGCGGCCACTCAGTAAAGCGCGGCCGCCATATGCACAAGTTCTGTACTCATACATATCAACTCAATACGGCATTCTTTTTTTTTATGTTCTTTGACTCTGTGTCGCAAGATGCCTCCGTCAGCAATGCTGTTGGCTCAACGCTCTCATCCGCAGCTGTGCGCCGATTTCAGATTGCGTCACTGGCTTCCTGCTCCGCCACTATAGGCCGTTAGCATACCATGCACCAACCAGCTTTCGCCGGTAAGCGTACCGCATTACCGAAGAAAGCACACCTGCCCAGTTTGTCGAGGTCTGCGAACAAATTATCTGCCACATTTTACGCGCGCGCAATCGCTGCTAGAACGAGGAACGGGAATTAACGACCACCTTGACGCGTGCATGCCGAATCACCTGCAGAAGTCGTCCACGACGCCACTTTCACGCGTGATCGGGAGTTCCGCTACGCTGCGATCGTCCAAGAAAGCTGCAGAATAGCAGAAGCGATATAGCCGCAAACGCCGGTCAGACTTCTTTATTGCAGGCCACATGATCCTGACACACAGTAACGCATGCGCCAGAGCCGCGCATGTGTCACTGCTGTCAGAAGTCGCGATGCATAGAAGTCGCGATGCATCGCGAGAAAAGGATGCATAGAAAGGCAGGGAGGTTAACCAGAGGCAGTTCCGGTTGGCTACCCTGCACGGGGGGAAGGGTGAATGGGGGGATAACAAAAGAAAGAGAGCGGAAGGGGGAGATAGAAAGAAATAGAGACGAGCACGACCAAACCGCGTACAGTACACAGCAGTAGGGGGCGGCGTTCTCACAGTCTATCGTGAAGCCCCGCAGACAGCAGGAAACTTAATAACGTGAGTAAGGCATTTAGCGTGGATGTTCTGTGGCAGTACTGACCTAAAGCTTTCAGTTCTGATAGTGTACGATTGTCCAACTGGTCCAGTACTCTGCACAGCACTTGTCTCTGAGCACTATATCGCGGGTCGACACAGATAATATGTGCGAGCGTCTCATCGATGTTGCATGTGGGGCACGTGGGGCTGTTGGCCATTCCAATAAGGAAAGCATACGAGTTCGTAAATGCAACGCCTAGTCACAGACGGTACAGCGTGGTCTGTTCACGTCGTGGTAACCCAGGCGGTAGGTGCATCTCTATGTCCGGAGACAACGAACGCAAACGACGCATGATGACAGCGTTCGAGTCCCACAGAGTCAAAGTACATTCACGGGACATCAGTCGCAGCCCAGCCGCAGCGTCTGTTCGCGAAAGCGGAATCAAGACAGGTTGGCCACTTTCATGTGCAGATCGGGCGGCTTCATCGGCGTGGCCATTCCTGCTGATGCTGCAATGTCCTGGAAGTCATTGAAAGATTATGTTGTGTCCCTTGTCATGGCTGCGATGATACATGTGTCGAATTTCTGAGGCGAGTTGTTCATTGGGTCCGTGGCGCATTGGGCTTTGTATGCACTGAAGGGCTGCCCTGGAGTCACTAAAGACTGTCCATTGTTCCGGTGGTTCATGATTAATGAAATCAAGTGCAGCATGGAGTCCCGCAAGTTCAGCACCCGTTGATGTGGTCAAACATGAAGTTTCTAATTTGATTTCTTCAGATTTTGCCGGGATAATGACTGCAGCAGCTGAGCTGTTGAGTTTTACCAAACCATCTGTGTAGACATGTTGCCGAAATCTGTGTACGTGGTGAGTGTGTTCCAAAGTTGCTTGTTTCAAATCTTGCAATGGCGCTCCAGCTTTCTTTCTGATTCCTGGCATTGTCATTTGCACTTGCGGCCGGTGCAGACACCACAATAGATCTGATAATTGTGTAGCGGGCGTAAATTCTGATGGCAAGTAGGACTGATGTCTTGCAACACTTTTGACAGAAGTAGAATGTGGCCTTTTCGCTGGCAAGCAAGCAAGATGGTGTGAGGGAATTCAAGTCAGGTGTCGGATGTGTGCTCTCAGGACATCTGTATCTATACAGACTATCAAAGGATAGGGTTTTTTTTTTTTTGCACCAAGATTTTTAAAAACCCAGGAGTTCTAGAGAAATCGTACTGCCTGCATAGCAGCGGCATCGTGTGCTTACAGCCAGTACTTCTCTTTCATCACGAAGTATTAATTCTTTATTTGCTTTTAATTTTTATTTAGTGTTTGAATTGCAAACACGTCAATCACAAAGTTGTAGGGCACCTTATTTAACTTCTGAATCAAACATTTATTTCGTGCTGAAGTGTGCCTGGTTGTTCTTTCCATGAAAAAAGCAAAAGCCAGCGAAATACGCGAAATATCATATAGATGCGCGCTCACGCGCCGTTACTTAAGCGCCTCCAAGCAACCTTTGAAAGATAAAACGGCTGCCTTCGTTTATCGCCGCATCGTATACAAGGCTTCGTCATGTAGGATGGCTCGAGAGGATTCGTGACCTAACTAACGCAAGAATGTTGCGCTCGATCATGAGGAACTCGAGTTAGCTTTAACCTTCATGTATCATGAAACAAAGCCACAAAAGAATTCAACGAATGTTAAAAAGAAAACCAGTGCGCAAAAGAGTACGAAAAAAAAAAGGAAAGGAAGCTCTCGCAAGAACAGAAAAGAGGTCGTCGACTCATTTCTTGAAAGATTCAGCTTGGAGTACATCTTCACTGCAAGTTGAAAAGCAATTTCTGCTGCACTAGCTGACTCGATTTTCCCAGATCCTTTGTATTGTGCACCTTATTTAAGTCGGCCTGATCAGGGTGTACTTAGGCAGGTCCGTAAAGTGTGTATACATCCTGGAGTTAAAACATTTTTCCTTTAAATTGCATTTGAAAACACTTCCTGTTAAAACTTGGTTAAACTCGAGAGACTCCTTTGTGCCGTGGTTCACGAACTGTCGACTCTGTCTACGTGCCGAGACCATAGATCACTGTTTCATAGACTGTAAAGATGCTTCATTCTTGCGGGGACATTCGCCAACGGACGCTTAGAAAAGATATTAACATCACGCCGCACTCAATTAGATTTCTACCGCTTAAAGACACAGGCAGTCCACCCTACGACATGTTCACATGACTGGGTTGATACAGTCTCTGGAGATCTAGATTGTGCGATCGCCATGCCGAAAGCCCGCGATCTACAACATCCTTCTACTGTGAAAGTGCAGCTTATGTGAGAAGTGTGTGCGCTGCGCAAGGACCTCAGCCTGACAGGATGCACTTGTTGGACGCATGTCCGGTTGTCCGAGTTTGGAGTGTGTAGCGATGTTCGCTCTGTAGTATGTTACAGCGCAAGCTGTTATGAGCTCATTTCAATAGCAATTTCGTTTGTCCATGTTGTCCGCCGCCAGTGCCGCCGCTGTTCATAGCAGCTATCGCCAGGCTTCTACCCATTATGGGGGATTGGCCAAGAAATGGTTGGATTGTCTTGAGGAAGATGAAGGAGATAATAAAAAATGTATATACAGAAATGTATACAGAAACATGTATAGCATACCTGACTAGATCAAGCAGGCTAGGTGAGTCTTTGTCACCGTCACGTTTCAAATGGAATGCCAATAAATTATCGTCATCATCATCATGATCATTATCAGTAGCAGCAGCAGCATCAACATCGAATCGTGCCACTTGTCACGCGATGCGACATGCGCACTACATGGCGTCGATACGTGCAAACTTTGCATTGCAGTTGCGTTAAATTCCACCGTGTGTCCCGACATGTAGCACATGCATGTAGCAGTCACATGTTGAATGTAGTGGACCTGGTCAACTCAAGCAGGCTAGGTGACTGCTTGTCACCGCCCTGTATAAAAGTGGATCTCAATGAATCATTAACAGCATCGTGGCATCGTATCGTGCCACGGGTGAAGGGATGTGACATGTGCGCCGCGTAGTCTCGATACATGTGTTTGCTCTTCGGTACATCTTAAGGCATCTCCTCTCAAGGTACAAACCGCTGCTGAAGAAGCGAATCGCCGAGCTACGCTACAACCAGGCAACGTCGGGCTTGCTGTGCAGAGAGAAGCGCAAGCCGTAGCTTGCCGTCGACGCCGGGTGGATAGTTAAGATCGTGCTTGTGAAAATGACGCAAAGAGTCTTCGCCGCTATAGTGCGGGCTGCCGAAAATGGAGCTCTTATGGAGCCGCTCCTCTAGCTTACGCTGTGACTGTACAGGGTGTGCCGCGCATCTCTGTTTTTCTTCAGTTTCGTTTTCCACGTAGTAAATAAAAAAATGCACTGGAGTCCAGAAGGCCCGCGATGTGGCTGAAGGGCTCGGCCTGACAGTCCCAACGTGGGAGCGGCCCGCGTCAACGTATGGTTGACCTTCAGGACCCAATAAAGTTCTCCATACCATACCATACTGGCGTGACGCAGTGGTAGACTAGCTGACTGCCGCACAAAGTGCCCGGGTTCGATCCCGTCGGGATCTGTTTCTTTTTTTTTTTTTTTCGCCGTTGTTTGCAAGTATATGATAGCTGCGACGGACAACGGCGGCAGCGGCGCGGCGGACAACATCGCCAACCGAAACTTCTGTTGGAATGAGTCCATAACAGCTTACGCTGTAAAATTACTGTATAAATGCAAGGTCATCACAGTTATCCCACACTCAAAGGCTCTCGCAGAATAGAGGCGTGTGCAGTGTTTGTCTATCGTAAAGGTGGATATGTTTAATGGGACTAATAGCGCATTCTGCTATAGCCTTGTAGTCTAGGTTACGCGGTAAGAAATACCGTTGCTCGCGTATACGCAGCAACATTTTTGCAAATGGTCAATTGCGGCAAGAACCACAAGGCCAATGACCCGGCTTATGACCAACAGGTAGCCGACGAAGCGGTAATGACGCGTTCACACCCGAACATTTCCGGTCGGCGCCAACATCGGCGAGTGCAATTTCTGCGTCGCGCGACAGAAAAGAGTGATCGTCGCGCCAATCGGTCTGAAACCTATTATCCAAAATTATGGGGTTTAACGTGCCAAAACCACTTTTTGATTATGAGGCACGCCGTAGTGGAGGACTCCGGAAATTTCGACCACCTGGGTTTCTTTAACGTGCACCTAAATCTAAGTACACGGGAGTTTTCGCCTTTCGCCCCCATCGAAATGCGGCCGCCACGGCCGGGATTCGATCCCGCGACCTCGTGCTCAGCAGCCCAACACCATAGCCACTGAGCAACCACGGCGGGTGTATGAAGGGAAGCCTCCAGGACAAGTGTACGGTGTAGCACATAGGTGTTATGTACATTAAAATAGCTGTGGATCAAGCGTACGTGTGTGTTCCCGTGTTGGTACGAACCGAATCGGGCTTTCACCGTGAGCACGTAGCAACTGTTTCCCCGTGCTGTTACGTTGGAGAAAATTAACGCGATCTTTTTGGCCCGTTGCAGAATTCGTTGGTCTGAGAACAGGAACGTGGTTTATCCGGGGTTGTGTGTATGCAGGCATGGTGCAATGACATCGTTCGTGCGGTGAGCACGAATGATGCCTTGCCCTACGTATAAGGAATATGCGAGACCGGCAGCACACAGTCGTGCACACACTGTATACCTGTGAGCACGAGCAACACGGTGTTGTTGGCTAATACGCCGTCGTTGTAGCGATAGTGCGAGTGTTTGGGATGCTAAAGCGCACGGAGCCAGACAGACTCGAATGCGGTTCGTAATTTTTATTGAAGCTCGTTAACGTATTTGCGCACGTAATATAATGACTGTGATTCTTGCGTGTGCAGTGTATCTCGCTCTTTTTTTTTTATAAGAACACGCAAATTACTATTGCATTACAACGACGAATTCGAAACAAATCTGCGAGAAATGACTTGGCGAGTTTTCGCGCATCTCGTGATCGCTTCGGGCGGCAACGAGCATATCATCGCGCGCAAAAATCTGGTCTGAATGAGGTACATTTTGTCGCCGATGATCGCGCAGCTGCTCGTGCAATAGAACGTTTCTTGGTGTGAACGCCCCGTAAATGATGCGTGTTCCACAACGAGACGACGACAAGCAAACGAAGCCGGTCCCTATTGCAAGCTGAAGCGGAAGCCCAAGCCCAAAACGCAACTACGACAACACATCAGGAAACCGCATATGCTCCAGGAGCCGCCAACATTCCAGGGACGCAGCCAGTCTAGGGGCCGCAGCCGGTCCGGACACCGCTGCTGCTCCGGAGGTCGCCGCGGCCAGTCTAAGTAGACGAGTCCGCTCTTCACGGCTACCACGAAGGAACTCCAGGAAGGCGACGGTAAAGGCGCGTGCTCTCGGATAACCTAGCAACGGCGATGAGCTCCCGTCCGTCCGTCCGTCCGTCCGTCCGTCCGTCCGTCCGTCCGTCCGTCCGTCCGTCCGTCCGTCCGTCCGTCCGTCCGTCCGTCCGTCCGTTCGTTCGTTCGTTCGTTCGTTCGTTCGTTCGTTCGTTCGTTCGTTCGTTCGTTCGTTCGTTCGTTCGTTCGTTCGTTCGTTCGTTCGTTCGTTCGTTCGTTCGTTCGTTCGTTCGTTCGTTCGTTCGTTCGTTCGTTCGTTCGTTCGTTCGTTCGTTCGTTCGTTCGTTCGTTCGTTCGTTCGTTCGTTCGTTCGTTCGTTCGTTCGTTCGTTCGTTCGTTCGTTCGTTCGTTCGTTCGTTCGTTCGTTCGTTCGTTCGTTCGTTCGTTCGTTCGTTCGTTCGTTCGTTCGTTCGTTCGTTCGTTCGTTCGTTCGTTCGTTCGTTCGTTCGTTCGTTCGTTCGTTCGTTCGTTCGTTCGTTCGTTCGTTCGTTCGTTCGTTCGTTCGTTCGTTCGTTCGTTCGTTCGTTCGTTCGTTCGTTCGTTCGTTCGTTCGTTCGTTCGTTCGTTCGTTCGTTCGTTCGTTCGTTCGTTCGTTCGTTCGTTCGTTCGTTCGTTCGTTCGTTCGTTCGTTCGTTCGTTCGTTCGTTCGTTCGTTCGTTCGTTCGTTCGTTCGTTCGTTCGTTCGTTCGTTCGTTCGTTCGTGTCGTTCGTTCGTTCGTTCGTTCGTTCGTTCGTTCGTTCGTTCGTTCGTTCGTTCGTTCGTTCGTTCGTTCGTTCGTTCGTTCGTTCGTTCGTTCGTTCGTTCGTTCGTTCGTTCGTTCGTTCGTTCGTTCGTTCGTTCGTTCGTTCGTTCGTTCGTTCGTTCGTTCGTTCGTTCGTTCGTTCGTTCGTTCGTTCGTTCGTTCGTTCGTTCGTTCGTTCGTTCGTTCGTTCGTTCGTTCGTTCGTTTCGTTCGTTCGTTCGTTCGTTCGTTCGTTCGTTCGTTCGTTCGTTCGTTCGTTCGTTCGTTCGTTCGTTCGTTCGTTCGTTCGTTCGTTCGTTCGTTCGTTCGTTCGTTCGTTCGTTCGTTCGTTCGTTCGTTCGTTCGTTCGTTCGTTCGTTCGTTCGTTCGTTCGTTCGTTCGTTCGTTCGTTCGTTCGTTCGTTCGTTCGTTCGTTCGTTCGTTCGTTCGTTCGTTCGTTCGTTCGTTCGTTCGTTCGTTCGTTCGTTCGTTCGTTCGTTCGTTCGTTCGTTCGTTCGTTCGTTCGTTCGTTCGTTCGTTCGTTCGTTCGTTCGTTCGTTCGTTCGTTCGTTCGTTCGTTCGTTCGTTCGTTCGTTCGTTCGTTCGTTCGTTCGTTCGTTCGTTCGTTCGTTCGTTCGTTCGTTCGTTCGTTCGTTCGTTCGTTCGTTCGTTCGTTCGTTCGTTCGTTCGTTCGTTCGTTCGTTCGTTCGTTCGTTCGTTCGTTCGTTCGTTCGTTCGTTCGTTCGTTCGTTCGTTCGTTCGTTCGTTCGTTCGTTCGTTCGTTCGTTCGTTCGTTCGTTCGTTCGTTCGTTCGTTCGTTCGTTCGTTCGTTCGTTCGTTCGTTCG
Source organism: Dermacentor andersoni (assembly GCF_023375885.2). Lineage (NCBI taxonomy): Eukaryota > Metazoa > Arthropoda > Arachnida > Ixodida > Ixodidae > Dermacentor > Dermacentor andersoni. The sequence goes on from NC_092815.1 coordinate 102,085,379, forward strand.
TTCGTTCGTTCGTTCGTTCGTTCGTTCGTTCGTTCGTTCGTTCGTTCGTTCGTTCGTTCGTTCGTTCGTTCGTTCGTTCGTTCGTTCGTTCGTTCGTTCGTTCGTTCGTTCGTTCGTTCGTTCGTTCGTTCGTTCGTTCGTTCGTTCGTTCGTTCGTTCGTTCGTTCGTTCGTTCGTTCGTTCGTTCGTTCGTTCGTTCGTTCGTTCGTTCGTTCGTTCGTTCGTTCGTTCGTTCGTTCGTTCGTTCGTTCGTTCGTTCGTTCGTTCGTTCGTTCGTTCGTTCGTTCGTTCGTTCGTTCGTTCGTTCGTTCGTTCGTTCGTTCGTTCGTTCGTTCGTTCGTTCGTTCGTTCGTTCGTTCGTTCGTTCGTTCGTTCGTTCGTTCGTTCGTTCGTTCGTTCGTTCGTTCGTTCGTTCGTTCGTTCGTTCGTTCGTTCGTTCGTTCGTTCGTTCGTTCGTTCGTTCGTTCGTTCGTTCGTTCGTTCGTTCGTTCGTTCGTTCGTTCGTTCGTTCGTTCGTTCGTTCGTTCGTTCGTTCGTTCGTTCGTTCGTTCGTTCGTTCGTTCGTTCGTTCGTTCGTTCGTTCGTTCGTTCGTTCGTTCGTTCGTTCGTTCGTTCGTTCGTTCGTTCGTTCGTTCGTTCGTTCGTTCGTTCGTTCGTTCGTTCGTTCGTTCGTTCGTTCGTTCGTTCGTTCGTTCGTTCGTTCGTTCGTTCGTTCGTTCGTTCGTTCGTTCGTTCGTTCGTTCGTTCGTTCGTTCGTTCGTTCGTTCGTTCGTTCGTTCGTTCGTTCGTTCGTTCGTTCGTTCGTTCGTTCGTTCGTTCGTTCGTTCGTTCGTTCGTTCGTTCGTTCGTTCGTTCGTTCGTTCGTTCGTTCGTTCGTTCGTTCGTTCGTTCGTGTCGTTCGTTCGTTCGTTCGTTCGTTCGTTCGTTCGTTCGTTCGTTCGTTCGTTCGTTCGTTCGTTCGTTCGTTCGTTCGTTCGTTCGTTCGTTCGTTCGTTCGTTCGTTCGTTCGTTCGTTCGTTCGTTCGTTCGTTCGTTCGTTCGTTCGTTCGTTCGTTCGTTCGTTCGTTCGTTCGTTCGTTCGTTCGTTCGTTCGTTCGTTCGTTCGTTCGTTCGTTCGTTCGTTCGTTCGTTCGTTCGTTCGTTCGTTCGTTCGTTCGTTCGTTCGTTCGTTCGTTCGTTCGTTCGTTCGTTCGTTCGTTCGTTCGTTCGTTCGTTCGTTCGTTCGTTCGTTCGTTCGTTCGTTCGTTCGTTCGTTCGTTCGTTCGTTCGTTCGTTCGTTCGTTCGTTCGTTCGTTCGTTCGTTCGTTCGTTCGTTCGTTCGTTCGTTCGTTCGTTCGTTCGTTCGTTCGTTCGTTCGTTCGTTCGTTCGTTCGTTCGTTCGTTCGTTCGTTCGTTCGTTCGTTCGTTCGTTCGTTCGTTCGTTCGTTCGTTCGTTCGTTCGTTCGTTCGTTCGTTCGTTCGTTCGTTCGTTCGTTCTCGTTCGTTCGTTCGTTCGTTCGTTCGTTCGTTCGTTCGTTCGTTCGTTCGTTCGTTCGTTCGTTCGTTCGTTCGTTCGTTCGTTCGTTCGTTCGTTCGTTCGTTCGTTCGTTCGTTCGTTCGTTCGTTCGTTCGTTCGTTCGTTCGTTCGTTCGTTCGTTCGTTCGTTCGTTCGTTCGTTCGTTCGTTCGTTCGTTCGTTCGTTCGTTCGTTCGTTCGTTCGTTCGTTCGTTCGTTCGTTCGTTCGTTCGTTCGTTCGTTCGTTCGTTCGTTCGTTCGTTCGTTCGTTCGTTCGTTCGTTCGTTCGTTCGTTCGTTCGTTCGTTCGTTCGTTCGTTCGTTCGTTCGTTCGTTCGTTCGTTCGTTCGTTCGTTCGTTCGTTCGTTCGTTCGTTCGTTCGTTCGTTCGTTCGTTCGTTCGTTCGTTCGTTCGTTCGTTCGTTCGTTCGTTCGTTCGTTCGTTCGTTCGTTCGTTCGTTCGTTCGTTCGTTCGTTCGTTCGTTCGTTCGTTCGTTCGTTCGTTCGTTCGTTCGTTCGTTCGTTCGTTCGTTCGTTCGTTCGTTCGTTCGTTCGTTCGTTCGTTCGTTCGTTCGTTCGTTCGTTCGTTCGTTCGTTCGTTCGTTCGTTCGTTCGTTCGTTCGTTCGTTCGTTCGTTCGTTCGTTCGTTCGTTCGTTCGTTCGTTCGTTCGTTCGTTCGTTCGTTCGTTCGTTCGTTCGTTCGTTCGTTCGTTCGTTCGTTCGTTCGTTCGTTCGTTCGTTCGTTCGTTCGTTCGTTCGTTCGTTCGTTCGTTCGTTCGTTCGTTCGTTCGTTCGTTCGTTCGTTCGTTCGTTCGTTCGTTCGTTCGTTCGTTCGTTCGTTCGTTCGTTCGTTCGTTCGTTCGTTCGTTCGTTCGTTCGTTCGTTCGTTCGTTCGTTCGTTCGTTCGTTCGTTCGTTCGTTCGTTCGTTCGTTCGTTCGTTCGTTCGTTCGTTCGTTCGTTCGTTCGTTCGTTCGTTCGTTCGTTCGTTCGTTCGGCTATTTCGCGTACATTGACAATCATCGTCGAGAGTTTCTGCGTAATTTTCTCTCTTTCTCTCTCACAGCTCGTGCACGACCGAGGTGTGCAAGGTCCGTAGACAGAACAACAGTTTCCATTTAGCGACCTCAGAGCCGTGACGCCGATAACGCCGCTGGCGGCTTCCGTTACGCCCGCGTTTTAACGCGCCTGGCATCTGCTAGGGCAGCGCCCCGCTATGGCGATGTTTTGCTGCACGGCAGCACACGTCTCACTTGCTGCGTAGCGCCAACATGTCGCCTCCGCTTATTGTTCGAACATGCGAGTAGCGCCAGTGCAGCGCTTGAACTTAGTTGCTATCAATTTGAATAATTCGCCTTCGGGCGAACTTGATATTTTGTTTCCTTCTCTGTTTTCCTCTCCTTTCTTTTCTTTTCTGCACACTTCCCGGTGCCGAGGAGCAAGGTAGCAAACAGGGTACAGTGTGGCTAAACTCCCGGCGTTTCATTTTTATCCTTCGTCTCTCCCTTTCCCTTTAACGCACACGAAACCGCTTCCATGTTTGCGCGTTTCATGCTCAGCTGAAAGGTCTCAGAGAGGATGGCATGTCCAATAGCGATTGGATGCATCTCACATTTCACATGTGAGGTACGGGGCGAACGCAGCTTTCACTGCCTCCACATTGGTAATACTTCTGACATCTCTGACAAACTCGACTTATCAAGAATCGTTTACGACGATCTGGTACGCTCTTTTGTTCCTTAAGCTCCTTGCGCCCCATTCAAGTTTGTATTTTCCAGCCTTCGAACTCTCGTAATTGTTGTTACAAAACCATTAATACTTTGCATCCCCAGCACAAAGGAAAGTGAATAAAACCTGTGTTCGATGTAAAGCGTCGTGTTATAGTCAGTTACAAATACGTTAGCCGAAGAACAAAAGTTCCGAAGCCAGTGAAATAAACATAGAGCGCCGGCCGAAAGCCGACGTCGACAACGCGCATATGTATGCGTTTCGGAGAAGCCACAGAACCCATTCAGCGTGTGCTGCTATCTTTACACCGCCATGTCTTACACGTCTTTGTTGGCCACTCCTTTGATGGCCCCTCGCGTTCTTTTGTCTTTCACGGCGTCTAATAAAAGCGAGAGAAGAAAAATAGCCGAACCTGCAGGCCTTGTAGCAAATACATCTACACGTGCTCGGCTCTTTGTGTCGGGCCTGTATATATGCCTCGCGAAACCTGCAAGCGGCGACGAAGAAAACACTTTCGCTTTTTCGCGTCTGTTCCCTGCGCGCGCGTGCAGCATTGTTCATCGGCGCCGACGAGCACAATAAGACTGTTCCCTCGTTTTGTTCGGGAAAAAACAAACGCGCCGTTCCCGAACACCAAGGCACGCCACCGACGCACATTGTGTCGACAATGAGGCTCTCTCTGTCTGAGAGTTTCTATTTTATTTCCTTCTTTCTTTCTTTGCGTTTCTTTTTTTTTTTTCTTTTTTTGCTCAAAGCCTCAGCAACGCGCTTTGAAATTGCCGCGTGGCATTCGCATTGCAGACCATACGACGCTGCTTTCCGCCGTTAATTCACCATTTCTGCGCAATTCCATGGGGCGGTCTGCTGCAAGGAGTGAAATACACTTGGCAAATCTTATTGTCAACTGTGAAACATTACTTAATGTAACTACAGTTAAGGAAGCGTTACAAAGGGGTGGGGGGGGGGTGTTGGAGAATATGAAAATTGATAACGCTTTTCTGAAACGAACAAGAAGTCCGGGATTTGATTTATCAGCATTGTCCCGGCCATTTATTTCGTTACGATTCGATACCACGCAGCAGGCTGGCTGTTATGAAACTTGCTATTGTGCACGAATGAAGCAGGAACGGGATTGGGCAATGCTAACAAGAACGCGATAAATGGAAGTCCTAGCGGTAGATTCTGGCGGGGTGTTTCGTTAGGCACAGAATTACTATAAACGCTGCGCAAGATGGTCTGCAGAACATAATACGGCTACCACACGAAACGTTATCATGTCAACGTACTTCCGGCGTATTTTAGGTGTAACGTGAGCCCATGTTGGCGCGGTCATTTTGCACTCCATGGACGATACTCTATCGCGGACGCCGGTTTTATCCATGCCAGCATGTGGCTGCCAACCTTCGTATACTTAGTGAAGTCTGTCAAATGACGCCAAAAGATGCGCGGTGTTGCACGAAAGGCGATACTAATGCAAAGTTTGGTATTTCATGAAAGCATGATGTGCAGTACAATTCGACGGTAGTTGAATTCAGTTTGATAGATTTGTGGGCCTTATTCCTCCGAAGCAACAAATGTGTAGCGAGAGACGGCGCATATATATATAGCGAAGTTTCTAGGCTCATTTGTATTGTGCCCTTGTGTTAGAAATCGCGCTCGGCAGAGGAAAGCTATAGTATACAGCCTAGAGGGCCACTGCGGCAGTTTGGCGGATACCCTGCCATTCCCGTTTGCAGCTGAATTCCCGTTAATTCATCATCATAATCATGATTAGCGTCATAGTTATGTCTATTGTAGGACGAAGGCCCCTCCCAGCGATCTGCAGTACCCTTGTCTTGTACCGGTCGACACCATCTTGTGCCTGCGAATTTCCCTCCTCGAAATTAAAACAAACACACACACACACACACACGCACACGCACACACACACACACACACACACACACACACACACACACACACACACACACACACACACACACACACACACACACACGCGCGCGCGCGCGCGCGCAAATTTTTTCATTTCATTACAGCACCTAAATCTGCCTTCCTCGACTATGCTTCGTTTCTCTTGGCACCCGTTCTGTAACTATAACGGACTGTAACTCTAACGAACTCTAACGGCCCAGTTCCATTTCTAAAGCTTAATGTCAATTATAACCGGCGACAACATTCTGTGACAGCGCAGCCAAAGCTACAATTTTTTTACTGAGGAGGAGGAAAGAGAAAAGAAGAAGGCAGGGAGGTTAACCAGAATAACGTCCGGTTGGCTACCCTACACCGGGGGAATGGGAAAGGGGAAAGCAAAGATCACAGGGAGAGAGAGAGGAGGGAAGGAAAGAAGGAAATTGCGGCAAGTTCGCTGACGCGTGTGGTTTTACAGAAATTGCATTAATAGTCACAGGTGGTCGCACAAACCCGTCGTCCTTAAGAAACACAAAAGCGCCTTCACCGCTTATGGGCCGACGGGCGATGGGGGCGGTGTTCCAGCAGCACCTGCACAGAAAGCGGCCGATTGTCCAGATTTTGGAAAGCTTTGGCAAGTTCTTGTCTCTCTAGGGCATATCTTGGACAGTGGCACAGCAGGTGGTCGATGTTTTCTTCGGTGCCACAGACCTCGCATGCTGCACTGTCAGTCACTCCAATTAATGTAGAGTATGCCTTTGTGAAGGCAACTCCTAACCAAAGGCGACAGAGAAGCGTAGCTTCACGTCGAGGAAGTCCGAGTGGAGGTCAGAGCTGCAGGGAGGGGTTTAGTCGATGTAGTCGTGTAAGTCGTAAGTTTGGCGAGTTCCACTCGGTCTCTGTGAGGCTGCGTGCCAGGTGTCGAAGCTGCCTTGCAGCGTCAGTCCTCGAAAGCGGAATCGGAACACTGTGCTCTTCTTGATGAGCTGTGCGAGCAGCGTTATCGGCGGAATCATTGCCACTGATTCCACAGTGGCCAGGTACCCACTGAAAAACGACTTCGTGGCCTTTTTGTTGGACATCACGGTGAAGTTTCACGACTTCGTATGTCAATTGGTCATGACATCCGTGTCGGAGAACTGACTGCGTGCACTGTAATGCCGGTTTTGAATCACAGAACACAGCCCATTTTCTGGGTCTTTCAGAATCAATGAATTCCAGTGCTCGACGCAGGGCCGTTAGTTCTGCCGCCGTTGAGGTCGTGGCATGCGATGTCTTGAACCGCAGTGTCATTCCTCGCGTTGGTATAACCACGGCACCACCAGAACTGCACGACGTAGTCGATCCATTGGTATAGATGTGCACGTGGTTGCTGTACTTTTCATGCAGAAGAAGTAAGCTCAGCTGTTTTAGAGCAGGGGCCGGTAGATCTGTCTTCTTCTGTAGTCCTGGAATCATTATCTCAACTTGTGGACGGCTCAAACATCACGGAGGAAACGCTGGCTTGGCCGCAGGTGCGTACCCTGAAGTAAACGACGCACGATGTGCACTGACAATACCGCTAAATGTCGAGCAGGGCCTTGCTGATCATTTGCATGTAGTCTGTGAAGAACATTAACTGACCCGGTTTGTTCGCTAATACACATCGCTTTCTTTCTGTCGCATAACATTACGTCTATCATTTTCAGTTCGGTCGCTCGTTGCGCGGTCCTCAACTTCTCATGCTTCTTTGTTAGCCTCCAAGTTTCTGCCCCATATGTTACTAGCGGTGTTACTAGCGGCGCAATGACTGAACGCTTTGCTTTTCAAAGATAGCGGTAAGCTGGTCTTAGTGACTTCATAATGCCTACTGTATGCGCTCTAACCCATTTTTATTCTGTGAATTTCCTCCTCATGATCGATGTTCCTCGTTCACATTCTCTTGCCAAGCTATTGAGCATTACCTTCGTCTTCCGCATATTAATCTTCAACTTTACCTCTTACATTTCGTTGGCTAAGATCTTTAATAATTGGTTGCAAGTCATCTACGGCATTGCTTGACATGATAGTGTCATCGGCAAACCACAGGGTGCCGAGATATTCGCCGCTTACCCTTATTAGATTCGTTGGACGATCCTACCGCTGTCAACCAGATATTGGAGTCGTCGGACTATCTCGCCGCTGCCACCATTTGAAGGAGATGAAGGTCGTAGACAGGAACTCGGTGAACAGGATTTATTTACATATTAAAAGTTTAAGCAAGATACATTGGCAGTCTAGCGCGACTCCCATATGGAGCCCGCAAAACTAACATACAGCAAACAGCTTACGAGCACACAGCTCACTACTACATTTCGAGCATGACAGAGCACTCAGCTCCTGACAACGAGCACGACACGAGCACACTCTAGCAACCGGCAAACGCTGCTTATAAGCTCTCCGCTTGACGTCATAGTTCGACGTCATCGTTCGGCGTGGACGGAGCACGAATGGTCGGGAATGTTCGTCCAATCATTGTAAACTTGCCGCCGCCCCGCAGTATGGCTCA